>NW_004567108.1:17819758-17873191 GCF_000260355.1 Condylura cristata | reverse complement strand
GGAGGGCCTGGTTTTAATGGTCTTATGGGAAAAGTGATACAACCTTGTGTTTCAAGTCAGGGTATTTAAAGATACTTACAAGGTGAGAGAAAAGGGAGAGATACTCAGCTGTTACCAGCGAGACCATCCATGGAAGCCTGGCAGCCTGGTGGGGATTGAAATCCATATTCCCTGAACCCACACCGGTTTTACTATCTTATTCAGCATGGTGAAAACAGATGAAAGGGACCCCACATAGAGCTTTCCTTCTCTCCCCATTCTCATTTCTTACCACTACCTTTAATCTCAGGTCTTTTTGCAAATTTATTTGTAGCCAGTCAGTGTCCTGCCACCTTTCTGGAAAGATTCATGGAGCTCAGTACTAAAATTGTCATGACTGTCTTGTTTTGAGGAGTGGAGGGGAGGGTTTGGGCTGCCCCGGGTCCCCTGCCAGAAGAGAAGAGTTGGCAAGAGAGGTCTTTGGCCTCAGAGAAAACTCCCTCAGGACTGAGGCCTTGGCAGTCTATTCAAATCGTTGGAGATCTGCTCAGCCAGAATGTATTGAGCATTTCATGTATGCCAGGACCTGTGCATTATCTCCTCTAATCCTTATGCAACCCTGCGAAGCAGACACTTTATTTTATTTCTGTTTTAAAGAAGAAGGCTATAGTTCAGCCAGATGAAGTGAATTTCCAAGTGCAGCCACCAGCTAGGTGACTGATGGAGCTGCGTCTTCTCTCAGCGCCCGCTGGCTTTGCCCCGCCCCACTACCAGACACACAGGTTTCCTCTGCCCTTATCTCTTTTTTTTTTTTTTTAAGATTTATTTATTTGTGCATACAGAACTGGGGTACAGGCCAGAGGCTCAGGGGCGGTGAGAGGCTTCACCAGAGACAGAGTGGGGAACAGAACAGGCAGATCGACGAAGTACACTGCTGAGGGGAGCAGCGGGCGGGTCAGGAGAGGTCTGCCACACCATGTGGTCACCTCCGGGGCAGGCGGGAATTGAACTCATGCGGAAGCGGCTTTAGATTCTCAGTGCTATGCTTTAACCCGCTGCGCCACCAGGGAGGGCCCTGCCCTTATCTCTTTAGCCTATCTCCTTTTAAAAACTTTGCTGGACTTCAGAAAGTATGTTCTTATCGTCTCTACTCTTGGTAAATTTTTAAAAAGCAACATCATAGTTTCTGGCCCAAGCTTCATGGGTCCCAACTTCTTCTCTCTGTGTAGCCACCAACTCATTGTCATAGTGCCTGGACCACTGGCTTCAGTTTGCCCTCCTGTAAGGCGAGGGCATTAGACTATTAAAGATGGGCCAGCCCCTGACTCTGAGTGAATCCCCAGGACCAAAGTGGGTGCGTGGGCCATGCTCCACCTGGGATCAGAGTGCTGGAAAACAACACCTATCATTCAATGGTTGGGCTTCCAACCATATACTGTGAGGTCTTTTGAGGAACATTAACCATCTCTGCCCACACCAAGGAAGGACATTCCTTGCGTCCAGACAATGGGTCCAGGGCGAACCAAAAGAATTTGCTCAAGATTCATCTGGAGTGGGCTGGTCATGGTCACGTGACCTTGAGGCTGGTTCTCAGGACCGGTTTGCGCAGTGCGCTTGGCACTCCTGTCATCGTGACCTCAGTGGGTTGCACAGGCGCACCTGGCTGGAACTCCATTGTTTCTCCACAGGAACTTTTCTGTTTCTGTCAACCCCCTGTCTCCTCAACACCCCACCCCAGAGCTTCCCCCCTGTCCCAAGCTTCGGCAAGCAGAATAAAGCTGAGAGCAATGTTTTTGTCCTGTTATAAAAAACATTTCAGGATCCTGGGCTGTAGGGCTATTCGTGTTTTTCACATGTATTTGCATATTGCCTTCTGTGAAGTGGCTCCAAGTTCAGGTTTTAAAATGAGAGATTGTAGATTAGGACATGTGTGTTTGAGCCAGTCCCTGAAAACCCTTCCCACTTTAGGGGAGAGAAAATATAATTAAGCAAATTTGCTACGGTGAGAAGCCCGTCCTGTTTTTAATGGGGATAGAGCACTTTGGAGAGGAAAAGTGCCAAATGGTATGTGACTTTTAAAACCTTGTTCATCTTTAATAATTAATACTTGTTTTCCTTCTTCCATTCTTCTCCACCCCTTAGTTCCTTCCCCCACTCAAGTACTGAGCTTTGATAGCCTCTCAGGAATTAGGAGATCTTCAGTTGTTTACAGAACCAGAGATTAAAGCCCACTTTAAGAAAAATTTAGGCATAAACAAATAAAACATCCTGATAAGAAAACCAGAAATGTTGTTTGCCTCGGGATTAGTTACATTCTCAGGTTCAGTCTAGCAGCTCTGAGGGGTATCTGGTAAAAAGTTTGCTGGGGACTCCTGGATTAGGGGTGGAAGTGGTTCACAATGATTTGGCAAAGCTGGAATAAATAAATGCAAATGGTTAGTGACAGCCTTCTCTCTGGAAGGGATCTGCTGTGTGTGAGAGATAAGATAAAACTCTCATGGGAACATTGATTTAGTTTCTCCTCTTTTGTGCTTGCCCTCTGCATTTTTGTAGATTTGACCCTGGTACACTTTGAGAATTTCTAGGTGGATAGTGGTTGCTTCTTTGTGTGGGGTGGTTTTTGTGCATGGCATGCAAGTTCCCCAACTCCTACCTCGCTGCCTCTCCTCCCTAATTCTCTGTCCCCAACCAGCTCTGACAGCCGGCCTGACTGAGGACAGATGAGCCATCACATCAATAAGCCATTACTCAAGCACACCAGATGGGTAAACCCCCTTGTGATTGCTAGTCGTGAATGGGATGATGTGGCTTTTGGATTCCGTAGGTTGAGTGCAGGGTCCTTGGGTTCACTCTGGGAACGGTTTCTCCAGAGCTTTGCTTTCAGCAGCACACATGAGGTTCCTTACAACACAGAGACGTCAGATATATTTAAGGAACAGGTTTTTAGAAAAGGGGCAGAAGAGAGAAGGACGTTTGCATAGACACAAGTGGGCAGAAAGAGCTGCTCTGAAAGGGACAGGTTTGCTGAGAGAGGCCTGCATGGTCACAGGCGGGCGGCTTGAGGAGAGCAGCTTCCATTGAGGGAGATCGGTGCCGAGAAGCTCTGGCAGGTGCAGGAGGCTGTTGCTCTGAGGAGGGGGAGTAGGTGGAAAGAAGCACTGCATAGGCACAGGTGGCCAGAGGACTGCTGCCCTCTGTGGACAGTGGGGGCTACTTAGCTTCTTTCAGTAGGAAGGGGCTCATCTTCTGAGTGGGTGGTTTGCTCCTTACACCCCATATCTTCACTTTTAGGTTTGTGCTTTTGACACTTCCAACAGCTGTATGAGGGTTTTCTGGCTGGATCAATGGCCATGTTAGTCCCTTCCACCCCCAGCTCCTTGTGTGAGACAGGTTCCTGACTTTGTAGTGTCCTTTCTGAGTTTTCTAGTCTTATCCTCCATCAGGGGACAGGCAGATGAATGGTTATACAAGGAGACTGACTTGGGGTGCTGCCTGAGGGAAGGGGAAGGTGGACTGGACTGGGCAGTGACAGCTGCTGCAGTGGTCAGTAGGGATCAGTAGCTCTTGACCTCGTCATGGTCAAAAGAATTATCAGGTCTGCTCGCGGAAATGCAGATCCCTGGTCTCTGCTCTGGAAAGTCTGAGTCCACCTTTATGGGGAGAGACTCATAATACTGACATGGCAGCTCAGCATCAGAAATGCTGAGAAGGGCAATGGGCTGCCTGCTGCAAAGGAAGGTCCAGGAAGAGGGACGAGGGCCAGAGAGGAAGCGCGTGAGTGTCTGAAGGCAGGAAACAGAAAGTCAAGGCTAGGTTTCAGTCTCAGCAACACCCCACTTAACCTTTCTGAGCATTGTCCCATCTTATGCAGAATAACAATGGCTAGGCAATATGGTGAGGTTTTCCTTAGCACAGGGCTGCATGTTTTGGGGGACTAACTCATTTGAACTTACACAAGCACTGTGGGGTCACATCCTTCTCCTGTCTCATGGGAGGAGACCGAGGTGCCAACTCAGCATATAACTTGCCTAACAGGCAAGTTTGCTAACAAGTGATAGAGCTGGGATTCGAACCCAGATTGGGGGAATTCAGTGAGAAAATATAGAGGAGATACTTAGTCCCTGCCTGGCACAGATGGGTCAGGGTGGTTTCTGACCAATCAGCTGACCCCTATTTATGGGTGTCTATCAGCTGCCTGCTCTGGCGGAACTCCCCTGTAGCTGCAACAATTGGGGTGCTGGCTGTGGTGGGAAAAGTCCTGGATCCACAGACCCCAGTCTGAGCTTCCCTTTCCTTATCTCTAAAATGTAGTGTTAAATCCTATCACATTGTGCCATGATCAAATTGGGCAATGTCTGTGAAAAGAATGTTGTCACCTCGAACCCTCTAACATTCTGTGCAAATACCCAGTGTCATTGAGAAGACATATGCTGACTCCCTTAACAGTAGCCAAGACTATACTCTTCAGTCACACTCTTCCAGTGGCTTTGTAAAATATAGGTAATGTTTTCAGATAGTGACTTAATCTTCCTTTCCTAATGGGTCATTTCTCGGGTGGGTGTAATGTAGTTTTTGGAGCTGAGTTTGAAGAGCAGAGTTCACTCTGGGAAAGGTTTCCCCAGAGCTCCCCTTTCAGCGACACATGGTGGATTTCTCCATGACACAGAGACATTAGTTATATATATATTTATATGCTATTAGGGAAAGGGGCAGAAGAGCAAAAGACACTTGTATAGGTACAAGCAGGCAGAAAGCTGCTCTGAAGAACAAGGCCTGCATGGTCACAGGTGGGCGCCTTGAGGAGAATGGCCTCCTCTGAGGGAGGTCGGTGCAGAGAAGCCCCGGAAGGTGCAGGTCACAGGCAGGCAGGAGGCTGCTGCCCTGCAGAGGGAGAGCTGGTGGAAAGAAGCCCCTGTGCAGGCATAGGTGGGCAGAGGACTGCTGCCCCTCTGTGGAGCAGTGGGGGGCTACTTATCATCTTCTTTCAGTAGGGAGGGGCTCATCTTCTGAGTGGGTGGTTTGCTGCTTAATCCCCCTGTCTTCGCCTTCAGATTTGTGCCCTTGACAGCTGTTTGACACTTCCGACAGCTGTCTGAGGGTTTTCTGGCTGGATCAATGGCCATGTTTGTCCCTTCTTCCCCCAGCTCCTGTGATAGACATGTTCCTGACCTTGTAGCATCCTATTTTCTATTCTTACTCTCCAGGTTTTCTAGTCTTAACCTGCATCAGGTGGAGTTGGGAGATCATGTGAAAGTGTTGAGATTATTCCATAAGGACTGAAGTACGATTTTTATACCAAAAGGCCAGGATATAGGGCATCCCATGACACTCCAGAACACTCCATGTATTGCAGAGGTGGGAGAGCTCACCCATAGGATAAGAATTGGCAGCCACCCCCTCGCTGTAGTCAACACAGCCTGATCCTCAAAGCTGATTAAACCACTGTGATGCTTATACATTTTGTAACATCTTTGACTCAAACTTAGTGTTCTTCTATGCCTGTTGCTGCCCGTGGGCCATGGTTGTATCAAGCTTCTGCTAACATGTGAGAGTCTCCTTTTGGGGAAAGCCAACCCAGACACACAGATGGGAATATGACAAGACCCACAGTTTTTAGGGAGGACAGTAACAGCAAACCAGAAAGGAAGCATTGCTGTCTTCCTTCTAGGAGTCTCTTTATCATGGCTCTTAGAAAAACCTCAGCACCACACAGAGAAATAGAAATAGAAGTAATTTTGCTCATCTTGAGAGTTTGCAAATAAAATCTTGTGGTAAATCAGCACTTTCCTTCCACATAGTAGAAGACCTATGCATTTCCTCCAGGAAGAAAAAAGACATCTTTTTGTTTTTTTTTTTGCTAAGTAAACTAGGAGAAGTCCAGTTTTAAAAGAAAATGGAAAAATCATTTCTGTTTTCTTTATCTACATTTCATCATATGAGATCCTCTTAGTTAGATCTTCTTTTTAAGGTAGACCAGAGTGTGTGGGAGCAGGGGGAAACTGAATTCACTGTTATGGAATTCAGTTCTGTTTCATTCCCTTCTGAGTCATTCCCTGGGGAAGAATTTGATAACTACCAAGGAATTCTTGTGTGTTGGGGAGCTCTTAAGAGCGGGATACAGAAATGGATGAAGTCTGCTTGTATATCTGCTCTTCTGGATGCAGACTGGAAATGGGCGTCACTGCTCTAGGGGCATTTATGGGGTTGTGGGGCAAAGTGTAACCAGAGAAGTTAAAAAGGCCATAAAAATGCATTTAGATTTTGGTGGTTAGGGGGAAGGAAGTCAGGATCACAGAGCCTGAGCCCTAAGAGTGTCCAAGGGACACTTCACACTTGGTGCTGCGTTGCTGGAGTAATAGAAATGGAGAGTTTGTAATGTGCTTTCACACATGCTGCTTCGCTCAGCCTTTAAACAACTCACATCATCACCCTGACTTCACAGAAAAAGATATTCAATCTCAGTCACGACTTGCCCATCATCTTGAGATTTCTAGATGGCCCACATAAGACTTTAAGTCCAAGTCTTCTGTTTCCCTATCATTTTTTCCAGACTTTTTACATATATATCTTGCTTTCATAGAACATCTTGCACCACTAAAATATTTTAAGTTATATTGTTTATTGTGCATTTCTTTTATATTTCACTTGAGGCTCCCTACCTGGGCTAAAGGAGCCTTTGAGAATTGTGGTTTGTATCACTATTTTATTTCTTAGGCATGTAAGACTAAGTTTTCATTTCTTCAAGTTTAAATTGTGGGCCTGGGCTAGGTAACATCCAGCACTATTTTGATTTCAACATTCTGTGATATTCAAATCAGTTATTAGTTTATACTCCACTTTTAAAACGTCTTCCAAAACCCACAATGATATTGAGAAATGGTGCTGATGCTGCATAGATTAGAGTTTGAAAACAGAACTGTATTTTCCCTCATTGGAGGCTAATCATAAACTCTGATATTTTTGCAAATGTGAAAATTCTTTCAGCCATGCCAAATTAAGTCAAAGCATCTGAATCGTTTGCTTCCAGGTGTCATAAAATTTTATCTTGTAGCTTTGGAATTTTACTTTATAAAAATTCTGTCTTCAGAGATGTTGTAGTAAGAGAGTGAAAAGGCACAGAGAGTCCTGGCAAAAGCATCTTTGCTGGGTGGGCTGGGAGCCAACTATTGTTCGTGCTGATTCTCAGTAGAGAAGGGAGAAGAATTTACTAACTAGCCCTGGAATCTCTGTCAATTAGTTTGGAATTTGAGGGATTTTCCTGATGGTTCTTTGTGAAGGTCATGTATTTTTAGGGGGCTCAGGTAAAAATTCGTTGTTTTTTTTTGTTGTTGTTGTTTTGTTTTAAGATTTATGTATGTATGTATCTATACAGAGCTGGGGTAGAGCCAGGGTGCAGGAGTGATGAGAAGATTCACCAGAAATAGAACAGGGAGCAGAACAGGCAAATCAATGAAGTACACTGCTGAGGGGAGTGGTGGGCGAGACAGAAGAGGTCTGCTGTGCCAAGTGGGTCACCTCCAGGGCCGGGGATCGAACTGGCACTGAAGCCTCTGTGGCTAGCTTGCAGTGCTGCATCCTAAACCACTGTGCCACCAGGGAGGAGCCCTAGGAAAAAATTCTTAACCCTGCAGTTGAAGATAGGCTGCTCAGAAGATGGGAAGGTCACCTCATTTTAATGATCAGCTGGCTGGGGGCTCTGTGAGCATAACCATCTTCCCCAAACTCTGTCTGACTCCATCAATCACACAGGAATGAGACCTGCTTTACCTAGTGACTCTCTCAAAGCAGAGTCCTCCCACTGCCCCTGCAACTGACTCCATATCAATAATCTCTGAAAATGGCCATGGGTGGTGATCCTAGCCCAGGTAGCAGATTGACACCTCCTGCCATATAATTTTCTGAAGTAAACCACATTTATGCACATACAGAAAACAGGAAAATTATCACGTCCACAATCCCAAGTCTCAGGAGCCACAGATCACGCAGCACAGCTGGGTGGCCAGCTCCAGGGAGCCCAGGGGCTGCTGGAGAGGTAGAGAAGACCGCTGTGACCCGCCCATCTAAGATAGCTTGGGAGCAAGATGCACATACAGGCAAAGAATTAGGGGAAGGCAAGAGAGAGAGAGGTGGGTGTTGGTTGGATCTTGCCAGGCCAATTTATGGATGTCCAGAACCCACACTGGAACTTGGATGGTAGAGGGAAGATGAATAGCTAAAATTTGACGAGATGTTAGACTTAACGATATGTATTTTGATATCTGATAGTCTGTGGCAGATAGGGTAAGACATCTTGTTAAGTAGCTGCCCTCAAGGGGCTTACACACTAGGGGCTTGGAGGAGAGAAGGGCAACACATTCTGTAGCAAGTAGTTTTTCCTTACAGAAGGATGTGACTGACTCAGAGCACAAACAGCAATGATCCATACGGGTCAAAGGAGAGCCACCGCTCTCAGAGCTCCAAGTTCAGAGATATTGGCAGGAATGCAGAAAAAGTAGGGTGATGCTTGGGACACTGAGCCAAACTTTGAAGTTAGAAGGAATGCACATAAACAAGGAGAGTAAGACATAAAGAAAAGTGCCCTTTTGAGGAGCAATGGTTGAACAGTTGGAGGGGAATCAGGGGCTGTCAGTGGCTTGCAGATCTCCGCCAGGGACTGGCTCCAGGTTAGGGTGCCACCATCTTCCACACTCAGCAGCCTTCTTCCAAGAACTGAAGTCCCTTGCTTTGAGTGCCACTGGGCAGAGCGAGACTGTGTCCCATGAGAGTCAAGCCTGGCAGCCTTGCAGGTGACTTCAGTACCAGCCTCAGCTCGCACGGCTCAGCTCTGGGGGTGGGTGGGTGTGACAGTCACCACAGCTTGCTTGTGAGCTTGCCCTCTTGAGTTTCAGTGGCTGATATTTTTATCCTTTATCTCTGGCTCATAGCTTACGAAAGGGAGCCAAGATGTTAATTAACACAAAAGGTTAAGCAGTTGTTTGACCTGCTCCTTCTGCAGAAGGGGGACCGAGGTGACTGGGCCGGCGGAAGGTAACAGGATCTCTACTAGCCTTTGTTTATAGGAATCGCCTTCCCTGGTGCCTCTGAGTTCCAGCCTGACTGTAAAAGATGGGAAGGGTGTGATTATGGTGCTGGCAGGAAATGGGAACACACTGCGGCTTTGTTTGGGCCTGTGGGGAGTTTTGGTAGGTTCTTTTTATTTTTTGGGTATGTGTTTTCAACCCCCCCTACAAAAATATTTGGGGATTCAGTGGTGCTGATTCTGCATTTCTCTCTGAAGCCCACACTTTCTCTCCCTTGGCACTCTGTATGGCCTCACTGGCCACAGAGGGGCTCTCGGTAGCCCTCGGTACCTAGCGGGCCCACTCCTACTACCTTTACCCAGGTGTACCTTTACCTAGGTGTTGGAACAAGTCCCAGTCATGGCACAAGAGCTGGGGAGTGTTGGTGCCTGGAAGCTCCCACAATCCACTAAGCCAGCAAGACTTATTTTATTATGAGATCAGCATGTGCATGTGTGTATTGCAAAGGGCCACCCTTGGGGGCTCCCGCCTTGTTGAGTCCGTAGAGCTAATCCGTGTTTGGAGGGAATGTTCCAGCAAGGCCAGCAGGGCTCGCTTAGCACGGGAGCGTTCCCGATGGAACCCAACCAGACCACATGGGCTGGCCTCACCCGCAGACTCAAGAGGAGGTAGGGGTGCCTGTTTCCTGCTTGTGTTTTCAGAGAGAAAACAGTAGGCATTTTAAGTCTCTTACTTAGATGGAGTGAAAACTTGGCTGCGGCAGGCACTAATTTGGTCCCGGTCACCAAAATCACAGGACAACTTGAGAGCATAGTGCTGGCTGGAGACACCACCTCCCTCCTAGCTGCACCCAGCAGCCTTCTCCACGTCCCCTGATCAGAGTCTGGCGTGTGGTTTGACCCAAATCGTCACTTGGCTCCACAGGAGACACATGGGTTCCAGAGCTTCCGGCTGCTGACCTTTGCGGAGGAAAAGGTTTCTAGTCAGAGCAGGTCTTTTGAAAAGCACATGGGTGTGTGCAAATAGGGTTTTGAGTTTCCTCAAACCTAGCTAGGGCTGCTCTCACCTATCAGACATGCTCACATATCATTATGCTCTTCTAATTTTTGTTTTGCTTCTTGACTCAAATTAATTTAACAAATGTGTAATAAAGGACCCGAATATGCGAGGAACCAGATGCTGCCAATTACTGCTGAATGAGGCTTCGGCTGTAATTTGCCATCTGTGGTCTCCTTTGATTCTCTCTGTGGCAGAGCAGATACGAGTATCTGCGTGTTGCAAAATGAGCCAGTGAGGGCAGGTGGTGGGTGTCTGCATTCACAGAAACAGTGAAAGGAAGAGGGGATGTGACCCCACTCTTGCCTCTGTGCACTCTTTTCTGAAATAAAAATTGGGCATGTGGCCCTCCCTGGTGGCGCAGCACATTAGGATGCAGCACTGCAAGATGGCCACAGAGGCTTCAGTGCCAGTTCGATCCCCGGCCCTGGAGGTGACCCACATGGCGCAGCAGACCTGTCCTGACCTGCCTGCTGCTCTCCTCAACAGTGTACTTCATCAGTCTGCCTGTTCTGCTTCCCACTCTGTCTCTGGTGAAACCTCTCACTGCCCCTGTACCTCTGGCCTGTACCCCAGTTCTGTATGCACAAATAAATAAATCAAAAAAAATTGGGCATGTGCTTTGGAAACCGGAGATGTGTGAAGTCATTTCTGTACTAGCTTCAGGATGGACATGGATGCCTCTGCCTAACTGCTCATGATGGAAAAGATCTTTTATTTTTTTAAGATTTTATTTATTTATGCATATAGAAATGGGGTACAGGCCAGAAGTGCAGAGGCATCAAGAGAATTCACCAGAAACAAAGTGGGAAGTGGAATAGGCAGATCGACAAAGAACCTGCTGAGGGGAGTGCTGGCGAGACAGGAGAGCTCTGCCATGTGGGTCACCTCCGGGGCGGGGATCAAACTCGCTGAAGCCACCATGGCTTGGCTTGACTTTGCAGAACAGCACTCAAATCAGCTGCACCACTAGGGAGGGCCCGGAAAAGATCTTAAATGGCCAACAAATTCAGTGTCTTCAGCGGTCCAGCCCTCTCCTCCATAGATAAGGAAACCAACATATACAGAGAAATGGGCTTGCCTAGAATCACATAGCAAATATGCCCACACCTCCTAGCGTTCTATGTTGTTTTTTTCGTTTGAATTGAAAGTCCCTGGGAAACTGACTGAGGACGTTTGTCCTGGTTTGAGGTCTTTATGGAATCAATGCTGAGGCTTTGATGGGCTCTGGTGTTCCCCTGGATGTTAGAGCTCTGTTTATTCTGGAAGGACTGGCTATACCTAAAGCCATTAATTAAGAGAGGGGTTTTGGCCCTCCCTGGTGGCGCAGCGGGTTAAAGCACTGCACTGAGAAGCTAAAGCCACTTCCGCATGAGTTCGATCCCCGCCTGCCCCGGAGGTGACCACATGGCGTGGCAGACCTCTCCTGTCCCACCCGCTGCTCCCCTCAGCAGTGTACCTCATAGATCTGCCTGTTCTGCTCCCCACTCTGTCTCTGGTGAAGCCTCTCGCCGCCCCTGAGCCTCTGGCCTGTACCCCAGTTCTGTATGCACAAATAAATAAATCTTAAAAAAACCCAAAAACCTTTTTTTTTTTAAAGAGAGGGGTTATGGTCTTTCCTCCTCACTCCCAATCCTGCTGCCTGTGGGCTGCAGTCAATGGCCCACCATACTCTCAGGATGTTAGCAAACAGGCACAAATTCCAGAAGCATCCTGGTGGCTTCAAAGCTGTGGGTCAGCCCAGAAACCTCACAGACCTCACAAAACCTTAGGACAAATAGTTCAGGACAGATGGAGGTAACAGCCTACTGTTGTTTTTGTATGTTTGTTTTTGCCAAAGACACCCCCTGCCAAATACACAGAAACTTTTTTTTTAAGATTTATTTATTTATGCTTACAGAACTGGGACAGGCCAGAGGTGTGGTAGATGAGGGGATTCACCAGAGACAGAGTGGAGAGCAGAACAGGCAGATAGACTGAAGTACACTGCTGAGGGGAGCAGCAGGCGGGTCAGGGGAGGTCTGCCACGCCATGTGGGTCAGCCCCCTCACTGGGGATTGAACTCGTGCTGCAGTGGCTTCAGAGAGCTTCATAGTGCAGTGCTTTAACCTGTGACTCCACCAGGGAGAGACCTACACAGACACTTTTTCAGAAAATCTTGGGAAGGGGTATGACTAAGGATTGATATAGTTTTGCACACACTGGGGGAAAATGATAATGGTAGATAAGGATAATGTTAATTACTAGTGAAGTGCTCCTCCTAATCCTCCATTACAGTAAGGAAATTGGGGTCCAGAGATGTTAAATGACTTGCTGTGATTATGCAGCTAGGAAGTCATGGAGCAGAGCATCGAAATGCCCAGCCAGGACATGGTATTGCCCTACTCTGCTCCCTTCTGCCACATAGGGCTCCATGGGCCACAAGAACCTGCAGTGAGTGAATGCGTCAAGAAGAAATCCAAGACAATTCAAACAGTGCAGGATGAGATGGTCCAGGCAGAAGCAATTTCAAGAGGGTGACCGGGAAAGGAAGACATGGTTAGAATCCAAAAGAAACACTTCAAAAGCAGACTGGGAAAAGCTCAGGCAATGGAGGGAAACTTAGGAAGAAGATGAGGAAAGTGCTGGAGAACTGTCTTTTGGAGCCTAAATGTACCCCATCAAATAGCCCTGGAATAAGGTTTTATCTTTAGAAGTCACAGGTTGGTACAGCCAACTGTTTGCACAGTGTGTAGATTGAAATATCTTACTGCTTCGAGGATGCAATAAAATGAAAGTGATTATAGGCACATTTATGAGACAAGTTCTGGTCAAGAAAGCTGGAATCCAGGAGCTAGGGCTTAATATGAGCGTTCTTTCTCATTCTTGCATTGGGAAGACAATATAAGAATGGATGAAGCATAAAAATTCTTAGAGTCACGATCTAGAAAAGATGAAGACCTGTCTTGGGGATGAAAGGCGGAAATGGAGAGGCAGCAATGATTTGAATGCAAAAGCAGTGTACCTGGGGTGTGATAAGGCATCTGAAGCACATAAGTGAATGAGATGAAAAAAGTCTTGATGATGTTTCCAAAAGGAACTAGGGAAGAATATGTCTCAGAGTAATCAGCATGAATGGTGATTGCTCACACCTGAGGGAAGAGGCAGGAACCTAGATCAGCACAGGTTTCTGATCTGATAGTTATAGTTGTAACAGAGCAGTTCACATAATCAGAGACTGAAGTAACTCAGGTTTAGATGGGGTGGGGGGTTGGGGGTGGCATCCTGGAAATAAGAGGTAATGGGTTTAGTTATACACATTCTGAAGAGGAGGAATCTGATAACAAGGTGGACGTGCAAGCCCAGATCTAAGAGAGGGAGTCTTTCTCCTCCTATGTTGATGGTTATAGACAAATTAGGGGGAGGGGGGTCAGGAGCACGTGAAGAAGAAAAGGATCAACAACAATAACTTGGATGACAATCACCATTCAGAAATGGACAAGAGAAAAGAAAAGTTCAAAAAAGACCAAGAAGATGTACTATGAGAGTTAGGAGGTAAATCCATGGTAAACCAGCAGGGTTTAGAAAAGAAAGGGAGTTCCATCAACAAGGGTGTGGACAACATTGCCTGGATTAAATGAGACACTGGAGACAAACTAGAGAAGACTGAGTCAGCCTCCAATTTGTGGGACTTTAAAAATCAGCAGCAGAGGAAGGAATATAGTTGCACATTATGAATCCTGGATGTGGATAAAAATAAAAATGAAAAAGAAAAGGAACATGTGATAGTGTCATTCATAGTAAGAAAGATGTGTTCATTTTTGACACAGAGCTCCTAAACTCTTTGAATTTCTTAAGTGATTAAAGAGATGCCCCTTGATATTCGTAAGTCCCTTTCAGCCACAGCTGAATTTGTGTAATAAGGTGACTCTTGGAAAGAACCTAAGGATGGAGGCTGTTTCCAGAGGAACCAATCATAAGACTGAAGAGAAGAATTCCACTGGACAGTAATTTAATCCATTGTGCCAATGTAGTTCAGCCTGCATAAAACCCCAAAGGAATGGGGTGCAGGGGGCTTCCAGGTTGGTTAATCGGAATGCTTCTACAGGCCCCATGCAAGGCCCCGATTCCTTGAGGACAGAAGCTCCTTTGTTTGGGACCTCACCCTATATATCTCTTCACCTGGCTGTTGATTCACAGTCTTTGCAATTAACTGGGAATCTAGTTGGCTAAATTGATTTCCTGAGTTATGTGAGTGGCTGAGCAACTTAATTGAACAAAAGGAGGAGGTCTGGGATCTGTGATTTATAATCAGTTGGTCTGCATAAAGGTAACAACTAGATTTGAAGTTGGCAATCTGGAGTGGGCCAGGTGTCGTGGGGATGCAAAGCTGAACACTTGCTCTGTGGAATCTGATGCTGTCTCTGAACAGATAGTGTCAGCTTGAGTTGAAATGTAGGATATCCAGCTGGTGTCAGAGAATTGCTTGGTGGTATAAGGGATCAAAAACAAATATTGGAACTGTTGGTCAGTTTCTTAAAAAGCAGGTTTAATGGCTTAGGGAATAAGGCAGTTTGAGACAGGCAGAAGAAAATACTGTGGAAGCAAGACAATACGCTAAAAGAATTGCTATAAAATACCTAATGCACCATAAAGACATTCATACCCCCTTCCTAGGGGAGGTGAAAAATGGGCAGGAGATGGACGGAGAAAGCACACAGGCAATTGGAGCCATTTCACTGCAGTAGAAACAGCACAGTAGTGCGGTTATTGGGAATTTTAGTGCGGTTGTTGGGAATTTTGAAAGCTAATGCTTGAAAGAAAGAATGTTACATAACTAAAGAAAATGGGCTAAGATCACAATAAAACTTTGAGGGATTTTTAAGTGGCTATTTTAAAAATATGCATGATATCACCTTAGGGGAAAAAATTGGGAGGGATGTAAGTAGTTTTTTTTTTTTTTTTAAAGATTTATTTATACAGAACTGGGGTACAGGCCAGAGGCTCAGGGACGGCAAGAGGCTTCACCATAGACAGAGAGGGGAACAGAACAGGCAGATCGACGAAGTACACTGCTGAGGGGAGCAGCGGGCGGATGAGGAGAGGTCTGCCACGCCATGTGGTCACCTCCGGGGGAGGTGGGAATCAAACTCATGCGGAAGTGGCTTTAGTTTCTCAGTGCTGCGCTTTAACCTGCTGCACCACCATGGAGGGCCAGGATGTAAGTAGTTTTTAAGACTAAATGATATCTGCTACCATCAGATATCACACAAAAAGGAGCAATAATGATACTTCCTTAACACCCCACCATCTATAAAGTACTTGCAATATCAGGTCACACCTAAAGCCCAACCTGAGTTTCCAGGAAATAAGGGAGCAGAGGAATATCTTATACAAAAGCATCAAAGTAAAATGGGAAGAACAGAAGTTCCAAAAAACAGGGACAGAGTCTAACCTCAGCACCATGTAGAAGGAACAGCAGCTGTAACAGCTAAGTTACATACCAGGAGGTGGGGTAAGGAATAAGCAAAAGGGCCTATATCAGAGGCATTTAAACCCCACTAAAAGGAACTCAAAAACCATGTTGGTACCCAAAAGGAGGGCAAGCCTGGTTCTAAAACCCGCATGGGAGATCAAACAAGAAGAGCTACGGACAAGGTATAGAGACTTTGGTTCCTATTTTCCTTAAACATCTTCTCAAAGTCTAAAGTAATCAAGGGGTCTTGGGAGACATGTCAGTGACTAATGCTTTGATATAGGGCTATCATCTTGGATCCCAAGATTACTGAGAAGTTGGAAGGCCAAGATTTGTATTTTTAGCTAGTTCCTTTGCAACCAGGTGAGCTGAGGTTTTTTTGTACTAAAGCCTGAACTAAAACCACTATCCTTTTCATGGAAACAAATGGTTAAAAGTTCAGTAAGTAAAAAATTAAAGGAAGGGAATTAAAAAAAAAAAAAAAGCTAAGTAACCATTGGGGAACACTCTAAGGTGACTCCCAATTGCCAGGGAACTTACTAAACAAGCACCAATTATACATTTAGCTTCTCAGTGGTGATTGAAGAGACACAGCAAACCTTGTCTCTCATTGACACTGTTTTCATCCCTCTCTCCGTGTGGAACTCACTTATCTCCAGCTCTATACATCAAACTGTTTTGTGATGTTTCTTCCTTGCCATATAAATCTGCCAGGCTTTTGTGATTTCTGAAGTCTTTACTTTTGTCTATTTCCCCATAAGTAGTCAGAGGGAACTTCCTTTCCTGACCCTTCAAATTGTGGGAGAGTTTCCTATTGTGAGCTCTTTCTCTTTAGTTTCTATTAAGAATAGACTGATAGACTGGAGTGGCAGGAGGATTTTATTAGATTTTGGTCAAAACTTCTTAATCCTAAAATATATGAAGTGGGATGCATTGCCAAAGAGGGATTTTTCTCATTTAAAAATACCAGGTTAAAAAAAATGTACATTTATAAAGTCGTCTCATACATAGCCTCCTTAAAGGTTAAGGACAGTAGATGGCACATGGGCAACTTGGTGATGGGACACCAGCAGGGATTACAATTGAGATGGAAAGGGAAAAAAAAAGAAAAAGAAAAAGAAAAAAAATGATGTAAAAATAAACTTTTGTAATAATA
This sequence comes from Condylura cristata, assembly GCF_000260355.1. Classification (NCBI taxonomy): domain Eukaryota; kingdom Metazoa; phylum Chordata; class Mammalia; order Eulipotyphla; family Talpidae; genus Condylura; species Condylura cristata. Next base: position 17,856,525 of record NW_004567108.1, on the reverse strand, counting down.
ATAATAAAAAAAAAACGTTAAGGACAGTAAATGCATTAGGAAATAATCTCTTTTGTGCCCTTGGCCAACTATTCTCTGACATCTAGTGTCTATCAGAATGCAATGCCAGATGGCACAGGTGAGCGGGTGGTGAGGAGCTGGATTAAGGTCCAGAAGCTATCAGTCAACAGAAGGATAGCTGGGAGGACAGCTTTTTGAATTTCTCATTCTTTCTTGAATTCCAGAGGCAATAGTATGCCAACTCAAAAAAAAAAAAAATTCCTTTTGCCCCATTTTTTTGGCAGCATTGGAAGGACTTATTTTGGACCTTAGCACCTTGAACTTGCATTGCTCTACTTATTCGGATCAGCCCTTAGCATGCTGTAAGCACTTTCAACAGCTTCAAGACTTCACTACTTAATTCCATGTGAACCCCTTGGTCCTCTCAAGGTAGGGTGGCATAGAACCAGGCCCCATAGTAGCTGCGGGGCCATCCACAGGTTTGATTCAGATTTCAGATGAACATGGGCCATAAGGTCATGGCCACATGTCAGAGTGGCCCATTCACCTCACCTATAGAGCATTTAAGCTTCCCCTCCGAGGGTACAGTATTCTGTGTTCTTATCATCGGACCAAAATGGAGGCATAAGCTGAAGACTGACTTGATGGAGGAAAGAACAGCAAGGAGGCATCAAAAGGTTGATGCGCACAAGATGTTGGGTAGAGGGATTAGCAGAGTCATTAGTGCAGCCATAGAAGTCAAGACCCGGCCCTCCATGGTGGCAGGACAGGTTAGGATGCAGCACTGCAAGCTAGCCACAGCCACTTAGGTGTGAGCTTCATCCCCAGCCCCCTCCCTGGTGGCACAATGGTTAGGATACAGCATTCCTTGCCCCAGTCCCGCAGGTAACCCACATGGCACAGCAGACCTCTCCTGTCTCCCTGCTGCTCCTCTCAGCAGGGTACTTGGAGGATCTGAACAGACCAAAAAGGTGAAAGATACGGATATGGAAATGAAGCCCATTGTAGGATCTGGTCCTTTCAAGTTCTGCATAGATATCCAAAATCAGCAACTGACTGCTAGCAAAGATGAGCCCCTCCCTACCTAAAGAAGATGATAAAACCAATACTACCCCCACAAAGGGGATGCTCACCCCGCCCGCTTGTGCCTATGCAAGTGTCTTTTCCTTTCCTGTCCATTTTCTTTTCTTTTTAAAAAATATTTATTTGATCATACAGAACTGGGGTACAGGCCAGAGGTGCAGAGGTGGTGAGAAGATTCACCAGAGACAGAGTGGGGAGCAGAACAGGCAGATCGATGAAGCACACTGCTGAGGGGAGCAGCAGGTGGGTCAGGAGAGGTCTGCGCGCCATGTGGGTCATCTCCAGGGCAGGCGGGGATCAAACTCATGCTGAAGTGGCTTTAGCTTCTTAGTGCTGTGCTTTACCCCGCTGTGCCACCAGGGAGGCCCTCTGTCCCTTTTCTAACAAACCTGCTCCTTAAATATAACTGAGTCTTTGGCTCATGATCAAACTCATCTTGTGCCACTGACAGGGGAGCTCTGGTGAAACCTTTCCCAGGGTGACCCCAAGGACTCTGCACAAACTCCAGAAACACATCAGCACGTGTCCTCCATCCCCCGGGAGCACAACTGCAGAGCCAGTGTGAAGGCAGAAGGGGAAGAAGAGGCACTGGGGATTAGAGGGACCCTGTTGAGAATCTGGTTTTGTTTCCTCTCAGGTGTGTGGTCCTGACAAGTGTCACCATGAGCGAGAAACCCACCTGCCAGGAGGACAATTTGAGATAATGCAGGTAACACACCTGTCTATGGTAGGTATGTTCATTTACTTTCACTGTTGATTAAATTCTTGTGTCAAACAAGTCTTCCTTGGCCTTGCAGTCTATGCAAATAAGCTTCCAGGCAGCATGTTTTTCTTAAGCCAACTCACTACACTTCTCTGCAATGCAATGTGTTCATTATTACCAATTAGACACAGTTTTTACCAACAATTTTTTAGCATGTTTTTCCTCTCTTGAAAACAATTACAAATTAAGGTAACTTGTCTGTGTCTGCTTCATCCATTCAAGATTGCTTTCAGGTATCACCAAACTGGAGCCTGAGCATAGACAGCCACCCTAAAAAGAGAAAATGCCATTTAATAGTAGATTTCCCCAGGGCTGAATAATAACATTAAGCCAGCCCTGGGGGAGGGGAGTAGTCCTAGATCTATCACTGATTAGCTGTGTGAACCTATCTGTGTCCATTCACCTCAGTTTATTCACTGGTAAATTGGAGCTGACAATGCCTGTTTCGCTTAGTTCTCTCTCTGCCTCTACCCTGGGATGATTGCAATGGTCTTTCAGCCTCTACCCTGGGGTGATTGCAATGGTCTCTCAGCCTCTACCCTGGGGTGAGTGCAATGGTCTTTCAGCCTCTACCCTGGGGTGAGTGCAAGGTCCCATATAACAGTGTTGCCCCAAATGTGGTAGGCATAGCAACTGGTACACAGTGAAATGATTTCTGGGGGTATGTGCCAAATATCTATTACATTTTTCAAATGCAAAGCTTTGCATTTATTTTTGTATGTAATAGAATAAATTATGTAACTACCTAGCCAACTCATGACTTCATAGATGTAATTGCTCAACAAAAGATTTAGAAAGCAAGAAACAATGACAAGTATATATGTGCAAGTGTGTTTGTATGTGTAATTATGGTTTAAAAAAAAGGAAGGTAAAGGCCTCATAACACATGAATTGGCAATAACAGAATAAATAGAATAGCTGTCTGAGGATCAGGGGAGCTTAAAAAATGTGTTGTTGTCACTCCTCTGGCTGTCCTGTGAGTGTCTCATCAATAGAAGTCAATGAATAGTGGTGACCCCTTCCAATGCAAGAATTTGCTGGATTTTGAGGATATGATTTAGGAAGTCCGGAGAGACAAATGCCTTCCTCACAAAGTTTACGTTCAGATGGAAAACATATCCAGGTCCACAAAATTTGGGACAGATATTCTGCTAGAGTGTACAGAGAACACTTGACAAGCACCCCTTATGTCGGAGGGTGCCAGCGGCAGGAATGAGGAGCTTCTTTGGGACTCTGAAAAATGTGTGGCAAAGCACAGAAAATGCATGAGTGTGGGCAAATGTAAATTGTTTTTGTTTCTGTTGGGTTTTCATCTGAGTTAAGTTCCTGGAAAATGTTTCTGAATTTTTTTGCACAAGGACTTATCTTAAATGTCTGTATTTGGCATTACGTCCTCTCTAGAGGTAATGGGAAATGTGAAGCTAACAAGTATCATGTCAGAGTCATGCATCTTAGCCTTCAAATAATCAGCTCAGCTTGAATTAATCTAACCATAAAATTACTTTAGTGAATCAAGTGCTCTTCTCCAGGCCAAATATGTAAAACCTAATTTGTTTTCCTTCATTCCTTAATTTTAAAGTTCTGTCCAAAAGAATTAGCAAATTTCCCTGAACTTATTTTCTCTTTTTAAATCCCCAAAGTAACTTATTTCTCCACTGGTTTTGGTTGCACGGAGTCTGCCTTTATTGGCTCTTCCTATCAATTTGCTGATTGGCAGCCTGACAGTGTGAAGGGGATCAGCTGGGAAACTAATGTCCTCGGGGAACTTACTAAATAACCCGCTGTGACTTGAAAGAGTTAATGTACATTTCTAAAACAGCATGAATTTCCAGATAGGGGAGAGCTTATGTTCTGGGACATGATGTCAAAAAATGAATCGCCATAAATTATTAAGAACATAACCTCGCTGCAAAAACTAAAACCAGAACACCATATGTGAAGGCAGTGGGCACGCTGAAGCCACAATGTAAGAGGAAGGAGGTATTCACTGGGCAGGTCCCTGAGGCCAGCCCTTGGACCTCCAGCTTTCCGTCCTCTGAAAGTGAGGAATGGTCTGCACTTCATACCTCACACTGGCTGGCCCTGTCTCTCTGAAATTCGGTATTCAACACACTTCCTTGGCTTGATGGCTTCACTGTTCTGTTAAATAATCGAAGCTTGGACATTTATTTCATCTCACTGATTCCTGCGAATGTCCATAGCAAGTTAGTAATTTTATTTCTGTTTCCTGGCTTAGCATACAAGGAAATGTTTAAATCTTTCTATTTTGATGATATAGTATGCAGGTGAAATGATTTGCCAAAGCGGGCCACCTGATAGCAAATAGAAGGCTTGTAAATTACAAACAGGAGGTAGGAATATAAAGTGGTTTTTGAAAATAAATCTCTGAACTTAAACCCAGAGGAAAGCTGTCCCCTTTCGGCACATTCGCATTGGGAGGTCATATACTTATTTTAATTATGTTGTTTTTCCTCTAAACATTTGGAACTCTTCTTGTGGAACTGTCTTCGGAGGCTGCAAAGCATTTTTCTGAGAGTCCAGCTCGATGCCAAGTCATCATCCTTTGGGGTGGTGTGAGGATGCGACCAGTGGGTGGGAGTGAATTTAATGATTTCTGGAAAGAGCCAAAAGTCATCCAGAGGCCAATCTGGTAAAGGCAATGAGTATAACCATTTGGGGTTAAATAAAAAAGAAAAGCTGTCTACAGAGAGGAGCCTGGGCTGTGTCCTTTGGCTCTGTCATTTGGGCTGTAAACTGGCTCTTTGAAGACAGATCTCAGAGTGACACTCCCAGGCAGCGTAGGCCTGTCACTGGCTTTCTTTGAATAAAAGTGTTGGCTCCTAAAGTGGCTACTTTCAAAGTAGCACATCAAACATTCATTTCGTTTATAAGTTAGAGTCACTATTTCACAAGTCAGCATAGTCTTGCCTACCAGACAGAAGCCATCATATACTGAGGCTAACAAGCAAATAAAGAGCATTAGGTAAACGTGTTTTGTTTTTTTGTTTTTTTTCTTCAATAACTCTGAGGAAAGAAAAGAACTTGATGTTAAGTATTGATTCTTCCACCTTGAAGCTCAGGTCTGATTGAGCCAGGGTTACGGATCTACCGTGTATGTTATAAAAGAAACAAAAGCCAAATATATGAGTCACTTCCGTTTCCCAACTCAGTCCCCACCTTCTGCTCACTAAACGTTTTATAGATGTGGTTGAAACAGCAGTCATCTACTGACAAATATTTTATTTATTAATATAGTTACACCTATATCTCAAAATACTATATATGCTTTTTTTAAAGATTTATTTATTTATGCATATAAAACTGGGGTGCAAGCCAGAGTTGCAGGGTGGTGAGAGGCTTTGCCAGAGACAGAGGTGGGAGCAGAACAGGCAGAACAACAAAGTACACTGCTGAGGGGAGCAGTGGGCAGGTCAGAAGAGGTCTGCTGCGCCATGTGGGTTACCCCTGGGCGGGGGATCAAACTCAGAATGAAGTGGCTGTGGCCAACTTGCAGTGCTGTGTCCTAACCCGTTGTGCCACAAAGGAGGGCCAGTATTGTATATGCTTATAAAATTGATCTATTAATATGATTTTATCTATTATTTTATAATTCATATAGAGAAATGTTACCAGAGTCATATTTTTCCAATTTACCATATTTCAGTCTCTCTCTGCCACAAGCAGACATTATGACAGTTGTCTTCTTTCTTCCATATTCTCAGCATCCACTATGTAGCCACTGTCATATTTTAAGGAATAATGTTTTCAACACTGTTCACATCAACACACACTTGCAAAATGTGAGGCCATTTGTCCAAGTCAAATAATAATTAAATATGTATTAACATTCACTGATTCCATCAGAAAATTGCATTTTTGAGGGTAATTCAGAATAATGTGTCTTCCCTGAAAGGAACCATAGTTATTTGAAATAAAATAATGATGAGAATACCCTAGAGTACGAGAATCTGAGTTGAGAATGAATCACTCTTTTCCCAAGGAGTGATCCAGGGCAAAACCTTGTCTGGAATTTGAGGGTACAAAGAGTTAAGGATTTGCTCTCTGCCGCCCTACAAAGATTGAACATCTCTCTGAATTGTCATTTCACTTAAAAAGGTAGAAATGGACTATCAGCAAAAGTTAGAATTCACAGGATAAAATTTGATAGAAAGATTGTAAAGGACAGAGAACAGAATACATTTCATTTTCTTTTGACCCACATAGAGAAAAACAGGATATGGTGCACTTGTTTGCCCCTAGAGGGGGGCCATATGCCACATGTACTGGATTGCAAAGCAAGTACCAAAAAACTGTAGATTTTTGCATGTGAAGAAATACTGGAAAAATAGCTGAGGGAGAGGGAAGAGTAAAGTAAGCAAGAAATGTATTGAGTCTTTAGAATATAATTTAAAATATATGAAAAATAATCTCAGTTTTTAGTTAAGACATCATCAAGATTTTAGCAGCATGAACACTTTTTAAAAGCATCCTGTTTTGAGATTAACCTCCTATAAATTCTCACCATATTTAACCCAGTAGCAGAAGCGATGTTCTCATCTTTGCAGGACCCCAGATTTTGTGTTACCTTGCTGGCTGTCCTCAAGTTCAGCACCATTCACAGCACAGTACTGACACCTTCCCAGCATTCCAATAAAACAGCAGGTCTCCCCACTGCTGATAGCGACTTGCCAGTCTTCGTTTTGGAGACACAGAAATAAAGGCATTCTGGAGGCTGGGTGGAGAGCGTTGGTGTCAAGATTTTTTTTTCCTTTTCTATTTAACATGGTCTCAAAATGCTGGCCTTTGAGGTATGATCCACAGCGTGACCACCAGGGATACCGCAGCCTGATAGATCGTAACCTGTGTTCTAATTACCTTTCTAACTCGGCAGGCACCTTTCCTCCTAATTTTGGACAGTCATTAGCATGTTTTGAAAATTGTATTCTATCTTTTGAAAGGAGTTGATATAGATGAATAGCCTTTTCTGTTTTCTGTATTTTTTATTCCTTTCACAGTGCTCGACTGGCCAGAAATATGACAGTCATATGAATTTCAATATCATGCATGAAAAAAAATCCTTTTAGTTCTGTTCATCCATTTGGTATTTAATGTTCCATTTACCTAGGTTTCCTGGTATGTGCTTAATAGTTTAAAACTTATTCTCTGTAAAGATCTTTATTTTTTTGTGGTCAGTATACTGTCCTTTTTACTTTTCATTGCTATTCTATGTAGTTCTTCTATTTCCTTTTGGATTATTGCTTGTTTATAGGAACTTTATTGAGATTTGTATACTGGTTTTAAATCTAAATAACTTGCTTCATTCCCTTTTAATTTTAACAATTAAAAGCTGGTTTTCTCAGGTTTGTTCTGAACTTTAAGGAAAATTGCATTTAAATTTTTAAAATTTGATAACTGTAGTAGATCACTGGCAGACAAGCTTTATCAAGTAAAGAAGTTCCTCTATTTCTTGTTTTCTAAGGACTTATTTAAAAACTTAAGATGTTGAATTTCATCTAATGCTTTTTCTGCATTTGCCAAAACAATCATATAATTTAGCTTGTTTGGTTTATTAATGTTATGAGTTATGCTCAAAGTTTTACATGTTTTAAGCCGTTTCTTCATTCTTGAATGGATCCTATGTTTTGAATTCATGATTGAATGCTGATAGCTTATATTTTTAACTAGGATTTCATATTCATGTTCAAAAGTGAAATTTTTGAAGAAGATTGTTTTGTCTTGAACTGGATTTGCTATCAAGACCATAGGAACCTCACAAAATGAGTTATTTTCCCTGTAATTTTTCTCATTGGTGTGATAATTTGTGTCAGATAGGAACAAAAGCTCTGGCTCAAGTTTCTTTTGCACCCACATTCGATTTTTTTTTTAAAAAGATTTATTTATTTATACATATAAGAGCTGGAGTGTAGGTGTGGGATAGTGAGAGGATTCACCAGAGACAGAGTGAGGAGCAGAAAAGGCAGAATCAACTGAAATACACTGCTGAGGGGAGCAGCAGGATCTCTGCACCATGTGGGTCAGCTTCCTGGCCAGGGGTCAAACTTAGGCCTCATGGTGATAGAGCTGAGACTTACCCTTGGGTCACCAGGGAGGCCTCCACATTCAGTTTCTCAGAAAACCATACTGGTTTCATCTTCACAGTATGTCTCAGATCTAGCTACATTGCCTCATCCACCTCCAGTCTCATCTATGTGAGATGACCATCACATCTGACTGCTGCCACAAACCCCTATCTCCTCGGCTTCTTTTTGTTTTCATTTCCTTATAGCTCATTCTCAATAGAAGCCTCCAGCATCTCCTTAGAGCATAAGTCATTATGTGGCTCTGTTATAGTCATCCCTGTGCGTGTGTGTGTGTATGTATATATATATATATATACACACATATAATCATGTAATATGTATATATTATATATAATATACAGTACATACATATTATATATAAAACATATATTAAACATATGTTATATATAATTATCAGCCTGATCGCTGAGACTGAAATCCCCACCATAGGCTGATGGACATGGCTAATAGTCAAACATATCACAGCAAACACTGGACAAATGAGATTGAAGATGGTTTATTAGTGACATGCACTCACAGGGAGGGGAGGACGATCCTGCCCTCTGGAGGGAGTGCACAACCCGAGCCTTTGCAGTAACAAGAGAGTATGGTGTCCCCTGGTTCTCAAAAGAGGATGGGATAAGCAGGAATTATGTCTAGTCCATGTGATAAGAGGACTGTTTGGTTAAGAGAAGTAACAAGAGGGCATAGTGCCTCCTGGTTCTCACAAGAGGATGTGATTAGTTGTTTAAATGATTCAGAGATAAGCAGGAATTATGTCTAGTCCATGTGATAAGAGGACTGTTTGGTTAAGAGATCTCTTTTGCAGGGAAAGTCTGGGAGGGAAATTTGGGAAGTGGGGAGCTATGGGCAGACCACTGGCGCCTTCATACTTTCTCTGAGATGTCAATACAGGAGATAGTAATGGGCCTTCACTTTGGCATTTGCTCAAAACTTCCAATGTCAAAAATTTCCAACTACAAAACTCTTCATGGTCTGCCCTGTGGACTCTCCACCCTATTTCTAGGGCTTTACCACCCCGTTCCAACCTGTTTGTCCTCACTCAACACAAACGTATTTCACCTCCTCCCTGAACCCTTTGCCTTTTCTTCTATTGATACTTTGGAACTTCTTCTTCCAGATAACCTCTAGGGCTTTTTTCTCACTCGGGGTATCTGCTTACTTTCTCAGTATATAGTAAAAAAGTGCTTTTAAACTTTATTTAAATAGAGTCCTATTCATTGTTGCTTTTCTTCTTCATTATTATATTTTTGAAATTCATCCAGCTTGCTGCCTTTCGCTTTGTTTCATTCATTTTATCTACTGTGGTTATTCTATTCTATGAATGCAGCAACATTTGTCTCTTTTCCCGATGGATATTTGTTTCTGATTTTTTTTTCCCATCACAATGAACTCTTCAGTAATAGACTTTTCAGTTCTCCTTGGGAACATGTATGAGGTTTTCCTCCAGCGTATACACAAAAGGTGGAATTGTTGGTCCTAGGATACTGGGGTCTTGTTGGGAGTTGGCCTTACAGGGGTGGTGTTTAGAGAGCTGTATGAACCCATCCTCCTACAAGAGTCTGTACAACTCTCTAAACTCTCTCCCAACAAAACTGCTGGAAGGACGAGACCTAAAAAAATTCTGATATAAATAAGTGTTGACAGTTGTCTCCGTGGTTCATGGAGCAATATCTAGTCTGTGAGTGGAGTCATTGCTCCTGGATACTGTCACCAAGGGCCACCCTCGGTGAAACATCTGCTGCCACTGAGCAAACTGTGGCATGATACTCCCATTGGCAGGAGTGGCTGCTATGACAAATTCAAGTCGCAGGGTCTGAATTCTTAGAGATGAAGGAGTTTTTCCCTGAACCTTCCATAAGTCATCTTTACCTACAGGGAAGAACAGAGCAAAAATTGGCTTTTGTTGATAGTCTTCACTAAGTTAAGAGAATAACAGTTTCCTCATGGGAGTGCTTGGTAAGAATCAGATGCCTAAAAACTGACAAAAAACTCAAAACAGCTTGAGAGCTTCTGAATTAGAGCCCAGATTTCAGATTTTTGATGGAGGATGTAACAGAGAAAAATGGCTTTGTATCTATTGTATCTATTTACTCTTCCCTGCGCTGGCCCTTCTTTTATGTTCTATCTCCCACCCCAGCACTATCCTCTCTCTGTGTGTCTCTCATTTTCTCCCTTTCTTTCTTTCTCAGTCCCTGGTATATGTGTTACAGTAGTTTTGCAAGACTTCACTTTGCCATGGCGGTGTTCATGTTTGGACACTAACAGAGGTCAGTTATGTTTCTATACACTAATAATGAACCTCAGAAAATGAAATTTAGAAAGCAACTCCATTTCTAGTTGCACTAGAAAGAATGTAATGCCTAGGAATAAATTTAATAAAGGAGGTAACAGGCCTATACATGAAAACTAGAAGACATGATGAAAGAAATTTAAAAAGACATGAAGAAAAGGAAAATTATCCCTTGTTCATGGATTAGAAGAATTAGTATTGTTGAAAGGTCCAAATTACTCAAAGCAATCTCATATAGAGTACAATCTCTATCAAAATTCCAATGATATCTTTCATGGAAATAGAACATACAACCCTAATATTTGTATAGAACAACAAAAAGAACCCAAATAGCAAAATTCTTTTGAGAAAGAAGAATATAACTGGAGGTATCTCATTCTTAATTTCAAATGATGTTATAAAACTATATTAATCAAAATGTATGGTAGTGACATAAAAAAAGACATAGCTCAAAGACATACACAATCCAGATATTAACTGTGTATTTATGGTCAGTTCATATACAGCAAAGGAGCCAAGACTATCTATTACAGAAAGGTTAGTCTTTTAAATAAGTGGTGGTAAGAAAACTGTACACAAAAATAGGTCTCAGCAGAAAACAGAATTATTTTTGAGTGTTGAAAAATGGTGTGGAATAAGAAGAAATGGTGCAGCACCGAGGTGCTAAAGACAATGGTGGCTATAACCACACTCAGGCCTGAAAGGACAAGGAGAGAAGGCAAAGTTAGCAGAGTCTGTTAAGAGCTGTAGAGCTGGAATGTGAATTTGACCATCTGCGGAAGACAGATCCAGAACCTCCTGGCAGAAAGGGGATCAAAAAATACCTAGTTCTCCTTTTCCATCTCCTTCTAGCCCTTAGTTGAGAATACAAGGGGGGATATTTGCAAACTGGAACAAAATTAAGATAATGATAAAGAATTAAGATGGGTCCAGAGAGTAAGTTTTCTTTAACAACAGAAAGGCAGATAAAAAAGCCTAAGTTGTACAGTCACTGGAGGTAGTATAATTTTTTAGACAAAGAAGTGATATAAGAAATTTGGTGCTTTATTTTAGCAAAGTAAATAGTAAATATGACAACCAGGTTCAAAAAAAAGCAAATTTTTCTCAGAGTGGCTAACAAGAGCCACATTCCCTTGTCAGCTTTAAAAGAATGTTCTCTTTAGTTTCATGGAAAATGCCTCATGGGACTGTGGCCCTTATTTAGTGGGGAGTATTTAATTGAAACAATATCTCTCACTGTCAAACTTAGCTGTAGATTGTATTCTCCCAATAGGTGCAGTAATGTGGCTCTGGGATTTACTGAGTCATAGGCAGAAGGGCCGGGAAATAGAGTGATTGTGGTAAGATAGAGCTGATCTGAGTCCAGTAAGATTGTGTCCCCCAAAGGGTGCATACCTGGGAAGACAGCCAGGGAACAGGAAGCTATGTCAACCAGGAAGGCCAGCTTCCTGGGGCTTAGGGCAGAGAAAAAAGGCTGGAAATGCATTAAGAGGGACACAGAAAATAACTATCTGGACAGACTGAGCTCAGGGAAGAGTCAATGCCAGTTTTGTCCTGTTTTTCTTTCTTTGTTACGGCTATCTGATTAATTCACACTGATTGATAGAAAAAGCTCTCTATGCTACACGTGTACCAGGCCATATTAGATAAGGCATACAAGAGGTTAAGCTCAATACCCTGAAAGAAATGCATTCTTTCAACACAGAAGATGTTTCACTTTTAAGCTATAGAAAGATTCTCAAGACTTCATATTCTTGTTTGTCTTCTCGCTCTTTTTTTTTTAACATAAATTAATTTTCTTACATTGTTGTTCATTTTTGTACAGTATTTGATTTTTGATTCTGTTCTCTAATATGGTGGCGTTTTAATGGACCCAGTGGGTGATATTCCTGTCCATGTTTCACGTAGACATATTGGGCAAATGGAGATTTCTTACTTGCTTTCAATGAAACTAATGTTAGAAAGTAAAGTTTAGTAGAAAAATAAACAGGATTGCTAAGACTCTGCCACAGAACACAGCTCAGCTGCCCAGCTCTAGGTAAGGCAGGACAACTACAGTATTTCCCAAAGGGTAGGGTCTTTATTGCTAAAATGTCCAGCAAAAAATTTAGGTAGAGAGATCCCAAAAGAGCAGAAATGGGAGCTGAGGTCAATACTTTAGTTTTTCTCCCCCCAAATTAAGAGGTAAGTCTGTCCATGACTCCTGGTAAGAAGAGTTCTAACAATATCTCAGGAAGTATAAAAACAGACTAATTAAATAGGCTCACAGTTTACCTGCCCATTTTTCATTTATGATAGCAGCACCTGGGCAATTCTATAGAAGAGGGTCCAGTTGTCCCCAAGACTCTGAAGGACTAGATCAGTCCACAAACCTGATTACCAGGAATCCTTGTTGAGCTGATTTGTACAACTTTGGGCAGACTCGTTTCTGGATTGCCCCTCTCCTCCACAGCTTCTGTACCCCAGTAATGGGGGGGGGGAAGCAGGAGGACCAGACTCCATCCCCACTCTGTCCTCCAGGTGGCAGGAGCACCATCTGTACTGCTCTGTGCCAGGGCAGCCTTAGGCCAAGCCAGATGACACGGTGGCCCTGTGGAGGAACACACTGTGCCCTCTAGGCCCCCAGGAAAGCAGGTCACAGGGAAGGTCAACAGTGCTGTCACACTATGGATGTTCCTTCTGGGGGTTCAAAGGACAAGCCCTTTTTTCCTTCAAGGTCTCAAGAGTCCTCTCCTAGAATCCCTCTGATCTTCTCTGAACTGGATTCTTTCAAGTTTTATTTACTTAGTGTCAGAAATATTTGAACAACCTAACTAACGCCCAGGATAGAAAGCCATTCCATTCACTCTAGAAAGAGGGACAATGAGTTGAAAGACCTTCATGCCTAGGCCCCACCAACTCTCCCTTCACCTCATAACCCCACCCTAGAGAGAATCAACATATGCCACCTTCTTGCTTGATTATCAGAAATTAAAGTCATGTGAGCTATTTTCTACTTGATAATTCTTTCTGGATGTCTCAAAGGAACACTTCTTTCTCCAATCCTGGCCTTTTGTGTCCCCCTTCACAGTGAAGTTATCCCCAGCCAGATATACCAGAGCGTAAGCTAGGAATTACTCAGCCTGTATCAGAGTCATTGTTGAGCCCATCTTCTTCTTAGTCATTGTCAACCCATTTTGATGTTGTTCCCTAGTTATCTCTTGACCCCCTCTCATGCCAACATGGTCAGCAACATCATCCTTTCTTGACCTAACATTGCTGCCTACATTCCCTCTTGCCTGGGCTTTAGCTCTACATTGCATCTAGAATGAGTTGTTTTTCAGAATGCAAATTTTATCATTTCATGTCTTCACCCAGAAACCTTTCAATCACCCCCATTGCTCCTGGGACAAAAATAAAGACTAAAGTAGTCACCAGACCCTAATATCACCCTCCCTCAACTTCAAGACCTTTGTGCTGAGGGACTTCTAGCCTCCTTCTGTATTCCTGTCTCCCAGGCTACCAAGGGCCCATGAGTACTCTGCAAGTTTCAAGTGGTCTATAACATAGGCCCCAGCTGGCAGTCACTTCAAGGGTCCTTTTTTGATTTTCTGTACTAACCCAAATCACCCTGTATTATCTTTTCAGGGTGCCAGTGCCCACCCCTATTTTTCAAACACTGGCCATAAAACAACTTCAAATTAATTAGTATAACCTGTCTCCCAACTGACATTTATCTTCACATGGACAAGGACAGCTTCTTTGTTTTTCCTCACCATGAGCTGCATTCATGGAGGGCCCAGGCTGCATGGCTTTTCTCCACCTTCTCAGAGAGAACAATGTGTTTAGTAACAAGTCCTCACAGCCATGCTTTGGATGTCTAGACTGGGAGACAAGAAGAAAGATCAAATGCAAGATTATAAATGACATATATAAAGGGCATACACACACACATATATAGATATGTGTGTGTGTGTGTGTGTGTGTATAGGTGGCCACACACATTATACATTTCTTACCTAATTTAAGCCATGGCACATTTTTCCAAAATGTCCTTCAAAAAGAATGAAACAGCTCAGCATGCTGGTGTTCATAGTCCTTAGTCCTGCTGAATTTATTCTTGACACTGAGAGGCATTTTAGATAAAAACTGGTTGTCAGTGATTGCCTCAAGGTCAAAGTGTGATCTCTAAAAGCCATGGCCATTTTGCCACTTAATACTTACTCTCTATACTTGTGGTCTTCTGGATCTCCTTCATTGGGTGAGCAGCCAAAAAGAAAAACTTCATATTACAAAAAGGAGCAAGGAAACTAGCGAGAGAATGAACAAAGCATCATATTGAAATGGGGTTGTTAGAACTGCAGTGGAAGAGAGAGAAGGTCATGGCTTCCCCAGCCTTCCTGCATCTGAAGTCCATTGGCAGATTGGCACCATGTACATGTTTATTGGCGTCATTTACATGTTTACATGGCCCTTATTGTCATGGTATAGTCAACACATGCATGTAAATAAAGTCTTTTTGCTCTAGGAAATGATTCATCTGTAAGCCTGACCAGAGAGTGTTTATTATTAACAACACTTGAGCATTTATTGAACACTTGTATTACCACACTTTCTGTTAAGAACGTCACATACACTATTTCATTCAGTTTTTGATTTTCAGAAGAGAAAATGATGTGGTATGATGGGATTGTGCATATTAAAGACATAATTTTATCCTCTCAGACATTTTTCTGAGTAGATTTATTCTCAGTCATTGAATTAGTAGCCAGATCAACTGATTATAAGCCTCTGAGACGCAAACCATGGGACATTTTGAGAATAACCTAGCAGGTCAAGTTTAAGAATTTGTCTGGGGTTCCACAGTGATTAATGATAAAAGGAAGATTCAAACTCAAAACACTTCAACTCCTAAGACTTCTGTTCCTTGAAACAATAAGTAGAGTTAAGTATTTGGAAAAAATAATAAAAAAAAACAATAAAATACTACATGATAAAGGACGTTGTTGGGCAATTCAGTACCAGAAATGACACTATAGATCAGAAGCTATGTGCTGGTCCAGTTGTTAAGTGATCTTGACTGTTGGGGCTTTCTCTGGGAAGAGAAGAAGGAGCCTATCTTCTAAACGTCCTAAGGCTAATGACATTACAAAAACACTGTCTTTTCTCAGAAGCAATAGGAGGAATGTTCAAGAAAAGAAAACACTCTATCAATACGGCATGTAATGCAATTGCTTAACTCAAGTTGACATGTTAGCGTCCTCTGGGTGTGGAAAACCTATTCTTATGTTTTCCCCCCTTCTTATGGCCCCAAAAAGCCCGATTACAAAATGAACTCACTTTTTAAAAAAATCCTTACTTCTTTGACTCTTTTCCGCCTGTTTTCTCCTTGAGAAATATTTTTGAACAGAGTTTGCTCCCCCCTATTTATAGCTTTCCAGTTTTGGCAGGTATGAGAAAGTTTATAAGTGGTTTGTTTTCTTTGCCGTGTCCAGTGTTGATTTAGGTCGTTTCAGCCACTGAACAATTGGAAGCACTTTCAAGGAAGGTTGAAATCTGCTGAGGGCTGATAACATTGTGAAATCTAGCTAGCCTGAATCAAGCTCTCTTTAGGGAGGAGGAGGGTTCAGGCCGTTAGAAAATCTTAGCAGTGCCATAGTTTAAATAATTACCTTCTTCTCTGGTGACTGTTCTGGAGGAAGTTTCTCCTTGACATAGGTAAGAAGAGTCTCATCTGAATATTCTCCCAGTTTTGCTACCTCTGGGCTGGACTTTAATGACGGCTAAATAAGAAAGCATGTGGCAGGCACTCCATATTTGATCTCTGGCCTGGAGGGGACCTTCCTTAGGAACCTATGTTTAACATTTGGGTTCTAACCAGCTTTTATATTCGGACCAGAAGCAAATGTTAGTGGTTCTTTTGTTTAGTGGAATTTCTGGATTGTGTTTCATAAATGACTAAATACATTTGAAAGCCAGTAGAGTTATAGGCATCTTACTCTCCCAGATGGCATGTTTTTATGGGTGGTATGGTTTTCTTTTCTTTTTCTTTTTTTAATGGATTTTTCCACCCTTTGCCTCCCTATAATTTGTGGGCCTTGAGAAAAGTCATGGTTTGTCCTGTAAGTATAGAGAATGAGCTTGTTTGGGGTCATCCCATTTTTTCTTGTCGCCTGGCTCTTGTCTGCGGTGCTGTTGGAAAGAGGACCCACAGGAATAAAGAACCCCAACACGGAAGGATAGATTTCCAACTTCAAAAGCATCAGGGAAATCTGTGGTGTTTCTAAAATTAAGTGACTCCTGGACAGCAGGCCTCATGGACACAGGAGTGGGACGTGGTACTGCCCACCTGTCACCTGACCCAGGAACAATGTGGACAGTTCAGAACCATCACAGCACAGTCAGCTTAGGAGGACTTTTTATTTTTAACATTTATTTATTATGCATACAGAACTGAGTACAGGGCAGAGGTGCAGGGGCAGGGTGGTGAGCAGACTCACCAGAGACAGAGTGGGGAACAGAACAGGCAGATTGACGAAGTACACTGCTGAGGGGAGCAGTGGGCGAGAAAGGATAGGTTTGCTGTGTCATGTAGGTCACCTCTGGGGCAGGGGATTGAAGCAGTGCTGAAGCTGCTGCTAGCTTCCAGTGCCACACCCCAACCCATTGCACCACCAGGGAGGACCCATGAGACTCTTCTTTTAGACAAAAGGTTGACAGGGGAGGACAAGCATACCAATAAAATATCAGGGCTACCATAAGAGATACAGGTCACCAGTTGCCATTTTATTCTCGACCCTGGTCAATTTGCCTGTTTCATGATCTATTTTTTTTTTTCACCAAGCTTTAAAAACAGCTTTATTGAGGTAACATATATAAATTATATCTTTAAAGTATAAAATTTAATACAATTTGAGGTATGAATACACCCATGAAGCCATCCCACAATTAACGTAATGATCATCTGTTTCAACCTAATTTTTGTTTCCCTCCCTCCTTCCCTCCCTCCCTACTACCCCTACTCATATCTTCCCTACCCCAGACAACCCACTGGTCTGCTTTCTGTCACTGTAGAGTAATTTGCATTTTCCAGAAATGTATGTAGGTGGAGTGATGTACTCTTGTCTGGTTTCTTTCAAAGAACCCAATTATTTTGCGATTCATTAATGTTGTGCTCAGTATCAGTAGTTCACTCCTTTTCATTACTGAGTGCTAATTTGTTGCATTTTCTTCCTTTTTAATTAACTGTGAAAAGGATTCAGGAGTTCCCTTATCTGGACCACTGTTGGACATTTAATGTCTCCAATAATTTTAATAGCATACTTAGTCTTTCAAAAACCTGGGGCAATGACCCTTGTTTCTGCAGCCTACTCCCAAGAGAATAAACTCTTGCATTATCACTGCATTCTTGAACTTTCCTAGCCCAGTTCAGATACATGGAGTTTTGAAGTCACTGTCCTCTAGTTCTACTGCCAATTCCGGTGGTCATGGGTGGCGTCTGGGAAAGAGTAACATCCATTTATAATCCTAGTGACAGTAGTGAATTACTTAAAGGGATACCAAAACCCCTACACCCCAATGTTACAAATGCTGCCTTAAACTACAGAATAGTTGAAGGATCATATTTCTTTAGCTACTCTACTATGAATTTCCTCTATTTTCTGCAGATTGAAACAGTGATCATAGTGAGAATCATTGCATTTAAAATATATGCAGAGGATGTTGTCACTGTTTATGATTCATTATTTTGCAAATGCATTAAGCATCAGCCGAGGGTGTTTTTTTTTTTTTTTAAAGATTTATTTATTTGTACATACAGAACTGGGGTACAGGCCAGAGACTCAGGGGCAGTGAGAGACTTCACCAGAGACAGAGTGGGGAGCAGAACAGGCAGATTGAGGAAGTACACTGCTGAGGGGAGCAGCGGGCGGGTCAGGAGAGGTCTGCCACGCCATGTGGTCTCCTCCGGGGTAGGCGGGAATCGAACTCATGCGGAAGTGGCTTTAGCTTCTCAGTGCAGTGCTTTAACCCGCTGTGCCACCAGGGAGGGCCCGAGGGTGGTTTTTAAGTACCAACTAAGAATGTTGATCTGATGAACCTGAGAAATAGCCACAGAGAACAGTTCTAGAAGGGGAAGGTGAACTAATCGTGTTGAAAAGAAAAAGGATAAGAAACAATTTTCCATATTGCTCCTAGTCCAGATGATAGACTGAAAATGCCATCTCCACACTGTCTCCCCCTTCCTACCCTGTGTGATGCAACATACACAAGATGTCTTTTTACTAGAAAAGCTTATGTTCCCCAAGAAAGCAGCTGTCATTTGCTTGGAACATGCTGGCCATGAACATGCAGCCTTCTTCCTTGAAGAGCCAAAAGGAGAATGTGAGGACGATGGGCAGGGGACCCAGGGTCACTATTGCCATTCTGTTTCTTCCTAGAATAACATATTCTTTGCTGGTTGCCAGCAGGCTTATTTTTATGTAGATTTGACCTTGGTTGCAACCTTGAACAGCAAAAATAGAGTCAAGTAACTTTAAGAACTCCACAAAGCTTGATCTTGAAAATATATACGAATATAAGACAAAAGCAGGAAAATGAGCCAGGCCGCAGCCTTGAGCAAAGAAACAGTGAGCGTCTTGGGTTTAGTTAAAATATCAGCTTTGCGCACATTTGGTTCCATTCTGTGTTTGATTATTTCTGCAGTGAGTGCTGCCGTTATCGATTGTTAGAGTGGAATGTTAAAGAGCATTATATTACAATCTGTCTCTAAATGGCTTTTCAGAAAGAAATTTCCTGTAACTCTGAGGCAGAAATTATGCAGGGAACTGAAAGGGAAGTGACTAGACGGCTGAATTTCACCCGGACGATCTCATGTGGGGAAGTGATGGAGTGGGTTAGGGGGACTTGTGCTGGTTTTCCTAGTAAAGAAGGTCAGTGTCAGCTTATTATTATCACATCGCCAGAGACTGTGCTGAATACTGTAGAAAGCCTGGCGGATGGGAGGGTGGCCCTGACAATGAGTACTTTGGCTCCTGTTACTCTCTTCTTGCCTTCATCCCAGTGCCTGCTCGTTCTGGCCTAACCCTCGCTCCTCTGGAAGCCGCACGATCTCTTTGTCCATTATCCCGGCTGGAAGCGCTATGTACTGTGTACTGTAGCACTTAAAGCCACCTGTCTGTTATTTTCTAATAGTTGCATAAGTATTGATCTCATTTTCCATTAGGCTACCAAATGAAGTACATTTCTTACACATTCGTTTTTCTTCCAACGAAGGTTAACATGTATTGTGTGAGCGTGTATGTGTGCATACATCCGTGTGTGTGTGTGTCCATGTCCCACCCCAGACCTCACTGGTTCCTTTAATGAAAGATGTGGTTTATCTAAATTAGTAATATTGTGTTGCAAATACAGACTCTTCTCAACTCAGCTAAAATAACAATTCTAGACTGTATTTGTCCCACATTAGCCAAAAGTCGAGTTGTAATCCTGGTTTCAAATGAGGTTCAATTCAGGCCCTCAAGGAAGGGATAGAGGACCTGACTTCTTTCTGTGATTTCAATTCGTATTCAGTGAAGGCAGCTTAGTCCTCAGGTTCTTTCTGTGACAGGCTAGCTGCCACATGCCAAGGGACATGTGCGACCTTGTTCCCATCGGAGGAACCAGCGTTTCCAACAAGGGTACTAAACGCCATGCTGTTTGGACCAGTTTAAGTTGCATGCTCATCCCAGGTGACCCCTCAGGCAGGAGGTTAGCCTGACCAACTCCCCTGACAGGGAGCTCCGAACTAAAATTGGGAAAGTCAAGTTAGTGGGTGGAAGCTTGGAAGTCTGCCCAGCAACGCTATAAAACTTCAGTCTACATCAACCTCCACAATCTGCAAACACTGCATCTCATGTGGAGGTATCTGCTCTCTTCCTGTTGGGTATTTTTATTCTACAGAAAATGAAAGGAGCCAATAAATAACTCAGGCATAGACTGATCACCACAAAATTTGGGAAGTTCTCACGTTGCCATCACTAATGCAGTTTCCCAGGGACTGTGGGACTCCGATTCACTGCCCCTGACTGCAGTTTTCTCTTGAGAAAAATTGCAAAGAGAAAAGAAGAAAGAAGGAAAGAGAAGCAAGAGATAGAAGGATGAAAAGAAGGAAATAAAGGTGTGGAGGAAGGAAAGAAGAGAAGCAGGAACGGGAAGGTGTGTAGAGTTCTAATTTGTATTTTGGGCAATATCCATGGTGTAACAATTCCCTCTGTGGCTACCTTTGAGTTGTGGACTGTGTAACACTTGGGCCACAGCACTTCTGGACACTTTGCTATCAGCTCTGTGGGCCAGTCTGACTTGGGCCCAGCTCCCCAACAGCCGAGCCAACACTTGCCATGTGTGAAAATAGTCTGAGCATGTCCTAACCTTGGTATTTTCAAAGGCAGCCAGAAATCTGGATTTGCATGTGAAACTCTTGATTGTTAAATGACATCAACTGGTTCATATTTTTCAAAAGCACTTTACAAATCAAGAAGGAAACCACACCTGTAGTAACCTATTACAAATTTATTGCCAGGTGAGTACGTGGTAATTTTGAGTGAGGAATGGCACTCCTCTAGAGTAGGAGACTTGCTCCTTCTTGGCCCCATTTAAAAGCACTCCAGAGAGTGACCATATGATTTTGATTTCTGAATTTCTACTTCTGACAAGATGTGGGGTCACGTAACTCTCGGGAGTAAGCTACTGGTCGATGACAGGATGAAAATGAACTTTGCGTGTGGTGATTGACAAAGCCCAGTCTTCAGACATCAGCCCACAGAAACAGAATGGGAGGAAAGGCACACAATGAAAATGATTATTGCTTCACTGATTGTGGGGTAATCATTCTGCCATCTGAAAAAGTCAGTCTTGGACTGGA
Source organism: Condylura cristata (assembly GCF_000260355.1). Lineage (NCBI taxonomy): Eukaryota > Metazoa > Chordata > Mammalia > Eulipotyphla > Talpidae > Condylura > Condylura cristata. Next base: position 17,835,406 of record NW_004567108.1, on the reverse strand, counting down.
ATTATGTGTGGGAGGGGGTGGCAGGCAGGGAAGAAAATGAATCTTGTCAGCAGGACAGTCTGTATAGAGGAAAAAAAAAATACCTCCAGATCGTTTGGCTCAACACCAATTATTTTTGCATATAGACTCCAGACTGTAAAAATAGTCTTCACTTTGCACAATCCCAATATCTGAAAATATAATTTTCAAAACATCTAAGAAAGAAACGAAAGGGAATGGAGTAAGGGTAGGAGGAGAAATTCTTTTACAAAGAGATTTCTGCAGGGATCATTTAAATAAAAGTCTCCTCTAAGCATGTAAGGGAGTTCAACTCAACCCAGATTTTCTGGAATTCAACTACTTTGAAAAAGGAGGTGAAGATACTTACCTGGCAGGGGAGATACCATGATCACGAAAAAGGAGGTGAAGATATTCAATGTTCCCTGTCCTTGTTAAAGCATTAATAAAAATGTAGAGTGTTTGCTTCACCTGCCTCGTAGAAGACTTCAGTTTAAAGAGATCTTATACACATTTTCTTTTAGAAGCCTTTTCAAATTACTGCATTGAAAGCATTTTGGAAGATAGGAATATGTCTTGCTTTTTGGGGAAGAATCAGATAGATCAAAGAGGCACAAGCTTTGCTAAAAATGATGTTTGGAGACATATTTTTCCTCCTCCAAGACTTGTCTAGACAGGATGATGTTTGTTGTCCAGTTCTGTCATCTATAAAGTGAGGAAGTTTTCAAATCTACAGGGGCCTTGGTATACCTAAGAGTCTGCTTATCTAGATTGGTTAAAAAAGAATCCAGGATCACACAATTCATGTTTTCGACCTGTGCGTTCTTCTTGCAAAAAGTGTTTCTCCTGGGGACTAGTTTTCCCTGAACAAGACAATTTCTACATTCCCTACATTCAAGTGCCTGCTAATTATTTTCTTCATACCAAACACCTGTGAAAGCAATATTCTGCAATAGAAATAATTATAAAAATCAGTCACAGTTAATGTTTAGACAACATAAGCAGGAGGGCTTTGTGGTAGCTTGTTACTAAAACATTGTTTGAGACCCGACAATTGCTGTCTGGAAAATCACAGCTGGTGGAAGCTTAATAGGTGGCCCTGATGTGTTTTGAATTCTTAAAGGAATGTTCATGGCTAGATGTTGACCTGTCGTCAACATAGCTCAATTCTAGCTACTAATTGCTAGTGGGACCCACAGAGAACCTTGACAGAGGCAGAGAGGGTTTCGAGAAATCTGATAAAAAGATTGGACATGAAATAAAAAGGAAGCTGAAGTAAAGACCTTGGAATTATTTGGAACTATAAGCAAATATAGTTCTGAATTGATGGTCGCTGATCTTTCTATGTCTTCACATGAAGCATGTGACTTGTGTGGGAGGAAGGTGTGAGTGTGAAAGAACTTTTTTTGAGGAGAGAGGTTCCCAATAGGGGTGTAGGTTTAGTCTTTCCATCTTGGCAATAATTTATGGCCATTGTCTTTAGGATAACTAAAGACTCCTTAGAGGCTTCCCCTTGTTATTTTAAAATACTCTTCTCTTCCCAGACCTCATGTTTCTGAAAATCTTGTAAATCACCACTGTTTACTGAGCAATCATATATTCACCTAGGCTTTTCTAGGATTGCCCAATGCATGCCTTTTTTGTCCATATCATTATTAGCAGCATCACCTTTCAAAAATCTACATACCCCATTTGAGAATTAAGTTATGTGATTTCTTAACACCAAATCTAGATTTCAGAAATATACATGGATTCCATAAGTTTTTCTCTTTTAAATAGCTTCAAAAGACTTTTACTAGGAAAATTGGCTGCACTAGAAGATCTTCCTGCCTGTAAGTGTATGGTTCTGTGAGTTACTGATGTTATCCATGGGAATGATGTGGCAGCCTCTAAGAGATCTCTTCAGCCTCATTGGAAAAAAGACAGGAGCTATAAGAAAACCCCTCCTTTCAGGCATGAGTTTCAAGAGAGGGACAGTTTCATTCCACCATCTAAACTAGTACCATCAGTTTTCAGATGCCAGGAATCAAGGCCCTCACCATTCTCCTATCCTTACTCATTCTGGGAATGTCTGACTATGGGAAAGGAATCAACCAGAGATGTCTATGGTGAATTTCCTTTAATTAATTCTCTAAGTATTTACTAAGATTCTACTCAGGACATGTACTTCTAGGGACTAAGGAACAAGAGTGAAGAAAAGGGCCTAATTCCATCTTCTTGGGATGAAATTCACTAATATATTGTAAACTATTTTGTAGGAATGGGGGCTTCGGAAAGAGAACAGTGGTCTCCGGAGCAGAAGAGCAAAAGAGCCCGTTTTCAATCCCATCCTTACACTGAGGCACCATCGCACTTCTTTATTGAATAGAAATAAAATAAGTGGTCGGTGTACAAGTTAAGCATCTGTCACTACTTTCTGCCATCCTGGGAGTCAGTCTTGCAAAGGCGGAAGTAGGAGCTGTGGGGACTCCTGGTGGGAACAGCCCATGTCTGATGTCACAGGAGAGATCATTCCTACTGAGAAACTCCTTGGGTCATGAAATAAGTGGAGAACCAAAGAGCCACAAGTTATGTTCTGAAAAACAAATGGTTTGCGGATCTGATTTTATTATTTTCCTCTCTGTCTTCTGACTTCATCTTTATGAACATTCTTTCGGATGTCAGTTAGCAGTAAGCAATGTTAGCTAGAGGACAGCTTGAGTTTTTATTTTGTTTTTAATCTTGGAAGAATTTTGGTAGGAAGAATGGTCAAAAATAAACATTTAAAAATTACACCATGACTGCGGTCATAAAACTTTCCACAAATGATCTACAAAATGACAGAGAGTGGTTATTTACACCCTGAACAAAACTGGAACATTTTATAAGATATTCATAGGTGCACAGAGGAGGGTTGATAAATATTGATTGAATCAGCTGGAACAATCTGATGTGTTGAGAAGACAAGTATTGCTGGAGATCAAAAGTTTCACCGCTACTTTGTCCTGGATGCTTTCCAGGAGTTGCTGTCACTAAAGTTTTAAACATATAAAGATGGCACAGTAGACTCTATTTTCATGGGAGTAAACTGGACTGTAATACACCAGAGCGGAATCACTTTGTTTTTTCAGGCACACAGAGAGGAAGTGCCATCTGCCCAGGGTTATGACACATTACCAGTTAGCTGGTGTATAGCTACTTCTTTTTCTAAAAGGAGTAAGAGAAGACACATAACTGAGAGCTAAAACTGCAGCAACCTCAGAAGGACTTTATGCAAGGAAGAAGGAGCCTGGGAGGTGGAGGTGACCTGCGTTGCCCCAAGTCACAGGCCTTTCCAAGTCCCACAAACAGCCTGGTTTCCGTTCTCACAGCACTGACCTCGAGCTTCTCTCTGTGTCTGCAAGTTGTCAAGTCTACTGAAACCTTCCCCTCCATGACCAACAGTGGATTTAGTCTCCCTTCAAAGACAATGAGTGAAGCATCAAAGAGAAATACCACCTTTCAGCTTCGCTCATCTGTCCCGGGGACTCCCATTCCACCATGGAAGATGTGTCTGTTCTCCAGTCAGCAAAGTGCTCCAAGCTGTGCTTTCTCCCACCCACTCCTACCTCTCAGGAACTTGCACTTTTTTTTTTTTAATTTTTTTATTTATACATAGAGAACTGGGGTACAGGCCAGAGGTGCAGAGGCAGTGAGAGAATTCTGTCTCACCAGAAACAGAATGGGGAGCAAAACAGGCCCACTGAAGTACACTGCTGAGGGGAGCAGAGGCGAGACAAGAGCAGTCTGCTGCGCCATGTGCTGTGCCTGAATTCATGCTGAAGTGGCTGCAGCAGCCTCACAGTGGTGCGCTTCAACCCGTTGGGCCACCAGTGCCCAAAGGCCCGAACTTGCACTTTTAATCACCCTCAGTCTTTTTGTGTCATCCATTTGCCCAGGCATGTGCTCAAATATCTCCCATCCTTAAAAAATAAAATGAAATGAAATAAAATCCATCATGTTTCTTCCAAGGAGTAATGTTTGTCCTATCAGAGACAGGATGTTAGAAGTGGTGGCACTCACCCTCTGCCTTCCTCACTGCCCCTTCCTTCCTTCTAGCCACCTTCCCGTCCTTCTTCACAGGAGCTCCTCTCACCTCTTCTCATCAGATTCGCTACCTTCCTGGAAGCGAATCTGATGGGCAGGTCAACATCCTCATCTTCCTTGGCCTCTACATAGCACTGGGTTCACTTGTCTCTTCCTACTTCTTGAAACACTCTCCTTTTAGTCCACAAAGCCACTCTCTCTTGGATTTTCTCTTAATTCTTCAGCTGCTCCTTCCCAGTCTCCCTCTTGGCTGTGTTTCCCTCGTAAATATGGGAGTTCCCTGGGGATCCATTATGATCAGATCTTTCCTTCTTTCTGTTTCCAGAGTGATTTAGAAAGATCTTACCATTTCACACCCCATAAGGTCTAAATTATCTTCAGAATAAATTCTAACTCCTAGGCAGAGTTCGCCAAATCTGTGCTGATTTAGTTCATGTCAGGTTCTTCTCTCTCTCCTTCTCCCCGCTCTCTGCACCCCTACTTTAATGAACAATTTAATTTTAAAAGATTGAGCTTTTTTGGTTTTCCATGTCTTAGAAATTACTGTTTCTGTTGTTCACAACACACCTTACCATTCTCACCTAATGTTCAATTTTTAAGTTTTCTCCCAACAATCAGTGCTTTTTTTTCATCACAAGTTTATTAATCTGTATTATACTTGTGTTTTCAGAATTAGTGTCTTAATTCCTTAAGCCATAAGCTTCACCTTACTTTATTCTTTCAAATTTGGGGTTCTACCTGCACTCCTCTGTTTATTGCAGCACTATTCGCAATAGGTAAACTATGGAAGCAGCCCAAATACCCAAAAATGGATGACTGGATCAAAAAGATGTGGCATACATTCACAATGGAATCTACTCAACAATCAAAAAGATAAACTCATGCCATTCACAACAACATGGATGGAGCTGGAAGGGATCAAGTTCAGTGAAATTAGCCAGAAAAAGAAAAAGAAAAAGGCCTGATGGTTTCCTTTATAGGAGGAATGTAGGGGACCCAAATAAAGATTAGGGGGTTGGGGGGAAAGTAATTCTAGAAAAGTAAAAATCAAAATCAACAGACAACTATAAATCAGACATTTTTCAGGGTGAGGAGGAAGAAATTGGGTCAAAACTGGTGGGATGAGCACAAGGGACAATGATGATAGTGCACAGGTGAATTAGTGGGACCTCCTGGGATCATAAATGAGGTGATAAAACATATACTGTATGAAAATGAAGGATGATGTAAAAAATTAAAAAAAAAATAAAGCTGGGGTTCTCCTTGTCTACCACAATACCTACAGGCACAATAAACTTGAATGAACAAGTGAGTAAATGAAGGACTACATTCTTGTGGATTCCAAGTTTCACACACATACTAAGTGTTTATGTGTCGGTTGGAGTTTTCCTAGCAAACCTGAGTGTTGTGCTTCTGAAGCAATTGTACATAGCTCCACAACATAAAAAATATTGATTTTCAATCTTCAAGATAAATGTAGTTCCTGTTGGGAGAAATGTGTTTGTTCTGACCTTCCTGGTAGTCATGGAAATGAATCACAGCCTTGGGCAAAAGGGCATCCCTCACTCGGGATGTGGTACAACCTGGTGGGTAAAGAGGGTGTCTTGGAGGCAACATTCTATTTTTAGCTGCTATTCCCTGCCCTGGCCACCAAATGGGCAATGAGGACTGAACCTGACCCCTCCTCCTTCCTGCTCATCCCTGACATGAAGTTATATGGAGGGATTTACTCTCCTATTTTCAAACTGGGTTTGTCTCAAGGTTACAAAAGTGTTTGCTGAGAGCTGGAGGCCATAGAGAGCTTTGGTAAGATTTGTTCCATGGAAGCTTCTGTATTGGTAGTTACATCTGTAGGCTCATATGTTTGTGCTGCTTCCCTCACAAGATACCAGTGTCTTTCAGAGTAGGAACCAGGTATTTTCTTTCTCTATAGTATGTCTCAAGTAAAGTTCAGTTGTCTTACCACCTACATGGTGACAAACAGACCTTACCAAATGTTTGTGAGGATAATTACTAATTATAAATTTCGATGTGTTTGAATAAAACTGTAAACGAAGGGCCCTCCCTGGTGGCCTAGTGGGTTAAAGCGCCTCACTAAGAATTGAAAGCTACTTCCGCATGAGTTTGATCCCCGCCTTCCCCGAGGTGATCCACATGGCGTGGCAGACCTTTCATGACCCACCTGCTGCTCCCCTCAGCAGTGTACTTCGACAGTCTGCCTGTTCTGCTCCCCACTCTGTCTCTGGGGAATCCTCTCAGCCGCCCCTGCACCTCTGGCCTGTACCCCAGTTCTGTATGCACAAATAAATAAATAAATCTTTTTTTTTAATAAAAAGTGTAAACGAAAAACCATCATTGAACTTAAAGATCCATAGATGTCCAAGATTATTATATATAACTTCTCTATAGATATCAGGAGAATCTGCAAAGAGAAGGGATGTAATTTTGTGGCATTTGCAAATAACCTGTATTTTACATATGTATTATTTATAATCTGCTCCAATATTTCAGGGATGGGTTAGAAACATATCACATAGGTTATTAAACTATGTAGTAGGTAGGGAAGTATTGGTTCTCAATAGAATGAATTCTAATCACCTTCAAGTTCTGAAAGAACACTAATAGCCCCTTAGCTCTCCTCACACATTGAGTTAAATATGAAAACAGCAAGAGCACTCAATATACAGACTTTCAATTTGGCTCTTTTAGACCTGTAGAAACCTTTAATCTCCAAGAAGACCAAGGTACGTCCCTTCTGGTAGTCATGCCAAGTAGTCTCCCCCTCAATCAGTAGAGCCAATGTGCATAGCTAACAGGATTTGTAGAAAGGATTATTTTTAATCTTTTCAATTAATTTTGACTAGGATTGACATGTGTTTGTGGTATGGATTTGCTTTTCTTGACTGAAGGATTTTTGCTAGATATCTTTGAGTGACCTTGTGACGGGATTTGGGGCTTTCATGGACAGGCAGAGAACTCAGAGACTTAGAAAGACTTAATGAGGAGTGAGGATCTCCATCACCCCACCAGTATCTAGACCAGTAGATGTGGTGTTTGAAGGTGAGAGAAATCTATCACCCTGGTCCTGGAGGATAAGACAATGAACATCAACGCTGAAGGGAAGGTCAGTGTCAGAAGTAATGATCACCTCACAAGAAACAAAGTCAACCAGAACCCCACAGAAGCTGTTTTGGGATGGAGCAAAATTAGATACCATTACATACAGGGGCACTGAGCTTCCTGTAGTAGATGCTGTGATGTCCATTGAGTTACCACTTCTCACTTCTGGAATAATGCATCTGCCTATTGGCTGCTGACAGTTCATCACTACATGGCTTCTGGGAGTTGTCTTGGCCATAGGGAACCTGCTTCACTACAGGTTATGCTCCCCGAGTCTGCCAGTGGCTGGCAAATATGAGGCAAACTGACCTTCCTCCTCCAAAGTTCTCATCTCCCAGGCAGTCCCAGGACAGGAGAGAGTGCTGTGGAGGCCCGTTGCTGCTGGTCCCTGCCACTGCTCCAGCTTCAGCCTCCCTCAGCTGAGCACCTCTCCTGTCTCAGGCATGCTGCTCTAAGTTCACTGGCTCATTTGAGTCCACAGGACAAGAAAGCAGGTGCAGAGAAACAGACGTGTGACTTGCCTAAGGAGCCATGGCCCATAAATGGCATAGCCAAACCTTGGGGTTTATTCACTCATTCAGTTATGTCTTCTAGCACAGGTTTGGCCTGGCCTGAGAATCAACATCCAAACCAGAGTGGACACTGGTAAGGTTTAACACTGTCTCCTCTTATCTATCAGAGATGATTGAAGCAGGCTGACTTTCTGGCTAGCTCAGTACCAACCCTCTCTGTGTGAGTCAAAAACTCTGCAGAACCAAAAGAAGCTCCTCCAGGCTGGCTGTTCCTGGGTCAGGAGCCCTTCTTTCTCGCTCCTTCTCCCCAGGGCCAGGTCCGAGCTCTGGCAAGCAGAGAAACGGTAACTGTCTCTCCTTGGATCGCCTCTGTGTGTGGGATTATGCTGGGAGAGCGGAGTGAGGGAAGGCATTCCTCATGCAGTAAACAACCCTGACCAATTTGCACCCCAGCCACTGAGCCGTAATCTTTTCATTATGCTTTGCATATTTATAACCAAGGATTCTATTGCTCTGGTACAAACGAAATTATAATCAGCCTGCCGAAAGATTTTTTTAAACATCAGTCTTTACGGAAGAAAAAACAGAAAAACAACCATCCTTATTGAATACTCTAAAAAAGCCATTCTCCGGGCCTCCTCCCACCACCACCACCTTGGGCTCCTATTCTCTTTGGCTGGAAGACAGTGCACGAGCTGGGCACTAAGAAGGGAAGAGAGGATTTCTTTTCTTTGAATAACCCTCTTCAGGTGCTCTTCAGTTTGCTCAGAGCAGCCTTAGGTCCTTTCAAATGCTTTGCCCAGTGGACGCCAGCTTGCTTGAGCTTCTTCTAAAGATACCAATTTCAGCTGCCACATTTAATTTGTATGTCCTGAGGGCCTCCTTTGCTTTCTTCTGATTCTCTTAAGTGAATAAAAATAACCAAGGAGCACAGAGCACATGACCCTGACTCCAGTGGGCAAATATGTTTGCCTATATCCAGATGCACTTGTTTGGAAGAAAGAATGGAACAAAAAAGGGGAGGCTCTTATCTCTGCTTCCTAGATTTTGGGGGATCTATACAGGGCAATGAGTTAGAATAAATTCATGACAAAGTCTGCCCTACTTCAGTTCCACATGAAAAGGAGCAACTGAAGGAAGAAATTCCTTGTGCGGGTCCCCGGCTCTCAGGGGCACACACTTATGTGACTGGTGTGGGAGCGAAAGATTAGTATGGCCACATGTTCTCCATTGAAAGAGGCATCTGGAGTTCTGGGTTGGCCTGGAAAATACTGGCTCTGTGGCCTCTTTCTTAGGGTCAGAAAGAAGTGGGAGGGAGCATAAGAATCTCTGTCACCCCAAAGAAGATCCCAAAGGAAAGGCTCACTGTGTCCTTCCTGAACATCATTGCAGCTAAGATTGTGCCAAGCCCAGCCAGGAGCCTCGGGACCCTTTCTATGTCTTTTTAAGGGCCTTTTTGGGAGAGAAGCAGAGTCAAAAGTGTATTTCTGCTGCTATTCTTGCTCCTTTACCAGCCAACCCTTCTTGCCAGCATTTCTCAAACCATAGTTCAGCTGTGAATACCCAGATTTTCTTCCTGTGCCGACCACAGTCGCCCTGGTGGTCATGCCACTTTCTGGCACTGCCAGGCAGAGGGCCAGCGGCCTCAGAGGCTGTGAGAGGAGCGTAGGGAAGGCTGCCTTCCTCCACAGCCCAGGGGACTCTGGTCCCAGCTGCCTGAGCACGCTGGTAAACGCAAGCTGAGAAAATCTTAGGGAATGACTTAGTGGTGGGGAGGAGGGGTGTTTGCAGAGGCCGTTTTTAAAGGCCTCTGTTTTGTAAAGGTGTTTGAGCCAGAACTTGGTTTTCTTTTCGTGAATGAGCCCATTTGTGGCAAATACTGCAAAAAGAAAGGAAGAAAAAAGAGTTACAAAAGTGACTCTTTCTGATGTGAGTTATTTGTACGTACCCTACTTTTTTTTTTTTTTGAGGTGTAGTGTCTCCAGAAATTCTTCAGCATTTGTCACAATATTTTGGCCCCCCACCTCCTCTCTTCAGAATGCCAAGATGGCAGCCATAGAACTTTTAGGTCTTAGAGGCTTGCTGGGAGCAAAATAATTTCGGTTTCAGACACTGAGTATTGTTTACTGAGTCTGCAGTCAGTCTTGCTCCAGAAACTCACAGTCATTCTGCGTTTTGTTCGAAAGCGAAGGCTTCTCCACAGCCAGGAAGGTCACACCTCCCAGTGGCATGCCTGCCTGGTGGGTTTACCGAAATTTTACTCACCCTTCACAGACTTGCGTAACCTCCCTCTTCGTGTGGACCCCTGTAGCTACATCAACCCACATCGATCCCCCTTTCTGGAAACTCTTCTTCCACTTTTAGACAATATCACCCAGTTAAGTGCTGAGTCAATTTCTATTCCTTCAAGTGTGTGTTTTGTCAGTCTTGATAAATGACAAGGCCAGTCCCCGGAGACCAGCGTCCCGTTTTGCAGCATCAGACATAGGATCCAGTGGAGCTCATTTGTCAACACTGGTTTGATGGAATAAATGTGCAAGACCCTGTTTTGGGGAGAACGTGATGAGTCCAAGTGTCCTCGTCTGGGGAAGCTTTCGTCAGTACCACCACACAGCCTATCTCATGCTTTCTAAAGGCTTTTCAGTCTAGCAGGTGTGAGAATGTTAGTCCTTGCAAAGTGTTTCAGAAAAAGGGTTGCATTGTTCTTAGAAGACGGAGAAGAGAGATCTGTCTGCTTTTTATAATTTATTTTTTAATGATGTATTTATTTATGCATACAATACTGGGGTACAAGCTAGAGGTGCAGGAGCAGTGAAAGGATTCACCAGAGGACAGAGTGGGGAGCAGAACAGGCAGATGGACAAAGTACACTGCTGAGGGGAGCAGCAGGCTAGACAGGAGAGGTCTGCTGTGCCATCCCTGCCTCTGGAGCTAGGGTTTTAATTTGCACTGAAGTGACTGCAGACAGCTTACAGTGCTGCATCCTACCCAGTTGCGCCACCAGGGAGGGTCTGCTTTTCGTAATTTATACGTAAATATTTGTGTAAGCTGTGATTAAAAAACCAAACCTGGAGGCTGGCCCTCAGCTGGGGAGGAGGGCAGGCCAGCAGGTAAGCTCTTCACACAATTTCGTCAACAGCCATTTCAAGACCAGCCAACCCTAGTTAATCAGTACCTGGATCACCCAGACCTTTGTTGTGGCTAGGAGCCCTCCTGTCCTCTTTTGAGTATTTTGTGTTTCTAAGATTTCTTCCCCTGGGGTCCTGAAGAAGAGAGAAGAACAAGGAAAAGAAGACAGTTAACAGAGGCATTGTCTTTGGTGGTCACACAGCCTTGAGTGTGGCATTCTGGAGAACAGGCTGGAGGCTGATGCTTAGCACAACAGTTGGGGTTTTAGCATCACCCCAAGACTGAGGAGACCTATGCCAGCCATTACTCCACTGCTTGGGTCATATGCACATACAGGATTCTGAAGGCAAAGTGAGCTCCATGCAGTGTTTGATGGGAGCCACAAGTTTCACCTCTGCTTGTATTTATTCCAAGGTGTAATCATAAATGCTGATTTTTAGTATTAATTAAGTGCCAAACACTTTAAGAGAGAATCTCATCAGCAAAATAATCCTTCATAGTCTAAATCATCTCATTTATACGGATCAAGAAACTGAGGCTTGTAGGTGTTAAGAAACATCTATTCAACATATATTGATCATGAGTCTTGCATGTTCCAGGACTTAAACCAGAAAGTAGCAAAATTAGGACCCAAGGTCAGGTGTGTCTAGAGTCCAAGCCTGTGTTCTTTCCATGAGAATACCTGGCTTGCCAAAAGGAGGAATATCTCCTAAGGGCATGGTCTTTCATCTTCACTATTAAAATATTCCCACTAATTTCAGGGAAACTGCTGGGTAACAAAGTAAAGACTTTGTACCAAGTGGTACACCAAATGGCAGTGACACTTTGAATATGTCTGGTGAGTTTGTTGTTTAAAAGGAGAAACAGAGACAGTTACTAGACTTTATTTTTGTGCTTCCTTAATTTAGGAGAACGTGTGGGAATGAATAGGAATCAGGAGTTGCATAAAAGCAATATTTTGGCTGTGGGAGTCTCTACAATCTAATTAACTGAGCCACAGAATCAGATGGATTTGTTACAAAGACTTACTTTGTCACTCACATTGCATTGTGCCCCTGCTGTTCCTGGCTCTGCCTCAGAGGTTCTAACTCAATCCCCAAGCCGCATGCCCTTGAGTCAGCTTGGCCTCCCCTGCCCTGATCTGGTCTGGTCTGAGGCTGTCTACCTCGGCAGCCTCCACGTCCTGCATTCACACTGCCTGCATTTTCTGCAGGTTTTCTCTAGCCTACATTTCTGCAATGAATTTATCTCTATAGCTCTGGCCTTATTTCCCTTAAATCCATTTCCCAGGTAGCTGCTGGGGTCATATGTAAATATATTAAAGTAAATGCAATCCTATCTTTTTCCCATTGCTCTTAAAATGATGTTCAAATAATACAGCAGAGCAAATAAGGTCCTTCATAATCCAGCCCAGAAATGCCCAAGATGATGTGAGCCACATGCATAATTTCTAATTTTTCAATAGCCACATTTTAACAATAAAACAAGAATAATTTTTAATTAATTTTATTTAACCCAATGTAACCAAAAAATATTTCAATATGCAATCAATAATGTTAAAATATCAGTGAAATGTATCACAACCCTTTCTTTTCTTTGTACTTTATCTTCAAATTATAGATAAACAATTTTTATATGAAGTCAAGATCTGTATTGAGATGCCATAAAATTTACATTTGAAAAAGGAAATTCAGCCCTCCCTGGTGGCTCAGCTGGTTAAAGCACAGCACTAAGAAGCTAAAGTCACTTTCGCATGAGTTCAATCCCCCTTGCCCCGGAGGTGACCACGTGGCACAGCAGACTTATCCTGACCAGCAGGGTACTTCGTTGATCTGCCTGTTCTGCTCCCCACTCTGTCTCTGGTGAAGCCTCTCGCCACCCCTGAGCCTCTGGCCTGTACCCCAGTTCTGTGTGCACAAATAAATCTTTAAAAAACAAAAAACAAAAGAAAAAAAGAAAAAGGAAATTCACATATAGCCAGTATGTTGCAAACATACTGAAATTATTCCAGTAACTGAATGAAGTAGTGTTATAAATTAAAATCGTGTACTATTTAAAATTCATTTATTTGATCACGTTACCCTCACTTGAAGCACTTCATTGCGCCTTGTGCCTAGCGGCGGCCATATTTCACACCACAGAGAGAACCCCTGGCTCAGTCTCTCAGTGACCGTGATAGTAGCTCACAGCCACCTATGGCAAGCGCCAATCTAAGTGCTTCCAAATATGAGCTCAATAAAAGGAGTCACCTCAGGATAACTCTCCTTTGAGACAGGTACTATCATGTCTCTATTTTACCCAAGGCCAACCGAGAGGTTGAGTCAAAATTTGTCTACAGAGTAGCAATGAGATTTGCACCCACAGCACCATGCCATCAAACCTGTGCTCTTAACCGCAGTCACCTTGATCGCCTCAAATTCCTGGAGCTGCAAGGACATTCCTCTTGCCTCAAGGCTGCCACATCTGTTTTTCTTTGGAGCGTTAGCAAAAATCTCCTACAGGCTTGGGAAAGAACATTGGCTCTCTCAGACTGAGAGGGTGCCATTTTCCACACTGCAGCGTTATTTTTCTGGTAATTATTTGGTACTTATCTGTGTGGCTTGTAGAGTCAGTGAATTACTAAGACAAATGTCAGGGTTTATAACAAGATCCAGGACAGAAAAAAAAAAAAAAAACAGAACTGTCTCACAGATGTGCTTATCAAAGTTCTTTCCTCTCTTTAGAAATGTCCAAGCGGCTTTTAAACTGGTGTTGTCCCCCACGCTAACTGAAGCATTTGATGAAGCTTCTGGGTCACATAATTTTGTGTGAACTTTCCCCGTTTGGCGGTAGGACACCATGGTTCTTGGGTACTGAAAAGGACATTTCCTGTCCCTCCCGATTAATGAAGAACAGCCTTTGCAGGAAACATGTGCTCTGTGAAGTCTGACATTAAGAGTGCACTAACTCAGCCTGAGAGTGAGGTATAGCTAAGTGTCATTAAAAGTAGAAGATTAAAAATATCATGAAAATATTACAACAGGAAATGGAAAAGAAAGAATTATGAGCAAGATAGCACTTCCTGCACATCGACCTCAAGAAGTTACCTAGTTATATAAGAAGGGAAAGGGCTGCTGTTACCATAAATCACTATTAAAATTCACATGAACAAAATTACATTTACAAAATTAGATGAGGAGAGGGAGAGCTAATTGGATTCTGCTATAGTTGAATTAATCGATATTCTTTTCACAGAAGAGAGGATTTATACAAAGATTCCACTGACATATTAATGGCCATGGGTAAGCAGCACCAAATGGTTTGGTGTAACTACTAGAGATGAATCAGCTTCTTAATTTTACTCTCTAAGACGTGAACCAGGAAAGACTAAGACATGCTTAGCCGAAGTCTAGCCTTAACATGGGCAGGAGCTGAGTAGAAATTTGGAATAACTGTGCTCTCCACAGGCATGGGTACAGAGATTATAACAAATACAGGGACAGGATGGGAGATGAATTTTAGAGAAAAACCATATAGGTAGAGTTATAAAGAGCAGCCTGTACACATGGAGGAATAGCTAATCCTGTCCTCCTCTAAACTGTAGCCACACATGCCAGCTTTGCCTTTATCCCTACCCATGTAGAGGAAGGGCAAGATAAACACTTGGTATGCCACTTCAGCAAGTTGCCAGTGTTCACTCCAAATATGCTACCTAGAGACCAGATGTCTGCTTCTAGTTGAGATGGAGTAACAGGCATCAGAATTCCTCTTTCTCTTGAAGGAACCAAAAAAAAAAAAATCCAAAATATGAAACAATGGTGTTGAGAATACTAACTATCAGACAACAAAGAAAAAAAATAATAAAGTCTTATAATGTCCTAATTCACTGCTTAGAAGTAATTTGCAGGCTAATATGTGGGGAAAGGAAACCCAAAGAAAGCCTAAATTGGAGAGCTAGAACTGAGACAGGGAGGAAACCAAGACAAGGAGATTGCTCAGAATAGAATACTAGACAGCACCACACAGAGAAAATGTAGAATAAATATGCCTTTGAATAGCTAATTATTGCATTGATAAGTGCAGTCATATGTAGAACTACTGGAAATAGAACCACCCCCAAATTGGGTGATATTATTTCAGGTCTCAAACAAGTTTTTTGATGTTGTTGTTGTTGTTTTTGAGTGAACATCATCAGGATTCACCAGGAACTGGGTAGAGTATGCAGATGAGTCTTGTCTCAACAGTGGGGAATAAGTGACACTAGTTACTGAACGTTGAATACTAGTCCATTTTCACTGAACAAATATTAAAATCATGCCCAAAATGCTCAAACTTTTCCCAGGTACCTGAGCTCTGTCCTTGACTATAGTCTGAGAGTCTATAGGAATACAAATATGTCACAAAATTTACAATATCTGGCCTCCAATGAAAAGTACTATGAAAAAGGAAAATATGAAGAGAAACAGCAATCAATATGAGCTGACCCAGAGCATGCCAGGTGTGAGTCAGGCCATGAAAATAGTTATAATTCTGTTTCATATGTTCAAAAAGTTAAGATATGATAAAAACCCAAGTTAAACTTCTAGTGATGAAAAAGTACAATGTCTGAAATGAAAATTATAGAGAATTAGTCTAGTAGCTATTTTAGAAGATAAGATTAATGAATTTGAAGCTGTAGGAAGAGAAATGATCCAAAGTTCAGAAAGAAAGTGAATTATGGGCCCTCCCTGGTGGCGCAGCGAGTTAAAGCACAGCACTAAGAAGCTAAAGCCACTTCAGCATGAGTTCCATCCCCGCCTGTCCCGGAGGTGACCACATGGCGCGGCAGACCTCTTCTGTCTGATCC
>NW_004567108.1:17766912-17818089 GCF_000260355.1 Condylura cristata | reverse complement strand
GGAAGTGGCTTTAGTGTCTTAGTGCAGTGCTTTAACCCGCTGCGCCACCAGGGAGGGCCAAGGTTTTTAAAATATTTAAATAGTCTCCAAAGGTAATTGACATTTAAACAGAAAATAGCAATATAGTATGAAGTTTCTAGCATATATAAAATCTAAATGCATGGCAATATTAGCATAAAGGGTAGGAGGGGACAAATAGACTATCATAAGATTTTTTAAAAAGATTTATTTATTAATTTATGCATACAAAACTGGGGTACAAGCCAGAGGTGCAGGGGCGGTGAGAGGATTCACCAGAGACAGAGCAGGGAGCAGAATAGGCAGATCCACGAAGTGCACTGCTGAGGGGAGCAGCGGGCGAGACAGGAGAGGGCTGCCGCGCCATGCGGGTCACCTCTGGGCTGGGGATTGAACTCGCGCTGGGCAGCTGCAGCCAGCTTGCAGTGGTGCATCCTAGCCCCTTGTGCCACCAGGGAGGGCCCTATCACAAGATTCTTCTATTTATTAAGTGGTGTAATATTTTTAAGGTGGACTTGGATAAGTTAATGATACATACTATAACCTGTAACAACCATAAAATAACAAAGGATTGAATCAGCAGACAAAGGAGAAAACATACAGTCAGGAAATACTCAATACAAACAAAGACAGAAAAGAAGAGGATGAGAGAGAGGACCAAATGGGAAAAATAGAAAAAGTTGTAAGGTGAATTTTTAAAACTCAGCCATATCAGGAAACAAATAATGTATAATTGATCTAAGTGACCTATTTTAAAGGCAAAGATTGTCAGATTGTTTACAAGAGTACATTAAATTGAAACACGTAAACTGGTTAAAAGCAAGAGTGGGGCCCTCCCTGGTGGTGCAGCGGGTTAAAGCACAGCACTGAGAATCTAAGGCCGCTTCCACATGAGTTCGATTCCCGCCTGCCCCGGAGGTGACCACATGGCGTGGCAGACCTCTCCTGACCCGCCCGCTGCTCCCCTCAGCAGTGTACTTCGTCTATCTGCCTGTTCTGCTCCCTGCTCTGTCTCTGGTGAAGCCTCTCACCGCCCCTGAGCCTCTGGCCTGTACCCCAGTTCTGTATGCACAAATAAATAAATCTTTAAAAAAAAAAAAAAAAGCAAGAGTGGAAAAGCTATATACCATGCTAACATTAATCGAAAGAAAACTGTAGTGACTACATTAATATCACACAAAATAGATCTAGAGCATAGAATATTTCTGCAGGCAGGAGGGTTTTTTCATAAATATAAAGAGGTCAACTCATGGAGAAGACATAATAATTCTAATTTTTTATGTCCCTAATAACAGCATCAAAATATATAAAGCAAAACATGATAGAAGAGCAAGTATATATACGTCCACAATCAGCCAGTAATTTCAGCGACCATCTATTGATTATGGCTACAACACGCAGAGAAAAGGTTTTAAGATGACATGGATAACGTAATCAACTTGGCCTCCACCTAAGGAAGAGCACACATTTTTTCAGAGCACATGAGACATTTATACCAGGTAGATTATAGCCTGAGCCATAAAACAAGGCTCAGTAAATAGCATATTCTACAATCATAATGGAATTAAATTGAATTAATTTAAAATTTAATTAAACATCAATAGCAAGTCCAAAGTAGCATTAATTAATGCCTCTATCATATGACTGTCATTTCTTTTTTGCGCTGAGAAGAGTTAAGCTCCACTCTCTCACTGACTTTGAAGCTTTTACTACAGTATCATTAACCATAATCACCATGATGTACATTAGATCCCCAGAACTTATTCATCTTATGAGTGAAACTTCTCCCTCTTTGTTCAATATTTTTCCATGTCTCTTACCTGACTCCAACCTCTGGTAACCACTATCCACTTTCTGTTTCTGTGAGTTTGATTTTAAAATTTCTACTTATACGTAATATAAAACATTTGTCTTTCTCAGACTTATTTTACTTAGGTAATGCAATCAAGTGTCATCCATGTTGTCACAAATGGCAGAATTTCTTATATATGACTGAATAATATTCCATTATAAAAATAAAATATTTCATTTATTATTTATTTATAGATATTGTGCATTTCCCATTTCTACCCATTGTTATATATCATATATTCTTCCCTACATATGATACATATTGATATTTATTTCCATATGCTATGATTCTTTTTCTGTTGATTGATACTTAGGATATTTCTCAATCTAGCTATTGTGGGTAATGAACATATGAACATGAGAATGCAGATGAACATGCAGTGAACATGGGGATGCAGATAATCTTTTCAAGGTCCCGGTTTCCTCGTGATGTATAAGTCAGGAGTAAGTTTGTGCATCCATCATCAGCCCCTCTTTTTTCCCAGTCATTCCTCTTGAAGCACACCCTTCCTACTGTGGTCCAGCTTTATACTCTTAATTGATATGAAAGTCATCTTGTAGGGTTGAGCTCTTATGACGGGCAGTTCTGACCTTGCTTTGTTACAGAACTGTAAGTAACAAAATGGAGGCTGGAATGGCCACGTTAGCAGACACATAGTTGACTGTGTATGTTGGGGTTTGTTTCTGGACTCTTTATCTAGTCTGTTTCATTGGTCTGCTTTGATTGCTACAGATTTTATTACTGTTTGAAATCAGGAAGTATGATACTTCTAGGTTTGTTCTTGTTTCTTATGATTGCTTTCACTATATGAGGACTTTGTGATTCTACACAGATTTTAGGATCATCTATTTCTATGAAAAACATCATGGGAGTTTTCACAGCCATTGTGTTCAATCTTCATTTGATTTTGGCTATTATGGTTATTTTGACTTAATTTTATTCTGATCTAAAAACAAAGTATCTTTTCATTTGTATCTTCTTGAATTTCTTTTATCAAAGTTGAATGAATTCCAGTTTAAACTAGTTAAACATATACCTACCATAGGATCCTATCAGCCCACTCATAGGTATTTACCTGAGAAATGAAAGCCTGTTCCCCTTCCACTCAGACTTGTATAAGAAATATTAATTTTAACTTTATCTATCAGGAGATACATGAATAAACTCCAAGAGTTTTTCTGAGAAAATAGATCCCTAGAAGTATAAACTATATGATTCTATTTATTTAATATTAGATATAATGAATATAAAGGTCTAGTGATCTAAGGTAAATGAGTGGATGCGTAGCTTGAGAACTAAAGGACATTAACAAGCAGAAGGAGAGAAGAGTTATAAAGGGGATGAGAAAACTTGTGGATGTGATGGTTACAAGTTCTTTATCTTGATGTGGTGATGGCTTCATGATGCACACTTATGACACAACTTACCAAACTGTGCGCTTGAAACCCACACAGTTCATTATATGTCATCTTAATAAACTTATATCAAATAAAATTATACTTCAATGAAGCTATTAATAAAAGATCAGCATCAGATATAGGTAAAAATTTTTCCATTTGTTATTTATGAGATAGATACAGAGAAATGTGTCATAAGGCGATGCCATCCTTGTATCATTTTAATGATACATTTCAATGTATCATTTTAATGGCACAGCCACTATCTACTTTGGCTTTGTATTGTGGTCTGTTGATACCACAGTGGTATATAGAGTTAAATGGTGACTGAAATAAAATTAAGCAATGCAAAACTATATTGTGAACCAGATGAACATTTTATAAGAATGGCAATACATTTATTTCAAGTTGTAAATGTTTCTTTTATCATCTTAAAACTGGGGAACTAGGAAGGATAACACATAGATCATCACATATGTTACCCTGGCAAAGTCTTTGAGTCAGTAGAACGGCCTGTTTTAATTCTGCTAGAATTAGAAGAATCACCACATTCCCAGGAACTCTGCCTCTCTTGACTCTTGGAGTGTAGAAATTATTAAGGGAACATTAGTCATTAAATTAAATGTTTAGACCAATTCCTGGGACATGAACTTGTGCCAGGTATCACATCTGTTTCTTTTAAGAGTTCCCTTAGTGCTCCATGTGAGATATGTTAAGAGAAAACCGATTAAATTTTTAATGAGTTTCAAAAATCATACTGGATTCGTCGAGCTTAGAAAGACAATGGATGTAGCACAAACCTGGGGGACAGTAAGAGGTAAAACAAATGGCAGGTGGTCCTCTGGGGCCACCTAGGGAGAATTCTGCCCAAAGCCAGGTCCGCTTTCACTGCCTTCAGACAGAGAAGAGGGAACCAGACTTACAGGGAAGTATTCCTCTAAGACTGTGGCTGGGACCTTCCCTAGTGGCGCAACGGTTAGGACACAGCACTGCAAGCTGGCCACAGCGCTTCAGTGTGAGTTCATCCCCTGCCCCGTAGGTGACCACGTGGCACTGCAGACCTCTCCTGACCCGCCCGCTGCTCCCCTCAGCAGTGTACTTCATTGATGTGCCTTCCTGCTCCCCACTCTGTCTCTGGTGAATCCTCTCACCACCCCTGCACCTCTGGCCTGTACGCCAGTCTGTATACATAAATACATCATTAAAAAAAAGGACTGAGGATGGCCCCTTGTTACTCTAATTGTTCTCTTCTAGAGCTGGGTCCCTATATATCGCCATCATTGAATTCTTTGCATCAAATTCTGTACTGAGCACTTTACAGCTCATGAATTCTTCATACTCATCGTGTTAGGTTGAATATCAGGCATACATTTGGCTGCGTTTGGCGGAACAGGCTCTGACTCCTTCAACTCTTCCTCCTTTTCTTTTTGCTCACCTCTCTCCTCTTCTAGCTTTTCGCACTTAACACGGAATCCAGGACGGACAGTCTGGAATATGTGCAGGACCTCAAGGACCAGACTTCCTAGTCTTTCCTGCGCCTTCACTCTCAGTCTGTGACCTCATGCCTCAGTGACGTTTCCATCTCTGGGTATTGTATCACTTTCCGGGCAGGAAGAAGGGGAATGTGAAGTGCAAAAGCATATGCAAGTTGGAATGGACTCCCTGGGGACAGCCCCACCCTGTGCCATCTGCGAGCTGCTCACTTACCAGAACTGTGGAGCACAGCCAGCGCACTCCTCTGTTTGGGACATGAGTTTCTAACTGAAAATACCACAAACTTGAGCAAAACCGTGTTCTATTCAAGGAAGAAAGGGAGCACAGATATGGATTAGCTAACTAGCAACTCCTTCAGGAGACATTTAGATCCCGTCTTGCAGATGAAGGAAGTGGTGCAGTTATCCTTAATTAGCTCTAATGGAGATGAGATGTGGGCCAGCCCCCTGGCTCCAGCCTCGGGGCACCTTATCATCATAGCAGAAGCCACCTGCTCAGTGAGCTGTGCCCCTGCACAGTGTCACCAGGAGTGACATTCTGCATAAACAAGGGTGACAGGGTTATCTTGGCCACTTCTTTGGAAGAGCAATAATGAATTTTCTCCCCGTGATTCCCTTCCTGTAGGTAAATCAGCTAAATTGACCTTCATACTATATATACACTACTAAATTGATTCAAGATTTCCTGGAGTAAGTATTGGGTTTTGTGCTATTTGCTTAAGAAATGCCAGGGTTTCCCTGCCTCTCAAACTGGTAACAAGATCTGTTGAGTCTTATTCATGGAGTCAGACCAAAATATATCACAGCTATTGAGCAGGCTGTGAGGATAACCTAAATTCCTGGTTTAGGGCAAGGCCTCTGTGCTCACCAAACACATCACACCTGCTGTGTCGGGGGCCAGTGGAGGGGGGCGGGCGGGGGGTGCTGGGGGAGTAAGAAGACAGTTTCCTTACATGGAGCCATCAAATCTGTAGGCTTGTCACTTACTTTGGTGGAGGGTGATGGGTGAAAGAAAAGACAGCATCTGTCATCTCCTTCCTTCTCAGAAAAGTACCAGAACCATGATCCTATAAAATTGCTTCTCAGTGGAAGCTCTGAGTTACCTGTGTGTAGATCAAAGTAAGTACAAACCCGTTTCACCAGTTTCAAGGGCCCTGGAGCTGGCACTCACGCACGGCGGGCTCCACTCCAGTTCCTTGTATTGATGTAAGGCCGAGTCTCCTTGGTGATAATCATGTCTGATCTGCATGTGCTTTAAAAGTCACATATCTGTCAACTCTGGGATTTAGGTAGATGGAGGTTCTACTGTTTTTCTCCTTGCTAACGCATCAGCAAGGCCAAGAACAATCCCATGCTTGAAGACTGTATGTAAACACACGCATGGATGTTTGTACTTAAGTAAATACATTTCTTTTCTATAAAAGGAATTTTAATTATGCTTTATGGATGTGTGTAAATAGGCAAGCATGAGTGATGATAGGACAATGTTCAAGTGACTCTGAAGCTTGTTGGCAAAATACCAGAAAACCCCAACCCCTCTCCAGACCCTTTGGCCTCATTTATAATGTGGGTGTCCACTGTGCACCCATGAGCCAGATAAGCAGCGAATCTCCCTTCACTTGATATCTACTAAGGGACAATATTAAATAAGTATTTGATTGAGTTTGGTTTTGAGTTTCAGGATTTCCTTTAATCTGTAGAAGAGGCCATATGGAGGAACTGTACCATCTGTGCCGAAGAGATATTTCTTGTCTCTGGTTTGGTTTGTTTGGATATTTTTGGCAGTGAACTCTGGCGTTTGTTTGCAAGTTTATAAAGAGTCCTTTATTTCACCCTGTGTGAACTTGACATTTCACTTTTAATATAAATAAATTGCAAAGAAAGCAGTAGTCATTTAACCCTGTGCCAACCAGAATAACTGAACACAAAACTGAAAGTCTAGAAGCTTCCAAATGTGCCTGCCTTTGTTGGAGTGACAACTTTCCTGCAATAACACAAAGCGAAAGGGTTCAAGGAAATGGTAAAGGACAATGGTGATTTCAAATGCCTCTGTGATTCCCAAGAATAGTAGTCAAGCCATATTGACAGCTTGGCTTTGTTATGAACTTAATGTGAGAAGCCCAAATGTCCCTGGTCTAACCAATGCTTGGCCAACAACTTCTGGCACTGTTCTCTTCTTCTCCTTCAGCAATACGCCAGCACACTACCTGTGTGTCTCTGTGCAAATAACCTAAACTTTTTGAGGCTTTTTCTCACTTGAAATGTTGATTAGTAGTTCTCACATGGTGACAGTGTCTTACCTGTCTAGAATATAGCACATGCCCAATAAATGCAAAGGCCCTTTCCCTAAGGTTTCTCCTCTCTCCATAGCTGACATCAGGGGTGTGTTGCCTGTAGAGTTCCACAGCAACCCAGATTTCAGATGGTTCCCACTCTCAGTTTTATGCTGAGCTGCCATGGTCTTTAAACGCCGAATAGTTTCTAAAGGAGGAACCCACCCACATTTCTATTGTCCACTGGACCCTGCAAATTAGGTCACCAAGGTCTGCCTATCCCTTTAACTCTATCCCCTTTTAAAAACTTTTTGGCTTTGGACAATAGATGTCCCAGCAGCCGCCTGCAAGGTGTCCTGTGGCCAGTGTGAGGCTGATGGCTGAACTCCACTTTCCCCACCATGACCAGGTCTTACTTATTTTCGTCTAGTGTAATTACCGTCCTTCTGGTTAAGGTTCACAAGAACAGGACAGGAAGTAACTTTGAACAGAAAATAAATAAATAAAGCTTTTTGTCAAAGAATGTATCTGCCCACAAATTCTGGTCGGTACAGCTCAGATGCAGCACGAAGGGACCCCATCAACAGTGACACAGTCATGTCACTGATGGTTTTGCCTTCATCTGTTCCTTCATTTTCTCTACCAGAAGTAGAGCTGGATTTTGTGAGACCTGAGCTGACATCATCTGGGGGCTCTTTTTCAAGGGAAAAAAGGGCCAAATTATAAACACAGACTATCTCCAGGGCCTTGGAAGGGAATTGTGATTATAAAATGACCTGATGTTTGTGCGGCCTTTGCTTCCGGGAAATGTGCCCCATGCTTCCCTATCTCCCGAGGGACTTTTGCTTTCTATTCCTGCCTATGACACAGAGCATGGTCAGCGGCCTGTCCTGCTTTTCTCGCCTACCGCACTGATGATAGGACTGATGAGCGAAGCTTTTGAGTGACGTTGAGTAAAGTACATTGTTGCCCTCCGGTCAAGGCTGAGGTAATTCCGGACACGGTCCCGGGCTCTCTCTCTCTTTAATTCTGTGAAGGACTTGATCTGCTCTCATCCTTTGGTGCCAGGCAGTTGTCAGAGGCTTGTTTGTGTTTGCCCTTAGCCTGGAACTCACACATGTGCTGCCTTGACTGCTCTGCTTGGTCTTCTCTGTTCCTTACGTTCGGCTCATCTGCCACAGCTCTACTGTTTCTGCCTCGAAGATCAACCTCAATTCTTTTTTTTTTTTTTAAAGATTTATTTATGTATTCATACAGAACTGGGGTACAGGCCAGAGGTGCAGGGGCTGTGAGAGGATTCACCAGAGACAGAGTGGGGAGCAGAACAGGACAACTGATGAAATACACTGCTGAGGGGAGCAGCGGGCAGGTCAGGAGAGGTCTGTCACGCCATGGGGTCAGCTCTGGGGCCAGGGATCAAACTTTCACTGAAAAGGCTGTTGCCTGCTTGCACTGTGGCACTCCAACTCATTGCATCACCAGGGAGGGCCTCAATTCTTACCTGTATTTTATCATCCCCAATGCCACCAGCTGAGTCTGTGTTATCTCGATGTCAGTTGCCCCTCTGACCTACCCATAAGCATAGATGTCCTACTCCAACACAGTCTCTTTAGTAGACAGAACAGTTTTCTAAAACCTTAATGGATCATTACCGCCCCCAATTTCATATCCTTTAATGACATACCATTGGTTTGACATAAAATGTCTTCCTGTGGCTCATAAAGCTCCATCCTCATCTCTACCACTGTCTTCCTTAACCACGGTGCCCAGTTTCCTGACACCGAGCTTCTTCAAAGAGGCTTAGCTCAGGCTATGCTCACTGACCTGGGAGGGTCTCATTTTCGCTCTTTATAAGACCAATTCTCTGGATTCTTTTGCAGCCTAGGATAATATCTGAGAACCCCTTGGTCTACTTCGGTGTAGGCCCAGCCTTCCATAATCACCACACACTCTTTGTTTCCTGTAAAGAACTTGGCATTTTGGAAAATGGTCTATCACTTTTGTTGTTTGTCCATTCACTTATTTATTGCTTCATCTTCTATTAAGCTCTACACTTTATAAGAAGGTTAGGGAGATTTTTCTCCCCCAATTATAGTACATGCTTTGCATGATGATTGGAGGAAAGAGGCACTAAATTCAGAATTGTCAAGTGAATGAATGAGTTACCTATAAATATTGAACAGCTCTTATTGTACATTTATTCAGTGTAATGCAGCTTAATTATTACCATGTATTTTTCCCTGATTGACCATGACGAGTCAAGTTATAAATAATATTTACCCTCTGTATTTCCAGCATTTAACGTAGTGCTTTAGATGCACACAGGTTGCTAAAGTATTCAATTAATGCATATTTGATTAACTTAGTTACTAAATTATCGATGACCATCAGCATTCAACTTAGAAACATTCAGTGGGACACAAGAAAGGTGATTGATCATATCAGCTGGAGGAATAGATAAGAAGGAGAAAATTTTTAGAATTAGCAAGGAAAAGGATAAGCATGTTATTTCCACAGTAGTCAGCTAGGTACTTGAGACAACAGAGAACACCATGCCGCTAATTAAAGTGTTAATGTGTATGTTACTCTGATTTATATAAAGGAAGGTCACAATATCAGCTTTGTTTTCTGTGATAATCATTAGGTTAAAATCTAACTCAGCTAGTCAGTGTTCAATATGTTCCCTGATTTAATAAAATATTAGTTGGCACTTATGAATCCTTTCACCTGATGTAACTATATCTCTTCAAATAAATTATAATAGTATTGATAGTAAATCATTGGGGATAAAATTGCTTTTTTTTACTTCCATAGCATACCCATATTTTTTGCAGAGAATGTTCAGTGAATGTCTGTTGGTCGACTTTTACCATGATTCGTCATTTTATGCCAGGGCAGAAATCTCAGCACTTGATTGTTGCATCGGGCAATACCACACTGACAGAGAAATGGGAGTTGGGGAACAGGCTTCATAGTGCAGGATGCTGCTGAAGACTAAGATCCTGGCCTTTTTATTGGTAGATTCATCATACAGCATTAATCATGTGAAGAAGTAAAAAAGAAGGGAAGAATTAGAAGAAGCTGGGGAAAAGGTGGACTGTGCATCTGCCGATAGTTTGGTATGTAGATTAGCCCTGACTCCCCAGTCAGGATTTCAGTCTTATCAATAAGGCATTCGACTGATCAGCTTCTGGGGTCCTTCCTTATACGTCAGTCAACGTCCCCCCGGGCGTTCCGGGTCATATCTCCTGATGGATAAGTCAGGAGTAAGTTTATGCATCTGTCCTCAGGCCCCCGGGGCATTCCCAGTCACAGCTTGTGATGCACACCCTTCAGGGTGACCTAGCTTTAGCTCTTACTTGGTGTGAAAGGTGACTCGTAGGGTTGGGCTCTTAGAATGGAGGCTGGATAAGCCTCCTAGGATTAGCAGACCCACACTTAACGAATTCCTAAACCTGGAAGTAATCTTACACATTACTTAGTAGTAGCTTCACTTTACTGATGAGGAAAGAGGAATGGCGAAATTAAGTGACTTGCTAGAGCAGTGAGTACCAGGGCTTGAACCAGTCTTCAAGCTTCTCAAATTGGGTTTCAAGATTTTTTACTCTAGGATGTGGAGTGTGTGGCTGCAGAAAAATAAAAGAAAGACATGGAAATGATTTAGGATTTACTTAAGTTACAGCTTAGTTAATGAGATTCTTGAACATTTAGAAGTATTTTTCACTTGGTTGGCTTTATCAGTGAAAGCACAGTCATGATTCCAAGGTTAACACAAGATTAATGTGTCTTGCAAAGACTCCATTGTATTGTAACAGGGAGGAAATGTACAGAATTAGACTGGTCATATTTCATAATGACAATGTTTGTGATTTATGATACTATCCCATTCTTTTTCATAAGCCATAATTTATTCCAAAGCTTTAATTTAGTATTATTTTATCTTCTTTCCAAGGAAAGAGGCATGTTTCCCCAAGACAAATAACTAGCAGAAAACACTAAATGATGAGGTTTTTCTCTTTTAGGTACCCTCTTCTCCTGATTTTGGTAAATATTAGAAATTATTGTTAGTGAGATCTTGCTCAAGGCTTTATAAACTATGAACAGAGATCTTCAAAGAACCTGAATTTGAGTAGCTTGACCACCCATTACAAGACTTCTCTTTTACTGGCAGTTTGGATATCCTCCAGTGCTCAAAGAGTCCAGAAGGATAATTCCTATGACCTTTGAGAACATCTGTTCTCCTCCCCATTGAGCAGGCTGCCTGTCCAAGGAGTTATTAGCTCTGGTTGTACCTTAATATCATCCAGGGAGTTAAAAACAGCAACAACACACTTATCACCCAGATCCCAGACCAATCAATGTTAATTTGGAGTATCACTATTCTAAATATTCTCGGTGTTTAAGACGTTTGAAATGACATGAGCCTGATGTGCAACCAGTGTTTAAAACCACAGGCCTCCATGGGTTCCTTGCCACAGTCCATCTGTGCCAGCCCCTGCCAGGGGGGGAGGAGAACCCTGTGGGAGAGGGAAAGGCTGTTATACAAGACCCTGCTTGTTTTCTCCAATCCTGGGCTGAGAAGTGGGAGGAGAACAGTGGGTTCCAGGTGTGTGCCTGGAAGGCAGATTTAATTTTGATTTCTTTATCTTGTTTTGTGCCTTTCTGCCAGTGATGCAAAAAGACAATACAGGCCTCCACTCTCCACTAGAGCAGGGTTTGCGACCTCGCCTCTGCTGACATGTGGGATGAGACACTTGTGTGTTGTGAGGGGCTGCCCTCCTTATTGTAGGATGTTTGGCAACATACCTGGTCTTCATCTGGCACCTATCAGTTGCACTTCCAACCAGAAATGCCTCTAGACATTGCCAAATCATTCCTGGGAGAGTGAAATCACACCGGTTGAGATATCCTGGACAGAGTGGCAGACACACGTGGTCGAGAATCTGGTGGTGACTAGGAGGCCGTGGCTCTTATACGTATTGGCAAAGTATGGGTGTGTGGATGAAGACATTGGTGGAGATGGGAATTTTGACCAAAGCAGCAAGAAAAACTCTAAAAGTAGTTATTGTGACATGGTGGCAAAAGTGAACTTTTGACAGTTACCATGGGCCGGTAGGAGGGTGGGAGAGGCCTCAGCAGATCGCAGTAAGGCTCTGGATTAAGGGAGCAAACTAGGCAGCTACGAGGAGTGAGCAGTTACAGAGTTTTCATGATTTTTTTTTAATCATGCAGGACTAGAATACATGGATGTAACTTCCCCAGCAATAAGTTTGATTCTTGAGACCATGGATAACAGCTCTTCAAGAAGAGGAAAGATATTGGTAGAATTTTGCCTGGGACTGCTGAATGGAAAGGAGTGTGTGGAAGCATTGGGAGGAAACGTGAAAGTTTAGTCCTTTGAAAGACTGTAATGCCACAGTTGGATTGGATTGTTGAGGATGGCCCGTGAGAAGTCCCATCCGTGATTGCAGGCAGCTTCTGCAAGTAAGTTAATAGAATGAGAAGAAAAGCAGACTTGGCATTGAAATCTCCTCTATATCTATGTAAATACTATTTATGTAACAGCATTTATGTCATAGCATGAAAGTAACTTAAAGTGACACTGTATTTCCTTCCACTCTTATAACTCATAGTTACCTCCCTCCATCCACTCTTTGATAAAAGGTCTGAGAGGATGAGAGGGAGCAATTTCCAAAGACTTGTCCAGACTCCACAGTTTAAAGCACATAATCCTCCCATTAGGCTTGGAGAGACCCATTATTTCGTCTGTGTTTTTCCATGATATTCTCATACTGGAAGATCAGTGGTGGTCGCTACTCTCACACCGGAGTTAGACTTTTAGTAAAACAATAGATAATATAAAACTTTTTCTACATGTCTACATAGCCTCTTTGAAACAAACACAAAATAATTTGGCTCTCAGAGCCGGCTCTCAGGTTTTCCAGACTTAGTGAGCAAACGCCTTTTCCTTTTATAGAGAATCATAAATTTTAAAGCAGAAAGTAATGTTAGAGGTTATCTGAGGCATCAAATATCAACCTTAATAAAAATGATGGACTATGAGAATGCTCTATCAACCAAATCTAACCTTAAAACTGCATTTGGATAAATACAAGGAATTCAAATGGTGTTTAGACTTCAAAGTAAAAAAAAATTCCATTAGCTCTCTTATTTCCCCTTCTGACATATATACCGTGTTACCGCAACTCCTTCAAAAGTTTAGGAAATGTACTGTTAATTCAGTATCTTCAAGTGTTTCAATGGAAATAAACCAATTGCCACTTGGAAAAATTGTTGAAATATGCTTGGAGAACCCTACACCAAGCTGGTCGAAGTCCAGGCCCATATCAGGTTGCACTCAGGCTGCTTTTAGACCAGCTCAGCTCTGCTTACTTTTTTTAAGGTCATGGAAAGGGAAGGTTGAAAAAACAAACAGAAAAAAAGCTCATTTTCTTTACCTTGAAGATAAGCAGAAAACCCAAAGAGCCCATTCTTAACACTAAGACATTAGAAGCAATGCTGAACAGAAATTCAACTGGAGCATCTGACAGGAGTCCCAGCCAGACATCCGGGACTCTAGTGGGCAGCTGCTGACTCACTCATGCTCCCTGGGCCTCCTTTTCCTCATCTTTACATAGGGGCTGTAGCTATGAATATGTGGTCACACTTGTATATTTCTAAATGCATGGATCATTTCTAAAGAAGTGTGCTCTCTTGAGAGGAAGCGTTAATACACAATCTCATTTTCTGAATAATGAGTTGAGAAATATTGTGCCATTAACATGATAATCTACTAATTATTTCCAGATTCATCTTTATTGCTACATAAAACTCTACGCACTTGGCTTTACCCACCTTCAGACAATCTTAGTTGTACCCTGGCTGCTGTGGGATTTAGCAAAAGTTACTTGGCCTCTTTGGCAATACTTCCCTTATCTGTGAAATGGAGAGGGAGAAGTTAGGTTCATCCCTGGGCTCTCCAGATCGCACATTCTGTGGTCAGCTAAAGTATGCTGATCCACCGGTCCATTTATTATAGTTGAGGGTCTCTGGAAGTAATAATATACAGGAATTTCCTAAACAGTTGGGAGAGAGGGGAGGCTCTGAGTTAGTGGTGGGATTGGGGGAGGGGGTGAGAGGGACAACTGTGTAGTCTGGGGAATCTTGGAAAGCTGTGTTGAAGGCCTACACTCTTGTTTTCCTCAGAAAGTCGTGAGTAATATTAAGGACAGAAAAGAATTCCAGGGCAGCCTCAGCTCTGATCCACAGAGTGCCAGGCATAGAGCACCGGTGTCATCTTGGACGACAGTTGCATCCCAGGAGACCATGGGGTCTGGCCATGCAGGCTGGGAACCTGAGCTGTAAACTCCATCAATAGACTTTTGCTGAAAAGTTCCCGACGAGTGCAATCAGAACCTACGGATAAGAGTGTTTGGATTTATAATGGTTTGAATAAGTGTGAAATAACCAAAGAAAGACACCAGTGAATGGAGAGTGAAGTCGTTTCTATGTTACAATGTGGATGGATGAAGGTGGGAAGGAGGAAAGAGCTTCCTTTCTACTGAAGTGTGTGGGAAAAGGTGCCATGTGCAAAAAGTTAGCTTTTCTAATAAACTAGTTTTAAACATATAAACTATGACATGAATTATGTGACTTAAGAGGCTCATGAACCACTTTCCAATCATTTATCGAAGGACTAGTTTGCCTCTGATCCAAACATGCTCCATGAGAGAAAGTATCATCGGTGAACAGCGGGGGTTCCAGTGGAACAGACTGGAATTCAAGTCTGACTCCATCACCAAAAGGACAGTGGATAGGAGGCAATAGGCAATAGGGGTGATAGTGTGAGAGTGCTGAGACTCAAGCCTTAGGCCAGGATGGAGACGCCCGTTACTGCTGAAACAGCAGGAACCAGTGATACACGTAATTTGCCCTCACTGGCCATTATGTATCATCTCAGATCCGCCCCAACAAAGAAATATTGATTAATTTTACACTTCTATCACGTTGACTACCTTCCAGTACTCCTAACCCTAGGAGGTAGGTGCTGTGATTAGTCTCTATTTTACAGATGAGAAAAGTGAGGTGCAGAGAGGTCAAGAAGTTTCCCAAGTCACAGAGACAGCAAGGGGAGGAACTGGCATTCCCTCCTGTGCAAGAAGCACAGAGGGAGAGAGGGAGCCCTCAACTGGCAACCTTTGGGAGGTTGTGTGGATATCCAAGTCAGAGATGGTGTGCTTCCTCCGCCGCCCCCCCCCCAACACACACACATCTTGTTGCCATGGATCTGGGAGTTGAAAAAGAGTGAGTGGATTTGCTTTGTGCTGAGTAGAAGCAATAAAAAAAAGGAGGGCTTTGCTTCCCTGAGCTCAGCCGTTGCAGGAAATCCTCTGGTTTCCAAGTGCCCAAGCTCAGGCTCTGAGATGTGACGTTTGTATCTCCATTGCCTAAACGTGAATGGGAAACACTCAATTACATCTGTGTTTACAGCATCCCATAATCCTTTGGGCCACTAGGGGCTTGGCTGTCCTGGAATCTGCAGGAGAACCATGTAGAAGACAAGTGTCTGCCCACAGGAAGCCTAAAGCATTGTGATTGGAGATCATTAGGAAAATATAAGTAATACGATATTAATGGATGTGTGTAGAGAGGTGATTCAACCTACCCAGTCAGTTCCAAGTTGAGTTTGAACACAGGAATGAATATGAGAACACCCTGGAAGACTTGACTTTCTTTGCATAATGAAGTTCTTTTGACAGATACATCCAATCCTAAAGTTCAGTCCATGGAATTTTAGGTTACCATGGAGTTTCCCTCTAGGAGTTGAACTGGTGACTGTCCTATTCTGAGGGAGGGAGATCACTTCCTCCAGGGATAACTTGGGAGTCCCAGGAGCTTCACTGGAGCCCAATTCCATCACCCTGGGCATATCTCCAATTTTGCCCAAGGCAGTGAGTTGTAAGGGATAACTTGGGAGTCCCAGGAGCTTCACTGGAACCCAATTCCATCACCCTGGGAATATCTCCAATTTTGCCCAAGGCAGTGCGTTGTAATGGCCTTGGAGTTTGGAAGGACAAAGCTAAACCAAATCGAACAGGTTTCTGTTGAAAAACTTCCTTGACCTCAAATATATTGTCAACAAGCAGCTATCCTGAAACATAAGTGAACATAGATTCTCATCTGAGGTTCTCACCATGACCAGCATTATAGTAGTGCTGTGCTAGGTGCAGAGGAGAGAGAAATCAAGAAACAAGGATCTGCTCTTGAGGAGAAAATAAGTCTAAAGAAGCTTGCTAAGTGCCGGGTGGCAGGCTGGGACAGGGAGACCGACATGGATGGGTCTGGACACCAGGACACATTCAGAGAGGCCTTCAAGGAGGAGATGACACAAGATCTGAGTTTTCGTTGATGAGCTGGTGTCCCAAGATAAAGGGCGAAGATGCTCCAGGCAGTGGGAACACAAGTGCAAAGTCTTGCTGAGAGAACTGAGCTGGCTATTCAGCAGATTGCCTGAATTGATAGATGAAGCACAAGGCGCTCCTTGGAAAATGACCCTAAGTCTAGAAGGAAGGAGACCACATGCCAGGCATTGTGTTTACATGTTATCTGGTGCAGGCGATGAGAAGTCATTGAACTGTGGAATAGGATTGCGAGAGTCTCACTGAGTAAAGACAATCATGGAGCGTTAGGGAGGACTGATGGGGAGATTGTAAAACTGGATACAGGTGACTATTTTGGAAACTGCTAGAACATCAGGTGAGAGATGATGGGGGGTAACTAAGAGATTGGCAGTGGAGAAGGAAAAGTATGAACAGATGATAGAGGGAAGATAGACAGATGGAGGAAGATGGATGAGTCAGAGTTCTGGTTTCTGGCTTGGATGACTTGGGGCTAGGTGTATCACTACCCAGGAGAGAAAACAGGCAGAAAGACCACCCATTTGGAGAAGCAGAGAGTCTCCAGCTTGGCTAGGTGTTTGTGGAACCTATAGATAGAACGACAAGTTTGGAGTTTAGGCTGCAGGTAAATACCAACCTGAAAACAGTATTTCAAGCCGTGGCAGTGGATGTGAACACCCAGCAAAGTGAAAGCTGAAAGGAAGCGAGTTAAGTGCAGAATTCTGAAGAATAAATGCCAAGTAAGCAGGGAAGAAGGAGCCAGGCAAAGCCACACAGTCACCTGCATTGTGTTCCTGACCATCCTGGCCGTGTACTGACCCAAGTTAGTGCCATGCCAGGGTCAGAACTCGGGCTCCACCAGAGAAACTCACCCCACGGCTGCCTGCACCTTGCATTTCTCCTGCTTCCCATCTTTACTTGCATCTTTCAGGGCTGTGCCTTAGTTGACTGGCCCCGCTAAGGTCCACCTACCTGCTCAGCTCCACTATGCCTCTGTGCTTTTCTACTCCACCATACCAATGTTGGCAACAACACCCAACTCACAGTCAACCACAGTGGTCCCTTAGATGCTGCTCCCAACCTGCCATGTCCTTCCTCCCTTTCCCCAAGGTCCCTTAGGTGACCAACAGCTACCCTCCTTCCAAGCTTCCCCACAAAGTTGGGATTCGCTCTAACAACCCCACTGAGCTGCATCCTCCTCTGTGCTTCCCTAGAATAGAACCATAGTTACCATCACAACTTCATTTCCACCTTATTGTAATAATTCACTTACTTGCCCATAAGGAACTGTCTGGCAGTGGTTATGCCCAGCACTACGGGTGGTCCATAGTGGACTCTCACTACATATTTGTTAAGACATGACCACATTTTCACTCATACTACCTAACATGCTTTCAACCCTCATTGAGGTAATCTTCCCTACCCTACAGAGAAGAGAAACACCTCACCACATAACTCCTGGATCTAGCTGGAGAAAGAACATTAGTTGAGAGTCTAACCTAAACCCCTGTTTTTCTCAATGTCTTTTTCATTATCACCCCCCTCAAGAGTGTTTTAGACATTGTCTTTCTAATCACTTCACTGCCCCCCATAAAATTTTAATACTCAGAAGATCTGTCTATGTGTTCATATATATGTGTATATACTATAGATGATGTCTAAGTCTTATACATAAATGAATATATATACAAATATATGCTTTGTATATATATGATATACATCAATAATTTCCACCTCCTGCAAGAACTAACTTTTGCCTCCTGGGCAGTGATAACATCGTTTCAGCTCAGGTTCAGTGGATGCTTGCCCATTCTCTCCACCCAGACCACTCCCATCCTCAGCATACAGTTTGTCTTTTATAAAATCCCATTTTGATTCCTTCCAGATCACTCCAGTGCAGGAGTTCTCCACTTCTTCATTTAGGGAAGGGATCATTTTTGTTGCAGGGTCATTTTGTGCATTGTAATATGTTGCACATCATCTCTAATCTCTGCCCCTAAAGGCTAGCAGCACCCCCTCATACCCCAGTTTTGACCATCTGCATTGTCTCCACATATCACCAATGCCTCCTGATTGAGAGCCACTATTTTCACACTTTAGCGCCTATTTCTGCTCCTGCAAAATAAAATTACAATTTACAGGGACTGATTTTCCACCCAGGAGAGACAGTATCATGTCTTGCCCCTTGCTTTGTAATCCTCTCACCCTATAAGCTCTGTTCTTTGTTTTGTTTTTTTGGTTTTTTTTTTTCATGCAACATTGAACTCTTCAGCTCAGACCTCCAGGTTCAAGTTGATAATCTCATTAGGACTAATCCTGTTTACGGCCATTCTCTTCACGGAACAGCCTTGTCAGGACCCGGGGCTCCTTCCTTGCCACCCACTGTTCTTGCTGTCCCATTGTTCCCGGACTGTGGCCTGGCTGCATATAAGCTTTCATTGATAGGGCTTATCCTGTTTACGGGGAGTCTGCAGAAGGGCCTCATCAAATACTTCCATCCCTTCCTTCAATAAATGACGCTCTTTGATCTGTGCGAGGCAAAATAGTGTTTATCAGGAGCTGGGCTTCCGCTAGCTGCTGATGGGGACATCCTGTCCCAGAAAGTTCCCCAAAATAATACTTTCTGAACTTCAGAATATTTTCAGGTTTCTTTTTCTTATTGTAAGCATTTTAGGGGTGGGGGCAGGGTATCTTTCTATGTCCAGGGAAGAAAGGGAATGTGTTTCATTTTCTGAACACAAATCTGAATGGTTTTCTGCAGATAAAACCAAGCAAGAGAAAAAGAGGGTCTGATGATAATATAAATATTTGGAACCAGGACAATGTGCAGAATTAGGAGAGATCCCTTTCCTCACTGTCAATTAACCCCCCAATTTATCTACTAAGGTGAAAAAGAGGTCATGGTTGGTAGCCTTAAGAATGGCAGGGCAGTGAGTGCGTGTTTATTTAGGTGGATGTGTAAGTGGAATTTTACACTTTCTAAGCTTTAAAAAAACATAAAGGCTGGCAGTGTGGTCCATAGATCCAGCAACATCCCCCTGAGAACTTGTTAGAAATAGAAATTCCCAGGTTCCACCCCCATGTTGAATTGACACCTCTCCGAGGCAGGGTTAGCAATTTGCTGGCAAACCCGCAGGTGATTCTCCTGCCATTGGGGTCTGAGAGCTACCCAGCTGCACCAGTGACCCTCAGGCAGCAGGGCACCTAAGGACCCCTTTGGAAGTTGAGTACATGCAGATTCGCAGGCCCTAACCCTGAAACTACAGCTTCTTTTGGTTTATGGTGGTCTGGGGAATCTGCCTTGTTAAAGAGCTTCACGGGGTGATTTGCATGCAGGGGTTCCAGGCCCACGCTTTAGGAAGCATTGACCTTTTTGCACTTGGGCAGTAGAAATTTTCCACAGTGCTTCAGACCTGTTCTGAAGAGAATTCCTACATGGCTAAGAATGAGCAGTATCACATTCAGCTTCCCTCCCCAGTCATTTCGTGAAGCTGGTTGCTAAGATTACCTATTGTGGCAGCTGGTTCTTTTCAGGATTACTCTCACACTAGAAGGTTAGGCTGGCCCCATCAGTTCCTTTCACCCTGACATTTGAAGCACTTTGCTAACTCCTAACTTGGGTTGGGCTCATACTGCTGGTCTTGGAAGCGAAAGCTTTTTATCCCATTACTAGTTCCTTGAACCACAATCCAAGACACAGCTTGGTTTTCCCAGGAGTTTTGTTTTGCACAGCTGATGCATTCCAATCATTGTTGGGATGCATTTTCCTTCTCCTCTTTCCCTCCAGCCCCTGCACTATGCCATCAGTGCATATATAGCTTCCCACTAAGAACACCCTCAAGTCTTCACCCTCTCTCCCACCAGTTCCTCGGGCTTCCTTCTGCAGGACTGCGCTTGCTGAGCTCATTCTCAGCTCTGAATGCCACCTCAGAGAAGGAGCCGCTGCCTCTCAGACCTCAGCTTCTAGGTACAGTATTGCGATGGCTTGCCTTCTTCCTTCTTTTGTCTCCCCCTGTTTTCCTGACTTACCACCCACCCTTTCCTACTGGTCCTGATGATCTCTCAGCGCTCTGTCTGTGGCTCTGCTGGAATGAAATATAGTCCTTCTCATAGATTTATGTGATCTGTTCTGAACGCGCTCTAGCCCCTCGTTGGCACCTGATCAAAGTGGTCCTTCTTTGTCTCCAGCTGCTACAACCACACCAGCCCCTATGTGGAGAGGATCACTGTCATGGATAGTCACGGTTCTGGGGACCCTGGGACTTTGGCTCCCAAGGGAGGGGGCACGTACAGACTTAAATTCAACATGTACTCTGCTCACCAAGTTGAGTGCCTGATGCTATCTGTGGATATCTGGAGGGGTTTGATTTGTTTTTACATGAAAAAAAAATATATATATATATGTATATATAATTATATAATTGCATTTGACTATCCCTGAGACTAGGTTACATATCTTATAGTTACTCTACTCTTTATGTCTGAAAGAAGTATTTTAGAGTACTGGGAAATAGTGAATGCCTAGATTTTTTTTTTTAGGGCAGTTTTAGGGTTACAGAAAAACTGGAGAGAAAGTTCAGAGATTTCTTATATATTCCTACCTTCCCAACCACCTCCAACATCTTCAGCTATTAACATCTTGCAGTAGTATATACATCTGATACAAGTGAGTTAATATTGGTGCATTATTATGAACTAAATCCTTAGTGTACATTAGGCTTCACACTTTGCATTGCACGTTCTATGGCTTTGACATGTATTCACCATTATGCTATCGTACAGAAGAGATTCCTTGTTCACTGTCTCCCCCACTTCCCCCCCAACCCCGTCTTTCATGCTCTTCCCAAGCCTCAGGAACCATTGATCTTTTGCAGAAGGTCCACTTATTTTCTTTGTATAAAGTAATATCTACCAGCCCAAACCCCAGGGATGCTTCTGCTCAAAGACTCATTATTTTAAAAATCTGTACAAACATTTTATAGCAGCTTGTTAGTGCCTTGAATCTAGCATTTAACCAAGTCCAAATCTGTCCTTCCTGTGTAACCCATCTCTTTCATTTCTCTTTTTCTTAGTTAACATTATGTTATATTCTTTTTCCTCTCAACCATCCAGCCCTCTTCTTCCCGGTGCATCTTCTATGTAAGTGTTATCCAAAAGAACCTTCTGTGATGAGATACAGTCTGTCTCTGTGTGGGCCCGTACAGTGCCCCATTAGCTTTACGTGACAATTGAGCACTTGAACTGCAGTTAATATGATAAAACTGAATTAAAAATTTTGATTTAATATCATGTTTAATGTACAGAGCTCTGCATGGCTAATGGTTCTCCTAATAGACAACAGAGGATTAAGATTTTAGCCTCTGCCATGTCATCCAGTCTGATAAAACCTGTAACTTAACATTCATACTTGAAATCCTCCCCTTCATCTTGAATCTACCCCCACTAATTACAAAAGTAGCAGAATTCTACCTGCCCCTTGGCTGAAGTACACAACCCCCACCTCTGTTACATTTATCACCTTCGAATATACACATAACTCTTCCCTCACACATAATCTTGAGGGGCCTTGTAAAATTTCTTTAATTTATGTAGCTGTCTAATGCCCCTTGTCGATACATCTTTATGTCACCCTCTTTTAAATGTTTTCTGTTGAAAATTCTACCCTCCTCGACAAGAGCATTCCATTATTAAAGCTGTTAGTAATACTTACAGGGTGGTGGCACATCATCTGAGTAGGAAAGTAGGAGAAGAAATGTTCACAGGAAAAGAAATGAAGCACTTCCGCCTGAGGGGCAGCACTAGGTCGGGAACCATGGGTGGTGGCTTTCAGGACACTGGAGCTCTAAGTGCTATGCGTCCCAGCAGCCCAGGACTCTGGTCAAATCACTTCACCTCCGAGGGGCTGGCCTTTGTCCCTCATGGAGAGCAGGCCTCTGACCCGATGCTCCAATTTAAAGTGTCTCCCCGATGAACATACAACGTGGGTGAAAAGTAGTCTAGGAATAACTAAGGAAAGTTGAAACAAACTTAGGTCACACACGATATTTCTCACACCCCACCCCCACCACCCCTGGCCCCAGCTAGCGATGTTTGTGATGAACTCGTCAACTTGGCGAAGGACAAGACCAAACAATATTTTAAGAACCAGCAAACCCAGCTCAGAGTGAGTCACTGGTCCTGACTCTAGCGGCTAAACTGTCCACAAAAACTTGTGAATGGTCTATATGGTGTCCTGAAAACATCTGAGCAAACCTTTTATTTCCAGCGCTTTGAACAGAAATAAACACTGTGGTTAAGCTAAATTCTACATTGCACAAAACAGATGAAAAGTTAAAGTAGAAGCATGGATGCCCTGAAGAGCCAAAGAGCTCTGGCCTACGTGCCCATGTGAATGGGCACTCGAATGCTTGGGCTGTTATATAAGCTGTGGGAAATCTCTGCTTATAAAATGGGACAACTTGTGCTAAAGTAGAAGCAGTATGCTGGCACTCTTACAATACACATAATCACCACTTGGGCTTCCAGGCTAAATGATTTGCTAATGGCAACGAAAATGTGAGTAAAAGAATCAGTTCACAGTTTGGGAGGATCTGGGTAGGCTGTCCTCAGCCAAGTGCCTAAATATATTTCCTTTCTCTCCTAAAAATGCTGCTTTCTGCTGCCCCACCTGTAGAATAAGAAGGGGGCTGCTGTGAAGATTAAGGGGCTCTAACCCTGCACATCTGTCTTCAGAGTGCGCCAACCATTGAGCTAGACTCTTGCTTGTGTCCTTACTTAACTCTGGTCTCTCTTTGCTAGACTAGCTTCGTTTGAAACAGTGACTGTGTCAACCTTTGCTCAGAGATTGGTCTGTAAAAGGGTGAGGGTGGGGGGGTCAACAAAACCTTTTACATGAAATCATAAGCTCTTTTCCATGGCTGGAGTCAGATCTTTGGGTTTGAGTCCTGTGTTCTTAGACAAGTAGCTTCCTCACCTATGTCTTAGGTTCCTATGTCTTAGGAAGATAAAAATGGTATCTGCTGGAGTAGTTGTGACAATCAAGATAATACAAAGAGCTTAGAGCAGAGGATTCAATAAATCTAATACTGCTTAATGATGAGGAGGGTAGTTGATATGTAATAAGACTTCACAAATGATAGTCCTTATTATTAATATTATTTAGTCTTGTTAATGAGAGAGTATTGGCCCTGTGAATTACCAGTTGTATGGCGGTCCTTGGTTTACATGATAAAAGATCCACAGCTTTCCCTTTTTGTACCAAGCCAGGCAGAGAGGCAGGGCACTGAAGGAGACACCTGCATGATGTTTACAATGGAACACGGGTCTCTCGAGGCCAACGAAAATGACAGAATGTTTTTCCATCTCCCTACAGGCTTCCCTCCCACACCTACTAGAACCTTTTGCTCATCTCTACCTAGCCAATCCTCCTTGAATATCCCCAGCTTGCAAAACCCT
This sequence comes from Condylura cristata, assembly GCF_000260355.1. NCBI lineage: Eukaryota > Metazoa > Chordata > Mammalia > Eulipotyphla > Talpidae > Condylura > Condylura cristata. Next base: position 17,794,203 of record NW_004567108.1, on the reverse strand, counting down.
CCTGCTCCTCCATGAACTCTGTTTCTGCCCATCACAGTTAAAGGATGCTATTTGGCAACTTGCTTCTCTTTAAAAATAATGTATTGACCATGGTAAGTGACAGAATTCTATATTCCTGTGTTCAAGAGAAACAACTTGAAGCTAACTCTAGAGCCTGCAGCCACCTCTGCTAAGTTACTTAATGAACTGTGTCTCAGAATAATCATCAGGTAGGAGGGTAGAAGCAGTATGTTAATGACCTCCTTGGCTTACAAAAGTTGAATGAGATAAATATGTAAATGACTTGAATTAAGATAAAATAGTTTCTAAAAGGTATAAATTAGAAATTTTGCTACGCCCCACTCTTCCAAATCTAGTCTTTCTGAATTTTCAGTTTGTACTAGGTTTAGCAAGGGTTTTTCTTTAGGGGTTGCTCTTTTAAGTGGTGGGGCTGCATCCTATCTGAGGATGAAGGAGAAAGAGGAAACACACATACTTATAGACAGTTTCTTTTTTTTCCCCTTTGCCTTTGACCTCTTACTCAATATAAATAGAATTGTAGAGGTGTTGGCCTTCCATTTCAGTGTTTTACACATACTGTTCTTTAATGAATAAAATAATCAAATCTTATGTCTCCCTAATTTTCCAGATTTAGTGACACTAGATCTGAATTTTGTAAAATTTTTAGAAAAGAGATTTTGGGATTCAGTTTCATTTATTTGAATATATATATATATATATATGTATATATATATATTCAAGTTGAATTTATTTTATAATATGATAGTTTATTTTTACATCATTTGTACATTTTTTTATCTTAATTGTAATCCCCATGGGTTTCCCATCACTGAGTCACCCGTGTGCCATCACCATATATTTTAGAATTATTTTGAACCATTTTATTCCTTCTTTTATAGCTAAGTATACTTTTATGTTCATAGTTTTCTTTAAAGTATAGCACTTTGCATTACTATGTCTTGATTAGACAAGACCAATAGTTTACTGTGCAAAGAAAGAAATTTTGGGGGGAGGGACTAATCCTTTACTTGAAGAAAGGAGCTTGCCAAAGAGCACAATTGTATCATAGGACTCCTCATCATTTTATTCTGATGGGTAGAATATATAAAAACATTGGCAATTTGTAGGTAATTGATTGGTAGATGATCTGGAAAATAAAATGAAAGCTCAGAGTATTTCACAATGACTATTCAAGAAAACTTACTTCTAAAAAATCTTGAGGTTAACTCCTCAATTCAGATTTTAATATATCTTTTATCCTACTAGGAGTGTCTCCATTCCTGAGCATTCAAAGAACAAGGTCTGGGAGGGAGGTGTTTGATTAATCCACAGGGATCAAGGTTTTTTTTTAATGCACTTGCTCAAAAACCAAAGCCTCTGAGTTTTATAAATATTTTTTTTTTTTTTTTTTTAATGCACTTGCTCAAAAACCAAAGCCTCTGAGTTTTATAAATATTTTATCTGTCACTACTTGTGTGAGAAAAATCAGAAGTCCTACTCACCACTCTAACTAGATACAATATTTTTACCTTAAAAAAAAAAAGAAGGAAAGATGTTCTTATGTACTTAATTAGAATTAAGAATCTTATTTCCTTTCTATACAGTAATGACTTTGATGGGGCTTTTCATCAAGGAGGCTGGTTAAAAACCGTTAAAGCCATGGGCAATGATGGAGTCTTCTATCTTGCCTTACACCGTGTTCCCATCATTTTCCTCAAGGCCCTCCCCTCACCCTCCTCTCTCTCCCCTCGTAAGAGAGAACTCCTGGTTCTCAAGAAACTGCTTGTGGAACCCTGAGCGTTTGGTGTCCCATAAAGCTGATGTTGGCCTCCCAGGTCTGGAACTTTCTGTGTATCAATACATAACTTCAGGCTACTGTCTTAACCTTCTGAAACCCTGTCTACTCATCGACCTACTTCACAGGGCTGCTGTTAGGATTAAATTCAACAGTGGAGCTTCTGTTTGCCCGAGGATGGTTTCTGGCAGAAGACGGGCTTGCCGATACAGGGAATACTGGACACATGTGTTTTCAATGGCCTTGGTAGATGTTTTAAAGGTCAGCTACCCTGACTAGAATGAAGCTGGCAAAACTAGAAGATGGTAGAGAGTAACAGGTTCAGAGCAAAGTACAGGAGTTGAGCACATAGCATTCAAATTCCAGCTTTGGAGTGATGGGATAAAGGTGCTTAGCTGCTCTGAATTTGGGTTCAAATCTGGCTTTAAATGACTTTGCATTGGCTTCAGGACAAAGTCCTACCCAAGCATGGCCCATAAGATCTGCCGCTGCCTGTCTCTCCATTCTTCCTCACACTGTTCTGTCCCGGTTCTCTTAACTCCAGCAATAGGGTCTTTTCATAATTGCTCACAGCTGCCATCTGCCGCATTCGTAACCCCAGCTACTCAACAGCATTTCGTCTCATCTTACTGGAGGGATTTTCAGCCCCAGCATCAGTACTATGACCTGAATAACTCAATGTGCAGATGTTTAGCGTTAAACCTCATTTCCCCAGCCCCATCTGGACTAGGGTTGCTGATGTATGCTCCTTAGCTCTCTTGTCTCTGGCGCGGATTGCTGTGATGATGTCTTCTGCCACTAGAGTCTCAGGATGTAAAGGGTTTGGCTGGGGTGGGCTGGAGCAGGGTGCAGTATCAGGTGTGCTCCCAGGGCTCCCTAATGCTCACTGACCTGCTGTGAAGGACTTGGTGTTCAGCTAATACCTGTCCCCAGACTCATGGTGCTATAGGAGATGATGTGTGTGTGTGATCTCAGCTCAGCTTCTGACACCCGCGCAGTGTCTCCGTCAGTGGGGGCTGTTATTTCTAATAAGTATATTTTGTTTCATTTTTAAATTCTGGGTGGGCCTTTCTTCAAATGGGAGTATTAAAAAAGACTAAGCAAGGTACCATTTTGGACCCATTTTTCTGAACACTATTTGAGAGTCTGCAAGCAGAACAAGGTAAAACAGTGTGCCAAGCCTAACATTGGAGTCAGGACAGAAAGAGGCTTTGATGTGATGAATCTGGTATAATTGTATGTTTGCATGGGCCTGGGGTCTGGCTGTATTCCAGGAGCAAACATCTATAATAACCCAGTCCATCAACCAGATGTTACCAGTTTGGAGGGTTGTTTTTTTTTTTTGTTTTTTTTTTAACAGAAATATGATCCATGCCTATAGAAACCTACATGTTAGCACTTGGGAAATGACTTCAGTGAATACTATATAAAAACACAATGTGAAAAGGTAATTTAGGAATCCATATGAGTCTTATACCTTAGTAATAAAAGTGTATTTGTATATTTGCAATTATAAGGTAGACTTTAATAAAGAAGACCAGATTATGTAAAACTTGGGGTGATACAGCTACACTGTCTTTTATTGAAGGGTTATAGATAAGTACATTTTATTTTGTTTCATTTCATTTTATTTTCAACAGACCAGGTTTCTTAGGTTACAAACTTTGCGGATCATCTAACACGGGTAGATGGCGGCTAATGATTCATATTGTTGAAGGAACCATCATGATTCACAGGAATGAAGTCATGATGTGTTGTGTTGTGTATTAGGGATGATATTTTAAAATGTTCATTCTATCTTGTAGCTCTTGGCTGAATTGTATAGAAGGAGGAGGGAGTCTCGGGACAATTGCAAAGAGGAAGAAAATTTAAGTACCTACTACTTCTTCTGAACTGCTATGTCTTTACCACTACTGGCTAGACACTAGCTTTTCTTTGAACAGCCCTGAGTGATTGAGCTCCTGTTAATAGACTTGATGTATCACTTAGGGATAAGTTTGTCTTTTAGGAACAGAAAACCCAAACAACAGGGAGTTCAATAAGTAGAGGGTCACTTTCACACGTTAGAAACATCCACAGATAGTTGTTGCAGCCTTGTTTGAAGCTGATGCCATGAGGCACCACGTCACCCAGCTTCCTCCTGTGCCATCCTTGTATCCTAAAATGTTAATGTTTGTTCTTCTGGATTAAAATCAGGAAGACAAGGGTATCTCTAGCTCCTTTTGACAGGAAATCAAATATTAGAGAGAAATTCCTAGTGAACATCTACGTATGTCTCATTGTCTGGGAAAGTGAACACTTAGACAATAGACGGATTATTTAGGGAGGAAAAATAGGGAAGTAGGTTGGCAGCTAACTGTGATACCATACTTGACTTAGTCTTTATACTGTCCTGGTCACCAATGGGAAGGAGGGAAGGGGATTAACTGACCTCTACCATCAGTCATGCTCTCTTGGTACAGAACAGTAGAGTGATTGAATAAGTGGAGTTTTTTTTTTTTAATTTTTAGAAGTTTTTATTTATTTATTTCTGCATAGAAGAAGTGGTGTACAGGCCAGAGGTGCAGGGAGTGAGAGGATTCACCAGAAACAGAGTGGGTAGCAGAACAGACAGGTTTACTGAAGCTTACAGGGGGAGAGCTGCTGGGTTAGCTCCCTGGTCGGGGATCGAACTCGGGCTGCCAAGGTGTGTCATCATGCTGCTAACACTGAGATTTAACCCCAAGGCCACCAGGGATGCCCAGCAAATAGACATTTGATAAGACATTTCTTGTGGCTTCCAAGTCCGTAAGAGCACAGCTAACTAGGGAACACATTAAAAATATCTTACTGTTAACTTATACTTTAAATTGCACGATGTTATTTAGAACAAGATAATCATTCTGCACTGAGCTAGATGCTTCGCTATGCAGAACAGAAAGGTAAGCAATTCTGCAACCATGTGTAATGATCAATAGGTGAGGTATGTTTCTCTTCAGAAACATTCTACTTTAGAAATAGCTGGGCCATCCTGAAGTCAGGCTGGCACGCAGGCTGTTTGCCAACTCAGAAAGTGACATGAAATTCTCCATTCCATTCCATTTGCAGAAACCTTTCTTTTTCTGACCCTAATGGGAAGCACATGGGATGGCTGGATGTTGGGAACCCTTCTATGCTAAAGTTATGTTTTTCAAGCAAGGGCTATGATAAAGTAACCTCCAAACATGACCCTGGCAAAAATCAGTAGCCTTGCTTATTCTGGCCATGTTCCTGGTGCAGCCCAGGGTTCTGGGAAGATTTATTTTAATTACAACCCCTTTGCCCTCTTTCTTTCCCTCTTACACTCATGATCTCTTATATAACTGTGTTGGAGTTACCAAAGCTGAAAATTTCATTTCTGAGCTAATTAAATGGATGAAATTTGCAGCCGACTTCTTCTTCTTCTTTTTTTTTAGCAGATTGGGTCAAATTTGTAAGTTGTACTATTTTTTTAAGGCACACATAACCTCAGTCCTCTAGTTCTTTAATTTTGTATCTCAATGAAACTTTCATTTTTGTTTTCTGCAATAAATGTAGTAAAGAGACTTGTGGTATATTCTAAATAGCTTTTAGCTTTATAATAGCCTAGGAGCATATTTCTCTTAAGGGCATTTTCTTCTTAGTATATTAACTCATACATGAAAGTTAAAATTCATATTAATCAACTCAAAACATTAGTTAATACAAAATACACGACATTCTTCATGAATCATGACATTTTTGAACACTTGTTAAAACACCAGATCAAAAAAGTGTTTTGAACTGTGCCATATATTTACCACAAAAAATGTAACTCACAGTCTTTGCTTTTAGTTCAAGAGCAGCTGAATGAAATACTAATTGAGTTTTCCTTGTATATGTGTCTGTGTAAATGCTCTCATCCTGCAGTACCAGGCTCTCAAAGGAATGTTATTCCTTTAGGGAAGCAGATGCAAAAACAGATAACAACAACCCACTGTGATAAAACAATATAAAAAAGATAAAGAGGGACAGACGGCATTTAAGTGAGTGGAAGAAGAGGTACTGGAGAGAATGCAGAGGAAGGTGATGCCTGGTGCAAAATTGTCCTCGATTGGAGGGAGCTGAGTGACTGACAGGCATTCTGGGCTGAAAGATATGTGGAGGGTTACATGATGAAGTACATACAGGTAGGGAGAGGTGGGCTAGTAAGGAGACTGTGAGGGGTGAATCTGTGATACTTAGGAGGTAAAACAGAACATTTAGGCAGTTTGATTTAGTATCTTTCCAAAAGGCTACCAAAAGTGAGACTTCTTGATGCTTCCTCAAGATGATTTTGCTGGTGTCATCTTTTCAATAGAAAATTGAAGCAAAGTTTTAATCAACAGTGTGGTAGTAATATGTTTTCTTTCAAACATTACAGGTATACAAATGCGCAAGACCGCAGGCATTGTAAATAGTATCAATACCAAGGTGCTTGCTCTTGGTACATTGCAGTGAAATGAGGGCAAGATAAAAAATGACCTATGTATTGGGTGCGCATGTAGAAGAAACCAAATTGGCTTTCCCTCTGGTGTTTAAGTCTCCTTTCTGCCTGTGAGAAGAAGTTCGGTTTGGCCACCTGTTACTGCATAGTAGTAAAAACTTCCCTAATATTGCCTAATAAATGGCCAAAAGACAAATTTTTCTCTCTTATCCATTCTGTAGAAATGTTTTGAATAGCCGGGTGCTTCACAGCAGGGTAGAAAAATCAAGAAGATGTGGTTCCTGCCCACAAGAAAGGGAGCTGTAACCACTGCTCTTGGGTTGAGAATCCTGAGGGGATAGAGAAGTGCGCTAACTTTGTCAGTGTCAATGAAAAATTTCATAAAGGAAGTGATAATTAACTTTTGGAAGTTTTAAAGACTGGAGAAAAGGGGGAACTTGTGATGGAATGAGGAAATTTGAGAGGCTGCATTATTGCTTTCAATGACTTCCTGTGAGAGGCTTTTATTTCCCTTCTCCAATTAAGGTCAGATCCAACCATGTGATTTCCTTCAGCTAACAAAATGTAAGTAGAAATTTTCTGACACGTCTGAGCAAAACCTTCCATGACACTCCAGTAACACTTTTCTCTCTGCTACTTGGGAAAACCATTTCAGAAATGGGCTGTCAATCCCAGAATAGAGAAGACTATGGAAGTGCAGTTGAAGTCAACCTCCAGACATATTAGCAAGAAAAGAAACATTTGCTGTTGAAAATCACTGGCATCTGGGGATGGTTGTTATAGCAGTATAACTGAGCAGACTGACTAACCCAAAAGTAGTAAATGCAGAGGCAGAGATATAAATGGCCTGGAGTGGCTGCAGAGTGATAGAAATTTGGAGTAGTCCAGAGCATAGATTCGGTGTCTAGAACCTACACTGACAGAAATGAATCAAGAAAAGTAGCTCGGGAAGAGATTATTGAAAGATCTTAAGATGTCCTGCTGAGAAAACTGAACTTTCATCTTTAAGGGAAGCCAGTAAAAACTGAAGAGTGAAGAGCTATGTCTAATGGGAGTGGAGAAAGACTGTTACCAGGGATATAGTTAAAAAGTTGTGATGATAGTAAGTAATAGTTATTGTGCACTTACTCTGTGTCAGGAATTATATATATATATATATATATATATATATATATATAATCTTTACAACAACTCTATTTGTCAGAGATTGTCTGAATCATTTTAGACAGACAGATTGCTCGAGAGATAGATAAGTGAATCGAGGTGCTGAGATGTTAAAATAACTTGACTAAGAAATAGTAGGGCCAGAATTCCATCCCCACCATCCTGGTATCAGAATCCATATTCCGCACAACCATACCACACTCTGAGAATATAGGAACTTGGTAATCAGCATCTGAACTAAGGCAGTACATGGAATAAAGAAGAAAATCTCAAGTCCCAAACTTCTAAGGTTGCGGAATGTGGGCATGGAATTGGAGCTTAGAGATGAGGGAAACGCAGGAGCCAGAGACAATGGTCCATTTTGAAACTGGGCGATTAAATAGGCGGTGAAACAATGGATGAGAAAGGTAACACACAAAGAATAAGTTTGGGGAGAAAAGTGGAGAGATTTGTTTGAAATGCATTAATCAGAGGCAGGTACGGGCACCAGGTGTGGGTGACCCATTGACGGAAAAGACACCAAAGTCAGGGGTGAGGTGGGATGGAGAGGGCAGCAGGTGCGGTGGAGGGGTGGGGTTTGATCAGTTGATCTCCTCAGACATAGACAGTGAGCTGAGAGGAGGACCAAAGGCAGAAACTGGAGGAAACCCACTGTTAACAGGCTACACCTAAAAGGAGAGGCAGTGCTGAAGGCGGGAAAAGGTGTCACTGAACAGAGGGTGCGTTTTTAAAATAATGGTCACGAATGTGCATGAAACTGGTATCATGTGCCACCCTTCTGGTGGCACAGTGGGTTAAAGTGCAGCACTGCAAGATGGCCCCAGCCCCTTCAGTGCCAGTTGGATCCCCGGCCCTGGAAGTAACCAGGCGCGACAGACCTCTCCTGACCCGCCCGCTGCTCCCCTCAGCAGTGTACTTGTCAGTCTGCCTGTTCTGCTCCCCACTCTGTCTCTGGTGAATCCTCTCACTGCCCCTGCACCTCCGGCCTGGACCCCAGTCTGTATGCATAATTAAATAAATCTTTTAAAAAGTTAAAAAATAAATAAAACTGGTATCATTGGGAGGTGACCATGTCTATTCCTGTGACATGTTGCAATCACATAGTGACTTTGAGGAATGAGGGCCCCCCCACACACATACACCAAGGCATAGGCACCACACTTAACAGTACCCCAGGGGAGGTGCAAGGAAGCTTTGGGCAGAAGTAGAGAAAAAGCAGAAAACGAGCTTCTCTAATTATGATGGTGCAGAGTTGAATGCATCTATGCGTATTTATAACTACAACTACAGTGCTGCTTGTGAACATTTGAAATGGCAGATTCCCATAAATGGGGGTGGGGGAGAGTATATTACTTCAATTTACAGGAATTGCCTAATTCCAAACATGGTAATAAGAAAGATTTAAAAGTAAAATCTTTTCTGGAACACTCCCATACCTGGAAGAACTGGCTTATTAGAGTCAATTATTATGTGTTCTCCAGTAACACTATTAAATTTCAACAGCTCTATTACTAGGCTGGAATAATATTAAAGACATTAGCGTAGAATTTCTCAGGTTTTGTGATGACAGTAGAAGACAAGCATATATTTTTTTACGTGGGAACGGCTTGAAACTACAGTGTCCTACTACGAATATTCATCACATGTTCTATAGTAGAAGTGTTATTTTGTATTCTGCACACAGGGCATCCTCAAATTGTTAAGGTAGGTAGAGACCGTGTTTGAGAATGTAGTTTAGAAACACAAGGTTAAACAACCCAGTTCATTTTCCATTATAGGATTTCTGTGAGCCTTTAATATACTGATTTACATTGTGTCATTTCCCATATGGATATATTATATAGCAGCTCCCCAAACATGGATTCCCCCCATCTTTTTCTAAAACCTATGCTGGGATAAATGCCCTATGAACTAGATTATATTTCTGAACAAAATGTAGTATTTTTTTCTCCATAAGATAATCATTCACAATCCACTGACCACGGGAGCAATTATGTCACCTGCTTTGGTTAATGTAATGTGGCAACAAGTAAGTTGTCTGAGCAGGTGCTTCAGAGGCGGTCTGTGGTTTGTCTTTTCCTTTACCCTTTGCTACAGTGCCAGCTTCGCCCCAGACAGAGCTTGTTCCAGTAGTCTAGAGTTTTATAGCACCCTGCGATGGAAATATCAGTGCATGAGAAATAAGGCTTTGAAGTTGCAAGCCATTCATATTTTGAGGCATTTGTTATACTGAAGCCAACTACATCTTACCACTAAGCATTTCTAAATTACCTAAATCTCCCTGCTTTTTGCCAGTATATTTATCTAGTCTCAGTCCTATACATGATAAAATATTCTTAGAATTATCTTCTAGGTTTTAACAATAACATTTGATATCTATGTACATATTAAAAATAGGTAAAATATAATTATATATTAAACAAGACTAAAAGCAATGGTGCTCAAATTCTTTCATGCCTAGAAATTTCCTGGAATTTTTTTTCCTAAAAGGAAATTCTCAGGCCCAATTCCCATATATTCTGATTCAGTATTTCTATAGTGGACCAAAGAAATCTGAATTTTAAACTAATTTCCCACAATATCACAAATCCAGGTAATTGGCCAACCAGACTTTTGGGAGTGTGTTGCTTTAAAACTAATAATTTGGTTAAAAGTTACATGAAAACACACACTGAATATCATTTCAATTTAACAGGGCCCCATGGAGAGTTCTCTTTTGAACTATTAGAGACGTGTGAATTAAATTCATCATATTTTAATTTATATTTACTCTCTCATTATATCTAGTGCAAATTATTTTATGCATAAAATGGTACTCTTATGCTTAAATGCCTATCTTATTTTAAAAGCTTCACTCTGAAAGACCTGTGGCTCTTCCCAAGAAAATAAATGTACTCTAAAAAAGATTAAGTTTTGCTACCAGTGAAGATCAAGGGCTATTTCAGTTACAAGTGGCAGAAACCTAATACAGACCACCTTGAGTAAAAGCAGTGTATAGGTTACAGAACTAAAAGGTCTGCAGTTTTGAGAGAAGGAAGCCCAGTTGCTGGTTGGGCAGGCAGGAAATGTCAGAACTGGAAATCTGTCTTTGGGAAGGTGTTGGAAATGGGGTGCTCTGGGTGGGTGAGAGGCCAGTGGTCTTTAGGTTCTCATGGCAGGAAGACCCAGCAGGTTAGGTGCTTCTGGGAGAATCAGGGACAGGTGAAGAGGTAGTCCAGGCAGCAGTTTTCATTAGGGAACTACAACAAGCTGTAAGTTAGCTGGAAGTCCTGGTGGTTGGGTAGGGAATAACCCGGGGCTTGCAGCAGGAGACACAGAATCAAGCAAGACAGTCATTGCAATCAGAACATCACTTGTAACTGAATTCTACATGAATTCAAATACTGGTTTCTTTACATCTCTCATCTTTGCTTTCCTCTATGATAGCTACATCCTTAGGCTCCACTCCAGACAGCAAGACACAGCCACCAATTTACTAACCCCCCACCTGGATTTTATTAGTCTGACACAGGTCAAGACCAATCTTTTACCCAATCATTATGACCACAGATGCTCTGTTTCACCAGGACTGGATCAAATGACCTAACTACCTGTATCCTGAAGTTTCCCAAATTGAGGTACTGTTCCCACCAGGAAGGGAAGTAACAATTCAGTCTGTCTTCTGTAGATCTGACACTTCTCTTAACTCTTGATCTAACTGGAAAAAGAAGTTATGTGCTAGAATTTCTTTTGTTTTTTCCTCAAAGGGAAACTTTTCTACAATGAATAATATATATATATATATATATATATATATATATATATATATATATATATAATATATTTGAAGTCACCAAAAGGTATCTAATCATTTTGGGGTGGAGAAGATATCACAGAGGAGGTTATAGTCTGCACTTAGATTGCACTTAGATGGATGCAGTCATAGGAACCTGTGTTTTCTCCTTCAGAGTTTCCTTGTAATAATATTTTTTCTTCTAGATGTGTTAAACTTACTACTAACCTTGTTTTAAATTCATAATTACTTAGATTGCAGGAAAGTCCGATTTTCTACGGAGGCATAAAGTCTAAGGAGAGGGCCCTCCCTGGTGGCACAGCGGGTTAAAGCACAGCACAAAGTTTAAACCACTTCCACATGAGTTCAATTCCCGCCTGCCCAGGAGGTGACCACATGGCGAGGCAGACCTCTCCTGGCCCGCCCACTGCTCCCCTCAGCAGTGTACTTCGTCGATCTGCCTTTCTGCTCCCCACTCTGTCTCTGGTGAATCCTCTCACCCTCCGCATCTCTGACCTGTACCCCAGTTCTATATGAATAAATAAATAAATCTAAAAAAAAGAAGTCTAAGGAGAAAAATTATGATAAACTCTTGTCCCTTTAAGTCAACTAGAAAGGTCAGTATCACAGGACTTTGCTGCAAAAGAGTTCTTAAAATACTGCAGAGAATAGCAGGTCACCTGTGATTTTCAACCAAGATGCTCCATATTGAGTCCCTTTACCAAAAAGGGTCTTAGATTCTGCTGTGCCTTTCCCTTTCTAGCACATATTTTTATGTGTTTATTATCACAGAACAATTTTAGGGTATAAAGTTCTTAAGTAGAATTGTGTCCTCATTGATCTAGTCCCTCTAAGAAAGCCTCCTTTTGACCACCCCCCACTGTTGTTACTGGGTTGTCTTTCTCATGTCTGCATGTACACTCTCCTAGTATGTTGTTTTACATAGCACAGGTGTTCAACGAATGTCACGAATTAACGACTCAGGCAGGATCAATGTGTTCTACAGTGTGTCTGCCTCCATTCTCTTCAGCACCGAGGAGTCAGTCAAAAGCCTATCTTCAATGGGCTTACTTGTATACCCGGTGAGAAGCGGGGCTCAGGATCAATTTAGATGCATTCTTAACATGGATCAATTCAGATGCATTCTAAACACAAACATCTGAAAATAGGCAACATTCTGAAAACAAAGTTTATTTAAAAAAAAATTATTTATTTATGCATACAGCACTGGGGTACAGGCCAGAGGTGTAAGGGTGGTGAGACAGGGTGGGGAGCAGAACAGGCAGATTGATGAAGTACACTGCTGAGGGGAGCAGCGGGTGAGACAGGAAAGGTCTGCATCATATGTGGGTCACCTCCGGGGCCAGGGATTGAAATCACACAGAATAGGCTGCCACTAGCTTGCAGTGCTACGTAATAACCCGTTGTATCACCAGGAAGAGCCCCTGAGAACGAAGTTTTTAAGAAGATGATCTGTGAACATAATCCTAAAGTGCTCACAGAAGCAAAACAATTGATTGAACCATAAAGTACTTGTCTCTAAGATAAAATTGAAAATCATTTATCAGACTGTCCATGGAATCCGTGATATGAACTGACACTGATGACATTAACAGATATTTGAGGTTGTAAGAATGTCATGAATAGCTCAAGGAATTCAAGGACAGCAGTTGAAAGGACCATCATGCTTTGGTTTCTGCACATCTAGCCGACCCATTCTGCTTCCTCCTTTCCCCTTCTATTCTGACGTCTAAGTTTTCCTACAAGATACCAAAGGATGGGGCTGATACAGATACGCCCTCCACGTCCTTGAACTTTCTAGTTCTGGAAATCCCTGTGGAAAGACAGCCATTTTATCACCTTCATACTAGCTAGTAGGCTGCAGGAGCAGGATAGGCGTCTGATTTCCTAGCCAGTTCTGTTTCTCCACTTGTCTGAAAACAATAAATACATTTGTTACTGAATCAGCCTGCCCAAGTAGAGAATGTGATGAGAGAAAGGACAGAGGCAGATCCATTTGCATGGTCATTGAAGCTGGATTATGTGTGTTGGAGATATTCATGCACAATCAGAAACTCGTATCTCCAGGGCCAACTGTGAACAGTTAGGTAGAGTTTAGTAGTCTTCCTAAATAAACCTCATTTTATTAGGTATGCTCTACTTTATTTTTTATCCTTAATGAATAAAAGTAGCTGTTATGTTTGCTTTTTATAAAAAAATCTACATTTAGAAAAAAACGTCATTTTTGGAATGTTCCAAGTCTCGTAAAACACCCAACTATCTAGATCTTGGCAGAATTCCAAGTTGTCTCAGAACTGACAACTTAGTGCTGCAGAGAATAGAGGCAGACACATTGCAGAACACACTGATTCTGTCTGAGTTGTTAATTAGTGACGTTTATTGAATACCTGTGGTATGGAAGACACCATACTAGGAGAGCGTACACACGAACATACGAGAAAGACAACCCAGTCCCAGCAGGCGGTCGACAGGAGGCTTTTTTAGAGGGACTAGATCAATGAGGACACAACTCTATATAAGAACATTTTACCCTACAATTGTTCTTTCGTAATAAATAAGTGAAAGTAAGTGAAGTAAGTCAGGTTAGAAATAATGTGTGTTTTGTTACGGATCCTTCCTTATCATGGGCAAGTAACACTGTATCTGGGTAAATCTGCTGCTACTGTGGTGTCTGCCAAGGAAATTGTCTCCTCCATATCACATTAACACAGTAACACGGCGAACGACTTTGACAAGGCCTCCTCCACCCAAGGCTCTAGCTGACTGTGGACTCTTGGCATTGACACTTGTTTACTTTCTGAAATGTGTCAGGTTTCTATGGCTCCAAGTGCTGGCTCACATCACAGTCAAGTGGTAGCAAGACAATGCAAGCTGGCCTTTCATGGAGAGATGCTCCTGTCACGATGTCAGGTTTCTTGGTAAATGAACAGAGAAAAAGGAGATATAATCTCTGCTGACTTTTCCAGTACTTTGACAGAAGAGAGTTGTGGAATTGGGGATATGTGTGGGTCATGTTAGAATGGAGGATCGAACCACCTCTCTTCCAGGAAGGTGGTAGGTGAGGGGCTGCTGGAAGCAAGGGGGGGATGAGGACAGTGTACAGGACAGTGGGGGGAGGGGCAGGAGCAGAGGGTCACAGCATCTGGAGAGTGTGAGGACAGGAAGGTGACAATCCAGACAGATGATCTGCACTAGGAGAATGAGGTGTGAACAGGTGACATTCCCAAGCATAGTGGAGAAAGACATAGTCCAGATCAAGAATGCTGGTCAATGTCATGGCACCATCTGGGACGGAGAGGTTGAGGCTCATCGTGGAGAACAGGGGTTCCGAGGAGAGCTGTAGGAGAGAAGCCGCTCAGTGATTAAATCCTGAAGGCACAACAGTGGCTTGGTCCCAGAGAGTGAGGGACAGGGACTAATAACCATTGTTTGCCTCTATATCCATGTCAGGTGCTGGATTGGGCCTATAGATTTTATTTATTCATTTATTCAACAAGTGTTAACTGAGTACCTATCATGTTCTAGGCACAAGGGGTAGAGCAGCGATGAAAACAACATTCTTGCTCCTGTGAACCTTACATTATCATAGGAGAGACCGACGGTAAACAAATTAACTTTATACCAGGTTGTAGAGTAATACAAACTTCGGAGAAAAAATAAGGCAGGTAGAAAGGCATTATAAGGGATTGTTATATTTTGTTTTAAAGTTAAGGACAACACTTTTTTTTAATTAGCCTATGGAAGATTTTTTTTTCAAGGTTTATTTATGCATACAGAACTGGGATACAAGCCAGGGGTGCAGGGGCGGGGAGCGGATTCACCAGAGACAGAGTGGGGAGCAGAACAGACAGACTGACAAAGTACACTGCCGAGGGGAGCAATGGGCAGGTCAGGAGAGGTCTGCTGGGCCATGTGGGTCACCTAGGGGTGGGGATTGAACTCATGCTGAAGTGGCTAGGGCTTGCTTGCAGTGCTGTGTCCTAACCCACTACACCACCAGGGAGAGCCTGATTATTATATTTTTAATGAAGGAGATAGGGGAAAACCTCACTGAGAAGGTGATGTTTGGGAAATCTTTGAAGGGGTTGAGGAAATGAGCCGCACAGACTGTGCAAATACAGGAGGGAGAGCATTGCAGGTAGAGCAAGCAACAGGTGCAAAGCTGTGATGTGAGAGCACACCTAGTGTATTCAAAGAACATTAAGGAAGCAAGATGACTGGATTTGACAAGGGAAGGGTAGAGTAGAAGGAGATGAGAGAAGCCACAGGCCAGGGGTGAGTGAGGACATCCTCCAGCTCTGCTGAGGTCAGTGGTCCTCAACTGAGGTCAGTTTGCTCCCAGGGAACCTTTGCCAATATCTGGAGGCACTTTTGGGTGTCATCATTGGAGACTGTCCTATTTTTGATTTCAAAACAATTTGAACTGGGCTCTTTCCATGCATGGGAAGCTCCCACTGGGACAGTGGGTGGCCAGGACATTGGGCAGGGCCCTGGATTTCAAAGGGTCTCTGCAAATTGAAATAGACACAAACAGATATGATGTTGTTTTACAAAATCTTGACTGAAGTATAATTTACATAAATAAATGTATACATCATCAATATACATCCTGATGACTTTTCACAGGCAAAACACTAACAAGATCTCTAGATCAAGAAACCTAAGGAGAGCACTCTGAGAGCTTCCCACTGCTGCACTCATCAAGAGGAGTATTATCCTGATTACTCATACCAAGATTTAGTTTTACCAGCTTCTGAACTTTTTATAAATGGAGTCATACAGCATGCACTTGACTTCTTTCTTCAACCTTATGTTTGTAGATTCATCCACATTGTGTAAATTTGTAAGTCGTTCATCCCTATTGTTATATGACATGGTCTTGTGTGACTATAAAACAGTTGACTTACTTTGCTAGGATTATCATCTGGATAGGTTCTCGTTTAGGGTTCTTGTGAGTAAATTCCAGTGTGAGCTTCCTGGTGAATATACAGGGTAAAAGTCTAGAAATGGATTTACAAGGTTGTAGAAGAGAGAAATCTTAATAAGATGAGATTTAGAAAATTATAGCTAGGACAGTAAACACTTTTTGTAGCAGGAAAGGTTTGGGGTGGTTTAGGGAGAAAAGGAAAAAGGTCAGAATTCAGGATAGATGTCCCTGCAATGCTCCTGCACGGAGAGGACATGAAATGGGGTTTGGTGTAAGCTAGGGAGAGTGATGGCGTGTGGGTAGGCTGTAGCTTGTAGAAATCGAGTGGCAGCCAGATGGGTCTGAGTAAAAAGACCCACATTTGAAACTTACTTTGCCAAATGTGACTGTGTCCCTTGAGTGTACAGTCTATAGCTTTGGGTTCCAATATAGGAAGTAAGCTTTCGAGAAGAATCCACAAACATCGACTAAATAACAATTGTGAGCAGGGGATTGAGGACCGGGTGGGAACCAGAAAAAGAAGAGTCCTTGTCATCACTGATTTTACTGGGAAGGAACACAGTAAACACGGACCATTCAAACTACAAATATTCTGAGTGTCTAACATAGTCTGTGGGTTAAGGGTAACTTCTCTGAGACCAAGAAGATACAAGTCAGGCCCCAGACTTAGGGATGAGATTTCTAGGCAGAGGGAATAATGTGATAGAAAAGAGGGAGGGGCTTTGGCAGGCAGGAAAAAAAGACTGAGTGTGCAAACAGAACTGGAAGGAAGACTGGGAGACACAGGGGAAGGGCAAGCAGAGCATTTAAGTGATGAGCTTTAATTGATTTTTTAAGCACTTTAAACTGGAGGTAAGGAGAGAACTTGGAAATGGAATAGCAGTGAGGACAGAATCAGGTAAGTACAAAAATATAGATTAATTTGTGCATTGCATTTCAATATTCATTCCAAAATATGAATCCATTCCAAAATATGAATCACTACCAAATGAATCTGATAAAGCTGAAATTATCTGTGTATAGCAGCTACTGAATCGATGAATACGCAGATGGTAACTTACAAGATTAACATACATTTATAAAAAAGTACTTAAGATTGTTTCATTTCCACTGCTCTGATATTAACTTATTCTTTAACTAGATTTTCATTCTAGAAAGAGTAGCTAACATATTATGTTATTATGTATCAGCTTCCATTCTAAGCAGTAGGTAGCAATTGTATTCTCTCTTTAATCCTCATCACAGCAACCCAAGGATGCAGGTTTTATTATTATCCATTTTACTGATCAAAAAGTAGACATCAAATTCATATGGATCTCTTTGCCCAAGATTACCCACTAAGTAAGCAGAGTAAGGATTCACTCGGGGAGTCTGATTCAGCCCACAGCGCTAAGCTTGCAGAAGGATGTCACAGACAAATCAACTAAACATCTGGTTGGTTTAATTGCTCCATTTCTCATTTTAAGTTAACACATTTAGCACTATGCATTACCCATTAATCTCTTGTGAGTTCATTAGCTTGACTTGGTTCTCTAGAACTTTACTGACTAGTAGTGAACTAGGAAAGCTGAACTTCCAAACTCAAAATCCAGTTGTGGATCAATGATTGGACTTCAGAAGAATGTGAAGAGTAGGGATTGTGGAAGAAGACAGAATTCAAATCCTGCAGAATTTATGGAACCTAGAATTGTTTGGGTTTATTTCCTTAATGCAGAGAGATGGAATATGATTGGTTAGAAGGTGGTTACAATATCCTGGGTGAGAGGTGTTAGCCATGTAGACCCATGTGATAACCCTTAGAAGGAGTTGAAATGAGAGATTTTAAGTAAAAGGCCTGATAAAATGCTTTTGTAGGAGTGACTGTTGTTACCAATAAAGGCAACTTCACTTCAGTGCAGCAGGCTGCAGCTCCTGCATTGTGAAGTCCTGCATGGCAGTGGGGTGGAGAAAGATGCCAAAGCTCTTCCAGAACCTGCATGTGAAAGTGAATTAGACATTCATTGACATGCAGAGCACAAGCTGTGGAAAAGTGAAAGGAATACCCAGACTGTGTTCCTTTAGGAATGGTCTTCATGTTAAGATGAGAGCCTCATCCAAGTGCTTTTGAGCTGTTTCTTCTCAATATAAAATATTATATAATATAAAAAGATAGGTAGGCTTAAAAGGATTTTTTTTTTTTTGGTTAGGAAAAAAGCACTACCTGATGGATGGTGGCATATAGAAACTGACAGAATCCTCCTGGGGTTTGGAAATATTCATGGGCAACACAATGCAAACAAAGGTGTTTACAGCAATGCATGGGCTTTAGTCAGTAAGAGAGGGATGGGTCCCTGCGCCACATTTGGATTTTTTTTTTTTTTAAGAGAGTATATACGGTTCAGTGATATCACTTCTTTATATATGTATATATATATTTATTTTATTTATTCATCAAAACTGGGGTGCAAGCCAGAAGTGCAGGTGCAGTGAGAGGCTTCATCAGAGACAGTGGGGAGCAGAACAGGCAGATCAATGAAGTGCACTGCTGAGGGGAGCAGCGTGTGAGCCAGGAGAGGTCTGCTGCCCACCATGTGGATCACCTCCAGGGCCAGGGCCAGGTGGCCAGGGATTGAACCCTTACTAAAGTGGCTGTGACCAGCTTGCAGTGCTGCCTCCTGACTTGTTGTGCCACCAGGGAGGGCCGTATTTGGATTTTTAGAGATCCACTCTCACGTGATAATTGGCTGTTTCACTCTGAATAGAGTCACCGACTTTGTGGTGAATAGTATTTTTCCTTCAGCTGATGGAGAGTGATTCTTAGCCTGAACCATATTCTGAAGTTCCCTGAAGTTTGACTGTCCGGCAGACATGCCGATGTGAGCAAGTCACAGAACACTGGGACTTATTCATTTTAAAGTCTCCAATTCTCAGTCAGTGCTGAGTACATAAGACTTTACAAATGTCTTTTGAGTAAATGAATGAATACAAAACTGGATGAATAAATTTGGGAACTATTTGTCCTCACAAGTAAAGGTATATGAAACCAGTAGGTATTGTGAAAATCAAGGAGAAATTTTAAATTAAACTATGTCCGAGAAAAGGATTTCTTTTCTTGTTGTATGGACAGTTAACAAGTTAATATATTTGTGTTCATATTTATAGTGACTACTGTTTGTCTACTGAAGAAAATAGGGCCACTGGGAAATATTGGGATAATATTATTAACTTTGTCCTGTAGACAAATTTCTATATATTAGACAAGTCATATCAACTCCTGGCTTTAGTCTCCTGGAATAGGTAATCTCTAAAGTCCCTTTCAGTTCAAAATGATCCATGAATCCATTCACTTATAAATGTGATGTTTTGTGCTTGTTTTTATTTTTATTTTTTTTTCTTGCACCATTGGAAAAGTCCATAATCTTCATTATAAAATCAGGTCTGAGTCCAGATTGAAAGGGCCCCAGGAAAGCACAGAATTATAGGGTATTTTTGCAAGCATCTCCTCACTCATTAAAGGAATGTTCATAAGAAGAAAACAAGGGCTCTATTAACCAATTTCCCCACAGAAGAACAGCATGAAGGCTTCTCCACTGAGTATGTGACTCCTAATGGAGCTGCAGTCTTCTCTATGGCAGCTTTGATGAACACAGGTCAGCGTGGGTCACCCTGGGGACTGGTGACCTGGGAAATACCCGAATAAACTTCAGGTACTATCAGTTACCACTTCTATGTGCTTACTAAGTGGCAGCCCCTGTTCTAAATATTCCACAAACCTTCATTTAATCCTGACAGGAATCCAGTGAAGTAGATGTTATTAACCTCCCTTTACAGATGGGCAACCTGAGGCTTAACATTCACAATGAATGCGTGAAATTCACCTAGGATTATGGACCTAGTAAGCCAAATTTAAACCCAAGTAGTTTGAGCTGAGAATCCCTGCTAGTAAGCATTTTGTCATACTGAGTTTTCTGAATATTACCTAGCCATGGTGAAAATTGAAATACACTGAATCATCCAACATTTATTTGGAATCTACTAGGCTAAGTGCTTTTAGGGACTGAGACAGATAAAATGAAGCAGACCTCATCGCTGCCGTTATCCTGCTAACCAGTAAGTAACTCGCTCTGGGCAGAATGAAATGAGAACCATAAGACCAGTTCTGGGAAAGGAAGAGGTACAATTTGCACTAACCTTCAAGAATAGGATTTTGATAAAGTGGCAGAAGAGAATTTCAGGTTTGGGCTTTGTCTCAGAGGCCGATCTGCCCAGATCATGAGCATGCAGTGGGCAGATGAGGTGTGCCTTTTGGAAGGTTCTGAAGGCAGTGTAAATAGAATTCCATAAGCGATTAGGAACAATTTAGACTTTTTCCTTGGGGTACAATTCTGGAGGTGGCTGGTGGTCTGTAATGAGAAGGCACGTCTGTCCATGTGATCAAAGTGAAAGGAGATGGCAGAAGATGTTGCTGGGGATGCTGCCAACAGAGAGGTTTGAATCACAGTGCTGTCTCTATCTGTGTGGCCTCCTTTGCGAATGGGGACACAGCCCTCCTTTGCTGCTCACAAGGTTACAGAAGGGGGGGTGTTGGTACACAGTACCCACATGCTGTAGGGCTCAATGCATGTTCACTGTTGTTATCTAGTAACTAAGAAGACTGAACCCTACTTTTAGCTAAGATCTTCAAATTCCTTGTAGTGACTCTGGAATCAGATCAGTACATTAAAGTATTATTTTACTTCTTTGAGCTTCTATCTTTTCATCTGCAAACTGGGAAGCATACATTTAATACAAGGACATATATCAATCCAGCACTAGGATAGTCCGTTTTTTAAAAATATTTATTTATTTATGCATACAGAACTTGGTACAGGCCAGAGGTACAGCAGGGGTGAGAAGATTCACCAGAGACAGAGTGGGGAGCAGAACAGGGAGACTGACAGGTACACTGCTGAGGGGAGCAGCGGGCGAGACAGGAGAGGTCTGCGACGCCATGTGGTTCACCTCCGGGGCAGGGAATCGAACTTGCACTGAGGCGGCTGCAGCTGGCTTGCAGTGTTGCTTCCTAACCCATTGCACCACCAGGGAGGGCCCACGGTTGGTCACTGTTAATGGTAAAACAGCATTGATTGCCCAAGCTGAAGTTACCTGTACAGCTATGTCTCTTTTTTCCTGGAGTTAAAAAAACAAAACAAAAACAAATCTAAATACTGAATTAATAACTTTAGTTAGTGTAGTCCAGGCTATGTTTGCCTGGGTGGGTAAAATGATATTCTATGAGTACTGGCCTTTGGGCTGGAAGGTACCTTCAGTTAGTTCTTTAAGAATCAGATCCTTTGATTCAACAAAAGAACCAGAAATCCAGAATTGGGCACCACACAGAAAAGAATGTCCTCAGTTACCTTTTGTCCCAGAGCAGGAATGAGTCATCAACAGGACTGCCGCTGTTGCCCAGAGCTGCTTTAGCGATGGCCACTTTTGTTTTCCAGTGAGATCTAGGCCTAGTAGCAGATTAAGGACCTGAAGGAAATGCGATGGACCTTGCTGTTATTGGAACTGGTTCTGTGACTCAGTATTTTTCAGCTCCTCAATGTGTGAGATGTTGGAATTAAACCGGTTGGCAAATAAGTAACCACTGAGAGTTCTTCACAGTCAGAAACTGGAAGCAAAAACTCTTCTGGTTTTAGATTTTTTTTGGTCTCCTACAGAACACTGAAGGCTCCGATTAAGTGCATTAGCTAGAATAATATATTCAAAGATTTAAAGAATTTGGTTCCCATTTCGAACCACTCTACCACCTCTGACTTGACCTCACTTCAATTCCTTAATCTTTGGCTTCTCTCTCCACGCACAAGATGCCTCTGGCAACACAGTCCAGGAGCTGCAGAAATAAATTAAATAACCGGCTTACTATTACCCCTGAGAAGGGAGTAAATTGCTCTTCTGTGGGGTCCATTAGCTCAACTGAGAATATTAGCACAGGATTCTGGGTCTAGATGGACTGAAAGAAATAAGGTAGCATCAATTCTAATGTCTTTTGCTCTGAAATGACTCTGGACAAAAGGTAAAGAGTAAAGGGGAGGGAAGAGAAAAGCAGGGGCGTAGAAGACTTGGTAGGGAAGAAGGAGAAGCATAAGTAAATTAAAGCCTGAGGCACCAGTGGAGACTTACGGAAGGGCAGACCCGACAAGATGACTGAGGAAGAGCAGGGACCTGGCATGAGGTTGCAGGTGGCCGTCGCTGAAACCATAGGGGAGGTCTGGAGAGGGAGCAGAGCAGTGTGGCTCTCGGGGTTTGCTACGGAACACCCCTCGTGCCTTTCAGAGGCTCCATCTACATTTCTGTCATGGCTCCTTTCCAGCCTGAGCTTTCTAACTCCGGGAGTTAATGTTAATGGTCCAAGTCATTTCATTTCCACAACATATAAGAAATTTAGCACGATTCTTCAAAGTGGCTAGTGTTAAAACCTAGGAACTTAGCTACCTGTTAGTCACTTAGGGCCAAAAGTCCTTCCTCAGTGCTGACCAACTCAAACCAGTGAGTGAAGTGATGGAAAACAGGAGATAATGTGCAAACAATAAAAGAGAATAGTGTTGAGCGAGACTCATTTACTCCTCAGATGGTTCAGAGCTTCACCCAGAGGACACAGTATTGGATAACTGCCTCACAGCAGACAGCCTCAAAGCCAGCTCACAGATCTGCTTGGGTAGGATTGGTCGCAGAAAATGTAATGGTCATCATATCAGCAGTAATTTATTACTTACTTTGTGTCAGATGCCTATCTATGCACTTGAGGCCCTCCCTGGTGGCACAGTGGGTTAAAGTGCTGCAGTGAAAGCTAGACAGTTCCATCCCCACCCCCTGAGGTGACCCACATGGCATGGCAGACCTCTCCTCACCCACCCGCTGCTCCCCTCAGCAGTGTACTTTGTCGATCTGCCTATTCTGCTCCCCATTCCGTCTCTGGTGAATCCTCTCACTGCCCCTGCACTTCTGGGCTGTACCCCAGTAATGCGTGCATAAATAAATAAATATATTTTTAAAAGGGGGCACTTGAAGTAGTTTACAACAAATTTTAGGAGAAAGGTACTATAATATGTATGTGAACTGAGGAAACCTTTAACAAATTTGCCACTCACAGCATTTAAGTAGTTTCAGAGGACTTAATTCCTTTGTCCTTTTTCTACTCTATAAGTAGGAACTTAAAAAAAAAAACAAACCAAGCTATTACATCTTTGGCTTGCCTTCAAAGACCAGTATAAAGGGATAATAACTCTGTAAGTCTTGCTATTTACTTTCAACAATAACAATTTTAAAGCTATTTACTAGAAAAATCATATTAGCTCTGCCTACCACATAAGATGACCCAAACCATTGTTGTGTGGTGTCCCTAGTAAGTTAGATGTCTAAATACCCCTCACCTAAGGCCCTGTGACTAATCCTCCCAGTGCTTGTGCCAGGAAAGACTTTTTCTCCTAAATAAACTGTGATTCCTTCCACTTGACAATGAGCGTTATGAAAGTATTCATTCCGCCTGTTTCATTCAGGCTATGAGGAAGCTAACTTTCATGCTCAAATGCTATTCTCAAACATTGTCTCAACCATTATTCTCATTTGCTCTCTCCCCCCCCCTCTCTTTCTCTCATTTGCTCTCTGTCTCTGTCTCTGTCTCTCTCTCTCATTTCATTGTAAACCATCATCAGTATCCTAAGTCCCTTTGGATGCAAGCATAGCTATAAATAAAAAACAAACAAAATGCAATCCTGTAAGGGCCTTGCTAAAGATATAATAAAATATTTACATAACACCCTGAAATCTTTACATAACACGCTGAAAATAGATTCCCAAAATTGTTTACATAACACCCTGAAATCTCTTTGTCTGAAAAGAATATATTAAACAAACCCTAGACAGATACTAGGTTTCATGGTGTTTATCACATTTTTTTCATGTCCCTCAAATTGCATTCCAAACCACTTTGGGTAAAGAACATAATAACATCTACAGAAAATTAACTGATTACTTTCATATGTCTTCTTGTTTCGGGGGATCTAATTAAAGGTTTTGGATCATATCCAAAACTGTGCTCGGAAATAAACCAATTTAAGTCTGCATTTATCATTCGGGTTTAAGACAAAGAATAATTTCACTCATTTCAACTATTCCCTACTTGATAATTGTGCTTAATTTGTAGTTTTTCATTAGGTTCCAAAATTTCTTCCAGGAACAAAGCCATAACTCGTCGCACTGATTGATAAATACTACATGTATCAGAAGAAGCCTGATGCGTGGGCGAGGGACCTGCTAAAGGGACAAGCTATGCCATTTAACAACACAGCCTCATAGCTCAAGTTCGCTGCTTTTTGAGTGATTAATCCTTCTAAAGAATAAAACCTTTTGCTTACAGTTTTCATTTGTATTTCACTTAAGGATTATTTTATATCTAAGCATTTCACATGAAACCTTATTTACAAAAAAGAGAAATGAACAAAACAGAAAAAAAAAGTAACCTAAAGCTAAAAAGCAGCACACAGATCTTGGACACTGAATAATTAACTAAAAAGTCAATTCTGCTTATCCGGCAACAAGTTAAAGTTCAACATTTTACTGTTTCTTTCTTATTCAAGTTTAATTTGTTATATAACCTACTCTTCTAACCCTGTGATCTTTTCTGTTACATTGTTTGTTTCACAAATATTTACTGAGAGAATTACTCTGTGGTAATCTGTTCATGTTCTGTTATGAGCATCAAAAACCCAAATTCTTGTCCTAATACTTATTGTGCGGTATCTGATGAAACTGCAAAAAAAGGAAATAGTTAAAACAGGATTTATAACATAAGCTGGTTTATGACAAAGGAGTAAAAATGGTGTCAGTTTATGGGAATTTCAACTGAGCTGAAATTCCTTGAAGAATCTGTACTTGGTTAATTGTTCTTTTGTACAACATTTAAGAGAGACTGGTCACATAGATTGCAGAATCATATCAAATTCTGGAAACTGAGTTATGGCTTGGCCATATTGGAATACATATTGCTAACATACTTTCAAATCTCTTTGTTTTAGTATGGAAATAAAATATCTACTACGCTTCAAACCAGACCTGGGTGTGTGTGGACCCTGTATTGTTCCTTAAGTGGTTGGTGGCAGGTTCCTGAGTCCCCTGACCTATGAAATGGGTATAAATCAGAGACAGGTTTTCTGTGAAGCTAAGTAAAATATAAGTCTCAAGACATCTTTTCCAGGCCTCCATCCAAGACCCTGGGAGGAGCGCTAGCAGTATGTTCACACCATTATGTGTTTTTGTAAAAAGCTAAGAGATTTGAACCAAAATCAGCTGAGATTGAGCTTTCTTTCTACTTGGGTTTTCCTGTCACTAGCCCTTGTGTTGAATGATGGGGAAGTAGCTTGCGGATGCTATATATGTTTTCTTTTTCTTTAAGAAGATCACCTGAATTGCTCACATTGCAGGTTCACCCCTAAGTGTGATAACAGTACCTATTTTACAGATATGTTTGTGAGGATTAGATTAGTTGGAACACAGCGCTTAACAACTGGTATACAGCCATTAGATGTGAGGCTACTCATTATTATTTACTGTATCTCTCCATACATATGGCCAGATTTTATGTTATATAAGATGCTAATTTTTTTAAAGATTTATTTATTTATTCATACAGAACTGGGGTACAAGTCAGAGTCGCAGGGGTGGTAAAAGACCTCACCAGAGATAAAGTGGGGAGCAGAACAGGCCGACTAAAAAGCACAATGCTGAGGGGAGCAGTGGGCCGATCAGGAGAGGTCTGCCAGCCATGTGGATCACCTCTGGGGCAGGCGAGATCGAATTCATGCTGAAGTGGCCTTAGCTTCTTAGTGCTGTGCTTTAACCCGCTGTGCCACCAGGGAGGGCCCTAAAATGCTAATTTCTATATACAGAGATGCCACATAATTTTCTTGGACCCTAGACATTCTTCCTCCATTAAAAAAAATTAAAACTTTAAGACTGTATTAGTATGAAGACAAATATAATAATATAGTAAAACTTCTTTAGACCAAAATTTTAATTTTTTCCT
This sequence comes from Condylura cristata, assembly GCF_000260355.1. NCBI lineage: Eukaryota > Metazoa > Chordata > Mammalia > Eulipotyphla > Talpidae > Condylura > Condylura cristata. The sequence goes on along the minus strand of NW_004567108.1, from coordinate 17,768,014 downwards.
ATGTGATATGAAAACAGATTGTTACATTTTATGAGCCCTTCACCTCTAATAGCCTAGGCACTATCCTAATGGAAATGCTAGTTATGGAATACTCCAATAGGAGTGATGATAAACTTCCCAAACCAGCAAGGACTCAAGAATGGAGGTAAACGCATAATGCTGTCCATATTAAGACCGGACTTAAAGTACACGGAGAACCAAATACGATCTGAAGGAAACTGGGAGGCACTCAGGTGCAGTCTTCAAAATATGCACGTGGACGGATTTGACCATGCGGCCATGGTAGTGGCCACGTCTTAGTGTGAAATGCACATCTTCCTCTAGGAAGCTGACTTTACAATTAATGTAGTTGCAGGTAATTTGTTGCCCAGTTTAATTATCAACAGGGGAACTGTTAGTTCAGAAAATAAGCTTCATTTTGCCAAATTAGAAATTGAATTGGGAATTTCAGCCAAATATCTTTTAAAAAAAATATGTTGGCCTTGATGCTGGCGCATCAGATAAATCACAACCGAAACAAACAAGCCGGCTTCCTATTAAAGGTGTGTCTGCAGAGTCCTGTGCCTATGCGTGCCAGGGTCTCCATCTGGCACATTTCTGAACTTTGCAAAATTAATTGCGCCAAAGGGAACATCATCAAAAGCGTCCGGCATAGAGCGTAAACATCTTCAAATCATGATTCTGCGCCATCAAACGCTTTCCAGCTAATTTCATTTGGTGCATTACTCTGGAAGAAAATCGAGGCCAAGTGAAACTGCGGAAATGGGAACAATGCATGGAGGAAAAATCTCACCCCATTAAGGGATCCGTTCCTTCTCCGCACAAATAAACCCACCACGCCTTGAAGGAAAGACTAGATGGCTCCAGGATATTCTCAAAATGCCCCCGCGGGTCCTCTTGGGTTGGACTAGCTCTGCTGGGAGCCGGAGAAAGGTGGCCAGAGCTGCAGCACCCAAACATCGGGGGCACCGGTTAACTCCTAAAATCTAAGCAACACCCTCCTAGCCTTCCAGGCTCGGAAGCTGGTCTCCGTGGGTGTTTACAGAGGAGGCTAAACCACAGCTTCCCGGTTTCCTCCCTCTGCAGTGTTTGCAATGCACAC
>NW_004567108.1:17728930-17765987 GCF_000260355.1 Condylura cristata | reverse complement strand
GATCGGCTCTAGCCTCTCTCTGTGCGCCCTTGGGCCACGCTCGGTTCCTGGAGGGCACCGACTCTTGGCTGCAAACTTCTGCCCGCGTAGAGCAGTAAGTGCTGAGACCGGCAGCTACCTGGGGGGTGGGGAGCAGCTTTAATTTTCATTTTCATCTGGAACTGTAATCAGCCGCATGATTTCAAGACTCCCCCCCCCCCCGTCTCAGCTCTTCATCAACTAGTTCTCGTTTGTCTAGACTATAGCGCACTTGATTTACCTGTATTTTTCAGTGCTCATATTAGAAGGTGTTATACTGACTAAAGCCAGAGAAGTTAGTCAGCAGAGAAGATGCCACCTCCGATGGTGTGTTGTTCAAAAGAACAGGGATGGAGGTCTGAGTTCTGACCGGCAGAAAACTCTGCTTATCAAATGTTGTGACTTTAAGTCTGGATTTGAACAATGGGATCCTGGTCCCCACCTTCAACTACCAGAAATATGAGAGATCTTTTTATTTGCACTTGGGCATGTGTGTGTTTAATGTAGCCAAATATTGATAGAACGTGTCTGCTGTTATTGAATGGCATTTGTACGTGAATGAAGACTTGGCATTCCTTTTTTTATGTATTTTAAGATAGAATTTTTCAACACAATGATTTCAGTTTAAAGTTTGCCTTCTCAGCGGTTCATTTTCAATTTCAGATTTGTCTTTAATTAAAAAAAATGCTCGGAGTAAAATTAATGTGTTTTAAGAATATGAGTTAGTCAGGGGTCCAACAATGACTCCCAAATTAAATTTGAAGCCATTTCCCCCTGCCAAATGAAAAATTAAAGCGTGTGTTTAGTGCAGATGATACTTAACCTTTCTTAAATGATATTTTGCCACAGATTTGAACTCCCATTTCATTGGTATCAGAGGGTTCCTTGTCTAAGTCTGGCAGACTAAGGAAACCTAGTAAGTTTAATGTGCTTTTAATATGATATTGGCCTCTTACTGGTTTCTTACATTGAGTTGGTTTTATAACCAGGTGGGAACAGCTGATTTCACTGCTTCACTCACTAGGCACAAATTTGATTTAAACATGGGGTATGTTTTCAAGGTGAACAGATCAACCATTTCCCTCCCAAGAATTGAATTGAGGCTTATTTGCTTTGTGTTAGGTGAGATCACAAGCTATCTTTCTAGTGGAGATGTGGATTGGCTTTTGGGAAATAGTGATCAGGAGCTGTGCTGGTGAAGAGAACAAACTTCTGTGGTTTCTGTAAGCTCTTGCTTCCCATGGTCATACTTGAATTATGTCGGTAAATAGCAGCAATTGCCTTAACATTAGGATTGAGCATACTAATTTGTGAGTTAGGTAGTTTGTGCCTGTAAGGAGAAGATTCAATAGATAGAAAAAGATAGGAAGTACAAAGTATACTTCCTGTTCATTTTCTGCACAGCACCCTGCTCCCACCCCGGGACCCAGTTGCTGGCTCCTTGTATCTTTCCAGATATAGCCTCTGCTAGTATAAACAGTTCGTATGTGATCTTTTTATTTGTCTTTCCACAAACGAGGACATGTCTACTCCCTTCTGCACTGGCTCCTTGGCCCTCACAGTGTAATCTTGGCAGTCTCTCAGTACTTGAGAGCGCTGTCTCATTTTCTACCAGCCACAGAGTACTCCCTTAATGATGCACCATCATTTGTTAAACCTCTTCTCCATGCAGGTTTGTGTCGGTTGTTCCTCATATTTTGCTGTGAAATGACTGTAAAACATTGGTTTTTGAGGTTTTTAAGTAGATTTCACTTATTCCCAGAGGTCTAGTAGTAACTGACTTCTTCGCATCAGATCCCAGGAAGTAAATGCACCCTCTCTCCAGTGTCCCACCTTTGTTTCTGTATGATTTCATAGCCATCCATGAGAATCCCCGGCGCGTTTGTTGTAGAACATGAGACCGGGGGCCAGTAACTAATGTCATGGATTAACACTCCAGCTCTTTGTTTAAACAAAATAAATGACAGATACAAATTTTAAAGAATAATCCATAAGAAAAATCCTTAAGAGTTTAAATATTTTTGAACACAAATGAAAGGCTTGTACCTTGGATTCCATGAAAGATAATAGGAATTTGCATTTCATAAAATTTGTTTGCCACTAGGCACTAACACCTATGCTTTCTGTAGATTGTCACCAGTGTCTTCCATTTTAATGTTGCTATAATATGCTTATAATTTGTGCAGTTTGAGAGAAGGTTATTAATAACTCTTCAGGGGGAGTATGCTTTTAGGCAGTATTTGGCTTTTTTAAATTAAAAGTTGAGGTTTCTTCTTAGAGTGCTTTTAAAACAATAAATTGCAGAAATAATGATCATGCTAGAAATTGAGGCTCCTATTTTATAAAATTTGACCATTAGCCAATGTTGAGCTTTATGTTTTCATTACGCTTATTTTGCAGTGTGGTTTTAAGGCCTGATTTTTTTTTTTTAAACTGATCAAATCTTTTAGCATTTAAAATGATCTTTTTTTCCTTTATTAGTTGGTACTTGGTGTTGTGGAACAAAACAGCTAATTATTATGCTAGTCTTCCTAAGTAATTATTTATTGAGCATCTGTTAGAGTCCAGGCAACTGCCTGGAGACTAAAGAATATCGCAACACACAGGGCTCCTCCCCACCCCGAATAAGTGCATCTCTTACCCTGAGGATGGACAGAAAGTCAAGAAGTAATAGAGAAAGGCTACCAGGCAGTGAGGTTAGGAAGTCATAGAACAGGTGCTGCTGACAAGAGGGATGGGCTGGACACGCTGTTCCGAGGACCTCTAGAAGTCTCTGAGGGAGAGGCTGATCCAGAGTTGACTGATAGCTGGTGTTTTGGAGACCTGGAGGAAGAGTGACTTAGGCAGGGAGACCAGCAAGTGCAAAGGCCCTGAGCTGGGCACCAGTCGCCCTGTGGAGGAGCCAGGGCTGGGCGGCTTCTATGGCTGGAGTCAGTGAATCAGGGGAGAGCGGCGAGGGGCTGACAGGGAAGGGCGGGCTCTGGGGTTGTGGCCGGCACGTCTGTGTGAGTGGGTGATGTCCTCTGGAGTGGAGACTCTGGCTGGCGGCCTTCGTCCACCTGTGGACACTCCCGGAGGGCAGGCGCAGACCTTGTCCTGCTGGCCTCTCTGGCACCGGGAGGGCCTGGGTCAGAGTAGGCCGTGCGTATTTGTTGCATGAATGAATACTTAGAGAATGGAAGAGACAACTTTGCCTTATTCGGGTCAGAAAGCTCAGATTCAGGAGTCTCTTATCTGAGCTCTCCTCTTGGTGCTAACCCTCGCCGCTGCTCTGTTGACACACCCTCTCAGATCCTGCTTTGTCAGTTGCAGTAGCTTTTTCATAATATTGAAAGTGTAAAGCTTTCCGTGCATGCCTATTTTTTTGATCTGAAGCTTTATCTCTGATTTCAGGGAATTAATCATTTGCTCAAGTATAAAATGTCAAAGACACTCTGGTGAGTATACTGATGTTTTAATTCCTGTGGAGGCGGATGACAAACTAATGAGCAAATAAAATATATGTACTTTTTACAGGTACTGTTATTCTCAGAGGAAAAAAATGTGTGCGCTTTCTATTTTAGGGAGCATCAGGAACTGTGGTGTTTCCTCTTCCCAATTTAATCTGTTTGTCATTCTAAATATATGTTCCTTTATATTAATTGAAAGCCTGGGAAATGTGTTTTGTGCCAAGCAATTGTCGTAGATGTCTAATAAGGACCTGCTGCCTTTGCCTTAGCTGTGCTTTGTGGGGCTCCTGTTTGACACTAGGAGTTTTCTGAGCCTACGGAACACGGCTTTTAATTTTTTAATTCTAAATTCTAATTGGTGAATACCGATACCAATTGTCTCCATGTAATGGAATCTTATCTTCTACCATCTTCTCATAAACACTGTGTAACTACCATCTAAAGGACGGAATCCATGACGCCTAAAGCTCAGAGTTGCATTTGTTCTTTGTCACTGTCCTTAGAGTGGAAGCTCTGGCAAATGGCACAAACACTTAAGAATCCATTTTATCTGTGACTGGTCGAGGAAAATTTAGAGGGCTGGATGCTTTTACCACTTTCACCACTTCCTTGCCATTTCCTTTATGAACTGCAGAGATGCAGGGACTTTGTCTTTGTCTCATGTTGTTTGCAAATGACCACACTGCATCCTACCCGGCCACTGCTGCAGCCGTCACTCCTGTGAGTTGTGTGTTGTTTCCCTGTCAGTTTTATGGTTTCATGTTGGAAGTTTAGGAAAAAGTTCAGGTGGGTGAATTTTTTCCATATGATTTTGCACAGAAGTGAGAAAATCGTGGGTCTTATCCATTCTGTGGTTTGGAGGGCAGGTGCAGGCAAGAATCAGAATCACAAGTGCCTGTGATTGAGCCTGTCTGCATCATTAAGTGGAAGTACCCTAAAAGTCCACCAGGAGGCAGTACTACTTCCTGAAGGTGTTTGTGAGGCTCTGTCCCTGAGGGGTGCCAGGGCTGCAGAGGTCTCCTCTAAGTGCTACCACTGTCAGGCTTCTCCAAGGAGACGCTGGACTTGAGTACAGTTGAAATGGTGATGGCAGGAACCCCTGGTGCGAAATAACAATGGTGGCAGAGGTAGCACCTCCCATTTCTAATGTTAGAACAGCTGCAGGGTCACTGTGCAGTAGAATCTCGGTAGACAGACTGGCTGTGTCTGTTGAGTTGAGGGTGGGCTGACTCTGAGAGAGGTGAGACCCTGTTACCAGGACTCCAGCGCTGAAGCTGGAGGGCACCAGTGTGCTACCTCCAAGCTGGAATGCCAACTGTTTCTACCCACAGACTTGGAGAGCCACCACTATGCCAGTGAGGTCCTGTTTCATGGCTCATACCTTGGTGTTTTGGTTTAGAACAAAAGTGAAGGGGGCAGGGAGAACAGTTTAGAAACATCTTCAAAAAAAAGATGAAAAAGCAAAGCTTCATCTCATTGGAACCTGTCTTGTGTTTATTCATGGAAGTTACTGGGTCACCAAAGTTATACTGTAGTTATAAATCTTGTTTTTGTGGTGAGAAACTGGTTCTGATTTGATGGAAGAACTGTACAGAACTTAAAATGCAAAGCACTTTTGAGTAATAGGAACTTAAACCCTGGAATGGAACCAAAGTAAAATGAAATCTGAGCACTAAGAAGGCAGTCATCACATCATCTGGTCAGCCTCTTAGCTTGCTGATAGGGAAACCAAGACTGGAGAATCAGCAATGCAGGTTGGCACTGGAACCTGCCCTTCCTGAGGACAGGGCGCTGGAATTCCCCTCTGGCCGGAAATCCATGGGTTTGCTATTGTGCGCTCCACACAGGGCAGTGCTAACCCATGGCAGGTGTTCAGATACTGGTTGAATAAATGAATATCTGAGAGACTTATGAAAACGTAAGATTGGAGAGTGCAGTTTCCTGAGCATGCGTATAGGCAGTCAAGGATGTCGCTACCAAGCTGTTGACACCCTGGCATGCGTATAGGCAGTAAAGTATGTAACTACCAAGCTGTTGACGCCCCGTGAGCCGGCAGCCATGTGGAGCTAGGGTGCCGTCCCAGCCGCCTTGACCCGGTGGCCTGGGTTTCATTAGCCTTTCTAGCAGTCATCCTGTTAACTTCAGTCTGTTTTTGCTGTTTTTCTAAATATGTTTTATCAGTGGTTTTACTATTTTTAAAAATTTAGGGCCATACAGGGATTTGATTGTTTAAAAACAAATGTAGCTCACTGGAGAGTTTTGGGAATTGTCACAAGGAAATGCGGCTGGTGGGTGTTTCAATTGTTTTAACTTTCCAGGAGGTCAATTTCTTATTACTCATGGAAAGCCTCAAAAATGCGCCCTGTCCCTTAGTCAGGCATTTCCACCACTAGGAATTTAAATGAAGGGGAAAATAATAAAGCATGTGTACAGAGGCCAGTCTGCAGCGGGCTCTCGCCTACGCAGCTCTGTCGTGGACACCATATTCCTGTCAGTTACCCTCTTCCCCCACAGTGAGGCTGAGCTTGGTGAGAAGTCACTTAGTGGGATCTCTTAAGAAGCGGGGGTGCTTTCTGAAGTTTGGAAAAAACTCACCTCTGCATTCTGGGGACACACACAAGCGACTTCTAATTTACAAAAATGATTTCTGTAGCTTTGTTTTTGGTGGTTAAAAACTAGCGACAATGTCCAAAAGAGATTGGGCCTCCCTGGTGGTGCAGGGGGTTAGAGCACAGCACTGTAAAGCTGTCCGCAGCCACTGAAGCAGGACTTGGATCCCCAGGCAGGGAGCTGACCCACATGATGCAGCAGACCCTCCTGTCTCCCAGCTGCTCCCCTCAGCAGTTTATTTTGGTCAGTCTGCCTGTTCTGCTCCCCAACTGTCTCTGGTGAATCCTTTCAACCCTGCACCTCTGGTCTGTACCCCACTTCTTGTATGCATAAATGTTTTTTTAAAAAATGGAGAGATTCATTACATAGATTGTGGTAGATAGGTCTCATGGACAACCTCTCCTAATTAAGAGAAAGGTAGGAGGAGATTTATGGATGTGGAGATAGAGTCCAAATTTGTAAACTGAAAAAAAGCAGATCACAAAACAGCAAGTTTGCTCTTGCTCTTGTTTTTCAAGGATGGATATGAACAGGACAGTGAGAGAGCAAGAGAGTGTGTGGATACAGTTTTATACTTGTCATATAGGAAAATACCAGGAAGATAATGCACCAAATGTTAGGTGGGACTATCTTTGTGTGTTGAAATTACAGATGACTATTATTTTTATTTTCCTGAATTTCCAGCATACAAAGCATATACTTTAGTAAAGCTTACAGGATCAGATTCCATTTCCCCTTTGAGCTGTGTGAGTGTAGGCAGCTAGGTGACTTTCTCCTGACCTGTAAAATGGTAATATTAGGGAGCTCAGGTGGCTGCAGGTAGGAAGTGTTAAACAAATTTGGCCTTGACCTCACTCATCTGATACAATGATTAAGTCCAGTATCCCTTTAATATAGATTTCTAAGCAGGATAATTTTCTTTAAAGCATATTTTAAGCCATAAGCATATTGAACTATTGTGAAAAGCATTTCAGGATATTCTTGACAAAATACTGCATTGTTTCTGGTCACTGGTAATTATATCACTGAGCTTTTATTTACTTTAAAACGGAAGTGCTTTTTGTTGCCAATAAAATTTATTTTGAATCGAAAGCATTGTTTTCTTCAGTATTCATGTATAATTTCTTATAGGTCAGGGTCAGAGCAAGATCAAATAGAGATGGTAGAATGAAATATGATTCATTCATTCAGTAACTCTAGTTTGGTTTTGTTGGTTTGTTTTGTTTTGTTCCTTTTTTTTTTTTCTTCCAGGCAATGGGTAGACACCAGATACGCAGCAGTGCCCAGGACAGACATGCTTCCACTTGAATGTCATGGGAACTGACAGTGCAGCTCAGGCCCATAAAAGGCATAAAATAAATGGGTCTCCTGCCATTGGCAATTAAGTTGGCCTGATTTCCTCTCCTGAACTTTTTTTGCATTTTAATAATTTAAATCAATGTATTTATCTTAACTGTATCATTTCTTATTGAGATGTAGTAGACTCACCCCTCTTCAGATGTGTTTCACTGTACCACATTCACCACTGAAGGCTCCTAAATCTCCACCATAGTGCATTGGGCCTCATGCTCTCTTTCCTCCCATGCCCCATCCTTGCCCACTGGTCACCTTAATTCTGCAGATTTCTAGAGTTTGTCTTGGTTTACTTTTGTCTATTGTTTTGTTTCTTTATGTTTACGGACGAATGATGTCTGTTTACGGACGAATGATGTCTGGCACTTATCTTTCTCCTGACTTATTTCACATGGCATAATTACTTTTCGTTCTGTCCATGTCACAAATTGTGAGAGCACATCTTTTCTTTTTTATAGCTGAGTAGTATTCCATCACATATATAGTGCATATCTTCTTTATCCATTCTTCTGTTTTTGGGCACTTAGGTTGTTTCTGTAATTTGACTACTGTCAATAATGCAGTGATGAACACAGGAGTTCATCTCCTAGGCTAACAAAGTGCTCCTGCTCTCCTCCTAGGACTACAAAACTTTCTCTTTGTTTTAAAAGAGCCTGTTGAGATGTTACCTTTCGGTGACCACAACATTACCTCCTGCTTATTGCATGGACTACATGAGGAATAGACCGGTTACTTCATCTTGACATTCACTGATGATTTAGTGATGACTTATATTAAACATGTATGAGAATATCTAAGGCTAATACCTTTAAAATTGCTACTATATATCTTCTGTGAAGAACATGCCTTCTTGAGATTGTCTTTTATAAAATTACTAAGATGGATTCCTACCAATAAATTTAGGATGTTTCGGACTCGTGTATATCTCTCTTAAGAAATTCCGGCATATTCTGAGAATTAGGGCAATAAAGAATGCCATTTAAAATGTTGTTTTCATTTTATAGTATATAAAACAATATTAATTTTTAAATTTTTTTCTTAATAAAGGGGCTTTTTTTAAGTTGGCAGCAGTGATAAATCTTTCGGTAAAATATAGACCCCCTTAGTAGTCATAAAAGATGTATCAAACTTCATGACAAACGCTGACCTTCCTTTTAATTTCTCTTAAACCTAATCAGATGAGATACTTTCATGAATCTGTTTTTTTTCCTTGTTCCTCTTCAGGCTCCAAGGCAGATGAAGTCATGTCATAGGTCAGGGCCACCAGCAAAGTCACTGTCATTCTTTCCTTATCCCACAGACTGTTCTGTCCAGGCCATTGCTTTCCACAGCTCCCTTTACTCTTCCTACTCCCACAGAGACCCCCATTTGCCTTTCTTTCTTTTTTTTTTTTTTTTTGGTGGGGGAGGGGTTACCTTTCACAGCAAGACAATTTGTCTCCCTTGATGAGAGGTGCTGAGTGTGCTGTGGCATGGCCAGGGCAGCCTTGCCGTCCTGACGCGCAGACACGGGCTGTTGGCTAGACGAGAAAGTTAGCCAAGTCTCTTCTTTCCCAAAAGCTGGCCTCAGGAGAATGCCAGATGACTCTGTTTTGGAACTTTTCAGCTCACACCCAGAGTCAGAACTGTTCTCGGATCCCTGGGCTCTGCTTGCAGGCATCACAGCCTCAGATGTTCACAGGACCACGTCGATCACACGCATGGGAAGGGAGTTTGAGCTGTCTTTTGTCTTTATGCTTTTGATAGAGATAATAAGAAATAGTCCACTTTCCTCTGAATTACGAGATTGACAGCAGTGACGTCTTCTGCCTCATTGGGTCACGCCTCTTCCCGGCAGTTGATTGGTGCCTGTGGGTGTGAAATGAAATGTTTCCAGAGCTTCTGAATTTTCTGTTTTGGGATATTTCCGGAGCATTCAGTTTATTTTTAAGTAGATGGTTCAAATGAAATATATCTAAAGTCATGGCCTGCCAGTTACCAGCTCTAAAATCGTGGTGTGTGACATTTCCTTGCAGTCGAGCTCCTTCTGCAGATTAAGTTTTGTCCCCCATTTGAAAAAGCACTATATGAGTGTTTCTTTGTCACTAAAGAGTCTTTAGTATGGATTGATGGCCGTGTAACATTCCGTTCTAAGGCTGTACCATAATTTGAACATTTGCATTATTTCAGCTTTTCTTTGAACATAAAACTATGTTTTGCCTTTTCCAGCAAGTTGCAGATCTTTGCCTTAAAATTGGTTTAGGGCCTCCTCGGTGACCTAATGGCTAAGTCTCAGTGCTGTCACTGCTATGGCCTAAGTTCCATTGTCAGCCAGGGAGCTGACCCACATGGCGCAGCAGACCTCTCCTGTCTTGTCTGCTGCTCCCCTCAGCAGTGTATTCTCAGTAGATCTACCTTTGGTCCCCACCTCTGATGAGAGGAGGCTCCTCTCATCTTCTGCATCTCTGGCCTACACCACAGCTCTTCTATACGCAAAAAAAAAAGTGGGTGTATATATGTGTGTGTCATTAAATATGTATATTTTTTATTTTGTTTATATCATTGTGTTCTACTTTTAAGTACTAAAAAACTGATTATTTTCATTAGCTGTTATTTTTTAGTGAATTATATAGTCATTATATTTTACTTTATATGGAAGTTGCCTCGTAAAAGTTGTAAACTAAAAATGCTTACTTTATAAAAATTAAGAAACTTCAAAAATGGAAGTGAAAGTTTAAAAATATTTTGAGTCTCATACTCAGTTGATAACCACTGACAACCTTCTGTTTATGTATATCTGTGTGTATGTATAAGCACATGTATACTACGCATGGGTATATATGTGACGTAATTAACATGGTTGTCTGAGAAATTGGTAAAAATGCAGAAAGAGAAATGTGCATGGGAGGATGCAACATTCAGGTATCTTGTTTATGCCGTCCCACAATGATGGACTTTTAGGTTATTGATTTTCCTTCAAATTAGAGCTTTAGTGAAAACCATCATCGTAAACGCCTCTAAAATCCCAAGGAGAAATTCTTGGAAGTGGCATCGTAGATTTCATCTCACTCTACCCTCTTCTTTCATCAGCTGGTCGTTGGTCTGGGCTCAGCGTGTTCTGAGTGTGTTGGTGTTGCTGTAATGTGTGTTGTGCGCATGTTTTTCTGCAATGGAAATATCTTTTTCAGCAAATGTTTTTTTGAATGTTTAATATAGCCCTGTGTTGGGGTCCGGAGGACCCAGAGATGGGCCCCTGCCTCCTTTGGTGAGAATTGTGGTCATCACTGGGTGGTCTGTGTTTTCTGGGGTGAGAATGCTGGGGGCGGGGAGCTCTGGAGTGGTGTGGCTGAGTTTTTGAGGAAGAGAGTTGATGTTTGATAAATGGACAAGGAAGAGTGGAGTGGGAAGGATGTTGAGCGGAGGGTACAGTCCACACAGTGACCCAGCAGGCGACAGGGCCTGGCACCCAGGGAAGGGCACTGGGCAGGGTGGGCTCTGGAAGGTTGGTGGCATGAAATGGCAGGCCCCTTGCCAAGCTAGAGTTGGGACCTTTCCCAGAGGGCCAGGCAAAGTTCTGGGCGTGTGAGACGGATTTCAGAAGGTTGACTTCAGACTGAGTGGTGGAGGGCTGAGGAGCCCAGACGCCAGGAAGGAGCCCCACAGGCCAAGTGGATGAGGCCCCGGCCAGAGCTGGACCCGAAGCTTGTCTTTATTTTCTTAACACAGAGGCAATGACAGAATAACTTAAAGCTTTTCTCATGCGTATTCTACCAGGTTCTTGTGTAAAAGCTTCTGATTAAATTTAAGTAATGGAAATACCTTTAGCGTGTTCGATCCTCTCAAGCACAAATCTGTTCCTGCCCTAGCCTTAGCTGCTCAGCGTCCGGCGGGCTGCTTGCCTAGGGATGGCGATCAGAGGCCGCCGGCCTCCAGCTGAGAGGGGTCCTGGAGGACTGCTGGGCACAAGGCAGGGTGTCTTCCCTTGATCATACCGCACATGCACTAGACTCTGCTCCGAGGCTGGAGCTCTGCATTCTCCCACACAGCACAGGTGGCAGAAGAGAAGGGAGTTCTGTGAGTTCATAGGTGTGTTAATTAACCAGACCGTGATCATTCTTTCATGGTCCACACACTTATCACGTCGTCTTGTTACATGCTGCAAATATATCCAGTTTTAGTTGTCACTTATACCTCAAAATCTGCAGGTAAAAGGAAAATAACAGAGAGTAGATTGCACCTTTAGGGAGACGGGATGAGACTTAGAGTGAAATTTATATTGTCAAGAATTTATAGTATGAATATTTTGGGCAGGCATAAAATCAACAAAAGTAGTTTGTTTCACGTTAATACCATGGACTAAAGTAATTTCTCCCTTTTCAGTACCCTGGGAGGACAGGTTTTTAGGCAAAGATAAAATGAGGATAAAGGGTGGACAGTATTATGGTGGTTACGTGCGTCCTGAGCCCCTTTCCCTGACCATGCTTGTTGCCCCACATGTTGTTCCTCCACCTGTGTTTTTGTTTTTCTGTGTATTATTATAATCATCCTCAATGTCACTTGGACCCTGAAATGAATTATAGTTCTCAATTTACCTTATTCATTTATTGGATTAATTTATCAGAATCCTATTGTTACAGCCAACGTATTTACTGTTTTGCTCATTTTTTTTCATCTAGATTTGAGAACTGTGATTCATTTAATTCTGCATGAAAATGTCAAGAAAAACAGAGCTGTCAGTCTGTCTCTAACCCTTGCCCAGGAGACATTACCCACTAACACCCTAAGCAGGGTTAACTGTGGCCCCAAAACCCCTTCGTGCTCTTCTGAGAAAACATTTATGTCATCATCTTGCTCTAAAACTTCGTGCAGGCGTTGAGAAGTGCTGGTCTGTCACTGCGCCTCGTGACTGCTCGCAGTGTTGCTTTCCCAGTTCCGCAGCCTGGTCGCGTGGGGGCAGCCGACATGCTGTGGGTGGCGTGATTTCCCCAGCACGTCCTGTCATCCGCCCGGGATCACGGCCGTCTGTCTCTGGTCTATAGAATATGCTTTCTTGACAGAAGGTCCCTTTCTGTAATAGTTTTGCCAAATGCCAGTTATTTCAGGTCCTGGTTTGTTATTCGTCTTCTTTGCCTCTTGCATAGAGGACTCAGTGTAAGGTGTGACGCGCTTGCTTCCACATACTCGGGTGACATTATAGGTGACATGCAAAATAAAGTTGTTATTGCAGTTCTCGTCTTTATTTGAGGGGAAGGAGTAGAGGAAGCTTTTATGTTCTAAAATATGCTTTGGGATTAAGTAATACCATGGGGGGCAGGGAATAGACACCATTTGAGTTGTTGGGAGAGGAGAGCTTTCAAATGCAGACCTAAGGATTGTTAAGAAAACATTCAGGCACATTCTGCTTAATATCTGTGCCCTGGAGTATAAGTCTTCAAACAGTTCATACTTTAAGACTATTTCAACAGCAAGGCAAGAATTTTTTAATGCCAATACATTTTGAAACAGGTTGTTAACTGGCGTCCTAAGAACTGGATTTGGCCTGCACATGTGTTTTGTTTGGCCCAGGATGTGTTTTTATAAAAGTTGAATTAGTTGCCAGTGTTTAAAAATAAGGAGATTTCATATTAAAAAAAAACCAACAAAACCAAACCCTGCATTTCTGGCTCTTTTTGAAAATCTTGAAGGGATCTGACTGCAGGGGCCCATGTTCCTGGTCACATGGAGACAAAGGCTTGCTGGGGACTGCCCCCATCAGTCCACCTCCTGCCCGGCTCCCTGTCCCACTGGCCCTTGGAGTGTCCGAGTTTGCACCTGCTGAGCTAAGAGCTAACCGGAAGGAGGAGAATTATTTTGTTGTTGTTGTTCCGCAAACACGGGCTGTCAGACCCCATCAGGCGAGATGATCGGCAGGTGTTGTCTCTCCCAGGAGCTGTGAGGAACCGGGCTGGGCAGGTGAGCAGCAACTCTGGCCACACCCCAGCTTTTCTAGATGATTGAGGTGACAGGAACTGTGTCCTGAGAGGCGTCCCTTAATTTCTCTGACACTTAGAGTAAGGAAGGTCAGCTCCAAGGCAGAGTTAGTGGTTTTGAGCTAAGGTGAGATACTGAGAGGCTTACACGCTCCAATACCTGCCACGCACTCAGTGGCCTGGGACCCAGGGCTGGGGCTCCTGACTCCGGTTCAGTCAGTTTTCTGCTCTGCATTTTCCAGTTCATTGTAGCGGTCTAGAGATAAGATTTGCAGCCACACCAGAATTAAATCCAAGTTCTGTCTGTTAAATGTTGTGTGATCCCAGACACATGTTAAAAACCTCTCTGTGTTCGTTTTCCTTGCTATAAAAAGGGAGAGGATGATACTGACATTACAGGATTGTCCTGGGGATTAAATGTGATACTGCATTTAAAGAACTTAAAATAGTTCCTGCCTGATATAAACCGTATGTGATATCTGAAGAGTATATTTACGAGTTTTGTATCCTCATGCTAGATTTAGCTAAAATCCAGCATTTCAACCACACAGAATTATTAAATAATATTTAGAGCTGTGAGGACAGTTTTGCTGCATGTATATAAAAAATCCTCCAGAAATTTAAGCCATTATTGTCATTTTACTCATAAATTGTGGTGTTTTTTTTTTTTAAATAGCAAACAGGTACATTTAAAACCATGTCACTTAGCTTTCTCTTCAGAACATAAGCAACTGAATGTCACCAATATATTTTCAGTCCTCACCGAAGACTACTGGAGTGGATTTTTGTTCATTTCACTAGTGATTATGCTGTGTATATGAAGCCATCCTAAATGCAAGTGTGTTGTAAAGACAAATCTCTGCTCTCAGGAGTTTAGGATGAGTAGGCAAACAGGGTGGGAGAAAGGGAAGGATTAATCCCCATTATACCTGGCAAGCTGTGCTCCTTGCTGCAGGTGGTGAGACAGTGGGGGGGAGGGGTTGTGGGGAGAGCGGGGACAGATGTCAGAGCCCAGCAGGCGCAGACCTGGGGGTGGCGTCCAAGTTTGGACCTGTGTCCAGCTGTGGGTGGGACAGTCTCCTGCTGTCTGACCTGGACTTGAAGGCTAGAGAGGGTTGTGCTGCCTGGGCAGGCACATGCCTAGAAGACAGGTGGTGTGAGCCCTGGCTGGAGGCCACAGGTGAAATTAGCAGAGACTTGAATGTCTTCTGTAGAGATGATGATGAGCTCAACAGAGGAAGTGGAAATGGGGGAGAGGAAGGATAGAGGGGAGAATCAAGGACTGTCCTGAAAGTGTAAAACTGGTGAGTCGGAGGAAGGGTAAAGGAGGGGAAGAGTCAAGGGTGTCCCCTGGTGCGAGGGCCAGACGGCACCAGTGCCATGAACAGGGGCTGGGGCTCGAGGGAGCCGCTGTGGAAGTTCAGGCGAGCTCAGTGGTAAGGAGTTTTGGAGAAATCTTTGACATATCTTAAGCCATAGGTAGCATTGCAATATGCTGTCACTGCCCGCCCCAGGGATCTCATTTGAGTAGATTTTTGTAGATAAGCAACACTCTGCCATGTAGATGGAAAACCTGTGTCTGAGAAGAAACCAATCCTCGAGATACATATTTGTAAGTTTGCTGTGAGAGATAATAGTTAATAGGCAGCGAGATAATGTAACAGGGTGGTCCTTAGGAAAAAGGGAAGTTCCAGGTTTCCTGCCCCACCCAGAAGGAGGGTGGAGCTGAGCAGAGAAAAAGGAGAGAAGAGAAGGGGAAGAAAGAATGAAGCAGGGTGGAGAACAAGACGGAGACCTAAGGAAGCTACATGGAGCAGCGAGCATGTGATGAAGAAACCGGGTTTGTTTCCTGGCCCTGGACTGGTTAAGGCAGATGTGGGTGAGAGACCTGTAGGGAGGTGACTACGGCAGTGTTTATATTGATTTTGATTTTGCTCTTTTCCTCCCAGATTTGTCTGGCCATTTCTGACCCTTTTCCATGGGTCTCGGTCAGAGGTGCTTTAGTTTTGTGGCGGCTTTCAGGCCTTGCTTTGGGCCAATCCCTTTTGGGTTGACTTTTGCCCACGAGGGGAGGGGTCATTTCAGGTGTTTGATTTAGAAGTTATATTCTTTGTGTTCCGTGTTGTATATTTACTGTATTAACGTCCCTTTTCATTAAAGTTTTATATGTTTTGTCTTGTTGCGGCGGACGGCTGAACCCACTTAGAGCAGGCAGGTTTTTGGGGCTTCAGGGGTGTCCCTCTCCCCCTGTCCTCTAACAGAATTGGGGTGCCCATTAACAGATTTTGTCCTGTAACAGATTTGGTGCCCTATAACAATAACACCGTTCAGGGAGGGGACTCGGGGTGCAGAGCGGTGGCTGAAGGAGCCCCACCAAGCAAGCAGAAGAGAAATGGGATCCGGTTGGCACTTGAGGTGCGTGCGGGAAGGACAGGGTTGTTTGGTTAATGGTGGGGCATGCGGTGGCCTTCGAGGTGTGGACTGACTCAGTGTGGACCAAAGGTAATTTTTTTTTTTTAAGATTTATTTGTTTATTTATACAGAACTGGGGTACAGGCCAGAGATGCGGAGGGTGAGAGGCTTCACCAGAGACAGAGTGGGGAGCAGAACAGGCAGATCGACGAAGTACACTGCTGAGGGGAGCAGCGGGCGGGTCAGGAGAGGTCTGCCACACCATGTGGTCACCTCCGGGGCAGGCAGGGATCGAACTCATGTGGAAGTGGCTTTAGCTTCTCAGTGCTGTACTTTAACCTGCTGCGTCACCAGGGAGGGCCGCAAAGGTAATTTTTTATGGATTAAAGTTTAAAATGTTAAAAGCCTTAATAATGCTCTTGAAGACAATGCGGGTGTCAGTTTACATAATCTTGGTGCAAAGTTTATGGTCAGAAACCATAAAAGTCAAAGTTGAGAAATCTGACTTAATCAAAATCAAATTTAGACCTTACTGGAAAGTAAGAAAGCAAACTGGGAAATGTATTTTCAGCATGTAATGCAGAATTAATATAATATGGATGGTTAGTGACAAGTTAATGCTGGTTTGTGGGTGGGGGGCGCCTCCAGGCTTTGCAGTGCTTTGGGTAATCGTGAAGCCTAACACTTGGAGCACGCAGTGTGGACATACTTGCACTATGGGACTTGTTTCCACCAGCCGCTTAGCGTTTGCGTGTCTGCTCGGTGCCAGGCACGGGGCTGGGGCGTGGGGGTCTCCATGAACAGAGACAGCATTTCCTCTGGGGAGCTGACTGTCTGCTGGGGAGTGGCGTGGGGGGAATGGAGCAGTGTTAGCGGAACTCCTGCAAGGGGCCAGGCGGTGACTACTGCAGGCCTTGCAGGTGTGCGAATTTTGCGGGAGCTGCAGATTCTGCTCACAGGCAATACGTGAGGGATGACTCGCCTGTGTCTTGGTGAAACGTTATTTAAAAGCGGAGTGGGGTGGGGTGTGGGACATAGTTGGTGCCTCCCCTTAGGAGAGATATAATTACAGTGTTGTGGAAACAGGAGAGGGAACATCTAGCCCTCTGGGGGATCCAGGACAGCATTGATGCCGGAGAAGCTTTTCCTAGCTCCCCTAGGGGTTTCCCAGGTGACTTGAGGAGGGCAGAACGTGAAGAGGGTTCTCCAGGCAGAAGGGAAACTATGTGCAATGAGAAGGAGTCACCAAGGGACATGCAGCTCGGAGAAAGGCGTCAGTGTCCTGTCCGTGTGAACTGGACCGTGGAGTAGGGCTCAGGCCTCCTCCTGGGCTGAACTCCAAGATCATATGTCATTTTTGTCATCTCTTTTGTTTTCTGTTTTCTATATCATTTGTGTGTGAGTGAATCACATTCTTTTTTTTTTTATGTATTTATACGTACAAGAGCTGGGGTACAGGCTGGAGGAGCGGGAGGTGAGAGGCTGCACCAGAGACAGGTGGGGAACAGAAAAAGCAGATGTAATGAAATACACTGTTGAGGGGAATGGTGGGCGGGACAGGAGGTCTGCTACCTGCTACGTGGGTCACCTCCCGGGTGGTGGTAGAACACACGTGCTGCAGTGTTGCAGATAGCTTCATAGTGCTGCAGATTAACCCCTTGGGCCACACGAAGGGCCCGGTGAATCACATTCTTCAGTAGCCTCAAGGAAATCGAAGGTATTGCATGTCTTTTGAGATCTGGAAAGTCTTCATAAAATGTATCTTGTCCTTTCATTTGGTTGGTATCTTAGCTGAGGCTGGAAGTTACTAAGTATGAAAACAATTTTCACTCAGATTTGAGAAGGTGTTTTCTTGAGCTTTGGTCTCCTGTTCTCCCAGAGTCTGCTCTGGGCATGTGCTGTCACCATCTCTGTGTGACAGCAGAGACTCTGTCCAGTTCAAGGGCAAGTCACAAGGTCCTGATGTCCCTGTGCTGCGCTCACTTGCGAGCTTGGTGTGACCTGCCCCTCCCTGGAAGCTCTTCAGATCGTTGTCCTTGTTCTGGTACTTTCAGAGTCTTTGAGGACTATTTTTGAGCTGAACACATGTGTTGGTAATTGTGTCTGTCTTAGCTGTTGCGGTCCTCTTCATCAATCTCTCTAAAACACAGTTTCCTTTAATCTGCCTTCTGGCAGTCTTCCTCACTGTCTGCCCAAAAGGCGCTTCCCAGCCCAGCAGGCTTGCATTTCCGTAGGTCAGGCTTGGCTCTCAGTTTGGCTCTCGTTTTACTGAAATCCCTTCACTCCCCTCTGTAAGACAGTACAAAGCACATGCTCCTGCAAAAGGGAAAGAATGGGGCACTTCAGCGTTTGTGTGGGTGGGAAAAGGGGAGCTGGTGCGGACAGGGGGATGGAATGAGAGAACAGTCACTGGCCATATTTTTTACACAGTTTTTTTTTAAGGTTTCCTAGTTGAAAACAGCCAAGAAAGACTCGATAAGAACAGAAATCATGAGTTTTGACGCTGTTTACTCTCCACTTGCCCCTGTAGATCCAGTGACCTGCTCAGACGTTTACTTTGCCTCTGTTAAGTGTCTTTTCTTGAGTCAGTGTTTCAGCTTCTTCAGTGCGTGAATGACTGGGAGTTACTTCACCATAGCGATAAAGAAAAACGGGTTGAGGTAAACAGTGCTGCTTCTTCCTCCTCGGTCCTCTCGCGGCATTTCTTAACTCCATCCAGGGCTTCAGCAGCCTCTGGCATAGGGTAGAGCTGCTTGCAAAATGCCTCCACCTGCCTCAGCCTCCACCCTCCAAAGAGTCAACAAACAGTAAATGAAACACAGCAATAGGTGCCTTCTCAGCCTTCAAGCTCTAATTCTCTCCATTCTTCCCTCATTGTCCTCAGCAGAAAGGTCCAGATCCTTGGTTGCCCAGACCTGGCATTCTCAAAACTGAGGAGGAAGCAAGCCAGAGCCCAGGGGCAGGCACCCCACTTTCACAAGAGCACCCCAAAGCTCTAGTCATTGCTGTGTCCTCTCGTTGAACTTGAGGGGCTCTGCTGGCGGCCTCTGCACTCAGGAGGCCGGGTCCTTCGCTTCCTAAGCATGAGGCCACAGGCACGCAGAAACCAGACTTTTTGCTTTGTTTTCAACAGTTTAATGAATTGACTCTACATCATCAGTTTTCTTAAACAAGGGTGTGTTTCATAAGGCGTTTTGAGTCCTTTGGCATAATTGAGCATACACACAGCCCTGGGCAGGATACAGTTAGGAGTAGCTACTTTGGATTTTTTTTTTAAATGTGACTAGGGTGCTTCTATTTACAAATTCGAGCATCCCATAGAAAACCCCAGATATCTCACGTGTCCTCAACAATTAGAAAATCTGCAAGCTGGGGCCTACTGCTGCCCTCTGGGACTCACCAGGTGAGTTCCTGTTTGTACCTTTCTGGATACTTTATTACTTGTCTGACCCCTCTGGGCATTTGCATTTGAATTTATATTCTGTTGCTGCCAAGATAGCTCTCCTAATTTTGAAAAATCAGTCCTCCAAATTACGCAAAAAAAAAATTTTTTTCTCCTCTAAAGTGTTTCGTCCCAACTTCTGTGACCGGCTGCAAGAAAGAAAGACGGGAGGCAGAAAGGCTGAGCAGTTTATTGCTCTCGGACAGCAACTGAGACAGAACCCCAGAGTAGGGTCCGCAGCTACTGCCACCCTATAGGGGGGAAGGGTCTCTTATATAGACTTTAAACTAAAATTCCAAAGGGGTGATTCATCACTATGTCCCTTGATGTAAGGCCCAGTTTGTTATCACCTTTATCTAGTGCCATCGTGGATGCAAGACCCTGTTTTAATTGGATGCAAGGCCCGATTTATTACTGCCTTATCACCTTTGGATGCAAGGCCCGATTTATTACTGCCCTTATCCAGTCCCTCAGTAAATCTCCGCATTTGGTCACTCCCAACATAAAGAACAAGACACAGGTGATGCAAGGGGTTTAAGCGCAGCACTATGAAGCTACCCACAGCCATTGCGTTAGTTTGATCCCCGGCCAGAGGGGACTGTGCCCACATGGCACACCCACTGCTCCTCCCGCAGTGTAGTTCAGTCAGTCTACCTGTTCTGCTCCCCATTCTGTCTCTGGTGAACCCTCTCACGTCCTGCACCTCTGGCCTGAACCCCAGCTCTTGAAGGCATAAATAAATCTTAAAAAAAAAAAAAAAAAGAACAAGACACAGAAAAACAAGTTCTGACAATGATTCCATCAGAAGGGAACAGAGACGAGTTTCTTTTTCTCCCCGAAAGTGTGCTGGAGGGTGCTCGGCCCGCAGGTGAGCCCATTTGACAGTCTTGTTCAGGAGAGCCACTTGTGTGGCAGGCACAGTATCGCACGGCCCTACTGGTGTGCTTCAGATTTCCAGCGTGAATGTCTGTGTCACCCGTCCTAGTTCCAGGTTGGCAGGTGATGGAGACACTTCCTGAGAGGCTTCAGAGCGTCCCTGGGCCCCCACTCTGTAGCTGCTGACCTCAGGGGCTCCCCTGATCTGTGGCCATGGCTGGAGCTGGCCACTGTGGTGCAGGGCCAGCATATTGCCGCCTGACTTGGGAGATGGGTCCTGCGGACCCCGTAGTGTTTGCGCGGTGCTGCAGCGGCCGAGGCTGCTACTGAAGGATTAAGTGCTTTGCCCTCCGTCCTCTTAGCAACGGAGCCGGACTGGGCATCTGCATCCACCTCACCCGCCCAGAGCTGCTCCTCACAGCCTGCTCGGTCCCTCTTACCACTCAGGGGACACAGTTCTCTTCCCTGGAACAGCAATAAGCCTGTAGCGAGGGGCTCTCACCTCAGGACAGTGTGAGCCGGTAAGTGAATAGGGTTTGTATACTTAGCCATGGTTTGGCCATGTTGGGTCCTTTATCAGTTATTTCTCTGCGTGCTGTGTACGTGTGTCCTTTTAGAACTGCCCTGCTGGACACTCCAGGGCTACAGATCCAGCCTAATAGCCCTGGTACTGACTAGGGAATTCTCACCCAGAAAATAGCTAGACACTTGACGTGGGTGCTCGCGCCTCGTGTATGTTTGGTTGTGATTGTTGAGCTACTCGGGATCCCTCTCCTGGTTTTCAGCACTCGGCAGTAGCCAACAAGAGACCTTGCCGTCTGCTCACTGAGCCGCAGCTGGCGGGCTCCTGTCCTTCCAAGTCCCTGCTTCTCACACCTTCTATTTTCTGTTTGGCTTTCGTTTGCTTTTTCTGAAAGAAATATTTCAGTTGTCTTTAAAGCATTTTATTATCCGCTAATGTACTTGACTAATAAGAGCGTTTTTATTTCTGATTGTACTTTTTCTTCACATCCTCCTCTCGTTTCATGGCCATGCGTGTTTGCTCTGAGAATACTATTTATAGGTGGTTTGTGTTTGTTTGCTTTTTCATTTTCCTTTTCCCACATTATTCCTGTTTCCTCTGGGAGTCTTGTTTTTTTTTTTTTCTTTTTCTTTTTTTCCCTTTCAGGGATCCTTTTTATCCTGAATTTCTCTTCATAGTTTACACTTCTCTTACATGTTTTGTGATTCTTGGTCTGTTTAATTTTGAACTTTTCATTTAAAAGCGAAGCAGCGTTAGGCTTGCCAAGGTGTTTGCTGCACAGGTCCACTGGGGCACTGGTACAGGCTCCGCTCCGGCCCAACGCCCCGAAGGAGGCCCTGGCACAGCAGGTCCCGTGAGGGTTCTGTCTCCAGTGAATGTGACGCTGTGTTTACGCTACTGCACGTAGCCTGTTAAGTGCGTAGTAGCTTCGTGTCTAAACAAAACAGTGCACACACCAGGCCAGCCAGAGTGAGCACGTGCTTGGAGACCAGCTCAGCTCTGGGTGGCTGCACACCTTCGGTGCACAGAAGCCCAGTCGCTGCCAGGGTGCTGCAGTGAACTGCAGTGAAAGTTCAACCTGCACCTTGAAACGCCTGGCCAGCTCATCACTCACTTGGCAGGAGTGGACAGAACGGCACGACGGTGGAGTCCCTCAGCACAGCGGCAAAGACGTCCTGCTGATGCCTGGACTGACGCCGCTGCTCTGGTCTCCTTGGCCACTTTTTCATGACCTCAGGGAGATCCTCTCTTTTCTGAAGCAGAGGCACATCTGGGCTGACTTTAACTTCAGCCCCACAAAGCACTGCTCCTTCGTGCTCGCAAGAGGCTTGCGGTGGTACCATTGTCCCCCACTGCTGGGTTCCCCCTGGTGTCGTCACCTCCCTGCTACCTTCCTGCCTGCATCTCCCACAACATACACACACACACACACACACACACACACACAGCAATTCCGTGCACTTGGCACCACCTCAAGTATTCAGCATATACTTATACATGCAATTTTCACGGTATACTTGGGAGGAAAATAAAAGTTATCCCCTCTTTACAGATGAGGAAGCTGAAGCCCAGAGAGTAAGGTCACACAGTAACTGGCAGAGCTGGGATTCAGAGCTAGTCTTTGCTTCTCCCCAGGGACTTCCCTGAGTGTAATGCACCGGTGAGACACCCCCTCCCCCAGCTCAGAACAGACCCGTCATGTGCGCCTCCCCATGTCAGTTGGAAGACTCCCTCCTCGCCACTGATATTCTTGCTTGTGCAGTGGTATCTCTGCTTCTTCTCCTTGTAGTCCCCCTTCATACAGCAGCTAGAGAAATCTTCCTAAAATTGCACACTGGATCATGATGAAAACATTTCAGCGACTTCTAATCTCAACCCCATTAAACTCCAAAGCCTTTGGATGGCGTGAGGCCCCGTGTGATCCTTCCAGCCCTCCTGCTGGCAAGCTCGTCCCTGTGAAGGGCTTCTGCCCTTGGTCTCGCTCGCTTTCACCTGGTCTCATCAGTCAGGGTCAGCTCAAGTAACAGCCCTGCTGCACGGACACACTCTTGAGCAGACTGACTTATTCTAGCCTCGGAAGTGCATATGGGGGCCTTAAGTTTCTTGTTTGTTTATGTGCCTGTGTCTCCCAGTGAGGGTAGGGGCTCAGACTCTCCCTCTTGCCCTGTTTTCACTGCTGCTGGTACACATTTTCACTTTCACCAGAAATTTGGAACCTTTTGTCTGCCAATGGGCTCTTCCCGCTGTAGCCTTTATGGTGTTGGTTAGATTTCAGGTAGCCGTGTTTTCTTTGCAGTGTTTCTAATCACATCCATCAACTTTCATACTGTTTCTTACTCTCTTTTTCCCTCTCCTTATACTGTCTGAATTTATATTCAGTAGAAACTTTATACCTCAGTTGTAAATGCATGAGACAGCCATTTCTGACTTGTGCTTGTTGGAAATAAGTGGCTGTAAATTTCACACCATGCGGATCACACTAAACAGTCACTCCAGGCATCACTTCAGATTGCCCCAAATTAAGCTTTATGCAACTGTGTTTTTGTATTCTAGTAGTATTTGAGAGTTGATAAACGTATCCTATTCAACTTGGAGCCTGTCACTTGGAAACTAACCCTTGAAATGGACCCCTGAAGCGAGGCAGCATTGTCAGCCTGCTCTGGTCTGCATCAGGCAGCTTGGGGGGGGGGGGGAACCACGCTGTATAGTTCCTTGTCTCTCCACCGCCTTTTCCACGATGATGCAGACACTGGAAGGCACGTGTTTGGGTAACTTGAGCATCGTTTGAAATTCTTCTCACCTAGGGCTGACGATGGACATCTCCTCATGTCTGAGACGGCCATTCCGGATGGTGGGCACTAAAAGGATGATGGCTTCGAATTTCCGGTGGCTCCTGTCAGCATTTATCCTTCTGTATTTAATGAAGCCAGTAAATAGCCATAGAATGGGTAAGTGCATCAGCGTCGCAGAGAATGAACCATCAAAGTGTTGTTATCATTTTGATTTTGAAGTGACTGTCAGTCAGGTCTTTGTGTGCCCAAAATCTTGGTTACCCTTTTTCTGTGTATTTTTGGTGTCTTCTGAAAGGCTTTTAAAGATAGATCTCAGTAAGTACTGTACCCCTATTTAAGGAAATTAGGTATAATTTACAAAGAGAAAAATTCACCCTCTTGGAGTGAAGCTTGGAGTCTTGACAGATGCATTCTGCAAGGTAACCACCAGCACAAATAAGATGCAGAGTGGTCCTGCCCAGAAAGAGTCCCCGGAGCACCTGTCACCTGCCCCTTCTGTCCCCGCCAACACTGAGCTGTTTTCTCTCTCTATGATTTTGCCTTTCAGAATGTCATCTAATGAAATCTGAGTGTCTTTCTTTAATAATATGTCGTATTCTTCTTACTTAACCATGTCAGAATATTTTATAGATATCACCTAGCTTGTCTGTATAAAGAATGTTATCATTGCTCTATCATAGAATAGTTTGTGCATTATTTCAGTAATTGAAGAGATCTTTTTTTTTTCCCACCAAGATCACTTTTAAATAATTTTTAGTTTGATTACTGGTGATTTCTGATATAAATGCTTCTAGTAGTTTTGTTTTCATTTTACATAAATAGTTTTCTAATTTATTGCTGTAGTGAATGTTATGCCAGCCAAATGTGAACATTAGAGGAAAAAGAAAAGCTTTTTTCATACATATTTTTATAGAGTCTGAGGTGGCGTACCTATTTAAATGGAATATTTTCCCCCTTGTTCCTCTCTTCTCTCTTTTTGTTTTATTTTATTTATTTATTTTTTCTTTGCCCTTCACATCTGAACTACTTGTTAATTTTGATTGTTCAGGCCCACATAAAATACATATTGTTCAGAAACGCATGTAAACTTATTACTATATAAACTTCAAATGTTCTGTAAAAATCTAAAGTTTGGTATTGAGATTTCTGCGCAGATGGCGGCCGGGTACATGAAGCAGGCGTGAGGGGAGTGTGGAGAAGCTGTGCTGTGAGCCTGGAGGCCAGAGTGGTTACCCAGGGTTACTTGTTTCTTTTTTTGCAAAGGGACTAGTGGAGGTTAAAATTCTCCCAGGCCCTTTCCTGGCTTCATCCCTGAATCTGCGTGCACAGTTACTCCCTCTATTTGCCTTAATCGCCTGCAGGTGGAGTTTTGAAGGGCAAGCGGGGGTGAGGGGGTGAGAAGGGTTCTCAGGCTTATCCCGAAAGAGTCTAGCTGTTGCCCCTGTTCATCAGCCTACTCGCTCGGTGTTTTCAGACAAGCAGCACAACGAGCTAGAAAGCCAGTCTTCTCCGTTGATGTCGGCTTCTTTCTGCATCTCTGCATCAAGACCACGGGCCCTGTGCAGACACATGCTTGTACTTATGGCTGAAAACAGGGACTTTTTGAACCTGTTTACAGGGCGTTGAAAATATTCATGCCGTGTGTGTGTGTGTGTGTGTGTGTGTGTGTGTTGTTTCTTCTTCTCCAGGGACTTTTCATGAATTAAAGTGTGTAACTCACAATTTGCAAGTATGGGACTGTTCCTGGAAAGCAGCAGGCCATGGTGCTGCCTATGAAGTTTGCGTTGAAAACAGGTAAGGGAACTCCTTTATCAGCTGCAACTGAAAGAATAAAAGGTTCTTGCTCTGTAATTTTAGAGCATAAAGATTGAATTTTGTAACTTCTTACATGAAATGTTAAATATTTCCCCTCTGTTTTCTGAAAAGTCTGAATCATATCATTCAGGATGAAACAAACCCTTCATTGGCCAAAACTTTGATTCATTTATTATATGAGGAGTCAGGAAGTAATGTGCTGTGTAGCAAGTGGGTCTCAAACCAGTGTCTCAGGATGTCAGTTAAGTTTAAATTCTGACTGTGCTAGCAAAAGTATCTGTACGTAAGCACTGACTTGCATGTAGACAGTCAGTTACAGGCTGCCACGGCTATTTATGACCACCTCTCAGCTGTGTTCCGGCTGGGTCCACTTTTTGAAGAGAATGCTTGGGGACTGTTGCGTCTGAATTCCAGAAAGTAGGAACGGAGGCAGAGTTTTTGTAAAGAAGCCTTCTGAGAAGTCCCACACAGCACCTCTGTTTCTGTCTCATTGGCCAGATGTAGTCAAGTGGCCAGACTGAGCTGCCAGAGGCTGGCCCTGTGTCCTCCTAGCTGGATGGTTGTGTGAGGTACCACACACGCAGATAAAATTTGGGTTGTTATTGAGCAAAAGGGGGAATGCAGGCCCTCCCTGGTGGTGCAGCAGGGTTAAGCACAGCACTAAGAAGCTAAAGCCACTTCTTCATGTGTTCCATCTCTGCCTTGGAGGTGACCCACATGGCGCGGCAGACCTCTCCTGACCCGCCCGCTGCTCCCCTCAGCAGTGTACTTCATCAGTAGGCCTGTTCTGCTCCCCACTCTGTCTCTGGTGAATCCTCTCACCAACCCTGCACCTCTGGCCTGTACCTCGGTTCTGTATGCACAAATAAATAAATCTTAAAAAAAAAAAAAGGCGGTGGTGTGGGGGATGGACATTAAGAGGGAGGCAGCTGTCCAGTAGTGCTGGTATAAATTGACAGGAAGTGTCTGCCGGCTCTCAGGTCTTCCCCAGCTGGCTAACATTTACTGGATTTTGTTGTAAGTGTCAACCCATGTATGAGTCATTGTGAGTTTGGTGCATTGCATAGACAACCTCCAAATCTTAGTTCCTTTCTTTCGGGTTGTGTTCCAAGCCAGTGCTCGGCTAGCTTGACTGTCACCTGCCCTATGGGGCCCCGGACTGAGGGCCCAGCCTGTGGCACAGCAGAGCGTGTGCATAGAGCGCAGACAGAGGCCAGCACTTCCGTGCAGAACAAGCAGATATACTAAAACACACTGCTGAGGGGGTGGGTGGGGGGGGGAGTGGTTGTGGTCTGCCACACAGTGTGGGTCAGCTCCCTGGCCAGGGATCGAACTCAAGCTGCAGTAGCTACAGACAGCTTCATACTGCTGCACTTAACCCATTGTGCCACGAGGTGCCCACTGTATGTTCTGTTAACCAGGTTTTTATAAAAACTGCACTATCATTTTATCGACTAAATAAAGTTCAACTTTTTATATTGCAGGCCACGTTCTTGTTACCAGTCGGAGAAAACAAACGTCAAGATCCCAGCTCTTCCACCTGGTGACCATGAAATAACGATAAAACATGGAAGTTCTATGAATAAATTCCTATTCAGTGAAAAAAACGTTTGTAAGTATTCAAAAGGAAAATTGATTTTAAAGTAATTCAGGAGAGTCTTTGTTAGTATTGTGGTGCTTTAAAGTTGGCAGAAATTTACCATTCTTTTGAGTTTGTTGTTACAATAATTCTTTCGTTTGCCCAGCAACCGTGCTGGTGAGCACGGCCAAGGTTAAGAAGGGAGCAAGCTGGTCCTCCAGTCTGTCCCAGTAGATGCCACAGGGGCAGGGGTCCTTCCCACAGTGGGGTCCTCCTGTCTTCCCCACTTGGCCTCATGGACTCCTGAGCCCCTTTCAGAATCTCAGATGCCCTCTGCTCTAGGGAGGAGAAGTATCTCTGGCTACCCTTCCCTAGAAAGGAGCCCCGTTCCATTCTTAACATTCCCATAGGCCATCTGTATTTCTCACGTTGCCTTCATAGGTGTTTACCGTGGCCTCCACAAGAAAAGTAGGTCTCACACGTTCAGGAACTTTGTCCTCTGCACGAGCACCCAGCCTGTGCCTGGCACGCAGGGGGCATCTTCTTTGCATGTGCCAATTGTTGGCAGGATATGAGACAAGTTGAGAGGAAGCGGGAGGCAAAGCAGGTGGATAGAGATGAAGATTTTGCTGTACAGCAGAATCTTAAATGCTCAGCAGTCTTGAGTCTTCCAATGCAAGTTTGTTGGCTCCTAACAGCTATCGACGGGGCATCATAATATTGTAATGACTGTTATGGGAATGACTCCTTTAAAGTAAAAGAAAGAAGATGCAATTACCTTGGTGATCTGTCCCATTTCATGGACAGGATGCATGCTTGTTGTCTGAGAACATTTTGAAAATACAACAAAGGGGCTCTGGAGGAACTTAGAAGCTATCCCATTTTCTGGCCAGAGTGTTGTCCAGTGAGTTAATACTTCAGGCCATCTTTCATGATAAAGGGAGCAGCCATGTGTGTTACTTTCCTTCTTAGTTTATGGAGATCCCTTGAAGATGTTTTGTTCTGATCAGCATGATCCAAATACCTACTGAAAAATTACTGTTAACTCTTAGATTTATTTTCTGTGCATATATATATAAACAATAAGACTCATATTACTGTATAGCCTGCGTAGCAGAAGACAGATTTTAAAGTTATCTAAAGAAATCTGTATCATCTTTATAGGCTGTAGAATATTCCACTAAATTTAGGTGCCGTAATTACCTTAAGGGATTGATTATTAACACTGAGATTTTTATTTCCAGTTTTAGTGTATAAATTTCTTAAAATAACCTGAAAAAAATAGATCTCACTGATGGGAGAGAGTAAAGAACAGTAGGGATCCTGGAAGAGAGCTGAGAGAAGTCCCATCTTTGCATGTTGTCAAGCAGAGAGCATGATGGTGAGGGGGAGAGATCTAACTTAAAAAAAAATAAGGCTTTGATATCATTTCTTTCTGAGACATTCCTATTTTCTAGAAAGCCAGTTAACCTTGGACTCAAGTATTTCTTTTAGCTAGAAAGAAATGCTGCTGGCAGTTCATGGGCACTTAGGAAAACTTCCCATGTATGCTGTGAAGTTAGAAGAAAGGGGGGAGTGACAGGGAGTTTAATCCTTTCATTTGTGACTACAGTTATTATTGTCTTCAACTTGAAATATTGTCTGCGGCTTGTGTTTTGAGGAGTAGCCCACTGCTGTTTAGATAAAATCTAAATAGTGTGGACTTTTCAGGGAGGCAAACATTTTAATGAATGAGTGTTGCCTCAGTAAAAGTAGTCCATTTTTCATCATTTCAAGTTACTTCGTGACATCTTGAAACATTTGAAGCAGAAACCACCTACTTGGAAGCCTTCACTCTGTGGTCACACGGTCACCTTCAACTTTCCCGCTCCTGACACTATAAATCAGCATCTTGCTCTTTGTTACTTTATTCTTTTTCTTTTTTTTTTTTAAAGCAATATCTCACCTAAAGCTTATCCTATGAAGTGTCCACCACTGTCTTCACATAACTCTGTAACTTCTGACTTTTAGTTTAGACCTTAAATCCACATTGCAGTTTCTTTTACAGCTCTGAGCAATTCACCAAAATCCAGTGTAGAGCACACACGGTCAGCAAATTTCAGTAAAACTTACAAGACCTTATTTTTACATTCCAGTGCGAACTGACTTGTCTTCCCCTTTGGCTGCTTTATGTCTCTGAGTTTGCTGTTGTTTGTCCATTTACACTCAGCAGGATTCCCTGGCTTCCGTGGCCATGACTCGGACTTGTCCCGTCTTCCCTCGGCCCTCTGCAGGTGTCTCCACTGACAGACGCTCCTCCCTGCCCACACAGCCAGGCTTCTGCATCTCTTCACAGTGGCCTCTCATTTCTTTTTGCTTTTTTTCTGCTGCTCTCCAGGCCAGAAATAAGGAACTCGTGTGTTTTTCCGTTTTCATTACACTAAACCTTCATGCCTGATTTTGTCCTTTGTCTCCCATGTACGAAGTCGTGATCTGTGTCCTGCTCACTCTGGCCAGATTTTCCATAGCACCCTCCGACTTGATGGCCTGATATCTTGACTTGGTGCGGCTGCCCTGTGCCCACCACCGTGGCACTCGCCTTCCTCAGGTCTGCGCCATCCCTCAGGGCGGTCCCTGAGCTCCTGCCTGCTGCCTTCCTGCTCAGCCGTAGGCCTGGGCCGCTCCTGTTGCCGTCCCTGACGTGTGTGACCGGTGCCTCCCTCATCACCCCTCACGTGGGTGACATTACACCCCCGAGCACGAAGGGGGTCTGACAGGAGGGATGGAAAGGAAAGGCTGTAGAGCAACACAGAAAACTTGATCACAGCGGCGTCTCCGCAACTGCTGTCTTAGCCTTGCTTAAGAGTGGAAACTTCCATTCCACTCTGATATCACCTGCATGCGGGACCTGGAGGACCTGGCTGTCCCCTTGCTGTTTGTCTTAGAAGATGGATTATGGCTTTGAAACAACCGGCTGATGAAGTACTTTTCTCACATTTTCTGATGAATCCCTGGGAGCCGCTTATACAAATGAGTGTTTATAGTCTCTTGATTCAGTAACAGGTTTCAGAGTTTGTTTTCAGTATTTGCTATTTTTTGATCAAGAGGGAATGGAATTTAAAATCAGGTGATTCGCGGAGTCACAATAGAAAAACTTATTACTGAATTTACTAAGTGTTATCTTTTATTTTCGTTTTTGAAGACTTCATTCCGGATACTCCAGAGATCTTGAATTTGTCTGCTGATTTCCCAACTTCCACGTTACACCTAAAGTGGAATGACAAAGGTTCTGCTTATCTACACCCCTCAAACATCATCTGGGAAATTAAAATTCTACATAAAGAAAAAATGGAAGTCATTAAACTAGTAAGTTTAAACAAAAGCAGATTTTTGTCCTATAGCATAAAATGAATAACTTTTGTAAAGAAAAATTTAAGGTAGCATCATTGAATCAGAGTTATTAAGGACATAAGTCAGACAGCCTTTCAAAGTTCATTAAAAACTATATGCTATGACTCAAAAGCCACTTTATTACTAATGTGTAATCACTCTAGGAAGTCATACTATCACTCACACAGTAAATTTTTCTATGCATTTTTTGCATATATGAAATAAAAGTATACATATATATATATATACTTGTTTTTTAAAAGATTTATTTATTCATGCAGAGAGAACTGAACTACAGGCCAGAGGCTCAGGGGCTCTAAGAGGCGTCACCAGAGACAGAGTGGGGAGCAGAACAGGCAGGTGGACGAAGCACACGGCTGAGGGGAGCAGTGGGCGGGTCAGGAGAGGTCTGCCTCACTGTGTGGGTCACCTCCGGGGTAGGCAGTGTTTGAACTCATGCTGAAGTGGCTTTAGCTTCTTAGTGTTGTGCTTTAACCCACTGCGCCACAGGGAGGCCTCCCATATACATACTTTTATATAATTTAGTTTACTATATTTTATCTAACTACTATTATAAACATTAAACATAAAAATAAACATATTTAGCCATAATAACCTCTGAGGAATTCTGTATAATTCTGTGTTTCAGTTTGTTTACATCTGAGAAAAAGTGCTCTTATATTTACTACACCCTATTTTCCCTCTCATTTTTTAAATCCTGCTTATGAGTGGCTTCTTCATGCTTTCTCTTTGGTTAGCTTTTTGTCCTAAGGGACAACGAGTGATAGTAATAAAAAGTTTAAACAGTAAGTGGTAACTAATTACCCCTGTCTTTTACTTTACTTCCCCTTAGTGGATTTGAGATAGGTTAACAGATTTAAGAATTACGAGGACTAGCTCATGGTTTTACAATTTATTTGCATAGGCTCAAAGATAAGATAGTAAATGTTATACATAGAATTATTCTGTACTTCATAGCTTCCGTCTTACGTTTCTTTTTGATAACTTACATCTTACATTCTGAAAGCAATCACAGCTGTTGCATTGGCATAGACGGGGCTGCACCATTCCCGACGCTGTTGGAAAGCTCCCCAGTTCATTCTTTGCACTGTCAAAGTAACAGGTCCCATGAGCAGGCAACATTCTCCTGCCATTTTACAGATAAAGGTAGAGTCACAGGCAGACTTCACGTGGTGGAGCCAGGACTGGGGCCCAGGCTGCTGCTTCCAACACACACACGCACACGTTTCCGCTCTTTATCCTCTGTTCCTGTTGCATGCAGTATAGACACTGCCCACAGCTGAACCATGTAGTGTATCCTTTTCTTACTTTATTTTCTCTCTCTCTCTCTCTCGTTCTTTTTTTTTAGCTTTATTTATTCGATCCAGAATTCTCTGTAAGTAGTTTAAATCTCATGCCAGAATGTTGAAATATAATCGGTCTTTTATCTTTGTGACAAAATCTGAGGAGTCTTTTCTGACTCACTGCCCAACTCTTATAAGGCCTCTTGTGGATCCTGACAAATTTGGGCAGTATACAATGTAGTAAATAGCTGGGGATTCTTGGGCCAGACATGTCTCAGGAGCTCCAGTATCTTCAGCTCCAGCGATCTATCCCAAGACTTCAAGGGATTAATACCTAAGTATCCCTGTAACTCTTTTGAGAAAAACTTTGGCATCTTTTGGCACATTTATTAGGAAGCTATGTTCAAGAGGTTCACGTTACTGAACAGTATTCTGTTCACACATTTCTTGTAATGGGTCCTCTTTTTCCTAAATTCCCTGACTTTTACTTCATCATTTTATTGAGAGTAGATACTCTATTAGTCATTTGCTGAGTATTGTAAAAAGTCTCCTATCAACAATAGTTAGCTTATAGAGTTTATTTAAAATATTTAAATTAATAAGAAGACATTAAAAAGATTGTCACATGAAGTTATTGAGAAGATGAAGAACATTTGGAGCTTCATATACTACTAGTAAGAATATAAAGTACTTCTTTAAATACATTGAAACAACATTTCCTAAAATAATATTATTCTGTATTCATTCATGATTCCTAGTTAGACTGGTGTAGAACTCTTGGCTAGGAAACTTTCTCACATTTTGAAGGCATTATGCTATTTCTTTAAGAAAAAAATAGACTAATATTTATGCATACAGAACTGGGGTGCAGACCAGAGGGCCAGAGTTGCAGGGGCAGTGAGAGGATTCACCAGAGACAGAGTGGGGAGCAGAACAGGCAGGTCAACTAAGTACATTGCTGAGGGGAGCAGCAGGTGAGACAGGAGAGGTCTGCCACTTGTTTTCTTTATGTGGATTTAACTTCATCTCTTCTACTAGATAGTTGGTGGGTCTCTTTCATTTTGAAAACATTACTCAAGGTGAGAAATTTTCTTATTTTTCTGATTTGCTCCTCTCCGTTTTCTCCCTTTTTTTCTTAGTAACTCTGTTACTAGAAATTGCACCTTCCATATATACTGGTTCTTTTTCTTATCTTTCCTATTTTCCTTTTTTTTTTTAGTCTGTTTTCTGAGAAATTTTCCTAAACTTTATCTTTCAGTGCTGCTACTGAACTTCTGTCAACATATTTTGATTTACACTAGATCCCATTTTTGTCCTGTATTTTTAAAAAACATGTCCTGTTCTTGTTTCAAAGTTGCAGTATCCTTTCTTATATCCGAGGGTGTTGATGTTTTAAAAATTTTTTCCCCTGTGTAATCTGTTTCTTAGGTTGTTGTCTTATTTCCTTTAACTCAACCTCTGGATTCATATTAGCAGATTTTCTCCACTTTCTGGTCATCCTGGTTGCATGAGTAGATCTTTAAAAAAAAATTGAATTAGACATTCATTTGCCTAGATAATAGTTGTTGATTGGGTTTTCATTACAGGGTGATGGTGCTTGATTACCTACTTGAAAAACTCTTTATTATTTATTTATTTATTTATTTATTTATTTATTTATTTATTTATTTATTTTTTTATCTTAACCTTTCCCTGTGCCCAGAAAAGTTGATGAACTTGCTAGTCAGTAATTTGGGAGCTGAGCAGGCAAAGAAAGAAACTTTTAGAAAGGGTAGGGCAGCAACACATATTGTTGCTCTCATATTTAGCATTCACGATTCTTTTCAGATTGCACATATGTATTAAAATCCAGAGGTATTTGGGCCCTCCCTGGTGGCGCAGTGGGTTAAAGCACTGCACTAAGACGCTAAACCCACTTCCGCATGAGTTCGATCCCCGCCTGCCACCGGAGGTGACCACATGGCACGGCAGACCTCCCCTGACCCGCCCGCTGCTCCCCTCAGCAGTGTACTTCATCGATCTTTCTGTTCTTCTCCCCACTCTGTCCCTGGTGAATCCTTTCACCCTCTGCATCTCTGGCCTGTACCCCAATTCTGTATGAACAAATAAATAAATCTTTAAAAAAAAATCCAGAGGTATTTTATTTTTCCAGAACATAAGTAATCCAGAGAAGTATTCTGCTAAAATGAAAAAGAATAGTGACTTGATAGCCAGGTTTAATAGGGCATGCGGGTATCCAGTTTACCTTCAGACAAATTCAGTCCTCCCATTTGCACTTTCACTGGCTCTTTCCAGAACCTGGCACAGCTGCCTGCTGAGTCCTTTGACATTGCTGTGGTAGGAGTCAGGCTGCTTCCGGAAACTCCCTGAGATTTTCTAAGGTCTTCTAAGTTAATCACCATTGTCCACCTGTGTGTAGCTTCTAAAATGTTACTGTTAGTGTTCCTTTGCTAATTTTTTTTTTAAGGTTTATTTTTATTTACTTGTGCATACAGAACTGTGGTACAGGCCGGCGGCTCAGGGGAGGCGAGAGGCTTCACCAGAGACAGAGCGGGGAGCAGAACAGGCAGATCTACGAAGCACACTGCTGAGGGGAGCAGCGGGCGGGTCGGGAGAGGTCTGCCTCGCCCTGTGGATCTCCTCTGGGGCCGACGGGAATCGAACTCACATGGAAGTGGCTTAAGCTTCTCAGTGCTGTGCTTTAACCCGCTGTGCCACCAGGGAGGGCCCTTCTCTTATTTTTTTATCCCTGTCTATCTAGTGTGTTAGAGGGATTCCAGGAGGTGAGAGGGAAGGAGATATGTGTATTTAAGCTGTTGTCTTAGAACATATATCTCAAGGTCTCTTTGGCAGATCCATAATATTGTGTTGAAATTCAATGTCCATTTCTCACAATCTAAATAAATATGTTATACTATAATCTGCATACTTAAAAGAAAAAATTGAAGTTTATATAATAGTTAAATTTAAAAAGAAGTTCAAAGCATAATTAATTTTGTTCAGACACCCCTCGCTCTTACTTGACTGCTTTAGAGGTACAAGTCATTAATCCTTTTCTCCATGAAAATGGAAATCAGGGGCCCTCCCTGGTGGCGCTGCTGGTTAAAGCACAGCACAAAGAAGCTTAAGCCACTTCTGCATGAGTTTGATCCCTGCCCCAGAGGTGATCCACATGGCGCAGCAGACCTCTCCTGACCCGCTCACTGCTCCCCTCAGCAGTGTAGTTCGTCAATCTGCCTGTTCTGCTCCTGACTCTGTCTCACCCTCCACATCTCTGGCC
The DNA here is from genome assembly GCF_000260355.1 of Condylura cristata. NCBI lineage: Eukaryota > Metazoa > Chordata > Mammalia > Eulipotyphla > Talpidae > Condylura > Condylura cristata. The sequence continues at coordinate 17,731,218 of NW_004567108.1, read as the reverse complement.
TATACCCCAGTTCTGTATGAATAAATAAATAAATCTTTTAAAAAAAAGGAAAGTGGAAAATCAGTAGGCAATGGTACATTTTCTTCTGAGCTGCGTTGACTATTGTGAAGCAACAACATCTTGTATAGTAACGAAGTAGAGTCTAAAGTTGAAGAAAGTAAATATGATCAGATCGCGAATAATACTATTACTCTCCTGTGGTGCCTCATGCAAAACTGTGAGGTCCTTGTACAAAAAAAAAAACACACCTTTAGCTCACTTAGCTGATGATTGATTGTGTGTGGCCTATTGTGTTTTTGTTTTTGTTTTAATTTTAAAAGAAAGCAAAACATATCACGACTTGGAAATAAAAATCTTTGTCTGTGTTCAATTTTTAGATGACCCACAACACAACTCTGACAGGGAAAGACACAGTTCACCACTGGAGCTGGACCTCGGAGCTGCCCTTGGAGTGTGCCACCCACTACGTGGGGATTAGGTGCTATGTTGACGATCGTCATTTCTCTGGTCATAAACAGTGGAGTCACTGGAGCCCACTGAAGAACGTTTCCTGTGAGTTTTTACTTAAAGTGAACTTTCGTCTCAAGTGAATTAGATTAGCCTTTCTTAAGGGTGATACTTAGCTTCAGCTTTCAGTTCTCTGAATTCCATGACCATTTGAAGATCACCTGTTGATCCTCTAAGGTTCCCCCACCCCAGAGGATTTTAACTTTAGGTGTGTGACAGGCCTCAGGAATTGGGATTTTTAAAGAACTTCCTGAGTGATTGAATAAATATGCAGGTGTGAAAACCGCTATGGTAGGTAGGCACTGAAAAACATTTAAAGGTTGTAGGTCAGTGGTAACAAGTTGAGGTCTGTATTTTTACAAAATGGTCTGCAGTTTCTTACCCACAGAGCAGACCCTTGTGGATATTTTCAGTTATTGCTGAGCGCATGGGACGCTGCACAGGCACCAGAATTCACTTGGACCTTTAATAAAACTCATGTGCTGCTACAATGCTGGCAGTGTGAGGGGAGCCTGGAAAATTGTTGACAGTTAAACGAAGTCCTCAGAAAGTCTGGTAATCATGTAGATAATCGACTCCAGTGATAATATGGGAGAAATGAATCCGAGAAAGGAAGGACTGGAAGCAGGTCAATAAATAAAGAGAATCTTGTGGAAGTTGGGCAAAAGCCAATGAAGTCAGGTTTATAAATGAAATGGGGAGGAAGGTATGAAAACACCAAAGAGACAGAATTAGAACTAGTGACTGTATTTGGTGTGTGAGAATTTAAGCCAAAGCACAGTTTGAGAAGCTGGGTAGTTGCCAATGCAACTAAGACAGAAAATATATGAGCAAATTAGGTGGGAAAGATGATTTTCCTTTTTAATATGTTGAACTTGAGGTATTTATGAAGTGTCTGGGTAGTGATGCCTAGTCGGCAGTTAGAAATACAGGTTTGGCATCCAAGTGAGTAGTTGGACTAAAGCTATGCATTGAGTATTATTGACATTGTGTGATATGCAAAGAAAACAGTATCCAAGGACTGAGAAATTATAGGCGTTGGAACCCAGGAGAGAATGGAGTTTTGAGAAGAAGGCTGCAGGCAGCCAGAGGGAAGGGTCACTGAGAGGCGCCTGAGTGGTTAGACTAGAGAGAAGCCAGCTAGCAATGAATAGTAACTAGGTTGAGAGAAGGCAAGAGGTAATAAAAAAAGAGACGCTATTTAGGAGAGCAAGCCAAGGTGTGCCTTTAATCAGCAGAGATTAGGGATAAAAAAAGATTGCTTTTTAAGATGTGCACTACTTAAATGTATGTTAGGCCAAAGGAAAAAAGAGTTTCCCTAATATTTAGACTCAATTCAAAGATACGGAATGATGTAATGAGTAATATTTTGTGTGTGAATTTTTCACATATGAATTTAACCCATTTAATTTGAACCTTGGAACTTCTTAGCCCTCAGCCCAGGACCTTAGATACTGGCTTCCGATTTTCCCTCTGCTCCCCGACCATCTCCTATCTTCAGTAAATAGACGACCCACATTTTTTTTTTTTTTTTTAGATTTAACATTATTTACTATTTACATATCAAAGAATTGATACACGTTTTTAGAAAACAGTGTTGACAGTTGTGTTTGTCAAAGGCTGTGGCAATGTTTCCTTTTTTGTTGTTTTTTATTTACTTTTTTATTATTTTTTTTTATTAAAAAGTTTATTTTTACATCATTTTGCACATTTTTTTTTCATCTCAATTGTAATCCCCACGGGTTTCCCATCACCAAATCACCCCTGTGCCACCACCATAG
>NW_004567108.1:17718582-17728830 GCF_000260355.1 Condylura cristata | reverse complement strand
CGTTTTTGGTCCCATTCCCCACTCCACCCCCACAGAATGTCTCTGGTCTATGGTTGTTCATTATTTTTGTTATTTTCTCGCCTGGGACGACCCACATTTTTATTTCTTGCATAGTATGTCTTGCTCCTTTGAAACCTGGGGGACGTACCTTGTGATGACCACTTCTGTGACAAAACACTTACCACTGTGTTCTGTAGACTCTGGGATGTTTATGGTAAAAGATTCGAAAGTACTTCTAACTCACTTTGCTCTTTCTAGGGTCTTCTGATTCTCAAACTAAGGTTTTTCCTCAAGACAAAGTGATACCTGTAGGCTCGGATATAACATTTTGTTGTGTGACTCAAGAAAAAGTGTTATTAGCACAGATTGGCCAAACAAATTGTCCCCTTATTCATCTTGATGGGGAGAATGTTGCAATCAAGATCCATAATATTTCTGTTTCTGCAAGTAGTGGAACAAATGTGGTTTTCACAACAGATGATAACATGTTTGGAACTGTTATTTTTGCAGGATGTAAGTATATAATACTTATTCATTTATTACTTATTCATTCATGTATTTCTGATCAAGTTGATTTTCAACATTGTATATAATCTAAGGGAAGAGCTTCATCTCTTCAGATGTGTGTTACCACACCCCACCCACCAACTAGGCACCCATAGATTTACAATACTTAGAGTTTCTCTTTAATTTGTTTTCTTTGAACACCTTAATACTTTAGTGGAAGCAGGGAAGGTACCAGAAATTTTGCTTATTTTAAGATGATCTAGATTTGTTTCCTGCATACCTTTCTATATTGAAATTGCAGGTTTTGTAAAAAAAAAAAAAATCTGACACTTTGAACTGCTAATTTTTAGTTCACATTCTTAACTAACAGCTTTATTAAAACAAGATTAGTTAGAGTATAATGCTTCTCAGTCCTGCATTATATAGAAATTACTTCCTATAAATTAGTTTCTCAACTTCTTCAGGCATACTTTTTTAAGTACCTGAGTTAAAGAAACTAACGATTTTGCAAAAGCCTTTCAATAGCATGTATTTACTTTCCCAACTTTTCCAGTAACATTTTTGATATCATCACCTCTCAATGTGTCCATTACATTGATGCTCTCAATTTGGCAGGAGCATCTTCATTAGCATGATCGCGCCTTTGGCCCTAAAATTTCATGGTATTTCCAAAAGTTGTTGTGATGGACTGCTCTACCTATGTGGCTTATGTTGACAGTCCACAAATGATTTTGTATCATTTGTGGGCCTTTATCTCTTCCCCTGTAGTATGGTGGATCCAAGAGTTTTGTTTCCCCACATTCTGAACGGAAGGCCCTGAGTTTGGGCTCAGTGTCTCCTGAATGAAGTGTTTTGTGATTTTACTCTCAATCGCTCAGTTCTTTTCCTTGTGCTTGTTGATGGTTCTCAGCTTTGCTCTGGACCAGCTGCTCTCCACCTGCTCTCCCCAGCTTCTTTACTCCCTCTGATGAATCACATTCTGTTGCTGATTTGCTTCCCAGGGACTAGTCGGATTAGGTGCATCTCAAGCTTGAAAGCTGTGACCTTCCTGTTTCTGCCTTCCCAGGAAAGCATTTTATAATTCAAGGGAGGGAGTGTGAGGCTATCTTCAAATTTAAATCTGACAATTTAAGAAAATTCTCTTTCCTCGTGGAATTATAAGAAATCAAACCTACACCATTCCTTACAAGTGGTCCCACAGACTAAACTGAGAACATGGCGGTAGAGGTAGTGAAGCAGTTCAGTAAGTGATACCAAAAGGCAGCTCTCCACTTAAAAGTATGAAAGAAAAGATAGAGATTAAGAGAAAAGAATATTCACTGAGTTTACTGTTTCCACCAGTGGGCTAATCTATTACCATAATAATGGAACAAATTAAATTAACTCAATTTCACTTTCGTTTATAACATTTGGAGGTTGAACTATTGTTCGGTATTTGTCAAAAGAAGCAGTAACCTTTCCGAGGGAGTTCTTTAAAGCGTTATTATAATAGAGATAGGGACTGAGCTTCATTTATTTTCTTTCCCTTGTGGAGATTCTACTAAGCCATTTCTTGAAAAGATTAGAGAGAATTTTAGAATCAGCTTGTCAGTTTCCTCTTACACACATATGTACACAATCATAACCTGACAGAATTAGGATTTGGATTACAGTAAATCTGTCAATTTAGGAGATCAATCTAGGAGATTTTGATTCTAACAAAATTTAGACAAATTCTAACAAAATTTAGACAAGAATGTGGTATATGGTCCTCCATTTATTTAAATCTTCTTTGATTTATCTTCATGATATGAGTTCTTACATATCTTTGATTGATGTATTCCTGGGTTTCTGGTGTCATTTTAGTACTACTAAAAATGACTTTTTATTACTAAAAATGACTTTTTTATAAGTTGCATTTTTCTATTTACTGCTGTATTGAAAAAAAAGTTGGTTTACACCTAGCTTTCACATAGTGTAAGTTGATTCTTTTGTAAAGCAATTTCTTTGAAAAGAAAATCAGTACATTTTAAATATTGCTTTCTTATACTTTTCTCCTTCAGTCTTCACTTTAGACTTGTTTCTGTTATTTAACATATATTTAAATATACAGCATACTATATCTGATAGTCAACATTTTAAAAATATTCAAAATTTTGGTATTTAATTTTAATAAAATGACGAAGTTTAACCTTATATTTAGAACAACTTTCAAAATAAATAATTGTCCACCTTAGTTCTATTGATTTGTTCAGGTTTTTGTTGGGGAAGTTTCCAAATGAAATTCATTTATATACTAATCTATTATTTCTAACATAATATGAACTCCAAATAACATACTACAGGAAGAATCGTAATTCCTGCATAGTTTAAAGAATGAAATGTACAGTAAACTTTTATTTTTAAAGGGTATGGGACAAAATATAACTAACATTTATGAAGCGTAAGCTTTTCAAGGAAAACACAAAACCACAAGTAACTACATTTTGTTTTCCTATTAGATCCACCTGATATTCCTCAAAAACTAAACTGTGAGACATATGACTTAAAAGAGGTCATATGTACCTGGAATCCAGGAAGAGCCACGGCACTGGTGGGCCCTCGAAATACCAGCTACACGTTATTTGAAAGGTAAAGGTCACTGGTGGATGTTAAATGACAAACGGAAAGGCTTGATCTCGTTTATGTTACGAGCCAAGTTGAAATCAAACACAGGGTCTAAAATTGTATATAAATATGGAATGTGAATGCACACGGACTTGATTTTCTTGATTTTTTTTTTTTAATAACCTGTAAGGAGGCATCCTCAGATGTGAGCAGAGAGTGAGGGTTGTGGATAATGGTTTGCTTCTGTCTTCTGTATTGTGTGCATGTTCTTTCCTGGGTGTGTAGTAGTCGTGATAGGAAGTGTGAACTTTTACACAAGGTTATTGAAAACTTAGCCATTCATTTTTTTATCTCTTGCAGTTTGAAAGTATTTTAATATTCTTTGTTTTCTAATTCAGTTTTTCAGGAAAATATGTTAAATATAAAAGAGCTGAATTGCCCATAAATGAAAGCTATCAGTTGTCCTTTCAAATGCCTCCAGATCAAGAAATATATAATTTTACTTTGAATGCTCGCAATCCTCTGGGCCAGTCAAAATCAACAATTTTAGTTAACATAACTGAAAAAGGTAAGCTACTTGATAAACCAGCTTCTTAAGACAACTTGAGAAGTGGTCAAATGTCTTACAATGAATGAAAAAGCACTTCTATATATTTTTTCTTGATTACTTTTTTTTTTTTAAGATTTATTTGTGCATACAGAACTAGGGTACAGGCCAGAGGCTCAGGGGCGGTGAGAGGCTTCACCAGAGACAGAGCGGGGAGCAGAACAGGCAGATCAACGAAGTACACTGCTGAGGGGAGCAGCGGGCGGGTCAAGAGAGGTCTGCCACGCCATGGGGTCACCTCTGGAGCAGGCGGGGATCAAACTCATGCAGAAGTGGCTTTAGCTTCTCAGTGCTGTGCTTTAACCCACTGCACCACCAGGGAGGGCTTTGATTACTATTTTTATAGTTACTTCAGATTAATTTTGTGAGTTTTATTTTAAAGTAGTATATATTTTTTATTTCGCCATTGTACTGAATTTAGGGGGAAAAGTGTCAGTTACATAAAAACTGCAATTTTATTAAATAGTCTGACAAATATTTTATCAAATATTTCTGACAAATATTTTTGTTTTAATTTTTAAAAAAGCTTTATTTTGAAGTAGTTATAGACTCACACACAGGTGTTTGCAGTAGTATTAAATTCCAGCCGCAACAGTACTGTGCTATCCAGACTTGGCCGCAGGCAGCGGACCACAGACCTGCACCACTGGGTCTGTTTCCCTTTCTTCAGTTTTTACTTGCTTGCGTGTGTGTGTTTCTATTCATCCAGACCCATGTAGAGATTCACAGGCCCATCAGCACAGACACATTTGCAGGATTGTTCCATGACCTCAAAGGAACTTCTTCGTGCCCCTCTTATGCACACACACCCACACAGGCAGAGACAGTGATCTTTAGTAAATCTGGCTCTGGTCGAGGAACTCTGGCCTTGGTACAGAATGTTTGCTGTTCCTCCATGTCAGTAGTAGAAGTAAGGTTTTTGTACCCCAGACTGTGGAATGTTACACAGCACAACTGGTAGCTCTCTTGATTTTGTTTTCTTTCTTTCCCGATTGTCATATTAGAAAACAGCTTTTAAAGTAATTAATCTTTAAAATTACATTTACAGTTCATCCCCATACTCCTACTTCAGTCAGAGTGAAGGATATTAATTCAACAGCTGTCACAATTCACTGGCATCTGCCGGGCAACTTTGCAAAGATTAAACTTTTATGTCAAGTTGAAATTCTTAAAACTGATTCAGTACGAGAATTGGTGAGTAAGATTCCTCTGTCAGCTTCGTAAAGGTTATTCTGGATAAACTGTTTTCAAAAAGAATTAAATAACTTGATAGGTGTAAGTGTTTGGATTATTTATTATAGAGATTTACACGTGCCAAGACATTACATATCCATATAGTAACATTACATGTAACACACGAATAGTCTTATTACTGTACACTATGGAACACAAGTTTGACTTTTACTCCTCAGAATGTTTCCAGGTCTAGTACTGTAGCTGGTGCATAGCTGATGTTCAGTAAATTTATGAATGAATCAGTAGTTTTCACTGTAACCTTTAGCATCAGTTAATGGACTACTCGGCACCAGAGAGAAGATGTGACTTTTAAAACTGCTCAGTGCAGTCATAGGAGCAACTCATAATTGGCCATTATAGGGCAGACATGACTTTTTAATACACTTGAAATATTTAGGTTGACATTTATACTGCATCATCTCATAATGTGTGGTAAGTCCAAAATAAATGATACTGTATTTAAATATTCTTTTGGAAATTTACTGTTGATTTCTAGAAAGCTAATCAAATGCCATATTAATTCCAAAAAGCTCCTGTGTACATAATTAGGAGCTCAGCGTCTTTCTTGAGGCAAGTAAATCCTCTAATTTGTTTAAAATCATTTCATTTTAATTTAACTTACTTAGTTTAAATAAGTATTAGTTGAATGTTCCACACTTTTAGTATATACTAGAGGTTTCTAAGTGCCATATAAAAGAGATGCATAAGAGGATGCCTACTCCCAAGAAGTTTACAGAAATTACCTGAATAATATTTTTAATCTTCAAGGTGTTCTAGTAATTCTAGAGTACTTCAAGGTATTCTAGTAATACCCATTATGTTAGATATATTGCATTACCATATACCATTGACTGATCATCAAAATTTTATTATTCTTTCTGCATAATTTAATGGACGGTTATTATGTAGATGTAATAACTGGATAATAAATACCTAATTTTATTTATTGCTAATGCAAAGCATAATTTTACTGAGTTTTGCATTTATGTAAATACAGAGCTATAGTGGATGAATTGTCTCTGGTCATATAGTTGACTGATGGACAGTCAAGTTATATTACAAATTGAGGAGGTGTTTTTTAAAAAGTATATGCAGATATATATATATATGGACACATATGTATATATGTATGTGCACAAACACAACACTGACTATACATGTATATACATATTTACTTGTTTTCTTATTTTTTCATGTTTGTTTTCTAATAGCGGAATGTCACCATCAAAGGAGTAGAAAGTTCAAGTTACCTCACTGCTGTAGACAAGTTAAAACCATATACTAAATATACTTTTCGGATTCGTTGTTCCTCTGACACTTTCTGGAAATGGAGCAAATGGAGCAATGAAAAACAATATTTAACCACAGAAGCCAGTAAGTCAACTAAATGATTTATAACTAATTATTACTATAGATTGCTCACGTTTTTTAAATATCACCGAAGCATTTTAAGGTAGGAAAATGCTCAGGTAAATTGTGTAATGGTGTAATATCTACCAGTAAAATATCACAAAGCCACTTAAAGTTTTGTGATCAACTGGAAAAATACATGGCTCGTATATGAAATGACTAGGCTGCCTTCTATACAGTATGACTCCAACTATATTAACATCCAAACCATGGGAAGATTATGGGATGATTTTTCTCACATTCTTTCTGCCTGCTGGAATTTTAATAATCTAGATTGCCTTTTTATTGAAAAACAGTTTTTAACATAAGAGAATTTATTGAGATTTATATTTGCAAACTAGACCTCAGAGACAGATCAGGTAAAAGGTCTTGAACTTCAGTTCCTGCAGTATATACCTAGGTCAAAAAAGTTATAAAATCAGGTAACTGTTCTGACTTTGATAATTGCCAGAGACAGGATGATATTCTACTTTGGTTAGAAACATGTCAACTTTGGGGGCCTCCTTGATAGTACAGGGGGTTAAGTCTCAGAACTATGAATCTCTCAGCAGCCACTGCAGCATGAGTTCGATCCCCCACCAGGCAGGAGACCCGCCTGCTGTTCCCCTCAGCAGTCTATTTCAGTAGATCTGCCTGTTCTGTTCCCCACTCTGTCTCTGGTGAGTCTTCTCACCTCCTCACCCTCACCCCATACCTCTGGCTTATACCCTAGCTCTTTTCTGCATAGTAACTGTTTTTTAAAAGTCAACTTAAAAATGTAGAAATATGTGTAATATTCAGGACTCAAAAGATTCTTAAAAAGCTTTATTTGCACTACATAAGGAATATAAAACTTCTGAAAACCAACCAACCAATTAAAAAACCCATAGATGTTCATCTGGATTTTGTCTCTTCACATAAAGAATAGAGAGATGAGGGAAGCATTGCGATATGTGTAAGAATTATTTGAACCATCAAAAAGGAATCTGTGTGTGAGTTGGGAGACGGAGTGTCTGGGGGTTGAAGACACGTCTGCACGTCCCCAGGGGCACGCCGAGAGAGGGCTGGTGGAGCAGGTTTGCAGGGCACACGCTGCTCAGAGCACAGCCCTCTTGCTGTCTAGTAACAGTGAACGAGCGTGATTGATTATGTCACAATGGTGGGAGAAACGAGGTCTAGGAGAAACAAAAGGCTGTCAACTTTATGGGGCAACAGGACGTCAAAGAGGTGCAAGGGTGTCAGTTATGTAGGACACAGGGGAGGACATGTCAGCCACATGGACAGGGAGAACTTAGCAGATGCTGGGTGTAATTGTCGAGCTACTCCCAGACCGTCTTGGACCCTGACCACACAGTCAACAGTCACCTAGGTGTCCCCGGCCACCTGGTGATGTGGGCCATTGTCTCAGGGCAGTCATGCGGGAGTGCCCTTGTCCAGATCATTTACACACATACGTGCATAGAGAAGGGGCACAAGTGCAGAGGCTCCAGGTGAAGAAAGGCCCCAAGAGCAGTATATTCAGTATTCACTGCTGTGTAACAAATTGTCTCAGAATGACTTTGGGTCGGAAGTTCAGGAGCAGTTTAACTGGGTGACTCTGGCTTGGCGTCTCCCACGGTGTGGTGGATTGGGGCTGCAGTCCGATTGATGCCAGAGCATAGGGGTGGTTCACTTCTGGCTCTTGGCAGGTGGCCCGTTCTCCACGGGCTGCCAGCGTGTCTTCGTGACATGGCAACCAACTTTCCCAGACTTAATGATTGGGGAGCAGATACAGTGGATTCCGCAGTGTCCAGGGACGCACCCTCCAATCTGCCTTATCCTGTCGGTCCCCAGGAGGAGGCACACGAGGACATGGGTACCAGGGTGTGCGATCGTTGGGCAGCTGCAGCTGGCTCCCTCACTAGCTTTTGCCCTCAGCTTTTGCGCTGTTGCTGTCAAGAAGAATATTTTGTCGTCTCATGGGACGGCAGAGTTGGGGCGGCGCGGGCTAGAGGAAAGACACCCCAGAGAGACCGAGGGGGCTCACACCTCAGGGAGTCCGGCGCCTGTTTCCAGGGGCAGCCTCACATTAATTCAGAATCATGTTCAGGGAAGTACGGGAGGGATGTGTGTCTGGGAACTCACAAATGTTAGCACACGCTGGCTGGGGAGTAAACAGGGGCTCATGCCTGGGGGGCTCCATTGTTCCTGCTGGTCAAAATATCCTATCTCTAGAACATACTTACACTTCACTTTCTGTCAAGGTGGCCTTGCTGGTTATGCTCACCTGGCCACCATGCCGCCTGCTGTTTTCAGCAGACATTGGTTTTCCAGAATGTTCCTCATACCGAGACTTTTGTCCCGGTGAGAGGCCCTCTGCCTGACTCCACATTTTAGCTTGACCAATGGGAACTCTGGGTGCCAAGACAATATCCCAAGGACAAGGGTGGGCAGGGGGGCTGGAAAATCCACGATATTTTATTTAGACCTCATCAGAGTGAATGTTTTAATTCACTTAACAAATATCTATTGAGGCCCTGCCGGTGTCAGGAGTTGTTCTAGGGATAGGCACTGAAGAAAACTGTTATCTGCCCATGGGGTTTATACGACAGAGATTTAGAAAACAATATTTTAAAAATGCATAACAGTTTTCCAGGGGGTAATGGCGTGCCACAGAGAAAAGGGGGCTGAGGCCAGCAGTGGGGGAGGGGCGCAGAGTTAAATAGAGTGGCTACAAAGGACCTCACTATTAAAAATAGATGATTTGCGCTGAGCTTTAGAGGTCAGAAAGCAGACTGCATGATTTATTCAGGGGAGGAGAGATCTGGGCAGAGGAAGAAAAGGCACAGAAATGCAGACAGTCTGAGGTGTGCACTCGCAGAGGGCAGACAGATGGGGGGGAGGCCGCCGGGCCCCGGGGTGCCTTGTACCCGCCCTCGAGGCTGTGCACCTTGTAGCCCTTGAGCGCCCCATGTCCCATTGCCTGTACCCTCAGAGGAAGCCACCAGACTACTTCCCATTTTTATGAGAATTCCAAACACTGGGGAAAGTCACATTGTCCGCTGACATATGGGATGCATTTTCAAATACTAATTTTAAATCTCTTTCCTAGTTCCTTCAAAGGGACCAGATACATGGAGAGAGTGGAGTTCTGATGGGAAAAATTTAATCATCTATTGGAAGGTAAGTAATCTCGTTTTTTTCCCTTGCGAGTGTGAATGGCTTCACTGTGCTGGACTCCTGGACTTTCATGATGGTGCTTTGGCTGTCAGAGAGCCCAGAGCTTCCCTGATGGGTTTGCTTTGCGATGCTGCTGTGAACCCGGCCTGACCCCCAGCTGCCCCTGATGCTCACCACTGCCACTCGCACGGTCGCCTGAGCAAAGCTCCTGTCTCACATCTCATGTCTGAACACTCTTCATTCAGCTTCAGAGGCCTTCACAGCGCCTGAGGAGCTCACAAGTTCCTTGTCGCTCTGTCTAGTCAGACATGCAGCCAGAAGCTGAGTGGTCCAGAGTGTTTGCATTACACTTTTCCTCTGTGTGAATGGGGAGCCAACTCTCTCTATACTTCATGTGTAATTTGTTTCCCATAAATAAATTACGTTATAATATGCAGTTACAGAGGTATTCATGGTTTTGTAGACGCTTAAGATAACATGTGCATTGCGTTCGGTTCAGCACGTTTTTATACTCCGTTCTTTTCTGATTATGCACATCAGAAACACACACAGTTGCATACTTCACCATATTTTAGAAGAGCAGTGATCATCAGAGTCCTTTAATTAGTGAACTTTGTTATTGAAAGATGTGATTTTATTTTATTTTTTTAAAGATTTATTTGTGCAAACAGAACTGGGGTACAGGCCAGAGGCTCAGGGGCGGCGAGAGGCTTCACCAGAGACAGAGTGGGGAGCAGAACAGGCAGATCGATGAAGTACACTGC
>NW_004567108.1:17625164-17718482 GCF_000260355.1 Condylura cristata | reverse complement strand
AGATCGATGAAGTACACTGCTGAGGGGAGCAGCGGGCGGGTCAGGAGAGGTCTGCCACGCCATGTGGTCACCTCCGGGGCAGGCGGGGATCGAACTCCTGCAGAAGTAGCTTTAGCTTTGCCACCAGGGAGGGCCAGATGTGATTTTATTTTTACAAAACCACATCGCGGCCCGTGGAGCTGAGCAGGCTGGGCCTGAGCAGTGCCCTGGTCCGCGTGGCCCCTGTGCCCGCCGCCTCCCCTTGTCTCAGACTGAAGACGCCGATTGCCCTCAGTTGTCTGTCAGGCGCCCCGAAGTGTAGTGGCGACTGCACTTGGTACAGACCACTTCAGTGTATTATTCACATGAGAGGAACATCTAACCAAGGGTTAACAACACTGAAGTGACTCAGCTTCTGACGCCAGGGACTCGCTGGGCAGTGCTGCTGCTCGTAGTATTTGGAGGAGCAAAACTAAGTTGTTTGGACCTGCTGTGCCCCAGGGTGTCCTACAAGTGTGCCGGGAGGTGGTGCTTTGCTGTCAGACTCCGGAGCCCCAGTGGGGAGGGGGCTGAAGACGTGGGCTCATTCGGTGGGAGATGCTTCTGAAAAAACGTGACGATAAGTGTCGTTTCGTATTTAATATCCACATTTCCGTGTACACACATTGCTTACAGCAGGGTGGTTTTTCTTCTATATCATGTTCCTGATTTATCCCAGTCTTGGGAGTCCCCTCTGTGTTTTGTGCTCAAGCAGGTTCATCTCCTCTGACCTTACCTTGGTAGCGTGGTGTCCAGATGAGGATGCATGGTCTTGTCTTGCCACCATCACTTTATAACACAACTCGTTTTTCTGCTTTTCCTAGCCTTTGCCCATTAATGAAGCTAATGGAAAAATACTTTCCTATAATGTGTCTTGCTCATCACATGAGGAAACACAGTCCCTCTCTGAGATCCCAGACCCTCAGCACAGGGCAGAAATACAACTGGATAAGAACGACTACATCATCAGTGTGGTGGCAAAGAACTCAGCCGGCTCTTCCCCACCTTCTAAAATAGCCAGTATGGAGATTCCCAATGGTGAGTTCAGAGGGTGAGGCCAGGGTGATGCAGTTTAGAGGTGTAGGCCAGCTTGCTTCTCATCCCCTCACTGCTCTTAACACCTGAGCAGGAACAGACAGACTCAAGGCAAAGGCTCACGGGAGGCAGGTCAGTCATATGGCACAAAGCACCTGCACTGACGATCCAATCATTCCTGTGTCCAGTTACTTTCACTACAGTGTCAGAGACTTATGGGGAGTTGCCCTGAGGAAGGACTAGTGGGATCACTTGCTCAAACACTGTTCTCCTGGCCTCTCCAAGGCCCCAGGTCGATGCTGTCAGCAAGGCTGTGAGCTGCCTTCAGGACAGCTCTGAAAGCCATGAGTTTTAAATGGCCACTTGTGCCTCTTCGGGTTAACTTCCCTCAGGGTCATCCCCTGACCCCCCACGCCCACCCTCCCCCTCTGTCCTGCCACCAGTATCAGGCACATTTCTATGACCACCCACGCCTAGAAGAAAGAAAGTGGCACTAGTCAGGGCCCTGTAAGTGAAACTTTCCAACTCCTGCTTGAGGTTGTCTCTTACTTGAGGGGATCTTGCTGCTTCTGTTAGCACAAAAGAATTAAGGGGGAAGGAAGAGGGAGCACCCATACCTCAGAGACCAGGATCGACCAATGCCCGGGATGCACCTCTGGGAGGAGAGGCCCTGGGCAGTGGTGGGGGGCGCAGAGAGAACAAGGGAGAGGGAAGGGCGTGTGAATCCTGCACGTGCTCAGTGTGTTTTATTGCTCTCACACCACAGGCGATAGCTCTGTTTTATTTATTTATTTTTAAAAATTTGTTTATTTATGCATACAGAACTGGGGTACAGGCTAGAGATGCAAGGGCGTTGAGAGGCTTCACCCAGAGACAGAGCGGGGAGCAGAACAGGCAGATCAAGGAAGTACACTGCTGAGGGGAGCAGTGGGCGGGTCAGGAGAGGTCTGCCGCGCCATGTGGTCACCTCCCAGGCAGGGATTGAACTCATGCTGAAGTGGCTTTAGCTTCTCAGTGCTGTGCTTTAACCCACTGCACCACCAGAGAGGCCCAGCTCTGTTTTCTTTTAATTGAAGATCTGTATTCTTGCCTATGCCATGTTTTTTCTGAGGAGATAGTAATTTACAGCCCAGACAGGGGTTTAGCTTTCAGGTTGAAGTTCCAGAGCAGATCATTGTTCCGTAAGTATTTCCTGGTGTAACAACTGTACTCGCACCCTCCGCGGGGTCCTATGTGCCATCCCTGCCAAGTGTACCCCAGTATCCTGCTCCCCCCTCCTCCCACACCCGCCCTCCCTGACCTTGAGCCTCCAGCCTCAGGCCTGCTGACCTGCTGCCCGGTCCCTGGGGCTGCTTTGTCACTTTGTTCAGCTGCATATCAACACGTATTTTTAGAACAAAAATAACAGAACAGCACTTGTAATAATGCTTATGTTTGAGCTAGTTTGAGCACTTTTACCACTTCTGTGCAGTGAACTAATTTTCATAACTGTTGGCTCATTTGCCTGAGATTTACCTTCTAGGGTTGTTTTTATCACCAGTAAAATGCCTTCCTCTCTTGTTGAAGATGATCTCAAAATAGAACAAGCCGTGGGGATGGGAAATGGGATTCTCCTCACTTGGAATTACGATCCCAACATGACGTGCGACTATGTCATTAAGTGGTGTAACTCATCTCGGTCAGAGCCCTGCCTCATGGATTGGAAAAAAGTCCCCTCCAACAGCAGTGAAACTGTAATAGAGTCTGGTAAGATAAACCAATATCTGTCATTCAAAGTTCTGAAAAATACGTATTTTTTAAAAAGAGCAGCACTTGGTGCAGCCAGGGGCAGCTAAGTGATGTTCCCCTTACCTGCGGGGCAGGTGCGGATTGGTTTCATGTCTTTGGAAGGTGATCATGGGGTCTAGGTATGGATATTGGCATCTCCTTTGATGTGATAATTGTCTAGGAATTCATTTTAATAGTCAGAGAACAACACAGATTTACATCTAAGCATGTCTCACCACAGCAAAATGTGTAACCATAGAAACTGAAAATAACCCAAATAACAAATAAGATAATGAATAAATGATGTACATCTGTAAAATGTAGTATGTACTTTAAAACTATGTGGAAGATTTAGCACTGTATGATGGCCGGGAGGGAAGAATACACTGCTGACTTCTGAGCAGTGGCGTTCACTCAGCGTCCTGTTGCCTTTGTTTGCCTGGGGTCTAGGGAGAGACCCCTTGTGCAGGACATGCACCCTTTTAGCACCACCCCAGATGTGAGGCAAGGGGGCGTCAGAGTGGCATCGACCATGTAGTGGGGGCGAGTCCGCGTCTGCCTGACGGCTAGTGAGCCAGGAGCAGACCCCGTGATGGGGACTCAGTAACCAGCAGCCTAAGCCTCCCTTGTTCTGGAAAATCAGAGCCTGCCTTCCACGGTCCTGGCTCTCTGAGCAGCCGATGATCAAGGGTCATGTCTCCACGCATGGGAACTCCGGAACTTGCAGTGCTTGGTAGTTGGGGCTTCTTGACATCAGCCCCTTCTGGTCTCACTGACATGTTAGTGAAATTCAGGAGAACGGGCCACTGTGATGACCTCTCTCCCAGGATGCAAGTTCTGCTTGTTCGCTTTTTGCACTGTTTAAAAGAAGGGTTCGGCCCATTCTGTTCTTTAGATGACCATCTGTGGGCTCCCATTATTTCCTGGTCTCCTTCACATTATAGTGGTCAGGCAAGCTGCCCCTGGCCACCCCACCTACCAGTGTGCTATAAAGAGGAGCAGATTGAGGCTCTCTCTGTTAACATGGAGATGTCCCAGGAGAATGGAACTTTTAGTGTCTACATCTTGGAGCAAGCAGTGGGTTTTGTCTAATCCAG
The DNA here is from genome assembly GCF_000260355.1 of Condylura cristata. NCBI lineage: Eukaryota > Metazoa > Chordata > Mammalia > Eulipotyphla > Talpidae > Condylura > Condylura cristata. The sequence continues at coordinate 17,714,565 of NW_004567108.1, read as the reverse complement.
AGATTACTAAGGAAGAGGTTTGCAGAGGCATGATGTGGCCCTGGATGAGTTAGTAAACTGAGCCTAGATCAAATCTGGAAGAATCCTTCCTGGCTTGATTTTAAGGAAGAAAACAAACGCCTTGATAGCTAACCTGTCACATCAAGCATTCCATGGCAATGGAAGCAAATCTGATTGTCCAGTTTTTAGTCTCATTTTGAAAATATTTGTGTAATTTTCATACAAAGAAATTTCTTTAAAGACTTGTTTACTTATGTATACAGAACTGGGGTCCAGGCCAGAGGTACAGGGGCAGTGAGAGGATTCATCAGAGACAGAGTTGGGGAGCAGGACAGGCTGACTGATGAAGTACACTGCTGAGGGGAGCAGTGGGCGGGTCAGAAGAGGTCTGCTGTGCCATGTGGGTCACCTCAGGGGTGGGGATTGAACTCATACTGAAGTGGCTTTAGCTTCTTAGTGCTGTGCTTTAACCCACTGCGCCACCAGGGAGGGCCCCAAAGAAATTTTGCTTAAATTAGCTTTGGAAATTTCAGAATAAGTTATCAATTTGTATTTCTAAAATAATTATTCATAGCAACATTTACTTACAAGAGTTTACTTACTGTGTTCATCCTATAGATCAGTTTCGAGCAGGAGTGAGATACAATTTTTTTCTGTATGGATGCAGAAACCAAGGTTATCAACTACTACGCTCCATCATTGGCTATGTAAAAGAATTGGGTAAGTTAAATGGGTTTTAAGTTTTCTTAAGCATTCAAGGTAGAAGTTAAAGTTGAAAACATTTTCAAGATCCAGTTCTGAAATAAATTGAATGTAGGTGTTTTGTTCAAGGAAAGGTCCGAGAATAATCTATATGATAAATATAAAATTACTTCTTTAATTACTTACTCTTTTTTTGAGATTTATTTATTGGTAGCATACAAGAGCTAGGATGTAGATCAGAGGTGGGGGTGGGGGTGAGAGGATTCACCAGAGACAGAGGTGGGGAACAGAACAGGCAGAGGGACTGAAATACACTGCTGAGGGGGGCAGTGGGTGAACCCCTTGCACCACCAGGGAGGCCCTGATTACTTATTCTTACTCCATTTGTTTACGGTTTATATTTCATGACTTTCTTAAGAAAGTTTAGCCTGTCACTTGGGTATCAGCAGTACTTAACTTGTTTCTTTATGAATTTTTAAAGATATCCAGACTTGTGAGCGAGTGGGACATAGCAGCGAAGTCTATCTCAGTAGCCACTTAAGATTTTGCGTTAGTTACTCCTCAGATATGTATTATGTTTGGAAGTTGAGAGGTGTGTCTTTGTGTCTCTGGTTACTAGCATATAAGCTTCACAAACATATTTGTGATCACAATCTCTCAGAGTTTGTGATAAAATTGAAAAGAATTTTGCTCCCAAGTTGAGCTACCTTTGGGGCTGGAAATCTCATCAAGCACCAGTGGCTCAGTCTGCAGGAAGCTGTCCCTCAGCATTGACTGTTTTCCTCTTCTAGCTCCGATTGTTGCACCAAATTTCACTGTTGAGGATACATCTGCAGATTCCATACTAGTAAAATGGGAAGATATTCCTGTGGAAGAACTTAGAGGCTTTTTAAGAGGATATTTATTTTACTTTGAAAAAGGAGAAAGAGACACATCTAAGATGAGGGGTTTGGAATCAGGTAAGCGGATTTCTAGAGCCGTGAAATTCCTCCTTAACTCCCAAAAGAGAAGACAGAAAAGGAAAGCACCACTAAGTAGCTTAGTACTGGTTTCCAGATTGAAAAAACAGAGGCATGACATTGCAGCAGTCATTTTATGAATAAGTACAGTCAAAGGCATCAATGTGTGATAAATGATATGAACAGTCTGTCAGGAATCACCTGCGTCATTTCTTTCTGAAGCCTTTGATTATAAGCCCTCAAGGCCAGCAGCATCCTGATTGGTGCTATCTGAGGCATGGTTGCGCCTGAGGGAGGCTACTTAAAAACAAAAGACAAAGAAAAGATCTTCCTTTTCATGTCATAATAATTATGGTGGGATTTTGTGTGTACTTTAAAGTAACATAAAAGTGACCTTTGTGGATGACCTCTTGCTGTGTAGACATTATTCTAGAGAATGTCTGTTCAGCTTCCCGTAGCCCTTTGAGTTAAGCTGTGATATAGCCGTGTCACAGAGGGGCTGGAGGAACTGACCCAGGTGGGACTTTCCTGTGGCTCTGGCCACTCCCAGATGGGGCATGACAAGTGTGCACAGCCATGTGATAAAAATGGTGCCAGGATCAGTAATCATATTCTTTACTTTAAAAACAGGTCGCTCTGACATAAAGGTTAAGAACATTACTGATGTGTCCCAGAAGACACTGAGAATTGCTGATCTGCAAGGGAAAACAAGTTATCACCTGGTCTTGCGTGCCTACACGGATGGTGGGATGGGCCCGGAGAAGAGCATGTTTGTGGTGACGAAGGAAAACTGTAAGTGGGATACTGCATAGAGCAGTAGTTAAATCATAGCACTTTCGGCAGGTTGGGTTATGTAGCAGCCCCCATTTTCTAAAGTTTCATTTTTATCATAGGCAGGAAACAGTGTTCAGAGGCCATGAAATAGCTTCATATTAATCCTTGTCAGTTATTGGAAATCATTTCCTAATTGGATACTTAAGAATTCAGTGAACGTCTGGAGTTAATTCATATTTAGGTTCTATAATGATCAACCTGTAAATTTTTTTGTCCTAACTACTCTATGATTTTCTGCATGTTCAGGAAACAGTGAGAGAAATATCCTAAGGAATCTGTGGAGTGTATTACTTAGTATGTTGAGATAGAAAACAGAGAATTGGGAGGATTGAAGAACTTGGCTTTAAGTTGACCCCGGCTCGCACTCTGCCACAGCGTGTTGAGAGCACCCACAGTCTTCTCACAGTCACGAGACTGTGCCCCTCATGGGCACTTTTGACCCCACAGGGCCATTGGCAACGTTGGTGAAATTTCTGGTTATCATAACTAGATCGTGCTTGGAGGCTAAGGGATACGCTGACCTCTGTCCCCAGCACAGTAAAGACATAACTGATCTTACATCTTAATAGCACCAAGGTAGAGAAGCTGGTTCTAAGGAACTGATGTATTAGGATCAAAATTTTTGCAAGACTTTCAAAGGTCTATTTAAATATTTTTTAGTGTCCCTGGAACAGTTAGATTAATTTCTCTTCAAATAATCCACCAACTTAAAAATCTTCTCATATAATCTAATTCCAAGCCTTGCACTAAAAATGATGATTTTAGTATATGCACAACTTTTTTCAGCTGTGGGACTAATCATCGCCATTCTCATTCCCGTGGCTGTGGCTGTCCTTGTTGGAGTGGTGACCAGTGTCCTTTGCTATCGGAAGCGAGAATGGTAATGGTACCTGCATTTGCTCTTGCTGCTTTGTTCGTAAAGGCATGACTATTAAGTGTGCGTGTTATGAAATAATGGTATCATTTTTGGTTGAAACTAGTAAAAATGATTGTTTTTAGTTCAAATTAATATTGGATTTTATACCAAACAAGAACGTGGTATATTAAAGTTTTCAAATTAGTAGAGTAAAAATGTAATTTTCCTCTGTTGTATTGGCTAATAATTTAAAGTGATAGCTATATGCAACGTTAAATGTTAATGATTAAAAGCTTCATGTTCCTAGTAACCTTACAAAAATCTGGTCACTTACTCAGGTATTCAACAAATATAAATGATCTATGTAAAGGGAACATAGTGAACAAATAAGCCTTGTCCTGACAGACTTACAGGATTGTGGGCATGCTGCACACTGAGCCCATTGTTGACCAATACATACATAATCATCCAATAAATACACTTTTGCAGAGTGTAAAGAGGGTACAAGGAAGGGCACTGGGTACCATGAAGGAAGTAGCAGGGAAACATATCACTGAGGTAGTCAGCTGAGACTTCCTAGCAGCGTCCCGAAGAATAAGGGCAAAGGGAAAGAATTTTCCAGCCCAAAAGAATAACATCTGCACAGGCCCAGAAATTGGAGAGAGTTTGATCTTCTAGAGAAAGTAAGATCCACTTGTTGGGGTGAGACAAGATAGTAAGGACGGAAGGTGAGGAGAGGGAATGTGAGGGATAAGGTGAGGTGAGGTGACAGGTGAGGTGAGTGAGGTGAACGGGGCTGAGCCGTTGAGTCAGCTGCACAGCAGCTGTCATGCACTGACGCAAATGTCTTCAGACATAGATGGCCCTCCCTAGTCTTAAAAAAATGTCATCACTTATATTAAAAAAGAGAATGTATTCTAGCGATCCTGCCATGTAAGCCATACATAGTAGCTTAGGACTGCAGAATAGCCCATTTTCGTAGCCATATTCTCATTACCAAAAATCTCATTTTAAAAATTACTTCACTACCAAAAACTAAGACCAAGTAATGAGATATTTGTGTTCCAGGCAGTAACAGCATTATTTTTCCTTCAGAAGTTTCAAACAATAAAATTCTTTTTTAATACCTGTAAATATGAGAGGACCTCTTGTGTTTGTCTGCACTTTTTTTTTGCTCAAGATTAATAGCCTGCCTTTTTCTGAGAGTCTAGAGTCTGGGGTGGATAGTGGAAAGCTGCCCAATACAAACATGTTTCCTAAGCAAATGGGTCACACTTAATCCTGTTTGCAATATGTATGTTGGGTTAGCTGAGTAATACTTGTATTTGACTTTTGACTTGATAGCACAACCACCATCTTAATGCTTCACTTTCTATTTTTATAAGATATTGTTGTTCTAGAACTAGGTGTGTTACTTACAGTTTTCATACAGGCGCTTCTGTGTGCATTCTTCAGAAAGCTCTCAAGAATGAACATACTGAAATTAGTCTTCCATTTTTTATTTCTGATGTTTGTTAATCTTACAAAATGTCAGAATAAGCCTGATGATTTATGAATTTATCTTACTGGTAATCTTATGTTATTAAACTTATTTGATCATTCTTTATTTAAAGGATTAAGGAAACCTTCTACCCTGATATTCCAAATCCAGAAAACTGTAAAGCATTACAGTTTCAAAAGAGTGTCTGTGAGGTAATCCTTTATTTTCTTACCTATATCTGTGAAGTACTGGCTTCGCTGTACTTTATTCTGTCTACTGCGAAAAGTCATTAACATGTGAATGCCATTCTTAGTAAAGCATCTTGAAAAAATAGCAGTGCTCTTAACATTTGCTGAATTCTTAAAGTTATTCATTGTATATTGTACTGTGCTCCTTTTTCCACTAGTATTAATAGCAAGGAAGACATTGATCTGTACAAAAGGATTACTTTGCTCTAATATGCACTATGGAGGGGTAAAGAGAGGTTTTTACAAGCAAATGTGCTAGCCTTCATCACCATTCTTATATTTATTTTTAGGGAAACAGTGCTCTTAAAACATTGGAAATGAACCCTTGCACCCCGAATAACGTTGAGGTCCTCGAAGCCCGATCAATAGTTCCTAAGATAGAAGATACAGAAATAATCTCCCCAGTCGCTGAGCGTCCAGAGGATAACTCGGAGGCAGAACCTGAAAACCATGTGGCTGTGTCTTACTGTCCACCTGTCATTGAGGAAGAAATGCCAAACCCAGGAGTGGATGAAGCCGGAGGGACGTCACAGGTCATTTACATGGATGTCCAGTCCATGTACCAGCCCCAGGCCAAACCGGAGGAAGAACAAGAAAGTGAGCCTGTCGGGGGGACGGGCTATAAGCCCCAAATGCACCTCCCAGTGACGCCTGCTGTGGAAGGCCTGGCTGCAGAAGGTGACCTAGACGGAGCTGCAGGCTACAGGCCACAGGCAGATGTGAACACCTGGCACTTGGTGTCGCCAGACTCCCCCAGGTCCACAGACAGCAACAGTGAGATCGTCTCTTTTGGAAGCCCGTGCTCCGTTAACTCCCGACAATTTCTGATCCCTCCTAGAGATGAAGACTCTCCAAAATCAAACGGCGGAGGGTGGTCTTTTTCAAACTTTTTTCAGAACAAGCCCAATGACTAACAGTGTCCCCTGCCACTTCAGTCTGCCATCTCAATAAGCTCTCACCGCTGGTGCTGCTGTGTCAGCGTGGGTCTCCTGGAGGAGTCTGTGAAGTATTGCTGGTGAGGGGGACGTCACCGCGTGCAAGTTGTATTAAGTATTCCTGTGCTTTCCATGTAGTCCAAAAGCCCAGTAGGGTAACTCGGAAGTTCATCCCACAAAACCCAAGATTTGTGATTCAAGCCAAAGAATCCTCACCACTCTATCTTCCAGAAGCATTTCTAGGCTAATGGCCTAGCCCACACGTGAAAACAAATCCCTCAGCAACTGTGTTCTGTTGTGTTGTGAATGGTTTTCCCATATGTACTCTGTGGAATTGCAAGTGGATTTGCAGGTGAGGGGAAAATGTCACAAGTAACAGATGACCTCTATTTGCCCGACGTTTACTCCATTCTAGATGAAAACCAAGCACAGCTGTTAAATCTTTCAAAATTATTCGCCTCTGTCCTCAGCATTTACAAAAATGAATATAAGGTTTAATGTAGTGACAGCCATTTAGTGTTTAGTTTGGCAAAGTGTGCTGATTTCCGTGCCTACTGTATAATGGTTACCAAATAGTGGTCTCAGGGGTACAAACTTGGAAAAAGAGTGTGACACTGACTAGCCCTCACTAGAATCACTTTCTCTTGCTTTGGTAGATTCTCTGAACCTTGTTCAGCTTGTATGCCAGCTTCCTGTATTGCAATCAGTTGCCTTAATATTGCAAACTTAAATATCTAAGACTGTTGTGTTGTTCTAAGTTTTTAAAATATTGTATTTTTTTTTTTGGTAACACGGTCAGTTTTATAATTACACAGCATTTTCAGTGTTACTCATAAGCCTATAATTCCAGTGATTTACTGTTTGAGACTACTAAACAGTATTCAGTGGCGTTAACGTTCCAGTAGGTTCTGATTGGCTTCCATTTCTCCGAGAAGCCTGGATCATTGCTCTTTGACCCCCACAGTGAGCTTTTCTCTTGATCTTGCATCTTGGTGATTCCAGCCTCTTAAACAATCATCAGTTCAGATTATTTGATCTGGTCCTCAATTTTTTAAGTACAAAACTAAAAAGACAATGCTTCCTCTAGGGACAGTTACTCAAGGGCTACTTTATGTGACGTGCTGGTGGTCAGTGGGCCGTGTCACGGTGTAAGTGGGAGCAGTCATCCTGTGAGCAGCCAGGTCACGTGTCTCAGCACCCTGCCCCCCCTGTTTTCCCTAGAATGAAGGTGGTCTTTGGAAAAGGAGAATGAAAAACAAAATGTTGTATCTTATATTTTCTCTGGCCCTGGATTGTTTGTGTATTTTGACTTTTGGTTGTTAAGACAGGATGACTTGAGAATGTGAAATAGCTGAGTCAGTCAAGATATGCCTGTTTTTCATCATCTGAGGTTCTGTATTTGCAGATAACGTATTGCACATGATGCATCAGGGTTTTTTTTTTCCCTAACTCATCATGTGTCTTTATAAAAACCATGTTGTGGAAAAATCTACTGGGTGACAAGGAACAAAATCTATTTAGGTACTCTGTTTATGAATCCTGACTTTAGCAACTAGAGTTCAGCTAAATTCCTCGGCTTCATGATCTTTGGACACGTGGAATGAAATATAATTATGTGCACACATAGTATGTTAAAACTATACACTATCTCATAGAGAACTTCAGCAGTGAAAAATACATCAAAACAGAGCCAACCCTTAAAGAATTTGTTCTGCCATCTTTCTCCTCTTGGGCTCTTTGCCTCAGCTTCCACCCCTGACTGAGTCCAGGGACTGCTGTCTCCCCTGCCAAAGCCAACCTTACCTTAATCCTCTTAGCTCAACTCACCCCTCATTTCCTACCAAACTCCAGGTACCGCTATAGAATTAAGTGTTGGCTGAGTTAAAAGTTTGTTGATCTAAACAGTGCTAACCTGAGACCATGGGAGAGAACCAGGAAAGATTGTTTGGATACTTCATCGAGGACTGCCTGGCTCTGGTGCCTTTCTGGTGCCCACCAGCCTCTCCAGTGACCAGCCTATTTGGCTGGTGGTGAACCACACAGAGGGTGTCTTGATTCCTTCCACTCTGTCCAGGACTTGACTGCTGTTCCTGTGTGTAAAGGTGAAGTATGCATTCACTTCTTCCTCCACCCTCTGGGTTTCCACACACAAAGATCATCTAATGGGAACAGAGTTACAAGAAGCAGAGTAATGTTTTACTAGTCTGGATGAGCTCCATGTGATATGCTTAAAAGAACGTGGTTCAAGTCAGCAGCCAGAACAGGTCTCTGAATTGAGGACAGCCAGTCCACTGTACAGATCGGAAGGTATTAACCTCCCAACCCCTGTGCCACCTGGACAGGTAGGAGCAACACCGCTGGGAGAGGGGAGGGAAGGGGGCAAGAAAACCCACCTCTGCCTATACCCTGCTGTTTGAGGCGCTGGAGACATTGGCAGAAGTGTGGGTTATCCGCAACCTATACCTGCTTGTGAAAGGGGTCTGTAGCTTTGTTCTGTCCAATTGGATTAGCTCCGGTCCCTGGTGAGGGGTAAAGAAAGACTAGAAGAAGGGGCTAGATGTGTTCCCTCCAGCCTTTCCTAACTGAGAAAATAATTGGGAAATCCCTCTCTCCTTAACTACAGCCCAACCGTTGGTTAGAAAATTCTAAATGTATAAACTAGAATTTTTACATTACATGGTTGACAAAAACTGCCTTAGGGACACATTTTCTCATCGTTCATAAGTCAACTCATTTAGAAGCCACTGTCAGTGAAGCTTCCCATAGAAATGGCAGCGGTCGTTAACACCTGAATCTCTTTGTGAGTGGCCATCTTGAACAATATTCACAGATTATTATTGTTAGAAGAAAGACCTTGTACATAGTGTATTGTATGAGTGACATCAGGGTGTGGAAGCCGTCAGAGCCTGGATTTGGGACTGTCGCTTTGAAGGCCTGGGCAGATGACGCATGTAGCGTGTGCTCGGCTGTGAAGGTGCTTTATTCTTGGGGCTTAGCCAGAGGCAGCCACTCACAAAAAAGGTTAAGGGCGGAAATCACAGCCTCACTTTCCAGACCAGCATTATTTTCACGGTTCAGGAATCTGAAGGATTGCTCTTGGAACACTAGTACTGTCGTGCTCTCAAACAGTGGTAAAAGTCAATTCTTAAAACATCCTGCACCTCATATTCTTGTTGGAGCTTAGTCCTGTAATTTCTTAATTGTCTTCAATACTGTCTATATTTAAAGAACGTTGTAATTCTTTCTATATTTGAATAATCTGATTAGTATATGGAAGATTAGTAAATATTTTCTTCCAAAAGGAATTTGAAATCATTTTTATGGTGTTTTGAAATTAAGGTATTCCCTGACCTACCAATATTCAGAAAATGTCATGTCACATTTTTCTACTGCTCAGGCACATAATTTGATAAAATTTTGTTTTAATTGATCCTAAAGTAATTGTTACTGATCTCTCTCTTTGAACCATGTCATTAGTATATATAAGATACCATTTTTTAAATTTTGAAAGTGAAATTGGGCATTTTAGGAGTAAACCTGTGAGGCCGTTAATTACTAAGACAAGGAACATAATGGAAGTCCAGCGAGTGATTTTTTTATTGACTGAGGCCCATTCCGGAGCATGCAAGGACATGTCCTGAAGTTTGGGCAGGTCTGAGGTGTTGGGCTGGGAGACTCAAGTCTACTATCAGGAGTAGGAGTGGGAACTGGGGAGACCCGTGCAAAAACAGCACTGGATACCTTATTTCTCCCTAACCTTGAGTTTTCATTGTTCATTTGTGTTTGGTGGACACACAGTTTGGCACATGTTTGTACCAACTAGTCTGTGTTCTAGCAACCAAACAGTAAATTGATGTGTGAGCTTGACTGATTAACATAAGCACTTGTTCTTTTGATAAATTATTTCTTAAGCTTTTATTTTAAACTGATATTTCCTGCTGAAACAAAGTGTCCATCTTTTATATCCAGAAGAAATTTTTTGCAGAAGAAATGATTTATTTCCAAACTTATGGGAAATGCATCTTTTACACATGGCCAGAGGCTATCACTGGAAATTACTTGGTTTGAATTTGATCAGTGTATTGCTCATGGATTATGTTATCAGGGAAATTAATAATTGTTAAACCTTTTTCACCAGGGTAGTAAAATCTGTACTCTTTTTCAATTAGTGCTTTTGTCTTAACATGATCATATTCATGCTAATTTTAATACAGGTGAATTTTATTGCCAGTGGAGAGGATTAATAACATTCAATTAATTGATATGTAAAACTTCGTTGTATATGATAAAATTCCAGGAGGTGTAATGATTTGATCTAACTATAGCCAAAAAGTTGTGATTATGACATTGAATTACATCAGGATTCCATTACTGACCGTAAATAGCACTTGCTTTTCCCCAGTCAAGAATATTAATGTTTTGGATTATAAATGTCCACGTCATAACAGAATTTATCTGTGCAAGACAACTTCTCATTGTCTGACATTTTTATGAAAATTGAGAGTAGTGTTTTAAGAGGGAAACACTGTTTATGTTCAAGTGCTACCTAAAGAACCATAGAAACAGTAAGTTCAGAAGCTCTTAAATAAGTAAACTGTAACTGATTTAATATTAACCAAATGCAAAGCAGTAATACTTAAGTTCTTTTTAGTCAGCATAATTTAAATACCCTAAAAACCAAAATATGTGAATGGGAAAATAATATTTAATTGATAAGGAACTTTTATCTTCTAAGCTTACCTTTGCAGCCAGTCAGAGCTTAAATTTCTTTTCAAAAAACTAATAACAGACCTTTTTTCTGGTGCACTTAAAACCCACATACTCTGTACATCCAATTGAATGGCTCGCTCGAATATATTGAACTTACTTCTATATTTGAAATGTACTTCCCTTATGACAATTCCATTTTAAATGGGTAACCTTCGATTTCTGAAGCATTCCAGATCTGAAATTATAAAAGATCCAGAGGTTTGTAGGTAGTAACATAGTAATCACTAAAAGGCAAGTTATTAGATTTAACATTGGCATCAGGATTTTGCATTTGATTACAGAAAACAATACCAATAATGATTTTCATAATTTTTTCCAAATATTCTTCCCCCATTTGATTTCAAATACCTTTCCCATTATTTATAATATACTCTGCTGTTTAATTTTTTTTTGCTTCTAGCATAATGATTAGGAGAAATGTGACTATGTTATGAATAGTTGAATACTACACAACAATACACTGCTATTCAGTTCATTGTTGCGGAAGGGTAGGTATTATATGATACCCTGGGATTTGTTTTATCTTACTACTTTCTCAAAAAGGAGAATAGCTTTTTCTTTAATGCTTTTCAATTCATAATTGTTTGAAAGAGAGTAACCTCAATGAGAAAGAGAAACATCTTAATTTTCAGATTATACTTCCTTACAGGTATGTCCAAGGTAAAATCATTGAAAATTTCCAACTTTCCTAGTCGGAATGTTTTCTGTCTCCTTCTCCTTCATTAGCTGGCCATAAATCAGATGTCCTTACGATTCTTAGGAAGTCACCATATTTTTTATTTTCAAAATTATGTTATAATGAATTACTGTTTACAAAATACACATACTGTGAACAGATACAAGTCTTTGTCCTTTATAAGGTTGTTTGTAGAATGAGTGTTTTTTAAAAGGGGATGTTTTATGTTAAATATTTTCAATTTTTTATAAATACTAGTAGTTGTTTACTAATTTTTGTTTCATCAGGTGTGTGCAAATATTGCTGAAAGATAGGGAGAAACTACAGATCTAACACTTCCTTTCTCATTTCTTGAAATGTTTACCACTGCAGGCTATTTTTTTAACCTGAATGATCAGTTGTAAATTCTGTTCCTAAAATCATGCTTAATCATATAAAGAAACATTTAAATCTACTTACACAGGAAGTAAACTATAGATGTCAGTAGGTTTTGTGTCTCAGTCTGATTAACAGAATTCTGAGTTTTGTATGGAATAAAATAACTCCACACACAGAGATGACAACTGAGGTATTTTATGTCTTTTGAAAATTGGGAAATTGTGTTGGTGTTAAAATGGAAAATTTGAACATTTTCTATCCTGGTATAATTTCAGAACTTTTAGTTTCCAAATCTTTTGGAAAATGTGGTTATAGCAAGAATGTAGAATATAAGTAACCTATTACTAAGACACCTTAAATGTAAAACTAGTATGCTTGGCTGTTAACTCTAAAGATGTTACTATGTCTGTTTTTAAAACATGCATGTATTTAACAATTTTACCATAGTATTGTCATGGGAAAAAATAAATATATTTTCTTACAACTTACACTGACAGATTATGGACATTATTTTTTCTTTGATTTGTTCTCTGCTTTAAGCACCTAGGAACAGTGATCAGAGGATTATGACAAAATTAAGAATCCTGCACTGCATTGCTAGAAACTTTCATGGGCTCCATTATCTGTATTCTAATTGCCTGAGAAGTTAGCATAAAAATAGCCAAATGATAGGGAGATGACATAAAACAAAATAGGAATTTTAGAATTTATTTCCTTTTGATGATAACATTTTTTGAGATTCTGGGAATGCAGCAACACTTGTTTCTAGTTTATAAAGTTGGAAATCATCATTGATTCAGCAACATCTTGTAAAGTCTGAAATAATCTTAAATAGAATTTCATAAAGAAAAGAAATTAAGCCTTTAGTCATAGTTAACTTAGAATTATGCAGCGTAAATTCAAATATAAGTGGATATGAAATATAAATGGACCTGGATTTAACTGAAAGAAACTGCAGGCCAATTTTATATTAAGTACACCACACGTGTTAGTAAGGAAATGCTGTAAGAACTCATGCATATGGTCTGCTTTCATGCATATGGTCTGCTTTCATGCGTATGGTCTGCTTGTAGGGAGATCACAATAAGTGTGTCCAGATAGTGAATTCTTGAGCTAAACCTAGCCATCAACCCAGGAACTTTGAAAAGGTCAAAAAGAGGAATGATGTGATTATTTGGGGAAAGAAAACAGGTGTGAATAATTTTTTTAATGTACAATATCCACCATCCCACTAAAATGTTAGCTACAAACTCAAGTTCTTTCCAAGAGCTCAGTAAAAATGAGTTTTGACTGGCCTCTAAATGTAGCACATTACTTCCGCTCTGGAGAGTCTAAGAATAAAACTGAATTGAAAGTTTTTATTCAGTGGACAAGAACCAGGGAGGTTGAAGTAACAAGAGATGTCTCGTGCTGATTTGGGGGTAAAATGGAGATGAATTTACCCTGCAGTGATTACTCTCAGGTTAAAAGAGACAAGGAAAAGCTTTTGAAGATTAAAACCCCTGACACAGAAACCATGTTAAAGGGAGTATAAAGTGTGTTGGGCTCGTCTTTACCTGTCTATGAACCTTGCAAGAGGGGAGACTTTCAGGTCAGCTCAAATTTACATCACCCCCCCAGCTGTTTTCATCAAGGCCACAAAATTGCCCTGTCATGGTGGTAGTAGAATTACGGGGACTACACCCTGGGGAGGCTGTTGGGGGGTAACCAAATATTTTAAGAAAATCAAATAAAAAATAATCAGTAGACTGAGTAAAACAGACTGCTTTCCACAGGGATGGACATAGTCCACCCCTGTTGAGGGTCTGAATAAAACTAAAAAGCAGCAGAGGGAAAAACAAAAGCACCTGGGCTGCAGCCTAAGCCCTCAAAGGCAGAAGCTGTTAATCTTCCTATCATGAGAGGCACTTGTGCGTACACCTCATTCAACTCAACATTCTCCTCAGAGTTGATGAGAGACTTGGAAAGTTTTTTTTTTCTTTTTTAAGATTTTGTTTTTGCGTAGAAGAACTGAGGTGTCGCCAGAGGGGCAGGGGTGAAAGGATTCACCAGAGACAAGTGGGGAACAGAACAGGCAGGTGCACTGAAATACACTGCTGAGGGGAGCAGCTGGCCAGACAGGAGAGGTCTGCTGCGCCATGTGGGTCAGCTCCCTGGCTAGGGATGGAACTCAGGCTAGCTCAGTGGTAGTGCTGATACTTAACCCCTAAGCCATCAGGAGGCCCTGGGGAAGTCTTGAAGAGGCAAAGCATTGAGAATACATGGGCGCTCTTAGTCCCAGACTGTCCAATTACCAGTGCAGACATGCCCTTCAGAAATGTACCTGGAACCTGGTTTTCTCAGTCCCCAGGTGTGGCTTGTTCACTTTCCTGAGGTGATTGATGCAGTTTCCACCCTCAGGGGCCCACTGCCTGGCTCTTGCAAACACCTGGCTGCCATTAGTAAACACCACCTTGTACCTGGACCCTCCTGGAGAAATGAATCAGCATTTCATGCCACCCAGCTCTGCACCCTGGGTCCTGGTGCTGACCTTGGCAGTGTGAAGCAAAGATTGTACAGTTTATGCACAGCTCCTGACAGGCTAGCTATGGGATGCTACAAGTGCCTCCACCCCTTGAGTATCTTCAGGAACACCTCAGACTTTCTGACCAGCACCTGAGGGGGTCAAATGCCTCAAACCAGTTTAGATGCACTTTAGAATATGACTGTCAGTTAGTCAGACAGGTGTTACATAGCCAAAGGCCTGCTAATGTCCAGGGGTGGGATGCAGTGTCGTTTTGACCTCACACAGTAACTTCTTCCATCCTCTGGGCTCAGTGTAAGAGTTGCTGACTCAGAGGAGCCTCTTCCATTATTCTGGGCCCTGTTCCTTTGCCTCCCCAGACCTGAACACAACCCCAGCACACTGGGCTTATGATGTCATTGGTTTTAATTAAATTTTACTACTCACCATCCACTTACAAAACCAAATTTGAGGGATAAAGCTTCACACCTCAACATGTGCTTGTACTTTACTCAGCCACCACGAACCCTCCAGGGCCACTAGGCTTCATATTACACCCTCCATCCCCCAACTCTCTTCTCCTTCCCTTCCTCGCGTATCCGCCATACTTTTTCGCCAAGGTTTTTTCATCGCATTTTGTCGATCTTTTTTCTTTGTTATCTAAAGCTTTATTTGATAACAACAATGGAATAGCCTCTCAGAGCCACTGCATCAGAGCTCAGCAGAGTATCTGCCACATCGCAAGTGCTTGACAAATATTTTTTAAATCATGGTGTTGCAAGTGCTTGACAAATATTTTTTAAATCATGGTGCCTTGATAAAACAAGTGATTGAATGTTTTCTCCCAGGTATAGGAAATATATTACTTTACAGGGAGGGCTGATAGGCCAGGGAAATAGTCTCCAACTATGGAAAGACAGGGCAGTCCCAGTCAAACTTGGGAGTTTAAGGAGGAGGCTCAGAAGCTTGCTGTGGTGGGCTGAGGCAGCTCCTTCCCCAGGGCAGGAAGGCAGCACCTTGGTCTTTGTTTACCACCGAGCTTCAAGAACTGTTCAATGCAGTGGCTCTGTTCTCCCTAGAAGATGTTGGATAACAAAGATAACAGCTTTCTGTTATCTTTGACAGCAGCACTAAGAGATTAAATGGGCTTTATCTGTAGAGTCAACAGGTTAGGCTCCTTTCCCCACCCACTTTCCTTCTACCTTCAGAATCTCCCCCACTTTTTTTTAATGCCTTTGGGGTTAGGGTCTCTGGATCTTTCCAAATGCATGACCAAGTGATCCATTCCTATCACACCTCTCTTCCCCAGTTACAGCTACTTTTCCAGGACATAACAGTGACCTTACAGGCATCTATTTGTAGATCAGTCAGCTCTGGGCTGTATAGTCTACTCAGAAGCAGCACTTCACTTGATCTTAGCCAAAAGGCCGAGTGATTCTCAGAAGTAACACTTAGCTCTTTTCTATATCAAAACTTTCTTCTCAGGCCAAATGTCCCCAGAGAACTGGATTCAGTCTTATTGTTACAGGGCACCCAGTGTGAACTGGGCCTGTTTGTGGGGCCTCACCAGTGCCTAAAATTCAGTTGTCCTGCAGACACACACAAAAGGGTCAATATGGGTTTATTTACAAAAGGGGAAAAGAAAAGGAAACAACAACTGGAATAGCTTACCAGTTCCGCTGACTTGGAGCTCTGGTAAAAAACTAACTGAAAGCCCCCGTGTCACGCAGTCTGGAGAGCCGTTTCCTGAGTGAGAGAGCGAGAGATTCAGTGGTGCCCTATTTATCCCCCACTGTCCCAGAATGCCTGCTTAGCTCCGTCCTTGGGTCCTCGCAGTTCTCTCCCTGGTACTGCTGGGAGTTGTAGTTCCCAATTACTGGAGTAGGGGGTAGAGTCTAGAAAGCCGGCGTAGGGGGTGGAGTCCATAAGACTCTGCAGAGTTCCTTTAGGACATCCTTCCCCTTAACAATTCCCCACTTTTGATTTAATTTCCCAATGAAGAAGCCAGTGGCCAGTGAGCTTGGAAGAGGCCAGACTTTCACCTGGAACCACAACCCTGAAGAACACGTTGATTTGCGGATCCAAATCAAAGCTGGCTCTGGATCCTTTTATGTCCCTTTATGTTCTCATGAAGGTTTCATCCAGGGGTTGGTTTGCACATAGGAGCCCTCAACATAACTGTGCACAAAATGAAAAAGTGTCAATGAGCATCTGTGAAAGGAAATGCTACAGCAATTCTTAGGACTTAGGAAAAAAAGACTTAAAAACTCACCCTTGAAAGTTGAGGACTGAAACATCCAGTGGGGGTTGGGTGGGAAGGGACAAGGACATAGCAGGAAGGCTGCACACATGGTGGTGGACTTGGGGGACTCGGTGGTGGTGCACTGTGATGGTGAGGCCAGTTAAACACAAATTTACAAAAACTGTGACATTCAGAGTCCAGTGCAGTATCCATTGCACCACGGAGCCAAAATTTGATGAAATTTAAAACAGAAAACAACTTTACTCTCTAGCCCCCTCCATCTAAGGACTCCGAGGAGTCAAACACACTTGGAGGGCTTCAGCTCCTTGGCTGTGACCTCATGTTACATGCTACGGTGCTGAATGGGGTCAAAGGCCGTGCCAGGGGGTGGCTCGGCTGTTTTCCTTTCAGAGGTCATAGAAATGTGTCCTGGTCGACCCCCGAGCACATTTTCCAAAGCACTTGACGGAGCCTCCCCGCCCCGGCTCTCTGGCCCTTGGAGCCCTGAGTGGAGTGAGAATGTGCGTCTTCAGCCAGGCCCGGAGGTCACCATGCAGCAGGCAGCAGAACTGTGCCCCTCCCCCCACGGCTTGCTGGTCTGGGCCTCCCTGTTCTTTGCTCTGCCTCCGCCTTCCCTCAGCCAATTTCCTCGCTAGGCTTTCCGCAGCTAATCCCTTTGGCGTGGTGCCTGTTATTTTTGTTTCTAAAAATGAGTGGTTATGAGCAAATTCTTTGAGCTTCCCTGGCCTTCCTTCTCAGAGACAATTCAATCCAAGTCCTCCTGTGGCCAAGTGAGAGTGGTAGCCCCTGAAAAGTGGACTATCCAAGGAGGTCAGAGCTCCTGGCTGGGGTCATGTAGGCCTGGGCAGCTGGGGCATGTGGAGAGGCAGTGCCCACGTTTGCCATACGTGCCTCTTTGAGTCACTTGGATCTCAAGCAAGCGAGAAGAACAAAGACAAAAATTCAGCCACCTCATCCCAAATGCTGAGTGGAGTGTTCCTCTCCCATCTTTCCAGGAAAAGACAAGTGCTCCCAGGAGCCGTGTACTTTCTAGGACAAAGATATCTCTGCAAGGGCAGGCAGGAAGAAGGGGCGAGCGGGGAGTGTTTGCTCTGCTGCGGCCCTGTGCTTTCAGCTCTTGGCTGGGCCGGGGAGGGCAGGGGCCCCGGAGAGCACACTGCTGCTTAGAAGTAGTTTGCAACGACTCCCCTTAGTTCTAAAGGTTCTTTGTGGCGAGGTAGGCAAAGGAGAGAAGGGAAAAGTTCAAACCCAGGCCTCATTGCCTGTCAGGAGGCCCAAATCCCATCGCCACAGAGCAGGTCTGATCTCTCCTTTCGGATGTGCTCCCTGGAGTCCTTGCCCCTGGAGAACTTCAGGGAGAGGGAGACTCAGAGCCAGAAGGAGAAAATCCCTTCAGCCACGAGGTTCTTGCCAATGAAGGAGCCCCCGAAATGCCACCAAACATCCTGGTACCTGTGGGCAGGCCATATTAGGCTCAAAGTGGGGGGAGGAGTAGAAAGGTCTCCAGGGCAGTGTCATGGCTGCCCTTCAATGCTGGCCTATGGCTAAGCCACCCAGGCTTTCTTGCCAGCTTCTGTCTCCCTGTGCCCATCTGCTCTGGCCATCACAGAAGGGCTGTTATTAAGATCAAGTATGTGAACATTCTTTGAACGTGACGTTTGAGTATGATTACTCACAGGGCCTATCCTAGGAGACAGTCCATGTGGCTGAACTGGATGAGTCATTTTGCTCCGAAATAGAGTCACCTATAGGCTGGAGCTTCCTGATGCCGTGGTCACTGCCACAGGACCCACCATTTAAATGCCTTCGGGCATTTCTCTCCTGTTTGGGGTGTGCTGTGGAACAGCCAGTGACGACGCACTCAGAAGACCCCCAGTCTGCACTCAACTGCGGTGTGGGCCAGGCGAGCAGCACACACTCCGCGTTAAGAATTGTCCCGTTGGGGGCCCTCCCTGGTGGCGCAGCAGGTTAAAGCACAGCACTGAGAAGCTAAAGCCGCTTCCGCATGAGTTCGATTCCCGCCTGCCCTGGAGGTGACCACATGGCGTGGCAGACCTCTCCAGGCCCGCCCGCTGCGCCCCTCAGCAGTGTACTTCGTCGATCTGCCTGTTCTGCTCCCCACTCTGTCTCTGGTGAAGCCTCTCGCCGCCCCTAAGCCTCTGGCCTGTACCCCAGCTCTGTATGCACAAATAAATAAATCTTTAAAAAAAAAAAATTGTCCCGTTGATCCCATGCGCTGTCCCATCTAGCTCCGCCAGTCTCCTCCTCAGTGTCTTGGGATGACTCTGGAACTATCCCACGCCCTTCCCAGCCCTGGGTCTAGGCTGTCAAGCACTCACCAGCCCCCACCTCTACCTGCAAGGGCAGCCACCGTGAGCTCCTGGTGGGGTCAGAGGATGGAAGAGGAAAAAGGAAAGAGCTCATGCTTCTTCCAGGCCCCTCTCCTACATTATTCTTTGCCTTTCCACTTGGAGTTGGGATTCTCCGCCTTTATTTTCCCCAGCAGCTGGGCCTCTGCAGACTGTCCCCTGGTGCTTCCCTCCCAGGGAAGAACAGCCTTTTGGGGGTGGGGGTGGGAGGGTTGGCTGTCAGGATTCTGAGAGGGGCTGGAGCCCCTCCCACTCCCTATTCCTCTTTCTTTGGGAACTCTTCGTGCTAAAAACAAGGTTTCTGAGAACCGTTTTTTTCTGGGTTAAAGGTGAAAAATGCAGCTTTTCCTCCAAGTGGAAAGCATTCAGCCTGCCAACTCCAGGCACATTTCCGAGATCCTTCCTCCCACTCAGGGAGGCGGCAGCTCCTTGCGAGGGAAAGAAGAGGTGGCTGGTGGAGGGAAGTCGGAAGGAAAGCACCAGTTACTCAGAAACCAGGGCTATTAGTGTGGAAACCAGAGGGACTGTTTGTGTTGGATGGGCCTGGAGACTGGGACAGGAAGCGGGAGGAAATGAAAGGCCGAGAGGGGACAGCAGCGCACCTATTCAGAGTGGGGCGTGATAGGCCGGGCCCTGGAGCTTCTAGGACAGAGTGGGGACAAAAGGACCCATAGACCTTCCTGAGAGAAACCCCAGGAGGAAACATATGGGGTTGTGAAAGTCAGTTTTAACAAGAAAAGCAAGAACAGTCCCTTCCCTCACCTACCTCCAGTCATCCTTGCTGCTTAGAATACACAGAAATTTCCAGGGGATTTTCTCAGAACCTTGACTGTGGGACAAAGCCTTTCAGGAACTCATGCTTCAGGATCTCTTCACGGCACAGGGCTGGTGTTAGCCTTCAAACTCACTGGTTACTCCATTACTTGTCTTTCTTGAACCAAGAATCCAGCCAGTCTTCTCAAAAGCCACTACCCCAAAACCATGGCACAGGCCTCACCTATCTGCCAGGCCCTCCTCCTTAGAGTAACAACACAGCACAAGAGTCGGGCAACAGGTGGGAGGGCGAGGGAATTGGGCACAGCAGGTGAGGCTGAGGAGGGGCGAGTGCTGCCCCACCAGCTGGCCTGTTACTGTGAACTTCACAGACCTCGTCCCAAGTGTCCCTGTGAAGGGGCCGTGTCAAGGGGCCACCTCATCCCAGACTGCACTGCTCTCAACAGCATGCACCCTGCCATGCGGGCTAATTGCATTAATGGCGCTGTTTTATCCCTCCCTGTATCTGGGCCCTTTGCCTGGTGACTTTAAAGTTCCTTTCCCTGTGGAGGTAGAATCTGTTTCTACATGTCTGGCTTCTACAGACTATAACTAATAGGATGTGGCTTCAGTGACATGAGGCAGTTCCAAACCTAGTCTGGGAGAGTCTTCCGGCTTCACTGTGGGGCTCCTACCCTCCCCCACCACTGAGAGCCTATCAGGCTAGCCGACTGGCCAAAGGAGCAAGATGCAAGTCACGTGGGAAGACTCAAATCACCTGGCCATCCCAGCAAAGGTCATCCTAAGTTGACTGATTCCTCTACATGTGACTGAGTCCAGCCGAGAACAGGAAATCTACCTCATCAAGCCCCGCCAAGACCAGCAGAGCTGCCAAGCTGGCCACACAAAGCACAATGCACACACGCAACAATTTACCACTGAGTAAGGCTTCATGGTTGCTGTGCAGCAGGCTGGGGATGATAACACACCTGCTTAGAACACTGGGGTCCACAAACCCTGGCCTGGCTCACCTGCTCACCTGAACCCAGGTCTAACCCCTTAGCTGCTGGACAGTCTTCTCACAGCTACCTCTGTTCTGGACGCATCCACCTGCTTCTGTCCCAAGAGCATAGCAGAGCTAACTTGGGCTATGTGGTCTTGCCCTGTTCTTCTGCCCTCAGACTCCCATGAACAGTGCGGGTTCTCTGGGCTCTCCTACCCTGCAAGTCCCTCGTCCTCAGCAATAAGATCTTCACTGCCCTGTGTCCATCACACCATCACTTTTAGTCCCTTTCATGCCTCACCCAGGGAGCAGGTGGTTCAGAGTCTGCATCAGCTTTGCAATGCACTCCCAGGCTCCTGTCCCTGGGCCACTGTCTTTTTCTTTTATAGCATGTGCAAGGAACAATCGCTTGTCTACAACGCAGCCTTTCTGAGGTCAACACAACTGATTATTTTGCTAAAAAAAAAAAAAAATCAGAGCAAGTTGTATGGCTGGAGGTAACATCAAAGCATGCTATGAAAGCAATCCCACTCAATCTCTGGATGCACTGACCCTTGCCATCTCCAAGGAAACGATGTTGAGGTGAGAATGGGTGTGACAAAACCTGCTTTCTTTGAATCCTTTCTCCAAAGTGCACACTCAAGGTGACCTCTAGAGGAGAGGATGATTTATTTATTCCTTTGGTGGGAAGGATCCTGCTTGGCAAAGGGTCCATAAAGACTTGGGGCAGAAGACTGAACCGTAGGTAATGACCTCAAATTTGTCTGTTCATATTTTAGAATTCTTAATGTGTCCCAAACTGTGCTTTGCATAAAACCCAGAAGCCTTCCCGAGTGAACGCGGCACACCAGGAACAGAGACCTGCCTGGGACGAACTACAGGCGCCTGTGTGACAGGGCTCGTGTGTCCTGCTCTTTGGGGGCAGGGCACACTCCACCTTTTCCCCAGTGAGCCCTGTCACGGGAACCTGGCCAGAAAGCCAGCTGTCTTCGGGGTCACATGTGACCAGCAAAGCGGCATTGCAGACGGCTCAGAAGGAAGTGGCCTCAATTCCAGGGCTCATGCCCACGTGGACAGGCCGGGCAGACAGCTGTGTTAGTGCTGTTTCTGGCCACGGTCTCTGCAAAGGCCAGTCACACATCCACAACGAATGACCAAGTAAATGAGACTTAGTCTTCTTCAGCTCCTTTATTCAAGTTTGCTACAGATATTTCCACTCCATAAAAAAAAAAAAAAACTGACAGTGACCCACCTCAGGAACACACTTTCTTTTAATCTGCTTATTTCGGAAAGCTGCACCTTCATCTCCTTGAGCGGCTAATTTTTAACGAAAGGTGTTTACCCCAACTTATATCCACTTCCACAAGTGCCACCAAGAGCCCAAACCAGCCTCCTTTGGAAGAAAATTTTAGGAAGTGTGCAAAGAATTCAGGGTTACCCACCCAAACCTGTAAAAGTATACTTTGTGGACAATCTGCAGCTATAAAAATATACACATACAAAATGACAGCTAAAAAATCATGGTGCCTATGTTCTTAGATTTGTGTTAGAAAAATTCGGGATTGCTCATTCGGGGTGGTGTGACGATTAGGATTCCATCTAGCTTCCCCATGTCCACATTTCCATGGAATAGTCAGAGTGCACTGAGCCAGCCGATGAGGACTGGAAGGGGTTCATTCATGAGCCAAGGTGAGAAATTCGAGGTTCAAGGTCACACTGTTTTGCTGCTGTCTGGAAGAGTATCATGAGTCAGGGAAGGAGAGAAGTATTTTAATACTGACCTTCGGGTCTCTCATTCTTTTACACTATGAATCACAACACAGTCAAGGAGCTACTGCAGACAGGATCTGGAATTTGCATTGATGTGACCTCTAGTAGCCACGGAACATTCAATGGACTAAGTCTGCCACTTCCTCCACAAAGTAATCCTCCGCTGGGCTTGGCCCAAGGAGCGCCAGCAGGAAAGGCCACACAGGAGTTCCCGTCTTGGTTCTAGATTCTCATCAGGGTATACTTTCTCCTTGCTGGAAGGAAGCACACCTGGTCCCCATGCCTCTGTGGATGGCATCGGGCAGGGTCGTGGGGCCCCCTGGGATTCCCAGGATAGAAGGCTCCATCCCTTGGGCAAGGCCAGCTGGTGTTACTTGGCTCCACAAGTGTTGATGTTTTTCCCATCCACGGCATCTTCCACGAGGGAAATGTGGTAATCGGTGGAGAGGGTGAAATGAGAGATACAGCCCGTGAGACCTCGCATGTATTGCCTGTTGGTGTGGAGAGCAATTTCCTTCATTCCACCTGACAGGAAACAAGAGGGGTGGGGGTGAACCAAGGGAAGGTGTCTCTTTACGAGACGTAAATGTCCTGAGCTCGGTGTCCCTTGGCTGATAGTTAAGCTAGGGCCTTGGGTCCCTCAGACTGCTCGGTGTATCGCGTCTGTCTAATGCATATCTTTGCAAGAACAGGTTGCCTTGGATCAATTTAATACAAAACCAAATATTACAAATACACTCCCCATGTGTGATTTCTGGACCCACTGGCAACTTAAAACCAAAAAGCAGCTAGTAAATTCTGAAATGTTAAAGAACACACAAAAAAGTAGTATAAAAAGCAGTTAAAGTTGATGGCATCTTAAGCCCAAACAATACACTGATATTGAGTACTTTTAATTAAATCCAGTTTTAGAAACCATCACTTGGATAGAGGTACTTTTTCATGTCAATGGAAACACACTGGTTGATTCTAAGCTATTCATAGAAATATCACTCATTTTAATTCTGAGATGGCCCAAAATGAAAGCTCTTCCTTCCCCAGAGAAAATTCACAGAGCTATATTTATCAGGTTCCTGTTCTATAAACAAGAAAAGCATGGCTTTCCTGGTGGATCTGTCCAGAGGACAAAAGCATCTAAGAACTTCCTGCCCCCTCAGGCATGAGTCAGAAGTTCAGAAAATGGAAGAATGGAATATTTGGAGAGCTTCCTGATTTCTAAGTATCTAACTGATCCAGTAAGTGCACAGTTTCTGTTTTCTTTTTAAAGATTTACTTATTAATTTATGCATATAGAACTGGGGTACAGGCCAGCGGTGCAGGGGGCAGTGGTGGTGAGA
Organism: Condylura cristata; assembly: GCF_000260355.1. Classification (NCBI taxonomy): domain Eukaryota; kingdom Metazoa; phylum Chordata; class Mammalia; order Eulipotyphla; family Talpidae; genus Condylura; species Condylura cristata. The sequence goes on along the minus strand of NW_004567108.1, from coordinate 17,690,729 downwards.
GGATTCACAAGAGACAGAGGGAGAACAAAACAGGCACAGGCAGATGTACTGAAATACACTGCTAAGGGGAGCAGCAGGTGGGTCAGGAGAGGTCTGCCGCACCATGTGGGTCACCCCCATGACCAGGATTGAACTCATGCTGCAGTGGCTGCGATAGCTTCATGGTGTTGCACCTTAACCCACTGCACCACCAGGGAGGGCCCACAAGCACACAATTTTGAGGAGCAACACATGACAAGGAAGGACTCACAGGCAAAAGCATCGGCATAATGTGGGTTCGGTTGAAGATAACTTACCCACGTACAGGGCTCCGTTGATGTTGAGCTGTCTCATCATGCCAGGTGATCTGCCAGTTCTGGCCCCGTAATCATCCACAGTGATCTTTCCTGATTGGCCATCTCTATAAAACCACATCAGTTTTTAAACTCCATTCAAATATTCTTTCATTTCAATAAAAATAGGTTTAAAGTCCTACTATGAATCAGCAAAATGCTAATGATAGCCACAAACATCAAACAACAACAACCAAAAACATTCCTGGCCTTTAGGAGTTTACAGCCTACAAAGCAAGAAAAGACAGACTGCAAATGGCATTAGAGAGTCCACTGGAAGCAAGCCAGGTGGTGTGGGGTTACATGGGAGGTGTTTCTGGCCTAACCAGGAAGGAGACAGTTACTGGAGAGAGCTAGACAATGCGTCTCAAAGGATATTGTCTGAATGGTCAAACTGGAGTAGATCAAGTGAAGGAAGAGCCTAGGAAAACATGTAGCACAGAGGGAGAAGAGAGAAGGTGCTAGCACAAACTAAGTGAAAGAATTCTTGAGGTGGGAGCAGAAAGGTGAAAACGAAACCAGCAGCAGATGGTGAAGGGCAGAGGAAGCAGTTTAGACTTCCTCCTGAAAGCGAGAGGGAACAGAACTTTAAGAGGTGGGGTGATGGTGACAGGTGATGACAAGTTTGGATGTTATTCTATGTATAACTGCAGTTTTTGGAGGCAGAGAGTTGGGTTATTCTAGCAGAGAACAAAGAATGACCTAGAAGTTTCTAAAGGACCCATAAAGTTACTCCAAAGTGACACTGAAGACAGGGAAGATGGAGGGGGTTGTCTGTGGTAAGGCCTTTGCATTTTTCTAAGTTGGTTTGCAAACATACAACCCCATGAAACTTCTTCAAGAAAATGCCTGTTTCTATACATTTAGGGGTTGTATCTCTAGGCCACAATTTTTTAGTTATTTTTTTGTCTTTTGATGTTCCTTTTCTGTAGTATACAGTTCTTGTTTCTTGGGTTAATAACCTCGTGTTTTGATGATATTAATTTTTTATCATTTTTTTTTCATTCATAGTCTCTGTTTCCTCCAGGTTGCTCTATTATGTCTAGTTGTCCTGACACTCATTTTTATATTGGAGATTTTTTGGATGGTCCTAGACTACCACTTCACAGTTAAGCACTGGGCCTTGAACGGTGGATTGTAAACTCTGTGCCCAGGATGGATGTGTTGACTGTGGCTTCTTAGTACTGATGATCTGGCTCAGTCATTTCCTCAAGAGATACCTGAATTTTCTATTCTTCTTACTGTAGGGTACAGACTTGCTATCAACATTGTAGAATTCAACAGGGGGAAAATGACTGGCTTCTTAATATTCAAATGTGAACTTTCATAGTTCCCAGTCTGCATTTATATCATGTAGAGTGGTCCAGCATTTATGGATGCCTATTGTCTTCCATTACAGACATTCATGATGCTACTTTCTCCAGAAAATTAGCTTTCGTTATTCTTTCAGGGATAAGGAATGAGCAGTGTGCCATTTACATAATGCTGAGAAAGGGCTTAGGTTCTAACTTCTCAAATAAATTCAAGTTTGTAAACCAATCTTCTTGCTTTTAACCCATCACTCACCTTGTCGTTTCCTGGTTCATCCTATTTGGGGGACACATGGGGATGAGCAAGGCTAGTTCAGGCCATCACAGATTACATGTGAGCTGAGCAGGAAACTGACTGCAGCTTTGCTCAGGACCTCATCCACTGACATCCCAGCAGCTAAATCCTCACAGAACTCCCTTTGGTTCATCTGGAAACTTCTATCTTGGCAAGATAGACTTTTAAAAAAAGATTTATTTATGCATACAAGAACTTATGCATACAAGGCCAGCAGTGAGAGGTGGGGGGTGAGAGGATTCACCAGAGATAGAGTAGGGAACAGAATAGACAGACTGACTTAAGCATACTATTGAGGGGAGCACTGGGTTTGTCAGGAGAGGTCTGCTGCACCATGTGAGTCACCCTCTCTGTCCAGGTATCGAACTCGTGCTGCAGTGACTGTGGCTAGTTTCACAGTGTTGTGCCTCCCATGCTTGCGCCACCAGGAAGGGTCCAAAATTGTCTTTTTATATGTAGCTAAGGTGGTCTTACTAGATACTTCCTAAAATATGTATAGTAAAAATTACAATTGAGGCCCCTCCTTGTTGGCACAAAAAGTTGGGACGCGGCTCTGCAAGCTGGCCACAGCCACTTTTGTGCAAGTTCGATCGTCAGCCCTGGAGGTGACCCACATGGTGCAGCAGCCCTCTCCTGTCTCGCCCGCTGCTCCCCTCAGCAGTGTACTTCGTCGATCTGCCTAGGCTGCATCCCGCTCTGTCTCTGGTGAATCCTCTCACCGCCCCTGCACCTCTGGCTGTATTCCAGTTCTGTATGAATAAATAAACCTTAAAAAAAAATAAAATTACAATTGAAAGGAAATGATAAATGTTAATTAGAAGTCAGGGTAACTACCTCTGTGAGTGGTAACTATGTAAAAGGATAGAGTTCACAAGGCTTCTAAGGTTCAGACCATATAATATCAGAAAAGTGAAGTGGTCAGGCATCTACATAACGAGATTTGATGCATCCTGTAGAGTCCTCAGGCCCTGATTTCTTTTCTCAGTGGAGACTTCTAGATCTCACAAGATAATGAGCTCTCCTTCCAGGTTAACCATTGGAAAGTTCTTTGTCGAGAAGGCTGCTGCTAGGTGAGGAGGTGGGTGTTCAGCCTCTCTGGCCTGTCATGTGACTGCAGGCACCTATGGGATTTGGGCGCACGAGTCTGCATGAGCAGGAACAGGAGAGTAGGTTTCTTGGGGGACAGGACAGAGGGCCTGGAGAGCACACCCCCCTCTCTGCTGGGCCACAGCTGTCTCTGCCATGGTGAGCTCTCACCTCACAGCCTTGACACGGTGCCACCGGCCATCGTGGAAGGAGCCATTCACCATGATGGATGCCACGCCACTGCCCAGGTTGTAGCTAAAGGCATCAGAGAACAAGATGGGCAGAGAGTCAAAGCGTGAGCCACAGCAGATGCTCGCTGATAAGGTTGTCATGGCGAAACTTGTTTGGAACGAAGAGCATGGATTTCTTCCCACAAAGCAAAACATGGTTCCAGGCAAGGCCATGAATGATTATAAATATTTTTTATCTGTAATTGTTTAAAATATACATGACAAAATTTATTATCTTAACCATTTTTAAGTGAACATTTTTCAGGAGTATTAAGGACATTCCCTTGGTTGTGCAAGTCATCTCTACACACTTCATCTTGCAACACAGAAACTATCCCTCCCGAACAACATGCTTCCATTCCCCCTGACATCCCCATTCTACTTTCCGGCTCTATGAATTTGCTGACTCCAGTTACCTCATGTCAGCAGGCCCATACAAGAAGGATGTTATAATGTTGCTTTAGGTTGACGGTGTCCCCTGTCCCAAATCCATCCACCACCTCATAATGTGACTTTAAGTGAGCAGAAAGTCATTGCCGATGTCACTAGTTAAGATAAAGTCACACTGGGTCAAGCATCCATAATCCGTTATGACTGGGGTTCTCACATGAACAGGGAGTGTGGACACGCAGACAGGGCCACACAGGGAAGATGAAGGAGAGGCTGGAAGGCTGTCCCACGAGCCACGGACACGAGGGTTGTCAGCCACTGCAGAACCCAAGGGAGGAACACAGAGTAGTCTCTTCCTCAGAACCCCAGAAGGAGCCGATCCTCCTAACACCTGCATTTTGGACTAGAGACTCCAGAACCGCGGAAGAACAAACTTCTATCTTATAAACCACCCAATTTGTGGTAATTCGTTATGGCAATCGTTGGAAACTGATACATGTGTTTTTACTTAAAAAAAGAAAAAAACAAAACAGAACAGAACATTGCAGAAGAAAGTCCCAAAGGGATTAAGAGAATTTGTCTAAAATCCCAAAGTTAGTGTAGAACTTTAACTGAGATTATTATCTGCCAACATCCCCCCCCACCCTCACCTCCAAACCTCCCACCCCACCTACTAGTTTTCTATTCTCATTGTCAGTTTCCAGACACCCTGATACCCAAAGCGTATCAGAAGACATGAACAAGTTGTTTACCAGGGAGAAATAGTCCTCTTAGTCCAGGGTTCATTCAATTATTCTAATTTAATTCATTCAACAAATATTTAGTGAGTGACTACTTTAGCCTGGGCACTGGACCAAATGCCTGGCCTTTCCCTCCTAACAGAATAGAGCCCATGGAATCGTGCTTTTGAGAGGAATGTGTTCCACCAGGGACAGCTCTCTCCTCATCTTGGGGAAGTCTGTGTCTCTCCTTTACCTCCCTACCCAAGAAATAACAATGGTGAGGAAACCTGTATTAGCTTCTGAGCACTGTGTGGACACTCATTCTGAGAAAAGAACAGGAGAAGACACTTGGCTTCCTGGAAGAAGCTCCAAAGGCCCTTTCTTTACAAGTTAAATACTTGTAGGCATTTAACTAAGAATAGCATTTGGGTGACAGGACACATCTCATGCTGACCCTACAGAAACCCACTGTTTAATGATGAATTTTTCCACATCAAGTGCTTCCTGGTGGGGTGCAGCCTGGAGGTGGAATTTTTCAGAATTTATTATGTAGTGGCCAAATGCTTGCTGAAGACATGAATGAACATGGGTGGTGCTGTGAGTGGGCGGCAGACACTCAGCGGGGTGACTCTGCATGGTTTCCAGTGGTTTCCCAAGAGGCAGCTCAGAGCCACACAAGACCACAGATACTCAGCTCACACCGACCCACTTTGGTCTCCTGTGATGCTGGTGAGCTGTGACCTTGGGCAACCTGCTTCATCTCCGAGTCTGAGCTTCCTCCCCTGTGAAAGCAGCCTAACAATACCTTCCCAGAAGAATCGCAAGGTGTCAGGCAACACATGTGAAGAGCAGAGGACATAGGAGCAGCCAAACAAATGACACCCCCAGCACCAACCCCCCTCCCTGCTCCATAATAACCATACCTCATGCAGCTCCTATCAGGATTAACCGTGTCCCAGGAGGAACTAGCAGTAAGAGAAAACTGCACCAAGTGTTAGGCCTCCTGGAAGAGCAGTCATGTGTGTGAGTAAAGCAGCAGGTGGTAAATGTGTAACCCCAAGTCTGGCACGTCGGGATCTGAGTGAAGGTGACCTGGGTATTCATTGCAGGGACACAGCACTGGCGTGTAGCTGTGATCCAGTGAACAGAAATCTTTTCCACTGTGGTTGGACAAAGAATGGGCTTCGCTCCTCTGGCTGCTGTTTTTGCAAAGAGCTAGAATGTTCAGGGGCGCCACAGGGCCCCAGCAGACAGGACACTGGCTACAGAGCAGATTGGGCGGGGGGAGGGGCGGGGGGCAGGCAGCCTGGTATCTCAGTGGTCTGATTTCTCCAATTACTTCTTTCTGACTTCAAATTCTCCAAATGATTTCCTATTTCTCCAGAAACTCTTATGTCAAGGGTAGAAAACGGCTCTCCCACATGCCAGAGGAACATGGCTGCATACTCCCTCAGTTCAGCTGGGGTATCTCTCTGTTTCAAGGACCAGATAAGGTCTGGCAGGTCTGTCAGGCTCGGGAAGAGTCTTCAAACTAGGATCCCCCCCCCCCGCACACACACCACGGAAGAGAGTTACAATTAGTCCAGGAATTGGGACAAGCAACGGGAGCAAGTTATACATAATAAAGAGGGATTCCCCTCTCCCACCCTCCCACCCCACTCCCAAAAGGAAAAACTCTTCAAAGTTTACAGCTTGGGGCAGCTCCAGGTTGCCGAGATGCCCACTGCCCTGTGCTCTCCCTGTTCCGGAATATCTCTTTCTCTGATATAATAATACATGACCCAAAAAAGTGCTACCTTCATTGGGGGAGGGCTGAGGGGAGCCTTCCTGGGTGCAGGAAATGTTCTGTATCTCATTCTGGGTGGTGGTTACACAGGTGTTCACCTGTTTAGACTTGGGTACTTTATTAAACTGTACCCCAATTTTTTAAAAAGTAAAAACATTTGAATGAACAAATGAGAGCATGTCTGATTTATCTACCACTGTCTCGTGAATCTGGTGAACACGAACTGGTTATGCTGCCCTTAGCTGGATATTTAAGTGGCATGCAGGAAAAGCTCCAGGTGAGCACCAACGCTGAGCCACCAGGTGGCGCCTCTGAGGACCCTCTTGGCTGTGGCACCTGTAGGGGTTGGCCTATGGCTTTGCTGTGTTGGATCTCTTTCCTTTCTCTGTTGCATAAAAATGTAGCTAAGGTCATATGGAAAATTTGTGGGAAAGACTGTCTGTCAAGTTATTTGTTACAAACATTTCAATGGGTTTTATCCCACCTATAATCATAGGACAAAAGGAAACAAAAATAAAAGAAACAAAAAGAACTACAATCTTAGCTGAGTTCTTTGATTCCCTTTCTTCTTTTTAATCCTGCACCAAAACCATAAGTAATTTTTTTAGAGTTTCATTGCTCTTTCTTATTAACTTTGAGCAGTAAATCAACAAAAGAAGTCAGCATTTAGGTTTCCAATTGTCTGCTTTGAAACTGGAAGGAACACCAAAACCTCAAAAAATGATCCATCTACCCTGTGGGCCAGTTCACACTCTCAGTTCCGCCAGTGTGGGCTGCTAATGGGCAGGGCCCATGTCTTTTTTTTTTTTGTTTTAATTAAAAAAAAATTTATTTAGGCATACAAGAACTGGGGTGTAGGCCAGAGGGGGGGGGGGGGGTCGTGAGAGGATTCACCAGAGACAGAGTGGGTAGCAGCAGAACAGGTAGATCTACTGAAATACACTGCTGAGGAGAGCAGCGGGCTGGACAGGTGATGTCTGCTGTGCCACGTGGGTAGCTCCCTGGCTAGGGACCCCACTGGTGCTGCAGTGGCTGGCAATAACTTCAGAGACCTGTGCCAAAGCCCCTGTGCCACCAGGGAGGTCCAGAGCCCATGTCTTACGACAAATCATAACAATAACAGTTACAGTAGCTATGTTTTATGAAGCTAATTTCCATACATATGTGATTAATCTGAGGTAGGAATTTCTAAAAACAGAACACACTCGATGAAGGATAATCATTTTAAATGATCATTAGCACGAAGAACTATGCCTGGCGGGTCCCGCATTAAGCTTTTTATGTGAATTAACTTCTTCAGTCCTCACGGCTATTCCCTTCCTTCCACACCACAGCTGGGTTGCACTCAGGCATCTTATACTCACAGGTACTGGGCACACCTGGTTCTGTGCACATCTGGTCACATGCTTTTGACCTCCTCCACTCCGGCTTCCAGGGCATGATTCCAGAACCAGCTGGGTGCTTCTTTCCGATCAGGCTGGTGCCCACCCACACCTCCATCAGCATCTCTGAGGGCAGGCCTAGAAATCTACTCTGGAACCAGCTCCCCGCTGGCTCACCTTCTGCTGACACTCTGAAACCACTGGCTTGCTCTCTGGTTACTTTCCAGGCCCAGCCAAGCTCAGCACTGCCTGCGCCTGGGTGGAGTGATGGATGAGGGGAGATACTGCCCAGCCCAGCGGAAGGAAGGCCGAGCAGCAGTGCTAGGCCTCAGGCCTCGGCTGGCTAAGCATTTTCTCCTTTGCACTTATACCCAGAACTCCGGCTTACAAGGAAAACATTGGGCCAATTTTCAGAAACTTGAGAAAGAAATGGTAACATAAGAACCATGTCCGGGATGGAGTGAATTGTTAAAAGGGGTCCACGGGTGCAGACAGGTGGTGGTGGGGGGGGGGTTGCTGAGGGTCTGGCCAGGGCTGGTGTGGGAGTCTGGGGAGTTGCAGGGTGGCCCCTGTACAGCTCAGGTTTCCCTATCCGGCCTGGGAGGGTGGTGAGTGGGTTTTAGCTGGCGGTTTCAGTGGGAAGTAGGGCCTCCCGTCCGCGCCTGGACTACTGTTTCAGTTCCCTTTTCTGGGCACGATCGAGTACTTGAGGCCTTGGTGAGGTTAACCACAGGAAAACCACAAGAAAATGGCTTCACAGCAGTCAGCCTAAAGGGGTGTGAAGAGCTGGGTGTTTGACCTCTGGACCAGCGGGGTAAAGGGGTGAGACGGCAAGAAGCTACCTCAGGAGTCAGCCTCTAGCCGTCCACCACACACCTCTCCAAAGTCTCCCCACATGACAGGCTCTCACACTTAGCATGCTCAGTCACCTGGAGACAAAGATGAGGCTGCACAAATGCCATTTCCTCTCAGAATGCCATTTCTTTACTTTAATTAAGAAGGCATACATTATGGTACCCTATCAGTAATCCCAAAACATGACCCACAGAGGCCCAGAATTATGTCTTCATCTTTTCTGTAGTTTGGTGAAGCTCTCTTTTGTCAATTCAATTCTCTGTCAAGTAGTGAAAGTTGTGTTAGTCAGGGAAGAGGGGATGCTAAAGAAAAGAAGTCAGGCCCTCCCTGGTGGTGCAACAGGTTAGGACGCAGCACTGTAAGCGAGCTGCAGCGGCTTCAGTACCACTTCAATCCCGGGCCAGAGTGGACCCACATGGCACAGCAGACCTCTCCTGACCCGCCCGCTGCTCCCCTCAGCAATGTACTTCGTCGATCTGCCTGTTCTGCACCCCGCTCTGTCTCTGGTGAATCCTCTCACCGTCCTTGCACCTCTGGCTTGTACCCCAGTTCTGGATGCATAAATAAATAAAAATCTTTAAAAAAAAAAAAAAAGGAAAGTCAGAGCAACTCCTGGAGCAGATGGCCAAGAGAACTGAGTGGTTGTTTCACTTCTTCGCAGGTATCAGATTCACCTGGAAAAAGACTGCTAGGCCCTGAGCCAGGAGTTTTGTTTTCATTGGTTCATGGAGGGTGATGAGGTGGTGGGGCTGGGAATCTGCATTTCTAGCAGATTCCCAGGGAATGCTGGACTTCTGGTGCAACATCTGAGAAGCAGAGGTCTAACTTCAAGTGAGGATGTTATCATGCTCCCCACATAGCTGTTTTATATAAGTCAGTCCTGGCCCCTGAGAAACTCAGCTCCTACACTTTCTAGTGAGGAGTATGGGGAAAGTTGTCCAGAGAATCGAGTTACTTCCAACCACCACTGACAAACCTGAGAACAGTCCAAGTTCACTAAAAAGAGGTAAGAATTGGGCCCTCCCTGGTGGCGCAGAGGATTGAAGCACAGCACTAAGATGCTAAAGCCACTTCAGCATGAGTTCGATCCCCGCTGGGAGCTGACCCACATGGCCCAGCAGCCCTCTCTTGACCCACCCGCTGCTCCCTCATCAGTGTATTTCATTGCCCTGCCTGTTCTGCTCTCCACTCTGTCTCTGGTGAATCCTCTCACTGTCCCTGCACCTCTGCCTGTACCCCTGTTCTGTATGCAGGAATAAATAAATCTTAAAAACACACAAAAAAGAGGTAAGAACTTCTGGAATGCTGTCTCAAGACCACCCAGGAAGCTTTTACCAAAACTGCCCTGTTCGGGGCACCTGTGGAGGTGGAGGTGGGGCGTGTTCTCCCTTGGGGTGGAAGACCTGAGAGCAGGGCGTCTCCTCCCCAGGCTGCACAGCTAAGCCAGAACAGCGATTGCTGCAAGCTATGTCTCCCGGCTCTGGAGCTTCAGTCTGCCCGAGCTGGTGAGCACTGAGCCGAGAACTCACATTCCAGGGCTGCCGAGTCAAAGTCCTCTTTCTACTATTTCCTAATTTGCAAGTGGGGAGCACATGGCAGTGAAGTACTAGAAGAGGGCCACAAACTTTTTCAATAGGGGACTAGAATTCTATGTTATCACTTTTGCCATAACATCCCTACTGGAAGTACTCAACTGTGCAGACAGCAAGAAAACCATCACAGTTAGTGTGTAAGTGAGTGAGTCTGGCGGTTATCCTGTGCAAGTTCACTTACAGAAATGGTTATTGGGCCACATTTGGCCTACAGGCTATAGATTGCTGACTGATCTAGAGAGGACCCTGGAAAGAAAGAACAAGAGCCTCAAATAAACCTGGAGCTTCAGGCATCAGTCCGTTCCAGCAGACACTGTCCTGGCTCATTTTTACATCACTCTGTCTGGAATGATCTGTATTGTCTGAGAAAAACATCAAGTCAGCTGGTCATGGGGTTACCTGAACACCAAGGCTCCATCCCGAAGGCCCAAGGAAATGAAGTCACTGTTGGGTCTCATGGGGCTGTCTCCCCTCCACATCAACAAGCCATCTTTGGTAGTTGTCTTAAACCTCATAAATGCATTTGACCTTGATCCTGATACCCTGGAGGAAATACACAAATATTTTCACCAAGTCAACCGGTCTCCACTAACATCCATTTCTGAGGAATCTCAGTTTTGCCTGTCCAGCCCCAAGCCATATCACACCATCTGCATCAGTCCATTCCACAGACACTGTCCTGGCTCATTTTCACATCACTCTGTCTGGAATGATTTGTGTGGAATGATCTGAAATAGTGTCTGACATTCACTGCCAGGAGGTTAGAAATGGCATCACCACCAGGAGTCTAACACAGGACTTTCCCCGGGGCACTGGATGTTTCTGGTCACTGTGTGTCCCTCGCCACATGTGGTGAGAGTCTGTCGCAGACTGGCAGGTTAGACAGTGCTGATCTCAGTGCCAGTCTTCTCTCTCTCCTGTCCTGTTATGCAAGGGCCCTTGGGAAAGTGTTCCCCACACCACAACAGAAAGGGGACTTCTTAACCGTCTAGAGGCTCAAGCTGGCGGCATGGCTGTGGCTGTGGCTCTCAGTCTGTCCTTAAGGGCAGAGGAGAAATGACAAGCTGTGGGGGCTTAGTCTTAGATGTGGGTGGTGGTTTGAAGGGATAATGGTCCTGAGAGGTGTGTGGGCAGAGGCAGGTAGACAGAAATAGGGGGTCAGGGGAAGGAGGAAACTGGGATCTCAGGCAGTTCAGTCTCAGGCCATACACTGTGGCTGGGAAGGGAATCACATGCTGACGTGCCCGGTTGTCCAATGAGACAGCAGAAATTTACCGGGAAGATTCTGGGAAATTTCCTTCTCTTTTAAAAAGAGTCCCATGGAAGGGGAAAGCCCTTTTGACTTCCCTCGGATATTCCATATTATTACAGCCATTGTATAAGCATCCTATTTACAGATGCCTTAGAACCATTAAAGGAGTGGCCTTTGGAGAATATACTGAGGACAACAAGAAAAAAAAAAAAAGGAAAAAGAATTGGGTCTCTGATGATCCAGTTAATTCCCTAAATTAATCTCACTCTTATTATGTGAGATAATAAAACTCTTCATGTTTAAGACGTTTGAGCTGAGATTTCTGCTACTTGGAGCCAAAGACATCTAATTAACATAAACCCTGAACCTGAACTTGACTTTCACCTGCAGCAGCTTCATACATGCACACATATAAGGGCAACCTGGATCTATGAACGCACAAAGCACCAGGAGCCTGGAAATTGGAAAGCATCCGGAAACCTGCCTTCAGGGGACTGAATACCTTTGGGAGAAACAAGAAGAGGGTCTCTCTTGACTGGAAATCCAGTTTGCATAAGGTCCTGTGCCAGCACAATGTAGATAAATACCACATGGGATTAGAGAAATGAAATAATGTCTGTCTGATATAAGTTCAGATTTATCAGGACATCTAGTGCCCCAGGAAAATACCTCTCAACCTCTTTTGTTCCATAAAAAGCCATCAACGCCATTCTAAGAATTACGCTTAATGCTTTAGCTTTGCCTGAGTATGTTAATATGCAATCAACCTGAGGAGGAAGGGAAGTTCTAGAATGACTACACTGGTGGTGTGGGGGTTGTAGTTTGTAAAAACTACAAAGAACTAGGCTATGGAAAAGAAAACAGCAGCAGAACCCCAAGCAGATGCATCAGTGGGTTTTGGATTTTGCCCACAGCCCGCCTGTCCTTTGTATGCAAACAGGCAGGTCCAAACCAGAAGCTTAGAGCCTTTTGCCGCCAAGGACTAAAAGCCAAGACTTGAGGCTTGAGCATCTCCTCTGGTCATGCTCTTATAAACACACACAGAGAGGTGAAGGGCCTTTCCCTGAACTAGCCAGAGCCTGAAATGAACCTTCGTTGATGCAGTTGTAAGGTACAACATGAACTGGGAATTGCCCGCCTGGTTGGGGAGTCTCTGAACTCTGACTTCTGCCTCCAGCACAAAGCGGCACTAAACTGACTGCCCTACCTGGGGACGCCCCCTCATCGCCCTGGCTTCGGGAACATTAGTTCTCACTGCTTCCTGAAGTCTGAACAGTGGAAATCTTGGGGTTGGGCATATTCCTCTCTCAGCCTCTGATAAGGAAAGGTTTATTAGGTTGTTTGCAATGGTAGAAAGGTTTGCATCAAGTTTGGTCCAGAAGTGTTTTGTTTTGTTCTAGTTTCTATGTTTATTTGATGAGTCTACACCACCCTACTTCTCCCCGCCCATGCCCCAGGGCCATGCTTGACTGCCTTCTTTGAGATTAGCTTTTGACATATAAGATAATAAAAAGGTATTGAGAAATCTACCTAGAGAAAGACAAGGAAGGTACCTGGTGAAGTTTATTACCTCTTGAGGATATCTGGATTGTCATATGTCAGGTAACTGCGGCCAATAAACTGTGGGATCTTGATGGCTTCTGTGATGGCTAAAAGAAAGCAGAAGATGGAGGTTAGTGTTAGGTGGCTCTCTTGACCCCAGAACTTAATCTCGTGCTAGGAAAATACAAAGAAAGTCAGAAAACATGACATTTTAATGACTTGTCAGGCCGTTCCTCTTGGCTCACTTGACCATGAACCAAGCTGCCCAGCCTGGTGACCTAGAGTGCGTGTCTCTCTCCTACTTCCTCCATGGGGACTGGTTGTCACTATCAGTGACCTCAGATCACTGAGAAGAGCTTGCAAAGTGCTGCAACTAAGCTGTGCCCAATTCTTTTTGGAAGCCGAAGAGTAGGTCTTGGACTACAGAAGGTGTGACTGGCGATAACCCTAGGAGGTCTCCAGGGGAGACGAGGAAATAACTCCCAACAAGGCCCATGAGGATTTCTTCACTCGAAGTCCACCTGCCCTAGAACCCCATCACCCATGACCTCAGGGGCTGATGGCATGTGAGGAATACAGCTCTGATTTTTGTTTTTACAAATCACCTTCCAAAGCCATTTCACAAGATTTTCACCACCATCTCCTGAGGTAGCAAGGAGGAAGGGAAAAAGGCTTGGTCATGCCCATTTCATGGAAGAGGAAAATGAGGCCCAGAGAGCATCGGCTTTTTCCCAACACCATCCAGCTAGAGAGAAATAGACCAGGAATCAGATTTGCTCTAGTTAATTCTGCTCCCTGGCCACCCGCTCCCTGACCCCAGCCACTCTTGTTTTCCATATATAGAAGCATATTTCTTACCTTCTTAATTTCTCATTACTTTGTTTCCTGGGGAACTTTTATATTTTATACATTACAAATGAGTAGGTTAAGTAGCTGTGTTTGGGGTTATATCTTGAGAATAACTTGTTAGACTTCCACTAAAGAAATAGCAGCTACAACCTTTTCTTCTTTAGGAAGACACAGAAATGGCAGTTAAAAAAATTAAGGTCAGATAAATCTTTTTCAAAGACATGTGCAAAACAAGAAGGAATAACCAGCTTATACAAGCAATTTAAAGTTTCCCCAAAATATGGGGTTGTAGCAAAGCTGAACTAAGAACTGAACTATGGAAATGTCTAATTGCTTGACCCTAGGAAAAATGCAGTTTAAACTTAGCTTTTGGGGGGGGGAGTTATGGGGGAGGAAGGAAGGGAGAAGCAGGCAGGGAGAGAGAGAATAGCAAAGCCCCAAACCCAGTACATTGGGTCACCAAGTAGAAGCTCCCGTTGGCAATGCCAGGAGGTCTGTCAGGGACAGACATGACAGGTTCTTCTGTCTTAAAACCCTGGTGACCACCAGCACCTTTCTCTTCTGGTGAGCGTGGGTAGGAGGAAGGATGGAAGAGAAGGAAGAAAGGCAGAGAGAGGAAAAAACAGAATGGGACAAAATGAAAAGAGCAGAGTAGAAAAGTAAGTGGACGGAGGGTCAAAGGAAGGAGAAAGCTGGAGGGAGAAGAGGAGAAAGAAAACGCTCTGGAAGATAGGAGAAGGCTGGGAAGGAGGAGGAGACAGATGCATGGGAGGCCGTGGACCAAAGCAAGGAGTGGGTAGGACAGGGAGAAGGCAGATCTAGAGAAAGAAAGAGAGAAACAAGAGGGTGCCAGTGGAAGCTGAGAAGAGAAAGGAGGGCAGGAGATTTCAGGTCAAAGGGAGCGCTTAGCAGGGAGCAGGCCTTGCCTTTCAGGCCAGTCGCTTGAGAAGGGAGGAGGGCATCCAAGATGACTTCCCAGGGCTAAACATAACCAAGGCGCCCCTGTGGGGTTTGGCTGTCCCCCAGGGTGAGAGGCACAGGCAGGCCCGTTCCTGCTGCTATTGGCCATGGACGCGGGCTTGTAGCCAACAGTCATCATTCTCCTGAACTCCTTGAAATAGTCAGGACGTGCTTGTCACAAGTCCCAGAGACACTGCCCCAAAGGGTTCTGGGGAGCCCATCCAGCCAAGCCCCTCTCTCGGGAGCTCAGGGTCCAATGAGGAGGCAAATGCGTTCTCAGGGGCAGGGCTTTGGGAGAGAAGATTCCCACCGCCCTGGGAGATGTGTGGCAGCACCCCCACACATGCCCTTCCCCCCCCACTTACCCCAGTTACCCTCTGTATGTGGTTGGCACGCACAGTGCCCTCAGCCTGGCCAAGGCCTGCTCTGGCCCAGGCCCAGAGCCCGTACTCAGCCTGCTGGGACTTACTGTACTTACTGTTGAGGCAGTAGTTCCCACACTCTGCCAGGTGCCAGCATGAAACAGAACAGTGAAAGTCAGAATTTCACAGGCGCTGTAAACTTCTAATTACTTTTCACTTTCAGGTCACCGGAGCCTGGTTCCCTCGGAAAGCTCGGCAAAGAGCCCTGCCTGTGGAAGGCACCCACAGGAGCCAGGGGAAGTCTCTTCTCAGCAGGATGAGCACCGGGGCACCCAACTAGCGTTCGGGTCTGGGCAGATGAGGGCCCAGGGAGGCGGCGGGCGGTCGGTCAAGAAGATGTGCAAAAGGAGCTGCCTGGCACTTGCTCTCCACACCCAGGCTCCTCTGACCTTGAACTGACAACTCCCATGGACTACACCCTGGAAACAGTCCCTTGCTAACAAGCTACTTACCTTGTCTATCATTACAGCTTTTCTTGGAATTGCATGTGGAAAACAATAAGCCAGCGAAGCCAGCGAATTGCCTCTTTTCTCTCCACAGTGGAAACTGTTGCACCACCCCGCCCTCCTTTGCAAGATTCCAGAGCTCTGGCCATTCTGTGGTTAACTCAGGTCAGGGGGTCACCCCAGAAATAACACCACTGAATACAAAACTCAGTGCAGTCTACGCAGATAAATATTAATTCCACCTGAAAGCATAAGAGTGGGGTTGACCCTCTGGCCCTTTCTGGCCCTTTGCGGTTTCTTTAAATATTGTAAACATGGTTATACTCTATCTTAACTTTTTATAGCTATTTTTTTCTACTTTTTGTGTGTGTGTGGCAAAGATTCTACTGACACATTAGTTGAAATGTAGCTTTGCCACTGTCTCACTTGTATAGGTACCTAAAGGCTTGTGCCATTTGGTGACAGAAAAATCACCCCAATGAAGAGCAACCCCCAAATCAGCATTGGAGCGATATCGGAGCAGACCAGGCAAAGTCAAGGTCCCACTTGAGGGACTTAAAATTCCAATAGTGTATAGTAGCAGACGCTGGCTGGTATGCAGTCACAGGGCCTGGGGAAGAAAGCCCTGGGGGTGCTCCATCCAGATTTCCCAAACACCAGGCCCCCCCTCAACAACATGCTGGGGGTGGGAAGAGGAGTTCCCCAGGTGAAGACAACACTTCCAGATGGGCAGCTCCCTCACCCACAAGGCAGCGCCCTCCCGCTGGACAACTCTACTTGGCAGAGAATTTTTGCTTACTGGGAGCTCACTGGAACCCCTAAATCAAGCAACAAACAGAACCCTTCCACTATCTAAAGATCAACATCTTGGTCAGCGCACTCTCTCCCTCCTCCCAATTTTCCCTGATTTAATGATACATCAGCCAAAGAAAAATTCCCTGTCATATGCATAATCAGCACGTTTTATTAATTTGTGTTTTTAGAGTCTGAGTTTTCTGAAGCTATAGTCTGTGTTTATTAAAGTTTTCTTTAAATACACTGGAACCCACAAAAAGCACCCAACTCACACTCAGCAATAGGATGTGAATCTACTAAGTACCATGTATAATGAATGCCCTGAGTGTTGTACACATGATAGACCAGTACTGACCAGGCATGATAGGCTCTTTAGGGCTGGGCATCCCTGCGGAATGTATGTGCCAGTCCCCCCCAGGTCAACCCCCCCCCCCCATGCTAACGTTGGGGTTAGCAGTCCCAGGGCTGCGGGGAAACACCGCCATCTAGTGGCCAAAGGGTCTTGCACAGTCCAAACAGTTCGTGAAGCAGGTCAGGGAACCTGGCACCAGGGACCAGGGCTCAGAGTTCTCTTCCAAGGGTCTGCAGAAACCCCAGGGAGCAACTGTTACATCCTGTGCTCTTGTCTGGGAGACGGATGTGAAGGCTCTGAGACTTATCTGCAGGAGTGAGAGGTGCGTAACTGGGTCAACTTACTGGACCACAGAATCCCCAGCCATGCATTTGTGTATGAGAATGCATGCCTGTCTGTGTGTGTACACGTGAAATAGCCATCCACAGTCCTTAGAACTTGACTGCCGAATAAATTCCACTGTTCATTATTAGTAACTTACTTGGCTCTGAGGGACAAGAGCACAAGATGGGTCTGTTTGGATGAGAGTTTAGAGAAAGGGGAAAGACATCTCTGAGGAAAATGGGCATCTTTTTGCAGAAAGAAGCCTTGCTGGTGGTCCTCTGGTGAGGTAAGAAGGTGCTAGGAAGGGAGGGGTGAGTGGGGTGCTGGATGGGGTACTGAGGTCTGAGGTGGAAGAGTGAGAACCCTAAATGGAAGTGAACAGAATCGCCCAAGTCAAACTTTATGATTTTGTCAGTGCCTGTTTTTTGCTCTAATATGGGAATCCGAAGAATCTCAGGCTGCTCCTCCTCTAGGTTCTCGAGGTTGGAGCCAAGAGGTTCAGTTTCCTGTAGCAGCTGCCACAGAGAAGCTTCAGTGCCCCGCGACCAGCCCAGGAAGCTCGTGCTCTGCTGCTCCTCCCTGACTCTGTGGGGTCCCAGAACCTTTACATTGCTACCTGGGAGGGCTCCGGCATGTGTCTGCTTTTCAGGTTCCTTCCTGGGCCATCAGGAGGTGAGAACGAGTGTCAACTCTCAGATTAGAACCTTGAGGAATTCGTCTGCCAGCTCCAAACACGTATGGAATCATGAAAAACAGACCCATTGAAGGTCCGTCCAGAAAACGAAATTCTGGATGGAGAAGGTGCCCCTTGGCATGGACACAATGGGGCCTGGCACTGGCACTTTCTACAAATAAAAGGAAGTTGCAATTCTGTGGGGGATACTAGGGACAGGTTCTTGTGCTTGAAGCTTGATCTGCTCCTCAGGAAGGGGTGAGGGAGAAAAACCTTGAAAAGTATCAGATACAAATCACCTTGTTTGATTAGTCAGGGTTGTCTTGCTCAACTAACAATAGCTTCTAACTTTTCTTGGTCTTCCATACTGAAGATTTACCCAAACTTTCGAATGGTCTCTTGCAAGTGTATGGAATGAAGGAGTTGTCCGTTTCTCATCCCTTTCTTCCCAACTGTTACTCAGGATGGTCTCCTCAGTATCAGTGTGTGGTAACTGCCTTCCTCTGTGGCCCGCTTTGCTAACCTGGCCCTTAAATAAGCTAAAGTCACGCTTAGAGCCTTCTTGATTTCCTCATGCTTACGGTACAACACGGGCCAGACCTGCCACACAAGGACTATGAGCAAGGGCTACATGTCGCCAGAAGCACTATTTTTATTTTAAAAACAGAAGGAGCTAAGACTATACTTTCAGGGATCAATTCTATAGTTCATTACTAGAGAAGATTCTCTGATCGTGTAGAGCACCGAAATAAAGTAAACAGCCCCATCAAAGAATGGGCAGAAGAGCTAAAAAGACACTTCTCCAAAGAGGAAATGCAGATGGCCAACAAGCATATGAAAAAGTGTTCAATATTACTTGTAATAAGGGAGATGAAAATTAAAACCACAATGAGATACCACCTCATGAGAGTGGCACATCTTCAAACAACTAGCAACAACAAATGTTGGCAAGGATGTAGAGAAAAAGGAACTCTCCTGCACTGCTGGTGGGAATGCAAACTAGTACAACCACTATGGAAAACTGTTTGGAGGTTCCTCAAACTGCTAAATATGGAGCTTCCCTACGACCCAGCAATCCAACTACTAGGTATCTACCCAAAAGACACAAAAACACTGATTGAAAAAGATACTTGTACCTCTATGTTTATTGCTGCTTTATTTACAATTGGAAAAACATGGAAGCAGCCCAAATGCTCAAAAGTAGATGACTGGATTATGGTACATATACACAATGGAATGTTACTCAGCAACCAAAAAGAGAAACACGTGTCTTTTGCAGCAACTTGGATGGAGCTGGAAAAGATCATGCTTAGTGAGATAAGCCAGAAAGAGAAAGAAAAATTCTGGATGGTTTCACTCATAGCAGGAGGATAATGGACCAGGCGAGAAAATAACAAAAATAATGAACAACCATATACCAGAGACATTTTGTGGGGGTGGAGTAGGGAATGGGATCAAAAACAAGGGGGTGGGGAGGGAAGTGCATGGGATTATGGTGATGGCACATGGGTGACATGGTGATGGGAAACCTGTGGGGACTACAATTGAGATGGAAAAAAAATGTACAAAATGATGTAAAAATAAACTTTTGTAAAATAAAAAAAAAATTTTTTTAAATAATAATTAAAAAAAAAAAAACAGAAGGCACTATTGACACAACCAAGGGTAGCGGATGGTTCATCTGAGTTTTATATCTTGACTGTAGCCTAGAAGGTTGTAGAAAGAGTTCTAAATGCTCCTCAAGTCCCCCCACCACTCACTGTCCACTCCTTCCATCTTGCAGGAGGCCCAGGCTCTCCCCAGAGATCAGCTCTTCAGGTGAGATTTCTTCCTTATTGAACCTAAACCCGTAGTTAAAAAGCTACTTTATATCTGTTAAGGTCCATGTTCAGTAGCAGAAAATGTGCATGAACAAAATCTCAAATGGGCCTTTCCTTCTCCATTTACGCCCCAAAGTGAAATGTTCGTCAACCTTGATCTTATACCCTGACCATCAGCGTTTACAGTTCAAGCAGGTGCAAGCTTGAATTGCCCATGGAAACACTGGAGACACCGGAAATCCAAGCACTGATGGGTGAAATCCAAACCCAGCTTTTCGAGGAGGCAGACCTCTCTTGACCTCAATCCCTGTGATCACACACGATTAGCTCAACAACTGGCTTGTTAGAATTATCACCAGGTCCATTAACAAACGGCACTGTTGCTTTTAGCTCAGCACTTCACTGAGCTATGTTAGTAAACTGATCTCCTATGATTTCTCATACAGGTGTCAAAAGTCATTTAAATGTAATTGTTACTCAGGCTTCCAACGGGCAACCTGGCATCCTCATATGTTCTGAATACAAATCAACCTCTCCTACCACCCCATATGCCAACATAGGGACCTGTAACTTACAATTTTCCTCTAAGCTCCAATTCAGATACGAATCAGATACCTACAAGCAGACAGGAAAGAGAGAGCGAGCACATTCCTTGACTTCTGCTCGCTGCCTTAGTGGCTTACTTTCTGCAGGCTGGTCAAACCATCTTGACATTCTACTCTGGAAGGAGCACATGGCCTGACACAAAGGCCGCATGAGGGCAGGTCTCCCCCAGACATCACGGCCCTGACCTCTGCCTCCCTCACACAGGGGTGACAGGCCATTTCAGGAGACTCATGTCCTGTGACCTCTCTGCTCTCTGACAGGTGGGCTGGCCTCAGCGGCTCACAGCCCCTGATAATGGAGTTGCCTTCTCTCATCTGTGATAACAGCAGTTGGGCCCTGAGTGGGGGACAGGCACCTCTAGTGCGGGATACACAAGGTATCACTCCCTCTACCACAGAGCTCCCTGTTGGATACTGATGCTATTGTTAGCCCCAAGTAACAGATGAGGAATCTGAGGTACAGAGGACACAGGTAACATGCTTAGTCTTGCTTCAGTTTGGAGCAACTAGTAGCTTTCTCTTTACAGCACTCATGCAGGGCTCAAAACACTTTGTCAAAATATTCACCAGCCTAGAAGCACAGACCTTCAGCTATCAGGTGAGGCCCTGTGAGTGGTTCAAATCAGGGTTCCGGGAACCCCAGCTCCATGACGTATTAACCTTTGGGTTGTAAGACCATGAAGGGAGTCTCAGGGGAGGAGCAGAGCTAAGGGGAAGCTGTTACCGAAGCATTTCAGTATTTTAAGTATTAAATGATTATAGTGGTTTACACATACAATTACGCATCTAATCTGCTATTGAAATCACTGATTAAAAAAGTTGGGATGGGGCCCTCCCTGATGGTTTGCAGCACTAAGAAGCTGTCCATAACCACTGCAGCACAAGTTCGCTCCCCCGCCAGGGAGCTGACCACATGGCGCAGCAGACCTCTCCTGACCTGTCTGCTGCTCCTCTCAGCAGTGGATTTCAGTCCATCTGCCTGTTTGCTCCCCACTCCGTCTCTGGTGAATCCTCTCACACACCACACCTCTGGCCTGTACCCCAGTTCTGTACGCATAAATAAATGAATCTTCTTTAAAAATTTAAAAAACACACACAGCTGGGATGGCAGCCTCAATATTACCACCTCTTCCTCTAAGGGTGGTGGTTCCCCAATGAGCCATCCAGTGCCCTGGCAGAAGAGGCGGCCAAGCCCCACCCCCCTGCGCGTACCTTTCTGGCAGTGCAACCCTTCGAAGCCCAAGGCGCAGTCACACTCATAGCTGTCCTTCTTGGGCCGGCAGCTGCCCCCGTGGGCACAGGGGGCCCCCACACAGGGGTGGGCTGCATTCTCCACGTTCACACCCCATGTGAAGTCATGCTTCATGTGGATGGGTCGGTCGTTCAGGATGATCTTGAGGTGAGAGAAGGGAAAGAAGGTCAGGCCTCCTTCATCAAACATTGCGGCCTTCCTCCAAAGCTGCCCTCAGCATGCTACCCTGAACTAGGGAAGGAGGGGGAGCGCTACAAATAAAAGGAAAAGGCCGGTCTGGGCTCTTCGTTGCATAAGTGTTGATGGGCCAGAAGTGATGAGGGTGGAGGAGAACGCATCCTCTGGTTCTGTTAGGCCTGGCCATTCAAGGAGTCATAAGGAGCCAAAAAGAATTGGGGCTCTTGATCTGGCTGCACATTAGAATCGCCTCAGTTCTGGAAAGAACCAAGGGGCTGCATTCCACCTCTGCCGCTAAAGGAAAAAGAACAAAACTATCATCTGGAACGGAACGTGTGTCTTGAAGTCGTGTTCTTGCCAGTGTGAGCTAGCCCTAGACATCTGGGTTGGTGGGTCAACCTGTTGGTGGTCCGTAGACAGAACATATTCTTGTAGCAGGAGAGGTCATGGGAGGGATCCGAGAAGGCATGAGAGTCATACTGTATCTTTTGCTAATTGAGTGGGGGTTTTTTGAGCTTTCTTGCCACAGAAGAACTCTGTGTTCTTGAGAGGTTAGAACATAGATTCTAGGAAACCAAAGATTCTATGATTGATGGGGGTGAAATTGGGTATGAAAGTTGGTTTGTGCCTTAATCAAACTATAAATTAAGCCCAATGAGAAGCAAAAGGCCAAGAGTTGCTTATGAGACTCCATTCACCTGTGTTTGGTGGAAGTACCTGCAGTAACTGATGTCAGCTGCCCCTCCCCCCCTCCAGTGCCTCCTCCAGTCCCAGGACATTTTGGTGCCATTGCTGTAAAAATTCATCTTCACTGAGTTGTACTGATGCATATCTGCTGAGTATAGACCCAGGGTCAGACATCCTAACAAAGCAGAGTTGTAAAGCTCTGTCTTCAGTATTAAAAGATAGGATCCTAGAAATTTCTCAAGGTGGCTGTTGGGTGCAGGAGGTCACATGGATTACAATCCTCAATTCTGTTATCTGCAGTCAGGTCTCCACATTAAAACAAGAAAGCGAAGCTGGTACCTTCTGAATGCTCCCGCTAAATGGCTTGAGGATGCCCGAGTTCTTCTTCACATCATCATAGCTGGGGACACCACCCATAAAAATGTCCGTGTTACACTTAATCTGTGTGAAGCCTCCCTGCCAACAGAGTAAAAAAAAAAAACACACACACACACACAGAGTAAAACCTCAGAACAGTGGTTAAGGCGAGCAAGTGGGTCTTTGGTTCCCTGTTAGGTCATCAACCACATGGAAGAGACCGACTCAAGACCCATCAGGACAAACTGCTACACTCAGCTGTGTCCTTCACCCTAGTACACAGTGCTGACCTGTCTGGAGTGTTTGTAAGTGTCCTAACATTTCTGAGACTCAGCTTCATCATTCCCAAGATGGGAGTCACCATACTCCTATCACAGATCTGCCAGGATGAATGTGGGCGTGTGCTCCCCTTCAGCAGAACCCGTCTTCCCGCAGCAAGGGGACCGCCAGCGGCCCAGCCTCAAGTGGGGCCCTGTTAAATGTACAACTCTCGGGCAGAAACCTCAGAGCAAGGAGGGCTTCACTGTGTGTTCTCCTCCCTTGGCTCCTGCAGCCCCGGCCTCAGGCTAAGCTGTAGCTGATCATGGATGACAGGTAGCATGTGTGAGAAATTAGCCTTTATAAGCCACTGAAAACCTGTGGCTGCCTGTGAGTAGCACAGTCAAGCCTCCCCACTTCCTCGACCTGGTGCACAGGTGGACACCGTGAGTGCGCCAATGTGGCCCGCTGTGTTATCTCTGGCAACGAGAAAGATGGACCTCTGTGGGCATGGCAGACGGGGTTGTTCCTTTCATCCCATGCAAAGGGCAGAAAATTCTTCCATTTTCCAGACTCTCAGAAAATTCCTCATTGTCAAATGACCAATGTTTCCTCAGTTTCTGGTCATTTCAACAGCCAAAATCCAATGGCTGGGCTCCATAGTAATCTGTATGTGATCCTTAATTCTAGACATGAGCCGTAAGCAAAATGTTAACATATCCTTAAAATATCATTTAGAGGTAAATTTGAACTCTCTAGGGGTGAATGTGCTTGGAGTACCAGGTTATCGTTCCCTTCAATTTATGGTAAAAGAATTATAGAGTAACAACATTATTTAACAAATATCAATGGGTATTGACTAAGTCCCCGGCACTAGATTCTGGACAAATGATGGTACATAACAAAGACCTGGTCCCTGCCCTCCAGAGGCTGACCCTGGGGATACAGGCATGTAAATGGGCAGTTGGGTCAAGCACCTCAAGATGGCCGAGAGTGCTCCTGCATTGGATGAAAGTGGGTGTCTCACCCTAAGAAGCAAGGAGGGATAGGCAAGGGAGAGCGTGGATTGTAAAACCTGGATGAAGTCAGGGATTGGAGGGGATACAGACAGACAACAGCCAAGGAGGACCTTGATCGTGCATGCTTAGGGGTTTGCCCACAAAGCAGTGAGTTTTACGCAGGAGAAAGAAGAGTTAGATCTGTGTTTTAAGAAGATCACTGGCTGAAGGGGAGAGAAACTATTTGGAGAATGGATTTCAGGTGGGAGGTTGGGGAGACAGGGCGAGCAGAGAGGCAGGTGCGCACGGGCCTTGCATCAAATAGCGCAGGCCATCTGGGCTAGATTCGAAGCTGACCTGCCTCCTGCCCATCGGGGTCACTTTGTGAGCTCTTATCTAACTGTTGGGAGAGGAGGGGACCAGCAAGCAGGACTTTCAGGAACTCTTGTAGCCTGAAGGAATACCTGACAGGGCAGGGACACCCCCAGGTACCCATTTCTGTCCATCTTTGCTTTTACTTGGAAATTCACATGAGATGATAAGAGGAAAGGGAAAAGGCTGTAGGGTCAAAGAGATTCCAGGGAGCAGAGTGTTTTGACAAAACTCAGAGTTAGGGTTCTGTTGAGCAAACAGGGTGAGTCCTTGTGGGGTGAGAGCTGGTTCCCTCTGGCTGCTCATCAAAACCGTCTTGCTGAGAGGGGAAGCCGGGCTGCCACTGCCACACCCACATGGAACCCCAGCAGACAAGCGCAAGATCCCCCAAAGCGACGCCTGTTCCAAAGTGAGTTGCTTCCTGTCTGGGTCTGCCACTGCTGCTTGGCTGGAAGGGGCGCAAAAAGCAGAGCCACACCCGCGCGGGCTGCGTTGCCCTAAGTCCTAGGACCGTGATTCTTGGAGCCCTGCCTGTTGCCACTCATCCCTGTCAGCTGGGCAAACCCAGGGTGAAGTCTCATCTGACAGACTCTTAGGGTTCTTGGTCCTGTATCGGCCTCCCCAAATATTCCTGCCCCTCCCCCTGCCTTCCCTCCCTCCTTCTACTCTCTTCTTTCTTCTACTCTCTTCTTCCCTCCTATCTTCTTCCTCTTTTCTTCCCTTCCTCTCATCCCTTTTCCTTCCCAGAAATATATACGGAACATTTTCTAGATGTGAAGGGCGCTTGTCACAGGATTCAGTTTGGGTTCTTCTGGCTCCCCAGGAAGTCTTGGTTCTAGCAGGACCCCCTTGCCCCCAGCTGCCATATTCTGAGGCTGGTCATCCCTGCATGTGCGTGTCCTTCTCACCTGCTGGACCAAATGCCTCCTCCTCCCCACCAAGTCTCTTTTCCTTCTACCAATTCATTGCTTCTCAGAAAACCCAAATTTGCTAATGCCTCCGTAAGTCTTCTGATGTGCAAAATGAAGACTAGTGAGAATTAAAATCTTGGCAAATCTAAAGTCCCCTCTAGTTTTAGGGAGGTGTGATTTTTGTGTAAATAGAATCCTACTAGATTATAATCAAAAGTAAATGTATCTTCCAAAATATGCTTTTCTTTTGGACAAGACCTTGGACAAAATCACTAGTGAAAATTATAAACAAGTAGAAACGCTGCATTCCAAGGTCATAACAGCACATTCCTGACTAATAATAGGAAGCCAAGCTACATGTTGCTGACCAGCTTTCAGTAGTGTGAGCTGGACACAGCTGCAACTCCAACTTCCACACCTCTATGCAGCAGACACTTCCACCAGTCTGGCCACTACCCCTCTTTTATGACACAAGCTATGCAACCTCTATCGACTGACATATTCCGGATAGAGACAGAAGTGCTCTGAAAAATCAGAATTTCCACACTCACTCACGTTATGACCTCCCTTTTTTGTAATATGAAAATATTCTAAGCAACCATCAGCTTGCAGCCGGATTGCCTCAGCCTCATAAAGTGCTGCCTGGCTCAGGTGAGCAAGCACTGCCCAAGACAGGAAATTCTTCTAGAAAGCAAAAAATAATATTACAGCTGGCTGATTAATAAAAGCAATTATAACAAAATCAATACTGTAAGACAAGGCAGTATAGAACATGCTACAAAATAATTAAATTTCTTTTACTGCCTGGACCAGAACCCAAATCTTATCACTCTACTCTCTTACTTAAGCTTTTATTGCTCAGTCTTTAATTGGGGAATCTTACTATCTCCCTTAGTGATTTATCTACCAGAAAACTCCTCCAGCCTAGTCTTCGACTTTACTTTACCCTCTTTCACAACTTCTCCTTGGCCTGTGACCTCACCTCATCCCCCTTCACATCTCCAGTCCAGCCTCCACCCTAGTCCTTGACTTTACCCTCTAAGATGTTTCAATGAGAATGAAGATCATTAAGTAGCATGTAAGGTTTAAAGGGACTTTATTTTAGTCAATCAACACTGTGGTAAATATAACAATGTTAGTCTTAAACTTTATGAATTTATGTACCCATCCTAACTTTAATAGATGTTATAATCTCAGCTGAAGGACAATACGACCCCAAACTATTCTTAGAAAAAAAGATGACCGTAATCTCTCAGCCCAGTTCAAGTGCTGACGTCATCCCACTGCTTGCTCCTAATGTATAAAATAAACTTCTGCTAAGAGCAGAACAGGAAGACTTGCACCCAACTCCGATTCCCGTGTCTTCCTTGTGCTCGCTTCCCTTTTTCTTCTTTTCCCCCCTTTTCTAGGAATCTCTGCTCACCGACGCCATTCCCACCTTGAGACCCTGCCTGTTCTGCCCCCCAATAATCCGTGACTGGGGACAAAGAGTCTCTCCAACACTTTTATAGACGAAAAAAACACAATCTTGGAAGCCAAGTGGCAGTGTGAGCTCTCACGCTGGGGAGTGACAGAGCTACACGCTGAATGCCAGAGTCTGGTTTGAGGGTCGTTTCTTACGGGGCATGTGATCCCCCCCACAGACCTTCCCCCAGATGCTGTCCACTGACCACAGACACAGACCCAGGCAGGGACTACCAGGGAGTGGCAGGCGAGTCTTTAATGCCCTGGTTGTATTCGCTTGCTTAATTCTTAAAACAGCCCTGTAAAGCATTCTGAATGTTATTAGCTCTGCTCACAGCCGAGGAATAGAGATGTTAAGTAACTGGCCCTGTGGGAGCTGGTTTTACTGGGGTACCCAGGCATTGGTGTTCACATGCTTAATCACACAGCTGCTCTTCTCGCCAGAACAGTAGAAAACGCATTTAGTCTGCACCGGCCATCAAGCGCAAAGGTGCGTCCTGCTTACCTTTGACATTCCCTCCACCACCTTCTGCT
Source organism: Condylura cristata (assembly GCF_000260355.1). Lineage (NCBI taxonomy): Eukaryota > Metazoa > Chordata > Mammalia > Eulipotyphla > Talpidae > Condylura > Condylura cristata. The sequence continues at coordinate 17,663,699 of NW_004567108.1, read as the reverse complement.
TATCCACTTGTAAGATGCCATTCTTTGCTGTGCGAGACACACGCAGTTCATGCCAGTGGCCTAGGGTGAGAGGGTCTTCACTCCTGGGAAGAAAGTGATTTGCTGTGAGTGAGCATCACAGGTGCTATGGCAACTCCAGCGATTGCTGGGCAAGCTCTGGTGCCAGCCTTGACATCGCCTGGCATTCATAGTCAAGAGAAAACAGCCAGGGAGGCCTAGTGAACACAGGGGGGTTGCTGCCTTGATAGACCCCCACGTGATGAAGCGTTGATTTTATCATTTATGCATTCACACAGGAAACCTGAAATGTGGGTCTGGGTCACCTGATTCTAAGATGAGGGTAAAGTAAGACGTAATTGGGCCCTCCCTGGTGGTGTAGCGGGTTGGAGCGCTGCACTGTGAAGCTAAGCCAAGCCACACCGTGGCTGCTTCAGTGCGAGTTCCATCCCTGCCCCAGAGCTGACATGGCGTGGCAGACCTCTCCTGTCTCTCCGCTGCTCCCCTCAGCAGTGTATTTTGTCAGTCTGCCTGTTCTGCATCCTGCTCTATCTCTGGTGAATCCTCTCACTGCTCCTGTACCTCTGGCCTGTACACCATCTCTGTATGTAGTAAATCTTTCTAAAAGAAGACATAACTGGACACATGTTGTAAAGAAGATTCCTTGGTCCACTGGAATTCTTTGAAATGCATACAATATAGGATGGGTTAATGGACAGAGGGATGTGAGGATGGATAGCTAAATGATACCCAAATGTAGCGAACATTAAGTGCAGAAAACGGGGCGGGTGTCAGGATGTCTACAGTCCAATTCTTTCAACTTTTCTAAATGTCTGAAATGTAAAATGGTGGAGCTGGGCAGATTGCAACATGGCAGATTCCATGTTGTCTGATATTGGAAAAAGATTAAAAGTACTTGAAAAAATTCAATTATTAATTCAAGATGGAAGCACTTGAAGTTTAAATGACATAGTTTTACACATTACCTTTTATAGTGAGATGTGCAAAAAAGGTGTAATTATTGCGTTTGTATTTCTAATGATATCTAGTTCCTGGCCTTCACTGAAACTCCCAATTATTTTTCGGTCCTGGATCATCTTTAGAAAACCATCAGGAATACCAATGGGTCCAATTATTGAAAGGTCTCCACCCCTCAGTTGATTTTTTGCTCTAGCAAATGCTTTTGTGATTTGTCCTTAGCAATTAGAATTTAATCACCTTGGCTAAATCAATATGCAATAAAGAAACGAGTGGCATCTTTAAGTGGGCCTGTCCTTGTAATAACTTACAGCAGCTTAGTCTGCGTCTTCCCCTGCAGAGGTCACTGCCTGTCAGGACACTTTCACCCTCTGCGCAATTATACTGAGCAGAGTCATCAGAGCTCTGTTTCAGTTGTCTTGATTTTTGAATCAAGGCCATATCGAATTTGATGACCTTAGCCAATTCCTAAAGTTAAAATGATCTGGCCAGTTTCACAACTTCCTGCAGCCCATACCTCTAATGAATTTTCTTAAGGAATCAGGAAGCCTTTGAAATGGTTTCCAAAATAAACATCACCCAAAGGGTGCACCACTGCCCCCACCCTGCACCCTGTTGCCAGGTTACCACTGGAGAGGGGGTGGGGCCGGAGGGCAGATGAGGGTTGTTTGTTGCAAAAGGGATGCTTCCCTCCTTTCATCACACCTAAAGCTCAAGAATTCTTTTCCCAGGTGCCTTTCCTGACAAGTAGAAAAACAGTAATGGGCATTATTTTTTATTGCTGTTGTTTAATTCTGTGCTTCATAGCCAGAATCAAAGAGTGAAATGCTGGACCCCTAAAGTCCCAAGTATCTGTAACCCCACAGCTAGAGAGGTGCAAGATGGGAAATGCAACCTGCCCAGGACAAGGACTGATTGGCCCAGCCCCTCCCCAGCCTCTTTCAATCACCCCGTATCTACAGGAAGTCATCTGACAGTACCAGGTGATATTCAAGGTGTCGTCCTCCCTCAACTTGACAAATAGTTTTGAGTAATTGCTGAGACTGGTTTGCATAATCGTATGCAAAATGAACCAATTAAGTACCCACCAAAGTTGTCTTGAAACAATGGGCATTTTTTGTATAACCAGAAGAACAAAAATGTTTGTCCATTCTCTAAGGTGTCACTGATGTATAAGAATTTGGCCATAAGGACTAAAATGAACATTCTTTAAAGAATTGTTGAAATCCAATGCAGCGAATGTTTCCCACTGGTCATGAAAAATGATCAGCGAAGGGCAATGCCTGGTTATAACATCTCACCCACATGCTCTTGCTAACAATGACAGGCTAGTAATGCCAACAGTGACTGCAATTTCCTTCAAAACAACAATATACTGACTTCCTGTTGCCCGGCACCACTGAGCAAATCGTCTCAGTGAGTTTCAAAAATGGCAAGTTCAACAAGAAGCATGTCAGCATTAGATTAGCGAGGAAGGAACACAAGACAGGGCGCTATACATCCGTCTGCACCAACTAGCCACAGGCTCTAAGGGATTCAAAGATATTGACCCGCGGTGCAGGAGCAATTAATCTGGTAAGGAAATTAACAGTGCAAACTGGATAAGAGGAGGAAAGTTTTGATGACTCTATCAGTTCTGCAGAAACCAGTAAGTTCTTTCAACCAGTGCCTGCTGCCTTGCTGGTGAAAGCATCCATCAGCAGCCTACAAGTGGGAGATTTAAAAAAATATAATACCCAGCCCCTATTCAGATCAGCTGAATCAGAATATCTGATAGCAGGATATAGTCATCGGTAACGTTTAAAAGCTTTCCAGGTGGGGGCTCTCCCTGGTGGGCAAGGGGTCACAGCGCAGCACTATGAAGCCAACCGCAGCCACTGCAGCCTGAGTTCGATCCCCGGCCAGGGAGCTGACCCACATGGCATGGCAGACCTCTCCTGCCTCAACCACTTGCTTCCCTTAGCCATGTATTTCAGTGGATCAGCCTGTTCTGCTCCCCACCCTGTCTCTGGTGAATCTCTCACCACCTCCCCACAGTTCTGGCCTGTACGCCAGGTCTTATATGAAGAAATCAATAAATCTTTCACGACAAAAAAGCCTTCCAGGTGATTCTAAGATGAAATCGTAGTTGAGAGACATGGCTATAAACGCCAGGGGGGAAGATTTCAAATCGATGGGTTATGAAGGCTGTCAAGGAATCCAGCCTTCAGCTGCTCAGTTTCCTTAAAGGGAACAGGAAAAGACTTGCTAAATAACTAGCAACCATCAAAGAAACAGCAGGAGGTGGACTTAACTTTACAATGAGGTGACAAGAACACTTCTGGTCATTAAATAACTGTGGAGATTCTCTGGGCAGATGAGTTACAGCTCATCAAATTCCCATTGATGTCACCTGCGACTACAGGTGGACGTGAAGGTTTCCACCGTTTGAAGCAGACAATGGCTGCTGTAGCTTATTGAGTGACAGAAACCAACAGGTTTTATAGGAATGACCTACAGGAATCATGTGACCTGTGAATCGGAACAGGGTTTAGATAACTGGGTAGGGGAGCCAGGAAGAGAGCAAGCTTTTCAAGATGAATTGGACTTTCTTCCAAAGTGGCTGCTGTTTGGGTTTGAGCAGGAGGTCACTAAAGGTCAGCCTTTACCTGAGAACACCAGTCCCAGAACCACAGTCAAACCGGAACTCCACGTGGCCCCCTGCCATGTTAATGGACAGGAAGTCCTTGCTGGCCGTGTCGTAGCTGTACAGGAGGACGCCGTCACCTGCGTCTGGCCGAAACGTGATCTCAAACTCCATGAAGGACAGGTAGCGCTGGGCCTCCAGTGGCCAGGGTGTGGCAGCGTAGGCCCTCAGAGACTCTCTGAACTGAGGTATGGTCAACGTGAAGGCTGAAGAAACAAACAGGTCACAAATCGCTCCATGGAGAATAAACCCGGTTAACCTCCTGGGCCAGGGCTAAACTGCAACTCCCAGCTAACTCCCAGTGAAGTGGGTGGTGACTGCTGGCCAACAGAATGCAGACAGGGTCATGCCCCAGGCCCTGTTCAGATGAGACAGTTGGAATAGGCCTGATTCACTGGTAAAGTTAAACCATGCCCAGTCCTGCATGATTTTCCAAAATTGCTCAAATCTTCAAAAAATTTCATGATCATATGTGTCTTCATGGGTATCTACATATGTACACAGATGTAAATATATTCACATATACACATGATATTAAGAAGGGGAATAACTGAGTAGAATAGCATACAGAGGAAATAAGGTCACCACTGTCCTCTCACACTTGTTTCTGTGTCTACTTTCTCAGCTTTACCCTGAACCTGTCAAGACACCACCTGGCACATGAGCTATAAATGCTGTGGATGGAGCTCATCAGGTCACACGGTGCTTTCAATGCTGTCTGAGTGCCACGAGGAACCCACCCAGCCTCCCCAGGGGCACCTTGAACATATCTTTGGTGGGTTCACCACTGGCATGCTTGAAGACACCGCCACGTAGTAGAAAAAGATTCTCCATCACTCCCCACAAAACATCATTAATGCAACAGAAACCATGAGGCCATCTGCAGGTACACTGATCAAAGCCACACCGCCACGCATTAACACGGAGACAGAAACTGCCGTCACCCTGCTCCTCTCTCACCATCTTCGCAGTGTCGACCCCTAAATCCCAGGGGGCAGAGGCAGATGTAGGAGTCAGCTCCCACGGTGGTGCAGGCGCCGCCATTGACACAGGAGGCTTCATCGCAGACCTCACTGCTACACTCTCCTGCAGACAGAGTGGGAATCACAAAGCCAGTTCACCGCGCCTGCCCGCCAGCCAAACTGCGGAGCTGACCAGCTCACAGCTCACGGTTCCAAATATCCACAGCTCTGTTCCGGTTCCTGTTGATTTGCACCTCTGCAGGCCAGTTTCCCGGGTAAGCAGAACCTCCCTTCATTTTCATTTGATTTTGGTTTGTTCTTTCTCGAGAAGCCACAGAGATGCTTTAAACATGGTAGACACAATAAATCAAATAATAAACTGCTGACCGATCTTATGACCTCTGAAGGGATGACAGAGCTGTTTCTGCTTTAATTTATCTCTCTATTGTTCCCCAAAGAGTGTATTTCACGCCTACCAGGACAACAGTGTTTATGTTAAAAGCATTCTCATTTGTGTGGTCCCAATTACTGGAAGTGCTGTTGCCTTGCTAATTCAAAGTGAGGCAAGTGGGATCAGCATGACAGGAGCTGGTGCATATGAGCTGGTGGCTCCTGTCTGAGGCAAGCACCGCGTGGGGGGGCGAAGGAGGGCTGGAATGGCTTCCAGAATCCCTGTTTCTACCTCCAAGTTATAATCAGGCAGGAGGGCTGGAGGCAAATGTGTTGGAGGCTCAGTGTGAGAGGGTCTAGCTCTCATCACCCAAAACGTGTCAGAGAAGCCCCTGAAGGGTAACAGCTAAACGAGAACAAACTGGCTTCTCTTGGGTTACTTTTCTTCTGTTTCTTTGTTCCTTTTTGCCTTGTGTGTAGGAATAAATGAGACGGATGGGCCACAATCTGGCTAGGACTACGGAGGTGAGCACAATCCACTGTCTCTGCAGGCAGTGAAGGGGATGCCTCTCGAGTAAGCTGTGGGTGTTAGGGGGATGCATGTCCTAGAGGAACTCTGCAGAGTCTTGTGGACTCCACTCCCTACTCTGGCTTTCTGGATTCGACCCCTTACTTCAGTGATTGGAAACTACAACTCCCAGCAGTACCAGGGAGAGAACTGAGAGGACCTAAGGGCGGAGCTAAACAGGCATTCTGGGACTTTTGGGGGATAAAAATAGCAAGCGGTTTTCCAATGGTCACTCTCTAGAGAGATAATGGTTCTCTCTCTTTGGAGCAACTGCTCTCAGCCTGTGCGATTGGGGGCTAGCAGCCTGAGTTTGGGGACTTAGAGCTCCAAGTCAGCTGCGCTGGTAAAGTATTCCAGCTACTTTGTATCCCTCTCTCTTTCTCTGGGTTGTTTCCTTTTCCTTTCCCCTTTTTGAAAATAAACCCGTTATTGACCCTTTTGTGTGTCTCTGCAGAATAACTGGATTTTGAGCGTGCGGGTGAGGCCCCACAGACAGGCGGCCCAAGTCCACTCTGGGCTACCCTGTAACAGTTGACTAAGCTGTGGGGACCCTGTTCTGGCCCTCGTCTCCCATGCTGCCCCTCCATGAGCAGGCAGCCCACCCCCAAGAGGCCAAGCACCCTCCTCGGGTTGCCTGGGTGCTCTCAGCAGCACCTCCTGCCCTCCCAACGTGCCCAGTCTTTTCATAAAGCCTCTTTGGGAGGTGTCGATGGCTGGGGGTGTTGTGCTCCCAGGAGGGGGAACTGACTGCAGGGGCTGCTGACAGAATTCAGTGAAAACTCTCCTCAGGATTGGCCACTCCAGTTGTCATGAGTTAGCAGCTGTGAATTCCAAGAGGGGGCCACCAGAAGTCCAGGCAGGCATGGTGGGCTCTCTGCAGCCACAGTCCTGAGGGCCGGGCCAGCATTCCCGTCTCCCCCAAGCTCCACTTTGATCTTAGTGAAACTCTTGCAGGTCCCTGCCTTCCACCAGTTTCTGTGGGCTGAGATTCCTTCTCAGAGAAGGACTGGTCCCACAGGAAGAAGTGGGCCCTTTGTGTTATTTTAGATACACATGGAAAAAATTATTTTACGAATTTGCTTTGTAACTATTTTTTTAAGAGGTGGGAATGGGGCGGAGGAGTAAAGACTGTGAAAGCCAGCCAGGGCTGTTTGCTTGATGAAAGCAGCATTTCAGCAAGATTATTCTGGCCATGGTATGCAAGATAGATTGTGAGCAAAGGGGTGGGAAAGTGGGAAGGAATCCTTCGGGGAGGCTAACCCAGGCTGGATGAGATGATGGCCCAGGAAATGGTGAAGAAGTGAGGATCCCGGAGACACAGGGAAAGAAGAAGTGGCCAGTGCATTCTACAGGTTGAAGATGATGGAAGAGTCAAGCATAACCTCAAGGTTTCTAGCTTGGAGGACGGAAAGAATTTAGGCAAGAACATACACGTGCGTGTCTGTCTGTGAATCGGAACTGGTGCCGAGGAGCAGAGAGCTGGGTTTTGCTCAATGAGAGTGTGAGGTGACCGTGGGAACATCCTCTGCCGGCCCCTGCAGAGGAGAGGTCCAGTGCAACGGCCAGGGATGGCCAGGACAGGAGCAGTGACCACGAACATTGGGCTCCCTGAGAGAAACAGGAAACAGGGGCCCCCAGAGCTGCAGGAAAGTGGGAGAGTGGAGAAGGAAAGGGAGCCCACAGAGGAGACAAAGAGAGACAGGTGAAGGTGAACCCAGACAGGGCAAAGAGCAGCCCCAGAGATTGGAGATATGAGGTGGAGGAGTCTGAGTCTGGGAGGATTGTGAGACAGGAGCATTTGCAGCTTTGCTGAGCCCTTGGCAGGTGAAAGGCAGAAGCCCTATCACACGAAGTGCGGATGAGGCGCCCGGGAAGTGTGCTGGAGTCAGAGAAGAGAAGAGAGAGCTTCCCGGGGCTCCTACCCAGAAGGCGAGAGGCTCGTGGGAAGCAGGGCCCTGGCTTCAGCCGGAGCAAGTGTGAATAAGTAGCACAGTGGGTCTGTGAGCTTAGGTGGGACAAGTCTTCGTCATTACTTTCCTAAACTCCACTGGGACTGAGCATTCCTTGCAGCTACTAATGTCAGCAACCACCCTCTAGGATTAGCCGCTCCGGTGACTTGTGACTGACAGACCACAGTGGCGACACACTCTACTCCATGTGTTGCAGAAAATACCATGCATGCACATCACCACTAAATAAGTGTGTTCTTAAATGCTTTATGAAGCAGCATCTATAACTATAATCTCAAACCTTAAATATGTACAGTTTGATTTCAATATAAATGTTTCAATATAAATGTTTCAATTTTGAGACTGCAAAGACTCATGAACACAAAGAGCGAAGGGCCACTGTGTTATTGAGAAAGTTAATCCTTACTGCAAGGTCTCAGGAACTACCGCAGGAGGGGTGCATTAGTTTTCCGGAGGGGGGGACTTTTCCCTTCGTTTTGGGAGGAGGGGGTTTCCAGGTTCTTTTGCTTGGGGGGGCTCGCCTTTCTGTCTTTCTCTGTCTTTTGCTGTATGTCAGCTGTTGTGTAGACTCACACAATGATGTAAAGGGCAGGAGAGAAATCAGACCCTCAGGAAGGCAAGAGAAGGAGCGCCCTCAAGGGGCAAAGTGTATCCAAGGGGTCAAGGGCAGTGAACAGCCTCCCTACACCGCGTCCCCCAATCTGTAACTGAATCTCGCACTTCCTCCCACCCAGATCAGCCAAATGTGTCCATTGCTCCGCCACCATTACCACCTTGGAGCAAACACCATCATCTCCACCGGGCTACTGCTGCTGCTTGCATGTGCCCCTGACTGCCCTTCCAATAAGCTGTCTACACCTTGGGGGTGTTTCAGAATACAAACTACACCCTGGGACCCTGCTCCCACTCCAGCTCCCCTGGGGAGGGGCCGCTTCCTCTGCCAGGAATTCACTTCCTTCTCTGACCGACTTTTTAACTCCTACTCTTGTTTCAGGTATCGTTCTGCATTCCAACCTCAGAAATGCTTTCCCTGAAGTCCAGCCGGTAACATTTCCTTAATAGTGTCCCATTGCTTCTTCCTCCTAACACACCCAAGGATAATTTTACATTCCCTTGTGTGCTTATTTCATTCCTTTGATCTCTCCTCTGTGCTGGGATCCAGGCTATCGTGTTTACTGCTCTGTTCCTACACCCAGCATCACGGCCAGCTCTACGCCAGGGCTTAAAGAAGCATCTATTCAGTGAAGGGACAAGTTAAGGAGTGATACTCCATGGGGAGACACGGCGTCACCACAGGTCTCTTGAGACCTCCTGAGTCTTGAGTAATGTGGACAACAGTGGTAAAGCTATGCCACTGTTTTAGTAGGGTGTAAAGATGCAAGACAGAATTGGAAAAAAGAAATAATGAAGGCTTAGGTCTGAGAATTTGGGTGAAAATTATCAAAGCGACGTCCAGGCCAGAGACTGCAAGCTCTTGCTAAGATTGCTGAAGTGGTCCAGGTGGTCCTGATCCTACTCTATCTGCACAGCACATCTCATGCACCAGCTGCCTGGCTGGTAACCCACCCATCTGCTCGCTTCTCTGGCCCGAGACAACCCACACGAGCGCCCCAGTCCACTGGGCGACCACTCACCCACATCAGCTCCACTGAGCGCTCTCCCCAGGGGCCAGGGCCTCATGTCAGTTTTCTTGCCGTTAATGAGGAGGGACTGAACGCAGCCTTCAAAGCCTCGGTTTGTCCCTGTGGCTCTGACCAGCCAGTACGCACTGGGTGCTCCACCAAGGTACAGAGGTGACCGGAAGGTAATTTTACTGTATTGGCCCTTTAAGAAAGATGAAAAATATAACTCAGTAAACAAAATCAAAAACCAAACACAAAAGAGCTTGATGAGAGAGGCACGATTAAGATGTAATTTACAGCCTTCTAGCTTTTGGGGGGAAGGGAGTGGATATAGAGGTCCTTCTAGCTTCTAGCTTTTGGGGGGAAGGGAGTGGATATAGAGGTCACATGCATGTTGAGGGGCAGACATTGCAATTCTGGGGGCAAACGGTGATATATACAGATCGTGATCGAAGAGACTGTAACTTGAGACCTATATACTAATGTAGATCCACTTGTACTTCAACAACAACAAAAAGACATTGAACTTCTGAGAAATCAAACCCACAGGAAACTCCCAGCAAGCTTCTCGGAGGGCTGTATCCAGAAGGGTTGATTTGGCAATGTCCAGAAGGGAAGAGACGTTAGATCAGAGCCGAAAGCAACCTCCCAGGCCGTGTACCATGCTGGGCATCCATAAAATCCGCCCGCTCTCCAGTTCTGACACCCACTGCTTGGAAGGCTCACAGGGCTATTCAGTGCCTTCAGAGGTGACAGCGCTAATTTTGTCTCCAGGGACTCACAGTTAACCTTCCCCTCTCCTGGTCACATTTACACTCTATAACCTGCAAGAGACATTCTACTGGGCAGAGGAGGGAATGCCAAAGAGATTGTGTTGCCAACTATTTTGAAATTTGCTCATAGATACAATGTTTTTGTAAGTGTTATGACATTTCCAATCTTAGACCAAACCACAGTCTGGATTCCAGTTTGTGAAGTGACAAAATACAGAGCTGGACATTAGGTGGGGCAAAATTCAGGTGTCTGTAGCTGTTCATTTTTACTACAGAAATATCTCATTCACTTGGGATGAAAGAGTAAAGAAAGGGCTGAGAAAAGGCTGTCCACAGTCAGAATTTTTAAATGTCCAGAATGTAAACCGGGTGTGGTAGGGCTGTGTGGCTCCTGTGATGCTCCTGCAGACTCTCAGAACTGGCCTTGCTCTTCCTTGGCCGGGGCTGTTTGCCCTTGTATGCAGAGCTCTCACAGCGCTCTGGAATTTGCATTGCTCCAGCAGGAACTTTTATCGTTTTTGCTGAAATGTGGGAGTCCAGTTCCCTTGTTTTCAGTTGCAATAATTCAGGGGTATAACTTACGATTCCAGAGTTCCTTTGCAGAATCAGGCTGAAGTCGGATCCAGAAATCTGGAAGAACTCTGCCTTAGATCTCACCCTTGCCAACTTCCACCTCTTTCTGTCTACCCTTTGCTTGCCCTCACCAGTTTAATACATCACTTGCATGGAACTCCCCATGGCAGGCCTGTTTTGGGAAACCCTGGATTTAACCCTGGTCACTGTCTTCCAAGATTGTTTACTAAACATTACACATATGTGGTCTACAGTGGTCTTATACCACTTGCTTAGCAAGTCTCAGTAGCAGAAATGTAAATGCCCTAGGTGCTCACAGAATTAACATAGGTGTTCATTTCTGGCAAAGAATGCATACATTCATTAAAAATTACAGGCTCTTGACATGTTGGGAAACAAATACGAAACTCAAAAGCCAAGTTCCCATTGACCATTGTATTCCTTGTATATCCTTGCCAAAGGATTTGACTAAGCTTTCTTTTGACTAAAGGTGGGGACCCTTCTCCTGAGAACCCTTGTCTCACACCTGTGTATCTCTGATTCAGCCAAAGTTGGCTGCCTATGACCCTCCAACTTCAGCATTAAGGATCCATAGAGTTAAGTCCTTCATCTTCAAGACTCTCCTTTTGATTCTGGGATAAAAAACCTACCAACTCTGCCTTCACCTTTTCTTCTCCAAACTAAGAAATGTTCCTCATTTGGTCACTCCAGGGATTTCATGTCATCTCCTGTTCTAGTGACTGTCCTTTGGACATGCTCCAGTTGTCTCTGGCCTCCTAGGGTATGATCACAGATCCGAATAAAGTTCCCTTAGATGTCGGTGACTATTCAATCACTGGAGACCATACAGATAACTACCAGAATAGAACAGGACTGTTATCTCCCTTATTCTCGATGCTATGCCTCTATTAATACAACCTGTAATTCCTTAAGTTTACGGATACCACATGGCCCTGTTGGTTAAACTTCATTGAGTTTTCTGGCTGTAAATCCTAAGATATTTTCATACATATTGCTCCCACTACAGCTTTCCCATCCTGTCTTTATGTTAGTACTTTGGATCCAAGTTCAAAGCTTCTTTGTTCCTATCAAAGTTTATTTTAACATACTAAAGTCTACTCTTCTGGTACTTAGGTGACTCTGTAGTTCATTTATCCTGCCTTTACTTCCTTAGAAATAGATGAATAAGTGATCTCCCTGAATTCACATTTACTCCATTGGATTCCTGTTCCTTTGAAACCACTGGGGTCCAAATTAATGAGTATTTTCTTCTTCTTCTTTTTTTTTTGATCAGCAAGGCATGGCCCTTGTCTCACCAGCAAAGAATAGTGATGAGGCCAGGAAGGGAAGAAACTGTGCACATTTACACACAAAGGCTTTCTGCCTACATTTTCCCCCGAGAATATGGACACCTGGCTGTTTATAATTACAGGTTCCTTTCCTTGGCAGGCTAACCTGAACTGTTTACTCCAAACACAACCCTAAAATTGCCCAGAGATGACAAATATGTGAATAGCTAGGTGATCTGCTGAGTTGTCCAGTTAAATTGTTTCCCACTTCCCATCATCATGTCCCCCGCCCAAAGGTCGATGAGTCGCTTATTCCTACACAGTGCACTAAGCAGACCTCAGGGCTGTTTTCTAAAGCCACAGGATCGCAGCCTTAGGAGCAAGCTTTGTGCCTGGCCCCGAGAGTGGCTTCAGCCTCCCAGCGTGGGCCTTCTCCGCCCTGGGCACTGATGTCCTCATGGGGACAGCACATGTCTGTGAGCATGAGGCCTGCTGCCTGGCCCCTGCAGCCACAGCAAGGACACCCGCAATTGCAATTCGTCTCCATCGACGTGGGGGTGGGCAGAAGCCCTGAGCGCCCACCTGCAGGGGGAGATGCAGCACTGGCATATGGGTCTCAGGTGCAAAGGTGCAGCACGTCTGAGGACCCACCAGAGCTGGCCTGCTGCTAAGTCTCCTCAGCTCGCTGAAGTAGGGCTTGCTGGGAAGCTTAAGGTAAGTACCGGATAGTGGGCAGGGAAGGAGATGCGCTCACCTGGGACTGGCCTGTCACTGGGCTGCCGTTGTCGAGCTGCAGCAGCCCGTTGAGACCATCTCTGTAGAGAGTCACTGTGTGCCAGGCCCCCAGTTTGATTTTGGCCTCACTTGTGATGATGGCAACCCCGGTTCCACAATTAAACCTGTGGGAGAGAAAAAAGAAAAGAAGATCCTTTGATTGACCAGCTCAGTATGTTTTCAGACTTTAAGGACATTGCTTCCAGGGTAAAGGCTTCTTTAGAAGCCCTTTGTGGTGGCACAATGGGTTAAAGCGCCGCACTGTGAAGCTCTCCACAGCCCCTGCAGCACGAGTTCAATCCCTGGCCAGAGAGGTGGCCCGCATGTTGCAGCAGACCTCTCCTCACCCCCGTCAGCAATGTGTTTTAGTCGATCTGCCTGTTCTGCTCCCCACTGTCTCTGGTGAATCTTCTCATGGCCCCTGCACCTCTGGTCTGTGTGCATAAATAAATAAATCTTCAAAAAAAAGAGTCATCTGTTCAGAGTTCTGTGTACCAATCCCAAACGCTGTTTAAACAGACACAGGGAGCAGCGAGCTGCCTCCTCCTGGTGTTGGCCGCCCAGTGATTGCTACTCTGTCTGCAGAACTCAGAACTGAGGGGCCTCCTCAGTAGCTTAGAAAATGATGGGCAACTAGGTCCTCCCTCTCATTTTCAGAAGTTACCAGATGCTTAAAGTAGATTCAAGGTGCTGCGAATTAGAACCTGCGTTTCTCTGCTTCCAGAGATTCCTCTGCAGACTTTCTCCAACTCTCAAATGACAGCTCAGTGATATTAATAAGATGTCAGAAGCCAAATCTTCCACACTCATCTGGGCAAGCTGGCCAGCCCTGCCCTCTGGGTTCACTTGTGTCCACATGCGGATATGCTTCCCACGAAGACTCCGGGTGAGGTGCAGGTGTGGGCACTGAAGGAGTGTTCCCACAAGGTTTCCTGATTCTCTTTGCTTTCCCCAACCTGCATGTGCTGCAGTGCCCCCATCACCAGGTCTCACATCCAGAATCGTGACCCTTTCTGGCCAACTTCCACACAGCCTCTACGTCACTTCCTCTTGGGTCTGATAGTCTTTCTTGACCTTCAATGGAGTGGGATGGGGTTGAGGTGCATTGTGGGACGGCTGACCTAGAGGGGATCACAGAGACACCAGCAGCAGCTGCAGAGCTAGACAGCTGTGACCAGGGATGACCACCATGCTCCAGGGGGGCCATTACCCACCAAGTGTTGGTACCGCTGCCCCAGAGGTTGGAGCTGTGTCAACCTTCTATAAAACATTAAGCCATGGAGGGAGGCCCATTTTCAATCCAAAGTGGGACGTTCAGCAGTCTGGATTAAAACCCAAGTCTGGTTGATGCTCACTGAGTGCTAGTTACACGTCAGGAGATGCTCTGAGTACGTCAGTGAGCTAGTTCATGTAATCCTCACAATAGCTCAAGAGGAAGCACTAGCTCTGAGGAGTTCAGTCATTTGCTTAAAGTCAACAGGCAGGGACTTAATGCTGAGCTCAGGATCTTAACTGGTGAATTCGCTCTCATATGAGGAGATCTCCATGCGGAGATCAAAGCACTCACACTGTCACAACACTCTTCCCTGAAAGCCATGCGTAAACTGTATGTGGTTTCCAAACAGTGTTGGGAGAAAAATGTCCAGGGCAAAGAGGTGACCAGGACAGAGAGGTAATCCGAGCATTTCACCAGAGCCCCCAAAGAAAGACAATGAGGGTGCTAGAGTCTCTGGGAACCCCTAACCCTGGAGAGAGTGAAGGCTATTCTGTGCTCTTCATGGCTGAGTCACAAAAAAGACAAGCAGGGGCCCTCCATGGTGGCGCAGCAGGTTAAAGTACAGCACTAAGAAGCTAAAGCCACTTCCACATGAGCTCGATCCCCGCCCCAGAGGTGACCACATGGCATGGCAGACCTCTCCTGACCCACCCACTGCTCCCCTCAGCAGTGTACTTCCTAGATCTGCCTGTTCTGCTCCCCACTCTGTCTCTGGTGAATCCTCTCACCACCCCTGCACCTCTGGCCTGTACCCCAGTTCTTATGCATAAAAAGAAAAGAAAAAAAAAAGGAAAAAAAAAAAGACAAGCAGAAGACGCTGCTTCTTCCCATCCCATCCCAAGGGCTCCAAGAGAGGAAAGACTTGATGGCTTTGACTTGTAATTGCTGTCCCAGCCAGACGGCAGTGCCTGGAACTCTGGAGCAGCTCAAGAAACATTTGTTGTTGTGTGAAGGAATGGTTATAAGTTCCCAAACTCAAGTTTCAAAGGTCCCCCTGCAATCCCAACATTCTGATATTTGGTAAATGCAACTGTGCTCACGGTACCACAATATACACTTCCTTTATCTGCAGGTATTCATATCTATACACTTCACACTGCAAATATAACACAGAACTGTGTTCAAAGATCCACAGGCTTGGTGGGAGTTACCTGAACTGGAGCGAGCGTCGGATGATGGCCAGGGACATGAAGTCACCCCTCCCGTGTTCGTTCTCCCCACAGTAGAGCAGTAAGCCCTCCTCCGTCTCTGCCTGTTACACAAACAAGCGCCACATGAGCCACGAGCATCTCCTCTTCCATAAAGTTCGATCCCCCAGAATGTGAAACCCGAGCAGTCTCCTCTCCAGTCCTGTTTACAAAGGCCGAGCGTGTATCTGCCCAGCAGTTCCCAGGTACCTGCGTCCACTTAATTTTCCATAAGCAAATGGCAACAATAAAAACGGGTGTAAGAACAGCAGTGCTGTGAGAGGAAGGTGGCCCCATGCTTGAGCCACTCTTTATTGGTCTAGGGGCCCACCAGGAGAGCTTCAGGAGAAGCTTGCCTACAAAGACCCTGGTCACAGAGATGCCTTTCCTGTGTTCATTAAGTTCAAGTCTCATCTCAGGTCATTCCACATTTTTCTCTTTGCTCCCCTCATCCTGAAGAAACATGCAAATTTGCTTCTTTCTTTCTGCGAGAGAGCAGGAGCATAGACACAGCCCCACTCACAGACATGTTTTGCACCCCTGTTGGCTGGGACATGTCATCTTTTGGATACTCAACCCCGTGACCATGACCTCCGAGTAGATTCATCTCCAGATTGCCAAGACTTTTATGTCTTCGGAGATACCCGAAAGAATCACTTTGAGTTGAATCACTGATTGCATCAAGGGTGCAGTTGGTGCAGGTGAGAGAAAATCTAGGGGTCCTCGCTGTGAGCCCCCCAAGGTTATGAGCGGTGCAGTTGTCACTGGCTTTGCTGCAGCCATAGCAATGAAACAGGCTCTCGGGCTCCCTCACAAGGGGTCTTGGACTGGAGGGTGCATGACGCCTTCTAAAATCCTGGCTTAGGGAGAGCATGAGCAACGTGGCTGAGTGCAACATTCTCACTGAGAAACTACTAACCAGCCACTTTCCCCAGTCATAGATGGAACCCACACTCCCCTTGCCCCCCGTCACAGACGGTCTCCCCTTGCTGGCACCCTCGAATGTGCGAATGTGTTCACTGGTCTTACAACCCTGTGAACTGGTATAAGGACAGGGTCTGTGTCATAATTACCTTTGGTATTTACCTCCCTCTTTCCCCTGCCTTTGATGCAACACACTGCATGTTAAGATGTCCAAGGCACTCATCAAGCATAATTCCTCTTACCCTAAATTCAAGAGTAATTTGAAATGCCTGATAGGAGTTCTTCAGAGGTTCAAAGGTTACATAAGAGTGGCCAAAGAACTGAGGATACTGTATAACAATATCTGAAAAGAGAAAAAGACAACACACCAAAAAAGTGCTGTTCCCTCGCTTCTTCACATGCAAAAGTCAAAATACACCAACATCTGCACATCTGTAGGTGAAAACTCCTAGTCCTCTGTCAAGCCTGGCTGGCTACCTGCTCTGCTCTACCTTTAGTCCTACAACTCTTGGAAGCTTCATGCTTCTGAATTTCTTGGGAAGAAACTGGCCTTCTGTAAATTTTCACTGGCGACTAAAAAAAATCAGCAGCTTTTGAATTATTGATACCGCTTTCCAGCTGTGTATCTGTATGACGTAAACTGACTGTTGTCTTTTTGAGCCAAGCTGCATGCACACGTTTGGGCTGCATTTCTTCAGGAGCAGAGCCGTGTTCACAGGAAGCCCACCTGCCCGAGGTGATGTCCCAGTCGTTCATTCAGTGCTCCAAAGTACTGCACCTTTGGCTTGAATCAAATGAGCTGCTGTCTTACTAGAAGCAATGGAAGTTGCCTCACAACTGGCTTGACATGGCTAACTGAGTCACCAATTCATGGGCGAACAAGGCCCACAGAGAACCGTGTGTGGACCGCAAGACTGGCCTCTGGCTCCTGGTGTACAAGCCCCACCAAGTCCTCCCCTCCCAAGGGCCTACCTTCTGAGCAGCTCTCACCACGTTTGCCCAGGTTGCAGTGGCATCTCGAGCCCCCCCAGGTGTAGTCATCGACACAAAAGCTGTCAGCAGGGCAAAGGGCTTCGTCGCAAGATGTACCAAGGAGCCTAGGCATCGGCGCCACACTATTCTTGCCTTTCTCCTTCACGGGGGTGGGCAAGGGAGCCGCCGTAGCAGGGAGCGATGCTGGGGTGGGAGGCACACGCATAGAAGCCGTGTTTGGGTTCGATATAGGTGCCACCTGGGGTTCCACCAATAATTTCTTATTCCCTCCTTTGATCGCAGGAAGTGGTTTAACCTAAAGCCAGAGAAAGAAAAGGATTCAGGTTTCACACAAAGCAGTCACTAGACTGCCTTTTTCATGGCTGGTACTTTGAAAATATGGTCACTTTTGAAACTTCCCTCTGGGGTATAGCTAGAGCAGAGAGTACTGACCCCGGTGTGTGGATAAAGAACTTGAAGCTCAGGACTTTAAGTAGCTAAAGCTCAGAAAATCAGTGGCAAAGCTGATATTGCATGATTTACTGTTATTCTAATACCACAGGGATAAACTACTTTGTCAAGGAATTGTCCATTTCCTGACTCTTTAAAATGTTCACTTGGTGCAAAGTCTAAATATATTTTTGCCACATTGTCAAGTTTGCAGGCAACAGCTAACTATAGAATATCAAGTACTTAGTTACTACTAATGATCACGGGGAGTCTAATAGTCAACGGAAAGAGGGCCCTCCCTGGTGGCACAATGGGTGAGGACGCAGCACTGCAAGCCAGCCAAAGCCGCTTCAGTGCGAGTTCGATCCCCAGCCCTGGAGGTGACCCACATGGCACAGCAGGCCTCTCCTGACCGGCCCGCTGCTCCCCTCAGCAGTGTACTTCATCAGTCAGCCTGTTCTGCTCCCTGCTCATTTTCTGGTGAATCCTCTCACCAGCCCTGCGCCTCTGGCCTGTACCCCAGTTCTGTATGAATAAATACATCTTTTAAAAAAATAGTCAGAGGAAAAAAAATAGAGGAAATAAATAGTGCTAAAAGCAAATGTAAGTAAAATTTAAATAAAATTATGGGTCATTAGCTGAACTGCCTTCTTCAGCAAGAAAATAAAAACACCCTGTGTTCTAAAAGCAGAGATTTTTTCTTACCTCTTCAAAAGAAATATCCAAATCTAAGTCGTCATCATCTCCTTCATCATCCTCACCCGACCCCATGTTGTTTCTGTAATGGGGTCCGTAGCGGCCGCTTCCTTCTTCCTCGGGACCTGGACAGACAAAAGCAGCACAGTGCTGTCGTATGTGCCTTTGTGCCTTCCCTACTCCAGCTACTTACAGAGCTATGCTGAGTGCATCGGGGTGCATCATAAAAACACAAGGAGTTCAACCAGAAGAGGAAGCAGCCATGGCCCCAAAATATGAAAAATATTTCCTCATACCAATAAAAACCAGAATGAGAGATCATTTTATACAGACACAATTGGCAAAATCATAAAAGTCAGGCAGTAAACAATATTTCTAAGGATGGGATCAACAGGGCCAGTACGGTCACTTTGCAGAAGACTTGAAATAACTGAAAAAAGTAGAAAATGTTCACCTTCTTACCCAGAAAACACATGCCATTTTACAAAATCTGGAGAAACTCTTCTACATGTGTATCAAGAGACTATGTGTAACACATTAAAATAACAGAATTTGTGACGGGTGAAAAAACAACACTTCAGATTTGCTACTATAATAGCAAGTAGCACTCCAAAGTCTGTCAACGGAGAATGGACCATATATCCACGCAGTGGAATACTATAAAGCAAAGAAAAACGAATGAGTGAGTAATGCATTGAATCGGCTTCATCTTATGATCTCATGTAAAAATGCCCAAGTCACAGAAGAATGCATCCACTTGATGCCATGTATATAAAAACCAACAGCAAGTAAAATTTACTAATTATTTGGGGATCCATATGTACATAGTTTAATCTCTTACAAAAAGTAAAACTGACAGGCCTTGGGCAGGTCAGAAGAGGTAAATGAAGTAAAATGCACAGGGGCATTCACAAGTACTCTTTTATATTCTACTTCTTAAGCTAGGTGATGCAGATGAGTACTTACATTATTTTATAAATATTACATATGTACTACTGATGTGTGAACTATTAAAAGTTCCTTAAAACAAGACAGACATTATAATAAAGGAAACATTCCCACATCAAAACTAAGAACCTGAGTGGTATCCTGAGGGAGGGTGACCACGGCCAACGATCTTAGTGGGCCTATGGGATCTTTCGGAGCTGGAAGGTGGGCTGAGAAAAACATCAGGGACAATAAAGGCATTGCCCTGTAGGAGAACAGTCAGAGTAGAATTTTTGTTGGCTTGTCATCCACAGTATCTACCATCTTAGGTTTGACACCGGAAGTGCTTCCCCAGCCAGATGTGGGAGTCTTTCAAGTACTGCTCCACCTGCCCCCCCACCCCATCCTTCCTTCCCGTGGGTCTGGGTAAATGCAGGCCCAGCTGCCTTCTGTAAACAACCAGGAACCAGCCAGGCACCAGCACAAAAGCAACACACCTCTGGCAACATAAACTTCTGAGGGTAGCTGACGCTATTAGTTTTCAGACATCCAGTGTTTAGCTATCTAGCTGAAAAGGAGGAAATACATTATCAAAAACATAAATTAAGCTTACATTCTCCTTTCTGAAAAAGCAAAGTCAAATAGCTCTCTCACAAAAGCCAATTCACTCTCCTCTAAGCAAAATCGTAAGCCAACTGACTGATGCAGGGCAAAGGGCGAAGAAAGAACGGGAGTGTGGGGAAGGTCAGAGCACACAACTGACCAGGGAGAGAGAAAGGTGGCCATAGGTGGCCTGGAGACAGCAGGAGAGGAGCCACTCCTAGGTGGGGTAAATCTTCGTGGAGGTGAGATAACAGGGGAGATGGCATTTTTACACCTCCTCACCAATTCCCTGCAGTTTCATTAAAATAGTCCACATGTTAGCTGAAAATTCAGATCTGTGGGTGGCAGATTTACACGTAGATGCAAGTCCCAGCGAGTGTAGCTGCATCCAGTCTGACAGCTGTGTGCCAGATGTTTTCACACCCAAAGCTAGAAAGCCTTAAGAGAGCTAACGACTCTTGTCTCTTTGGGTCTCTGGCTTTCTTCCCTCTGCCTACTTTTGTCCTCATTTTCTGGGTCTCAGTTTTTTTTCTCTTCTCCTTTCTCATTTTCCATGTCTAGGTCCCTCTCTCATATATTCAGACCTTGCAGAGTTTCAGAAGAGTCCTTTGATAATGAATGGATTGCATACCACACACATGACATGCACTGGTTTTGCCTTCAGTAGGCTGGTCTTTCTACCTCCGAGGTGTTCTTGCTTGCCCCTACATCTCTTCTCATCAACATAAAGATTCTTTTCATTTCATATTATTAAACCCTGTCTGAGGTGGGGGAGGGGGGAGAAACAGCAACAACTTCAAGCCCAGTGGCTGTCAGATAAATAAATCCTTGGTTCCTTGGTCAAGAATCCTTATCACCACTATTTATGGAAACTGACTGCCCCCCTACTTACGAGGCACCACTGGGTGCTTAACATAATACGCTACTAAACTTCACAATAATCCTGCAAGGTAAGTATGGTTAATTTCATTTTTGTAGATTAAGTAAATTGAAGCTCAAGAATTAAGTGATTTGACTAAGATCAAAGACCTCTAAGTGGCCAAGCCGAACTCAAAGCCAGATTTGCCCACTATTGTTTTCCCAGATCTTGTAAAAGCAGATCTGGGAGGCCAAGAGCCTGCACATTAAAAGTTAACATCTATTGATCATTTTACTGTGCTAGAAGCTTCTCCTGCATTGTTTCTGTTGACACTCACATAATCCTGTAAAATTAGTATTATTATTCCCACTTTACCATGGGCAGATTTAAACTAAGAAAGATCAAATACTTTGCTCAAAGGCATATATGTAATAAACGGCAGAGCTAGAATTTATACTTGGTCTCTCTTTTGACTACAGCGTGTACTAGAATCAGATTCCATTTCCCCCTCATTCTTTGAGTAAATGGAGGCCCTTATTTTTTGGAGTCAGGGTTGCCATTTTCCTTAGAAGTGTCCAATGTTCTCTTTTTAAAATATCACTCAACCTTGGTCTTTTGATGATATGCAGAAGAGGGGACAGAGGAGGGGGGAAAGGATGGCGATGTGGAAAAGAGCATTCGCCAAAGTCCTGGGATCAGGAAACACCAGTTGATCCCAGGAAACACCAGTTGGGAGTCAACCAGCAGATCGGTGTGGCCCATTATGGCTTTCGTACCCCACAGAAGATCAGGGCCCTTCTTGCATATTGTGATAATCCTCTCTTATAGCATTAGTAGCTAGTGATTACATATTTATTGGTAGGATGATTTCATAACTAACTCTCCCACTAGATTGTAAACTTGAATAAAGCAGTATTGTCTATTTTGGCCTCCACTTTTAACCTAAACTTCACCTAAACTTCACTGCCCGCTTGGCACATTGAAGGAACTAACAAATTACCTAGGGGATTAAAATTCAACTTTTGGGATAATTTAGGTATCATGAAAACATACAACAGCATTATTCATCTGGGTTCTTGAGAGCAAAATCCAGGCACAAGAGGACCCACACAAAGAGTTTACAAGCTATTAATAATTCTTTCCAGAATCTGCGAGTAATTATGCTGCAGAACTTTCCTGGAAAAAAATGCACCCCCCAAGCCCCTTCTGGAGTTGGCCTCCCAAATGGCTCTTCTGCATTAATGACTTTGGCTTGGGCTACATGCTTTAAGTGACATCAGCCCTGCCACCTGGGCCAAAAATGACTGAACCAGGAGCTGTGCCTGAACCTAAAACAACCATTTCCAGACCAATGACCCCAGAAGGGCCTCAGTGTGAAAATGGACCCACACAGGGCTTTATTTTGGAGAACCAGGCAGGTGTCCCAGCTTCAATCTTTTCTTCCTTACCTGCTTCTGCTGTAGGTACTGTGCAAGCGCCACATTGGATTCCTGCACTTCCTTCACACCTATAGGCTGTCGTGTGCCTGACTGGGCGCAAGTGGAAGCCCAAGAGACCTTTCCTTTTCTGTTGTATTGATTTTGGCAATGGAAGTGGTTGTGATGGCGGGAACCACTGTAGCCAATGTTATTCTAATTGAAATAGAGGAGCTCAAACAGGTACGCGAGGCCCTGGCTCTTGGAAATGAGCCAGCAGGGGGGATGCTGAGGGGTGGGGCACAGAACTCAGCTGTGAACCCCAAAGCCAGTGGGCGGGATTTCCGGTCTGCTTGCTCAGCAGGCGCCACCGCTGCTCAAGGACTTAGCGGGTCTGCAGGCGTGTGAATGGCTACCTTATTTTTGCCTTTGCTCCTCTTTCTCCCAAGCAATGTAGTAGAATGTTTTCCTCTAACATAAATGGGACTCACTAACCCACGGACGTGTTTCTCTGGCACCAGGGGCAGTGTGGCTGGGACAGAGCCGCTCTAGGGCCCAACCAAAGGCAGGTATGTTTGTTCCATCAGCTTTGTGAAGCTGTTCCTTGGGAACATCCTAAAGGAGCGCTCCAGGTGCCACGTGACTTCCAGGCTCCTCACCTCAAAGTGTGTCCAGCGCGCTTATCTGAGCACACGAGGCAGAGCGAACCTGTGTTTTCATCCTTGTGGGCTGGAACTTCAGGCCAAGAGTCTTTGTCCCTTCACAGAATAATGACTGATACTTTCCTGACAACGTTCTGTGATGATAACTCGGGATTGGAGGTGCAATGCGCTGGGGACAATTTAGACAAGTAACTGAACATCCCTAGACAGCCCAAACGATGGCTAATAACAGGCATTCCATAGGACACGGAGAGTGGATATTTGTTAGATGTCAGAGCCTGAGCGAATGTCCTCCTAGGGGTGAGGGCTTCTCTTACAGGGCGCTCTGCACACAGTAAATGCAAAGCAAATGCAGACTCCAGTTTGAATCTGGTTAGTGCCAAAGCCTGCAGTGTCTCAGAGATCACTTTCACTGGGAGAACCAATTTGTCAACTATTAATAGTAGAATCTATTGTCTGTAGTGCCAGAAAGATAAGGATTAAAGAGGGAGCATTCTCTCTCTCTTTCTGTACCGCCTTTCTTTCTCTCCTTGCTCCCTCTGTCCCCTTCTATGGGATAATTTGGCAATTTAACAAGTGTTTGAGCTATCTAGTTTCATAATTCTACTCTTAGAAACTTACTGTAAGAAAACAGAAATTTTTTAAAAGGTTAACATGTAAACATTATTTTAAGAAATCCAGTGGCATGACGTGTTACGGCTTTGGAGAAACTGAGGCGCTTGTGCTCTGCACACGAGGGTGCAGGCAGGTGGGTGTGTGCGGAGAAGTGACTGGGGCAGTTTTAAATAGCGGTAAGGGGGACCACAGACAACATAGTAACTCTGGCTTGAAAGAAAGCAAAGAAATGAGGTGAGTGGGGGAAGGTCTTTGGGACCAAGGGAGCCCTTGTGAGTATGAGTACGTGTCTGAATGAGAATGGGGTGATCAGGCAGGAGAGCAGAGTGATAGCTCCGGAGAGAAAGGGGTTATCACAGAGCGCTGACGCAGACAGCGTGATTTCTAGTTGGCTTCCTACAACAGAGGGTATAGGAGTTAAAACCTTGCCTTTTGAAGCCAGAGAGGAGACTAGAGAGCCTAAAATGAGAAAAAGAAAAAAAAAAGAGGTACAACAGGCAGGGATACCTATGCATGGGGCAGGAGGCACCCATCTCTACCCACAGGGCAGGGCGCTGGTGAGGCATGAGACTCAGTGCCGGGGTTCTGTGCTCTCCTGGGGTTACTTAGTGCGGTCACCCACTTGGGCATCAGCTGTGGTTCTGCTGTCTTTCAGGTATTCTGATCAGTCCTGGTTTAAGTCAGAGACACTTAGGCTCAAGCCACCCCCTCTCCTTTTAGACAAGGTGCTAGGAGATAGATGAAATTCTCCATTAAATGCCTGCTCACCAGTTAGAGTGAAACAAAGTCATGATCACAGAGACAGTGAGACCTTAGCCCTGACACATTTTTAAGGATTTACTGAAAAGTACACTAAGTAGATGGAAAGAGTACAGTGCAAAGAAGAGTGAGACAAAAACTGGGAAATAGTCAGTTATCTAAACAAGCATTACTGTAAAAAAAAAAAAAGGCTAAATTTGTGCTATTAAAGAAAGGAGAGCCAAATACGGTAAAGTGACATGTTAGACTCAAGCAGGAATTAATTTGGATTGAAGCAATTAAGAGCCTTTTATTATTTATGGGACAGCAACAGATGTTGACCAACTTTAGACTATGAAAGTTTTCAAGTTAATAATTTATGGGTAGTGTGTCAGGATGGCCGAGTGGTCTAAGGCGCCAGACTTGAGAAATAATTTATGGGTAGTTAAAAAAAATTACACATTTCATCTCAACAGAGGGAAAAGGGACTAAAAACGTATAGTCAACAATATCAAATTATATATCTTATAAAATATAGTCAAGAAGACAAATAATAAAAAAGCCTAAAAGTACATCATTTCCATATAATCAATCCTACAGAAAGTAAGAAGACCCAAAACAATGGTTCCCCACCTCCAAAATGGAAAGCAGAGAAATAGTGTAAAATAAGATAGCAGAAATAACAAAACACTCCTGCAGTCATAACTGAAAAATAATAAGCTATAATTTAAAACAGTGTTGTCAGTCTGCATTTTTAAAAGGTAAGGTTCATGCTTCCAGAAAGTACCTAAAACTGTAAGAGATGTTTCCAGAAGTAGCGAAAAGAAAACTAGTGTATCTACATTATTGGATAACAAACTTTAAGGGAAAAAAAAGAAGCATCATTAATGATAAAAATCACTACTAAATGAATGTAACACCAGGAATATGAAGTGATTCTAAATGTGGAACTGATACTACAACTATCATGTATATTCATATATACATATATATGACATATATGTGTGTGTGTATATATATGTGTGTACATCAAGAAAAATGTTTAAAGAAGTAGGAAAATATGGTTGGAAACTCTAAGTCTCTCAGTAATTTCTAGGTTAAGCTCACAATATAGAAGATGTGAGCCATAAACTTAATCAAATGGACATATAGGCCTACAGCAAAAAAAAAAAAAAAAAAAGTACATTTTCCCCAGTGCACATGGGAAAACTTCATGAAAAGAAAATTTCAAGAAGAAAAGAAAATATCAGATTGAAAAATCTTAAAAAGACTTCCAAATATAAGAAATAGGGGGATAAATCTAGCCAGAGGTATACACACACACACACACACACACACACACACACACACACACACTTACATATTTAGTCCAACAATTAAAACATGTAGGGAAGTCAGAAATGTTAAATGTAAATCCCTCTTAGGAAAGGAAAAAGGTGATGTGGGGGTGAGGGTTCAGGGGCTGCCCTTGCACTGAAATGTTGGATTTTTGTTACACTGAAGAAAATGTGGTCGCTCTTTAGATGCAGCAAGCTGAGTCATGAAGATACGGGGAAGCCTGTTTTTTCCTGCTATGCTTGAAATTGCTCATAATAAAAACAACGCAAATGATAAAGCCTGAATTTTATAGCAGAATGAAAATCCACATTTAGGATAATAAGGAACAAAAATGATGCTTTTGAAGCAGAGAAATTCTCCAAGGATGTTGAGGAAAATGTCAAAGAGATGAAAAAATGTGAAAGCGAATAATAGCTTGGAATATAGCTATAGTGGACAAGGTGTGCTGCTGGATTGTGGAAGTTTCTTTGGTGTTTGCCAGAATAATAGAAGCAGAAATATAAAAATATAAAAATAAAACTATCTGAACTAAGGGGGCAAAGCCCTAAGAATCGTTTGAAAGAGCCAGTGTTTCCTCTAAAACTAATGTGACAAGAAAGTCATAGCAGAGAAAAACTTCAGGATTCACCATGTCTTCTGTGTAGAAGGGAAGTTGGAATCTTTGACATTTAAATACATGGTCCAGGAGAAGATTTATGTAGATTGCGGCTTAGTAGGCAAATTCAGAAGGTAAGTAAGTTCTACTCCCTTCATAAAGAGGGCCTGAATAAAGAGAATTAAGATACCGCTGAAATAGTACTTCAACTGCAACTTAAAAAAAAAAATACTGTGATATTTAATAGCAGAATGTGCATTGGGCACCACTCTTTAAAATATACACAAGAAATTTGCTGAATAACTTTAAAGAACATATTAATCATTGATGCTTCTAATTTTCTAAGGGTTTTCTTTCTGTCAAATTTGATCAACTCCACCCCACCCCCCTGCCAAGAAATGCCATTACTCAACTTCTGTTCAATTTTTAATGAGGATCAGTAAAAATTGAGTCATGCAAAAAATTACCTCATCTATTAAATCACTATTAAAGTCAGTGTTCATTATAATACTCAGTATTTTCTATCATGATTTAATTAGCAATTTCTTCCCAGAACAGTATTCAGAAAAAATATATTTTTTTTTCACTAAAAAAATGGTTTGCATCCTTTTCTCTGACAGAAGCTTCTCTAAAGTCCTTGTTCTTGCTAAGAGGAAGCGCAGCATTCAGTGAGATCCAGGAATTAACCAACTGTCTCATCTCATTCAATTCAGTCTCTAATCTTTGTTTACTTTCTGATGATCTTACTATATTCCTTTTAAATTAAGGTGTGTGTGTGTGTGCATATGTGCATATGCACACACGTGCATAAACATCTGCATTATTTTGCACATGTGCAAAATGATTTAAGAACATTCAGATGTCTTTGTAAACTTGTGTTCCAAAAGAAAAAAAGGTCAGTGTTAACTAAGCCAGGGAGTATCCCATCACACCCCGCGGGGACGAAAATAACTCCTTCTTTGTATATCTTGCCACGGGAGAAGCCAGTCTTAAATCAGAGAAGGGAGTCTGGCTTCTGGCTTCTGTCCTTCCTCTTACCTACAGTCCTACCCAAGAATTAATGGAGTCTGTGTCAGGGGCAAGTCAGTCTCTCTCAGGGCTATAAGACTAAGTTGTGCCCAAGAAACCTTTTCAAAACAAATAGGAAAAAAAGTGATCTGTTCTATTTTCAACGAGGTATTGGCATATTGCTGAGGCCAAGACAGAGGTGAGTGGAATATAACCAAAGGCTGCCATGCACTGAGGTATCTGGAACCTTCTCCATCAGAGGGAAAATCATGAAATGCTAATGTTGAGCATCCACGGTGTGAATAACAAATGGACTGTCCAGTGAACTCCATGGGCTGCTTTCTAATGGAAGAGTTTCGGCAAGGGTTTGAAAGCTACACCTTGTGAAAATATCCAGAAGGAAAGACGAGGAGGTGAGATTTCTGGAACAGTGGGTGAACTGGAGGACTGGATGGTGGCTCAGGCTAGCAAGCCTGGAGTGAAAATTCAAGAGAAGGTGGCTGGGACAAGATGACAAGATTCTGATGTTGAATGTCACACTAAGGAGCATAAAGAGTGCACTGTGTCCTGTGACAAAAAGGAGCAGCAGAGTAACCGGCTAATAGCAGTGACTGACACAAGCTTTGCAACGTCTATCGTCTGACAGATTCCGGGTAGCTCGGGAAAAGCTCTGAAAAATCAGAATTTTCACTGCTAACTTATGTTATGACCTCCCTTTTTTGTGTAATCATAATATCAAAAAAATATTGTAGCAACATCAGTTTGTAACTGGATTGCCTTTGCTCTAAATTGGCTACCTGGCCTGGGCAAAGTACAAGTTGAGCTGCTCCTGGGCAGGAAATTCCTTCGACTGAAGACAAAAGGCAAGCTCCTGGAAAGATAAGACCCCAGAGCATCAAGACTCCTAGAAAGCTTATTTGGTCTCTTGACAAAAAGGGAATCTTAGATAACTCCCAAGGCATAAGGACCCATGCACAATTTCCTAGCATTTTCAACACAGGTTTTGCTTAATGCATAACTATGTGACTTCTTCTTAATTTACTCTTTTCCTAAAACAATCACTAACTACTCTCTGCTAGCCTTATTTAACCTCTTCCTAAAACAAACACTAGCTACTCTCTGCTAACCTGAAGTTAGCCATTAGCTTCTCTTTAGACTATCACTGACGACTCTGCTAACATAATTTATTCCTTCCCTAGGTCTCCGAAATCCTTTGCTAACAGCTCATCCTTTCCCAGACCCTGATCCTTTAAAGTCATAGTTAAACATCCGGATACATGAAAGCTATCACAAAGATGTATAGTCTAGTATGCCATAAAGTAGCAGGAAGAGGATGCATTGTTCCCTTCTTTCTTTGAAACTTTTATGCCGATTTCTTATTAACTTACCTGATGCATTATTGTAACTAAATCTTGCTACACAGTATAAATAAAGACCTGCAAAAAAAATGAGCAGGAAGACTTGCACCCAACTCCGACTCCGGTGTCTTCCTTGCTCCCCTTTCCCCTTTTTCTCCTTCTCCCCTTTTTTAGGAATCTCCGCTCGCCAACACCTTCCCACCTTAGGGTCCTGCCTGTCTTGTCTCCAGACACCTCAATAGTTGGAGCTGGTCTCCAACAAGTGACTTTGCGTTAGCCTAAGAGCAGAGCACATGGTGGCTTTCTGCTTTCTACCTCTGTGCCCTGTACCTTTTGGTCCCCTGCATATCCTCAGAGAGCTCTCAACACTCAACCCAGCAAACCATCTGCCTGGATTCTCCTGCTCTCCATCCCCAACCCCTTTGCATACATCCTGCTGCACCTTTATCAACCCTCAATGTCACCTTGCTGTGATGCCTTGCCAGCCCTCCTCCCAGGTCCACACCTCAACCACCCCCTACTTCAGGCTCAGAGCACCTCGATACTGCAGGGGTAGTAGGATACCCTTACTCTATAACTTCCAGTGCAGCTACATCACTTATATAGAATGATATTCAGGGCCCTCCCGGTGGTGCAAGCGGTAAAAGCACGTCTTATGAAGCTCTCTGAAGCCACTGCAGCATGAGTGTGATCCTTGTCCAGGGAGCTGACCCACATGGTGTGGCAGACCTCTCCCGACCAGTCCACTGCTCCCCTCAGCAATGTACTTCCTCGATCTGCCTGTTCTGCTCCCAACTCTGTCTCCGGTGAAGCCCCTGCACCTCTGGCTTGTACCCCAGATAAAATAAAATAAATCTTAACAAAAAAAAAAAAGAAAGAAAGAAAGAAAGAAAAGAAAACAGAGCGCTTTGCACTAGCATGGCTGAGGCAAGCTCTGCCCTGCACCACGTTTCCTGATAGGCGTGTGTGCCGGCGGCACTAGGGCTCTGGGTAGTTCTAATAAATGCTAGTTCTCCATGCACAAGCTGCAAGGAGGCAGGAATTGTCTACCTTGTTTACTGCTCAGACCCCAGCACCCAGACAATCCCTGGCAGATGACCAGGATTAAATACACAGTTTTCATATGAATTGATAACATACACTTAACCAAGTTAAATAATCACTAGACTCAAAACCAAGTCTTTACTTTCTTGAACTTCAAAAAGACATTTTCCAGACTGTTGTAAATAAGTTCCAGTACTCACGTATGAAGCAAAATAAATAAATCAAGAAAGTATTAAGTCATTTGTAATTTTTCTTATCTCACTCTCCCTCATTTTCAGGTGTAAATTCTTGAGGAGTGACAGCCCTTCATTTCATTTTATTTTAGGAAGAAATATTTTGTATCTATGCATTGAAAGTTATAAAGGCAAAAAAAAAAAAAAGAATACAAAAAAGATTTAAGTGTCCGCTAGTGAACTTTTCTTCCAACTACCAAAACTAAAATATAAATTAGTTGCTCGCTCCCATTTTGGTTGGGACTAGTTAACCATAGAAGAAATCACATATCTTGGAAGAAATCACATATCTGTGGCAACATACTGGAACTAAACCACTTCAAGAATCCAAGCCGACTTCCAAAGGCCTGTTCTCAAAGCCTGTGAACGTGCGCCATCTGCTGGATGACTTGTGAACTACGACCGCCTGCTCAGTCTGAAACAAGATTCCTCTACCCACGCCCCTTCAGCTGCCAACTTTTCCCACCTTTTACCAAGCAAAGGCCAAGTGCCACCACCTCCAACATCCTCCAAGGTGCCAACCAGCCTGCAGCAACTGTGACCTTCCTTTCTCGCTGACCTCATCTCCTGCCATTCTCCTACCCCAATGCCCCTAATCCAGGCCACAGGCCTCCTTGATCTTCCTGGAGATCCCAGGATGCTACTGCGTCAGGGCCTTGTCATTTGCCTGGAAGGTTCTTTCCCCAGGTGAGCGAATGGACACACACTTACAAGGCCCGTTTCCAGGATGCGTCCACTCACCTCCCACTGCCTTTCCTCTTAACTTTCTCCTATCACTAGCTGACATTCGCACTGCACTGTTAGGTTAACTGTTCTTTGTCCACACTGGCTAGAATATAAACTCGGTGAGGGCAAGGATTCTTCTTGTCTTTCTTGCATATTGCTGAATTCCCAGCATCTGAGTTTCCAACATTAAATGTTTGCTTGGAAATATAAGGGAATATATTGTCACATAACTTGAGGGACTGATTCTTTAGAAAAACAGAAATTCCACGAAGTTTAGGAATCAAATCGAAAAGCAGGTATTCTACGATGGATTCTTGTCCAAGGGTGACCCTGAGCAGTCATATAGCTGAGTCATTCTGACCCCAGTTTGTTATGCTGAGTAAGGCAGAAATCCTTGCCAGCTTTATCAACTTAATAAAATCTGAGGCAACAAGCATTTGACCACCTTCTGAATTCAAGGCAATATACTAAGTAGGCAAAGATGAAGGAGATAAGGTCCGAGCCCTAAATCTTTAAGAGTAAAATATCAAAACATAACCTGTAGCTTGGTGGAATTCACGTAAAAGGCACGTTCTTTTATCCTACAAGATGATTCTATGCCTCCTGCGTGGTGGATTCCTTCCCTGTGCCCCTTTCGAACCACATCTGTCCTTCTGTCCTGTGTCCTGGACCCTGGGAGCTGACCTGTGTGGCTGCCAGCTGTGTTGTGCCCATTGGGAAGCAGCTGCAGGAGAGTGGGAGGTGGGGAGGATGGGTCAGAGCCTCTGCTCCTCAACTGTGCCCACGGAGGCTGGGATCTGCTGCTCCCTCTTCTTGCAGTGACCGCATCTGTCTCCAGCCTGCGCACGCTTTTGACCTCCTTACACCCTCCAAACTTCTGCAGTCTTTTCACTAAACTCACTTCAATTCACCCAATTCATGTGCCTCTGTTTTCCACTAGAGGCCTAACCACACCTGAGATACTTACAAAGTTATCTGTTCTCTTACAGTTACTTCTTAGGGGCAAGCTTCTGGGTACATGCATTTCCTATTCAGCTGCATAATTTGATGAGATCCACTAACCTCAGCCAGCATGACTGAGTCCTTCCCCTACATCAGTCACCATCTTAAGCTAATTTCATACATCTCTGCTCCATGCTGGACCACAGTGATGGCCTCACTGTCTCAGCAAAAAACCTAAGTGAGGGCTCTCTCTGGTGGCACAACGGGTTAAAGCACGACATTATGAAGCTCTCTGAAGCCACTTCAGCACAAGTTCAATCCCTGGCTAGGGAGCTGACCCACATGGTGCGGCAGACCTCTCCTGACCCACTCGCTGCTCCCCTCAGCAGTGTACTTTGACGATCTGCCTGTTCTGCTCCCCACCCTGTCTCTGGTGAAGCCTCTCACCCCCTTCACTTCTGGCTTGTCACCCAGTTCTGTAAGCATAGATTAAAATAAACAGAACTTAAGTGATGAGAAACTGAGATGCTCAGAAGCCACCCCAATGGAGGATTGTATAAAAGCAAGAAGGGCAGTAAAGGAAAGAACTGAAAAGATTCACCATGAAATGATGAGTGAGAGAAAAAGAGTGATAGGAAGGATAAGGGAATAAAAGGAAACAAAAGGAAAATTGGTTGAGTGTATGCATGTATTACTTACTTCAACAAATTAATGTTTAAAAATGTGCTGAAAATCGCGTATGGCTGCTCACAGAGGTAACTGCCTATAGACGGACTGAACAGGTGTCACGGACGAGGCTGGGACACTGGGAGTGCTTGTTTGGAAAAGTATATTTTCTTATGACTTGCTTTAATCTTTCTTTTCTATCTAGCCACAGAGGATAAAATATCGGTATACTGATTATAAGTAAATGTATGGTAATGTAAGATATACAAAGGCCTCAGAAAAGCAATTAATAGGTAGCAGGTATTTAAACAGCAAAGTGAATCATTCCCTTCAGAACCAATAAAGTTGTGCAAATGAGCATTACTCAGATTTACAGGCACGGACACATTAGCAAATCAATAGCGCGAAACCAGGGAGGACACTGGAGTGTAAAATCACGCTGGAAGTTATGTTTATGCACAAACTGCACGCTTAAAATGCAGATTTATCCAGGTTATGAGTGAAACAAATGATTTGTTCATCTCCCTGCTCCCTTTTTAGTCTTGCATTCTAAAGATTTATAAATCTGTGATCCTCACCAATTTATGGGCCTAGCCCAAGCTCCTGGGGTAATGCTGAGCCAAGCAACCTTCCCCCAGAGCCTTCTCCCTCTCCCACTGCCTCCTCCTCCCAACCCCACCCCCCATTCAAGCCACCTGTTCCAATGCAGTGGGATTACAGGCTGCCCAGGTTGCTTGGCAGAACATTCATGTGAAAAGTAAACTGAAGGCATTTCTATCAAAGGGGCAAATTCATTGAAATGCATTTTTCAATACTTTCCAAGTTTGACACTATTGCTGCTTATCAGGAGTTTTGCCAAATGTCCTATAGAACCTCTTAAAATTTGGGGGCCAGCCCTCCCTGGTGGCGCAGCGGGTTAAAGCACAGCACTGAGAATCTAAAGCCACTTCTGCATGAGTTCGATTCCTGCCTGCCCCGGAGGTGACCACATGGTGTGGCAGACCTCCCCTGACCCACCCGCTGCTCCCCTCAGCAGTGTACTTCATCGATCTGCCTGTTCTGTTCCACACTCTGTCTCTGGTGAAGCCTCTCACCGCCCCTGAACCTCTGGCTTGTACCACAGTTCTGTATGAACAAATAAATAAATCTTTAAAAAAAAAATTGGGGGGCCAGGAGCCCCAACAACATAGTAGAGAAATCAGCAAATCTGAACCACCATCGGTTTTTGTCCTGTTGATATAGATTTGTAGGTCCAATGTAGACCTGCTCCTCTTCTGGGGCTGAGTCATCACAATGAAACATCACAATGAAACTGCACTTCCATGTCCTATAACTGCTCCATGAGAAGAAGTGTGGTCTACCCAGTCATCAATTACCAAATGCAAACTAATTCTGACCTCTATATTTGCTTCCTTTAACCCCAGAGCTTCCCAAGCTACTTACCACCTGAGGTCTTCCTACATACCTCCCCACCTTGCAGTCCTTTGGAACTTTGAGAGGAAGACTGATCACTTCCTAGTACATAAATTTTGCATAAACCCCTAAACTGTCATTTCTAGTCATTTTTTAAATATGTAATTTATTAATTTATATATATTTTACATCATTGTTCATTTTTGTACATTTGCTTTCTTTTTTAACAGCACATGAGCTAGGGAATGGCTTTTGCAGTCATAAATAGTTGAAAGAAAGTAAAAAAAATCTTTTGGGACATGTTATATAAAATGTTAAGTGTCTGTGCCTGTTGATAAAGTCTGATAAAGCCATGGTCGGTGGCTGCTTTCAGGCTCCAATAGCAGAGAGGACCCCAAAACCCCCATATATTTCCCATCTTGTCCTTTACAGAAAGGTACATGTAATAGTTATAGTCGATAAAAGGACTGTTGAAAAATTAAAGCAGGGATGGATCGTATTCTTGGGCTAACTGAGTGTGAGTTCAGGGAAGCTAATTCCAGGAAGGGGCTTAATGACATGGAACACTCTGGAGAGGGGAGAGCGAAAAGATCCTTCAGAAGTCCGCTATATTCCCCCAAATGGGAGAAGCAGCAGGTAGAAATGCTTCAAGAGAAGGAAGAGCGAAATGTTTTTTACCAGGAATGAAAAATACACCTTCAACTGGGGACTGCCCCGAGGAAACAAACTTCACTTCAGTGAACAACTCAGTGGTTCTTTCTCTAGAGCAGGAAAATGAAACCTTTTGGGTGTAAGACCATATTCCATGCCTGGGGTGGTTACACAAAGCTGGAGTTGGCTACATAGCTGAGTTACTTTTCATTTCATCTCATGTGTCTTGGGGAAAAAGAAAACACATGACTTTTAGTTCTGCCATTTCTGTTAGGCATAGCTTAGGGACTTATTACCCAGTCCAGCCTTCTTGACCAAGCTAAGGTGGACCCCAGTGAAGATACAGACACAGGCCCAAAGTGTCCTGAAGGCTCCACAGAGAACGCTGTTCTGTACCTTACCTGTAAGATCTATCTCAGGTAAGAAACAATGCCATGGAACAATAAGGCAGACTAATGCTGACAGTTCTTTCTTGAAGCAAAAAAATACAACAGGATGAGATAAGGACTGAGAGGCCCTTCATCTTTTTTTTTTTTTTTTTGGTTCCTTGCAGGAATAGACTAATACCGCATGACTTTCCTTACATATTGCTCAAATAAATATCAGTCAGCACTATTATTCAAGGTCACTGAAATGATACTATTTCTCATTAGAAGCCCTCGACCTGGCCCTCCCTGGGTTAGAATTTAGCACTGCAAGCTGGCCACAGCTGCCTCAGTGCAAGTTCAATCCCTGGAGGTGCTCCACATGGTGCAGCAGACCTCTCCTATCTCACTTGCTGCCTCCCTCAGCAGTGTACTTCGTCGATCTGCCTGTTCTGCTGCCCACTCTGTCTCTGGTGAATCTCCTCACCATCCCTGCACCTCTGGCCTATACCCCAGTTCTGTATGCATAAATAAATAAATCTTAAAAAAAGAAAGAAAAAGAAGCCTTGGACGTGAAAAGGTTTTAGTATTTTCTTCTCATTCTACTTGTAACTTTGTGGGGCTGAGGTAAGACATGAATAAGCCTCCCCACACTCCAATGAAGATGCCACAACCCTGCTTTCCCTCACAGGCTGAGTGCCAATTAAGGAAAACAGTGGGGTCTGGCCTTCATTAACTACAGACTCAAGAACTATTGAGCTCTACCAATTGCCCCCATTAAACAATTAAGCTGCTAATAGGGTCTGGCATTAATAGATCCAGCAGGAAGCTCACACTTTATTAGTTAGCAAAGCTGAAGTATTATCTATCTTTCCTTAGGGAAGGAGGTAGGTGTGGGGCTAAGATAAATGGACAACAGAGAAGCCAGTGGGTGGTGGTGTCAGGGAGAGAAGGGGCACCTAAGTGTTCCCAACAGGCACCTGCGTATCAGTAGTCAACTTGAACATTCCATTCTGAAGTTCACTGTTTAAGGAGGAAGTAGACACAGTGCCAAGAAAACAGCCTTGGAGTAAAGACCTTGAGGTGGGACATAGTGGGAGCAAAAAAATGGCACAGCCTGACAGAAACACTGGTCTCACAAATTCCTTCACACTATTTAACAACTGGCTTGGCTGGGCCCTCTTCAGTCAAAAGGATCATAGCTGTGAACTACCAGGTTATCCCAATGCACAGCAGTTGAATTTCACTCCCACTCCCTTTCCAAGAGCGAGGTGGCCTGAGTGACCAAGTGGGGTTCTTAAAATGGGAGCTCCGTAGAGTCAGACCAGAGTCAGCATCTATAACTCTTCACAAGCTGCGGGTCAGGAAGACACTGGCCAGTCTTCCTGCAGCCCCCATTCAGGCCCTCTGCAGACTGGAGCTAGGTTACCAGCTAGACTTCAGCTTGCCCAGGACTTCTGGGAACTTCTCTGACCATGTTTCAACAGCCATGGCTTTACTTAAGGATTCTTGATTTATTGATGAACAAAAGTCTGGGGTCTTTTTTCCTCTTAGGATTTTAAGATTAACCTGTTTTCTCAAAAGGTGAAAAGGGTGAGTGGTAGGGGATGAAGGAGGAGAGGTTGCAAGTTATCTCGGTATGTGGTCTGTTCTGTGATCTGAAAGAACAGTAACGTCAGACTCCCTAAGGATGATGCAAAAATAAATGTGCTGACCTCCTGGACACTGAATGAGCCTGTGTCCCTGTTGGGACGCCTGAGAATGACCCCTCCCAGGCTGTTCCCTGCAGGTCGCTGAGGAGTCCCAATCCAGTGCGTACTCTATCCAGCCTCAGCAGTGCAGGCCCCTCCTCAGAAGGGCCTCTGTACTCACGGACAGTGCAGATGATGTAGCTGGGCTGGCTGCGAGGGCTGGGCCCGTGGGCATTCATGGCCCGCACAGCAAACTGGTAGTTGGTATCTGGATCGAGACCCTTGATAACCATGGAGTCCATCTGGAGCTTCTCTTGGATTAAGGTCCAACTCTTGTCCAAATCCGGTCTTTATGGATAAAAAAAAAAAAAACACACAAAGCAATCGTTCAGGAATAGCAAAGGGAAGGGAAGCTTGCCGCTTACGTAAACTAACAGCATTGGAACACTGGAAGTGATACTTATAAAATGAGTTACCACTTCCTATCCAAAAAGACATCTTGATTTTAAATCACAGGTCATAATTTTTTAAGTCCCTGCCAATAAAAGCAAGTAGATCATTTTTAGAGCCAGTTCTAAGCACTGTTAAAGATCCTCCACTTTGCTCACACAATCTGGACTGTGGTGAAAAGAGCCTCACATAGGAATTCTCTTTCAAGGACTTTGCCTTCCAGATGTTTCATAAACAGGCCTTGCCCGGACAGTCCCCATTCCCAGAGGTCAGGAGAGCACAGATTCCATCTATTCACAATCTGTTCACAAAATAAACAAATTTAAGTTTTATAGGGTGACTAATTGCACGAATTGCCATGGGAAAACCCAAGAAGATACTGTTCACGGCCATTCTTATTCTTCACAAAACTGTCCAGTGGTGCCAACTGGCTGGTTTTACTGTCCTCCTGAGACCCCACAGGCATGGGCCTGCCCTGAGAGGCCCCTGTGGGCAGCTACACGCAGGCTAAGAGTAGGGTTTCTAGTCAGACAAAGCTATGTAAGTCCTGCCCCCATGATCAATGAGCTGGGATTTCACTTGAAGAGTTCCTGTTTTCTCATCTGTAAATTGGGGCCATAAAAGGACTTTCCTAAGAGGGCTGCCATGAGGATCAAATGGGCTAAACAATCCTCCACTCAGAGTACTATAAACAGTCAGCACTCGACAGCCCGCACCT
This sequence comes from Condylura cristata, assembly GCF_000260355.1. Lineage (NCBI taxonomy): Eukaryota > Metazoa > Chordata > Mammalia > Eulipotyphla > Talpidae > Condylura > Condylura cristata. Next base: position 17,626,595 of record NW_004567108.1, on the reverse strand, counting down.
CAGGGGCACCCCGGCACGGAGCTGGCAGCCCACCTGTTTACTCCCGGATACCTGAGGCATTGCTGTGAGCTTGTGTGGAGCTGAAACTCCCTAATCTGAATGGAGATGTGTTATATGAAACGTACACTGGATTTTAAAGGAAAAAAATGAATTTAAAAGAGATGACAATTTGTACCTTGATTTCATATTGAAAAGATATTTTTATTTGATGGGTTAAAATATATATGATTAACATTTCAATTGTTTTTTTTTAAGATTTATTTATTTGTGCATACAGAATTGGGGTACAGGCCAGAGGCTCAGGGGTGGCGAGAGGCTTCACCAGAGACAGAGTGGGGGGCAGAACAGGTAGATTGACGAAGTCCACTGCTGAGGGGAGCAGCGGGCTGGTCTGGAGAGGTCTGCCGCGCCATGTGGTCACCTCTGGGGCAGGCGGGGATCGAACTCATGTGGCTTTAGCTTCTTAGTGCTGTGCTTTAACCCGCTGCACCACCAGGGAGGGCCTCAATTGTTTTTCATTAGCTTTCTAATGCTCCTATTAAAAAACAGTATTTCAGGGCCCTGACTGGTGGCACACGGGTTAAAACACAGCAGCCACTTCATGAGCTCAATCCCTGGCCCTGGAGGTGATCCACATGGCGTGGCAGACCTCTCCTGACCCACCCACTGCTCCCCTCAGCAGTGTACTTCACAGAGCTGCCTGTCTGCTCCCCACTCTGTCTCTGATGAATCCTCTCATCCTCCCTGCACCTCTGGCCTGTACCCCAGTTCTGTATGCATAAATAAATTAATTCAAAAACCAAACCAAAACAGTATTTCACACAGACTTGCATTATATTTTCCTTGAGCAGTGCTGCTTTGTATGGAGAAAAGTAGCAGGAGAATAAGAATCAAAGATGAAATTTGGGCATGATTGTGCTTGTCCAGGAAACAGTAGCAAGGGCCTAACAGAAGCAGAGGGCGTATGTTTAAGGATAATAATAGCAGCTGTCTATCAAGGGCTTGTGAGCACCAAATATTGTCCTAATACCTTAACTCATTTATTTCCCATAACTACCCTATGCAGGAGGTACGAATAGTAATGACTTCAGGGCACTGAACTTCAACATTAAGTAACAACTTGCTTGAGCTGCTAAACTGTGAGGCCAGCGTGGGTTGACGGGAGAAAGGTGAATTAACATTCTGGATATTACATTAAAAATTGGGTTAGCAGCATGTTGAGGGTCCTCTCCTCTGTGTTTTATCATGCTCCTGATCACTTCTCAGTTACTATTTGTTAAATGTCTCTGCTCACAGATATTTGGAAGGTAGCAGAAAGCAAAAAAAAGATTGATGTCTGTTTTTTTTTTAAAGATTTATTTATTTGGGCCCTCCCTGGTGGCGCAGCGGGTTAAAGCACTGCACTGAGAAGCTAAAGCCACTTCCGCATGA
>NW_004567108.1:17605719-17624829 GCF_000260355.1 Condylura cristata | reverse complement strand
CCTCCGGGGCAGGCGGGAATCGAACTCATGCGGAAGTGGCTTCAGCTTCTCAGTGCAGTGCTTTAACCCGCTGCGCCACCAGGGAGGGCCGATTGATGTCTGTTTTTTATGGACAACTTATCATGAAAAGAAACAAGGATTATTTTACTTACAAGGGTGACCCAGCTGATAGACAGACTTTAATGTGTGCTTGCTTTTTCATTAGCAGGAATTTTGAAAGCCAAATCCCTAAGTCCAGTAAAAGATGTGTCCTCCAGCTTGCACGGCTAATCAGTAGTTGTGGGCCCAAATCTCATAAGAATTCATGTTTGGAGAAACAGAAGGAAGTAGGAGGTGTTTCTATTTCCTTATATCCTTTCCCTAAAGATGGACTTCTCAAGGAAGTCAGCATTGTCAGAACCTCAGTGAGTGGAAGGAAACACATTTACAAACTCAAAGTAGAACAACTAGGAAAGCCAGAAGGGAGAACTAAAAGTAAAGTCAGAAAAGATGTGACTTTAAGATAAAACTCTCCTGTCCCCTTTGCCGAACCCCATTGTCATATTTGTGAAGGAAATAACCTGTAGCTGCTCTCAGAATGTGCCACTGTTACCCAGGACTCCCTGCAAACATCTCTCATCACTTCAGGTAAAAATTAGAGGTCCCCCTCAAGTTCCCACCAAAAAAGTAGTTATTCTGTATTTAATACAGGAAAGAAAATGATATTTTCAGCAAAAAAAAAGGGGGGGGGGTGGATTGGAATCATTAACATTTAGTTTTATTATATAAACAGAGGAAAGCTTATGCAGATTGAATACCAGTTCAAAACCTTTAACATTTTGCTTCTGATTTTTGTCATGAGTTTTGCATTTCAATGGTTTTAGTCACTCAAGGTACAAAAGTGTAAAGGTGAAGTTGAAAGAGAGATAACTAAGCCAAAGCATGGCTTAGATCATCCTCAGTTTTTAAATAGCTTTATCTTTTCCCACTAACAAAAATCATTTTATCCTAACCACAGAGTAGCCAGTCAAGTCACCATAGCAACATTACCCTGGCAATTCCCCCCACAGCAAAAGGAACAGAGGGGAAAAGAGACTAGGAATATGCTGCCCCCTGGTATGCATGGTCAGCCAGCAGGGTTTAATGCTATTTTTAAATATTACAAACAAGGTTATGCTGGGCATACAGGGTCACAGCTGATCAGCAGAAGCTCTTTGGGAAGTGACTGGGGAAAGAGTTCTGGTGGGCAGAGACCATGCTGTCAACACTTGCTACTCAAAAGACAGCTAGCTACATCAAGACACCAAGATGTACACACTGTTTTCTTTCTTTCTTCTTCTTTTTTATTTTGGTGAAAAAACACCATAACCACTGCCAATGTTCAAATCCAGAATGGTTATCTGGAATCTTAGAAACATTTGTTTTAAATGCAGAGAATTTCACATCACATACAAGATGTATGCGTGAGCACCACTTCATTTTTCAAAAATGCCCTCCATTTTTATCAGATTTTTCAAAAATAATCTTGATCCTCAAGCTTCAAGGGTCACTAATCTAGTTGGGTCTCTCATTCTATCCATGTAGTGTTAGAAGGAAAACGATGTATCCAAAGTGACAAATGCTGCATTTTTCTGTTCCAGTCTCTCTGTTGTGCCTTTTAATCACTTCCCCATAGACAACCTCAACCTTAGTGGACAATCATTTTTCTTGGGACCTTCAGTCACAGTAAGTGGTTAACTTGGGCTAGTCAATTGACAGGCAATTCATGATTATCAAGTGGGCATTCATCATGGAGGCTATGTTCTTTGAGGTTCTAAGAACTATAAGCACAGAGCCATTCTCAGAGACTTTATAACATAATCAATGAGTAGCACATCTAAGACATTTTATAGGAATAAATGTCTATGTCAAGAGGAAAAAAGAAAGAGCTCAAGTAAACACCTAATTTTACCCCTTAAAGAACTGAAACAAGAAGAAAAAAATAAACCCAAATAATGCAGAAAAGAAATAAGTGAAATAAAGACCAAAAAGACAACAGAAAAGGTCAATGAAACTACAACTGATCTCTGAAAAGATAAGCACAACTGTCAAGCATATAGTTAGACTAAACACGAAAAAATGCATTAAAAAGATCATATTACATTAATGCCACAGAAATACAGAGGATCATGAACGGATACTGTCAAAATGAATGACAACAAACTGAGTAGTCTAGAAGACGCAGATAAATTTCTCTAAACATAAAACCTGGCCCTCCCTGGTGGCACAGCGGGTTAAAGCACAGCACTGAGAAGCTGAAACCATTTCCGCAGGAGTTCGATTACCGCCTGCCCCGGAGTGACCACACGGCGTGGCAGACCTCTCTGACCCGCCCGCTGCTCCCCTCAGCAGTGTGCTTTGTCGATCTGCCTGTTTTGCTCCCCACTCTGTCTATGGTGAAACCTCTCACCGCCCCTGAGCCTCTGCACTGTATCCCAGTTCTGTATGCACAAATAAATAAATCTTTAAAAAAATAATAAAAATAAAAATAAAATAAAAAATAAATATAAAACCTACAAGAATGAATCATGAGAAAACAGAAAAGTTGAACAGATGAATGAGCAGAAATTGAGGCAATTATCAAATACCCTCCAATAAAGGGAAATCCAAGGCCAGATGATTAATGGAGAATTCTACCAAACAATTTAGGGAAGAATTAGTAACAATCCTTCTCAAACTCTTCCAGAAAAACCAGGAGGAGGGAACATTTCCAAACTTCCAAATTTTATAAGGCCAGCATTACCCTCACACAAAGCCAGATAAGGACACTACAAGAAAAGAAAATTATAGACTAATATTCCTGATTACATAGACATGAAAAATCATTTACAATACCCTACTAAGCCAAATGTTGCAGCATACTAAAAAGATCATATACCATCACCAAGTGATGAAAGAATCATTCCACATATGCATATCAGTAATCAAAAATACTACTACCATGTTAACAGAATGAAGGATTAAAAACATGATCATTTTATTAGATGTATACAAAGCATTTTACAAAGTTGCACTTCCTTTCATGATAAAATTTCTCAACAAGTTAGATATAAAAGAAATTTTCCTCAATAAAATAAAGTCCACATTTGACAAGCCCACAGCTAAAATCTTACCTGATGTTCTACAATCAGGAACAAGGGTGAAAAGGGACTCCTTACAACATTTGTATACAGCATGGTACTAAAAGTTCCAGAAAAAAATGCTTAGGAAAGAAAAGGAAATAAAAGACATACAAATTGGAAAGAAGAAAGTTAAGCTGTCACTGTTTATGAATGACGTATCTTTCATAGAAAACCTTAAAGTCGGGCCCTCCCTGGTGGCGCAGCGGGTTAAAGCACAGCACTGAGAAGCTAAAGCCATTTCTGCATGAGTTCGATGCCCCGGAGGTGACCCACATGGTGTGGCAGACCTCTTCCGACCAGCCGGCTGCTCCCCTCAGCAGTGTGCTTCATCCATCTGCCTGTTTTGCTCCCCACTCTGTCTCTGGTGAATCCTTTCACCACCCCTACATCTCTGGCCTGTACCCCAGTTCTGTGTGCATAAATGAATAAATCTTTAAAAAGAAAACCTTAAAGTCTCCATCCAAAACTGCTAGAATTAATAAAATGAATTCAGTAAAGTAGTAGGACTAAAAATTAATATACAAAAACCAGTTGTGTTACTATACATTAAGAATAACCTCTCTAAGAAAAGAAATAGTCCCATTAACAAAACAAACACATTAAAATACAGAACAAGGTACTTTCTTTCTCTTTTTCCCTTTTCTTTCAAAGTTGGTAACAACCTACTGCATTGATCTTACCACCCACCAAAGTGTTGTGGCCATAATCTGAAAAGCTCTAAACTAGAAGTCTTACTTCTAGAAAGCCTCACATGGTGCTTTCCATTCCAAATTTCCAAGGATAAAGAAAGCTAATTTCATTCACTGTGGAGAAGGATTTGTGGCTTATATTTGAATCAAAAATCTACAAAGTGGCAAATGATGCCTGTTAAACCGTAAATATGCTCTAGAGCACTGGTTTTCAGCATTTTGGGATGAATTGCAGTAAGTTTTACATCACACACTGTGATCCAGTACACACACCACACACACACACACACAACAGAAGCACAAGTGTCACAAAATGTCTCTTACTTTCATGTGTGTGATACTGTTTTCTTTTCTGTTCTCTTTCGCTTTGGAAAGCGTGTTGGTCAGGACCCTTTACATGATTTCAGGCCTGCAGAATGAGAACCCACCCATAATTTCAGAACCCTCCCTCAAATAAGTTGGAGCTGAGCTACCCGTCTTAGCTGAGAAACTGAGCTAACAATGGTTAAACCCTGCTAAGAACATAGTTTTGAAAGTAGTATTTGCTGGAGCAGAAAACTGTCCTCTAGGGATACAGCCAAGCATCCAGAATGGCCTTGACAGTGGAGGCCACTCTGCCCGAGGAGGAGTGGGGGCGAAAACCCTAATTATAGCACAACCAGAGAGATGGGGATATGGGAGAGTTCTTCCCTCAGTACCAGATACATTGTTCCAAAGCCGAACATTGTCTGGAGGACTTGGGATTATTTGGAGACTCCTTTCCTAAAGGTTTCCCTTCATGCTATATACCTTCAAAGCATCATCCCAGAACAGAATTAATAAGCACGTTTTCTGAACTCCTCATACCTTGATTGTGGTTCTATTATTACACTGAGGATACCATTTCTAATCTAATTTGTACTTTTGTCTTCCTTGCCAGGCCATGAGCTCTTCAAGCATGCTTATCAGTTTATTCATCTCTGTTTCGTGAAATGTCTCCATGATCTTTCTGAAATGCAAACAGTACTGGTCCTTTTCCTGTTTAAGACTCCACAGTTTCTTATTCCCTTCAGGACAAATATGGGTTTCCTCATAAAGCCTTTCTTGTTTAGAACCTTGCTCACCCCTCCAGGCTAAGCTCTTGCTACACAGCTCTACAGACTTTCCAGGCAATCCCAGGAAATCTCTGGCCTCTAAGCTTCTTCTATCCTGAGCCTTTTCACGCTGCATCTTCCCTCCCCTTTTGCGATTGTCATGATTGTATCCTTAGTGCCTTAAGCAGCTTTCTCTGACTCCTTCAAAACTGGGTCAAATGTCAAGTCTACATTTTTCTAGAACTCTGGTCCTTCCTCCTGCCTGTCACACTCAGCACTCGGGACTATGCTCAGCCTCTTTCCCCACTGGACAGTGCAAGCACAGGCCACAGCTGATTCACGCCTAAATCTTTTGTGCATGTTTTGTGCTTAGAAGTTACTCAGTAGGTACGTTTACTTAGGAATTGTCTAGAGCCGTTTTTCAGTCACAATGGCACTTTTAGTTGGTAAAACTAAAAATGTCTTCTCTTCTACTAATGTCCAACAACTCCATGGATTCTATCCATGGGGATTTAAAGGCTGCAGATTAAACACTGGGCCCTGAGAGAAAAGACACAGTCCCCTAGATCCAGGGTGGGAGGTGGAAAAAAAAACTCCTGTTTCTGACTGTCAATTTTATAGCTGGTTTTATGCAGGATTTGTACTACACTAAAATACACTGCAAAGGAAAGTCCAAAACCACTAAGTAGTCACAGTTAGGTTTTTTTGTTTGTTTGTTTTTTTCAGATGTATTATTTGAACTCCAGCTTTTAGCCTTTTTTGGTTACTTATGATTTGATGCCACACAACCAACGAACAAACAGATGAATAGGATGGATGGTAATAAGCTCAGCTGGTCACTGTCCCAGGCAGGGCAACAGGAGACCCCACTTTCATTTGTAGTTTACAAATGGCTCGCGATACTGTTACGCAAGAATTTAATTTATGCCAACTCCCATCAATCTGATCAGGGATTATACCAGACATGCTCCCAGAAGGAGGGTTTGAAGCTTTATGAGATCAGTTTACAGAACTGGAGGTCAGACATCTGTAAAATCAAAAAATTAAAAAAAAAAAAAAAAGGATTCAGCAGTGCCTTCCGTTTGAGCCTGAATGGGGGATTCTGATGGTTACCCTGATCTCTGGGACCGATATAGAAACTAAAGGTAAAAAAAAGCAATTGTTTGTGAAGCACCATTTGTTATGAAACTCAGATGACATCCAGGCAAATCCATTCTTGCTTATCCTAATTCTATTCATGTTGGTAGGAAGACTTATATTTAAATAGCACAACTTCCCAAACACCTTGAAAAAGGGGAGGTGGTTTTGTTTTGTTTTTTTTGGGGGGGGTTTCCATTTCCCCCTTAATACTTGCACTACTGTGTAAGTATCTTACTGTGTAAAATCACTTTAAATATTTTAAGTGCTATACTTTGGGAGACATAAAAACCAACACAAGGCTTTATCACTGTGAAGTAGTACAGTCATTTACCCAATTATTGCCATAAATTCTTTGAAAAGCTGTGAAGAAAGTTGGCAATTCACTTACTTATTGTGAGTAGTTCCAAAACACAAGTTAGCATTCACTATGAAGTAACATCACCATGGGACTTTTATCTTAGCCTTAAATGTTTAGTTATTACTTGAGTTGTACCACATACCAGCATTCATTTTCTGATGAGAAAAGAAAAGCAATCGGTAACTTTGGGTCAGGGAACGGAGGGAGCTGTGTACTGAGGGTCCCTGTGGGGTTCTGTCTGACTGTTATTTCTGAAATTGGTGAGGTCAGGTGTTGGTTACTGCGATGGCCTCTGAGATGAGTGGCTAAGGTTTCACTGACACCCCTGCGGCCAGTGTACCACTACATTTTTAATTCCATGTTGCTCAAAGAAAAGAAAGAACCAGCATTTAAAAAAAAACCATCATCGTCCTCACTAGTGCGGAACAGTGCTTCACTGTCACCACTCTCCCTAAGCAGTCACCAGGATCTCCCGGCAGCTGAGGAAAGGAAGACTCAGAGAAGTTTAGGTGCCACATCAAGGTTCTACCTGGTTGTTGGTTTTCTCTAGATGAACCCCAAGACAGCCTTTGCCCTGAGGTTCATAGCGCCCTTCACATCAAGGAAGACAGCTTACACCAGCAATGGCCTTCAAGTGTGCTAAGTATGCAAGTAATTGTGGCAGGTTGATTGAGCCTTGTCTGGGAAGGTGGATGGGTTCTCAGGAAGGTATATGGGTTCTGGAGGAAGTGAGTTTAAACAGCGGTCCTGAGGATGAACAAGAGTTCATTAAGTAAAGAGGAGAGAAGAGTCACCCTGGCAAAGAACAGCAAACACTGAAACTTCGAGCCAGGAACAGCATGGCTGTACACAGGAAAGAGGAAAGATCTATCCCAAAAGGCATGCCAGGAAGGCTTTACACTGGCTGGTTCTGACAGGATGTGAGTACAGTTCTGCTCATTTCATGTGCTTCCACTATTCATCCTCACAGTAACTTTCTGAGGCTGGAAGTTGTTACTCCCACTCCTCTGTCTGTTGAATCACCTACCTAAGATGATACGGTTGAACAGTAGTGGGATTAGGGGGGCCAAGCAGTTTGACTTCAGAGCCCATGCATGGAACCCCAGCCTACCCTGCCTCTCCTTTGTCATGAGGATTCAAAAATCAAGAGTCACTGGATTTTAGAGGTCAAATGGTCTGGGCTTATTTTATATGTAAGGAAGCTGAGACTTGAAATCAAGCCACTTGCCCACAGGATTAAAGGTCAGCTCAGAGCTTGCCTTCTGCATTTTGGACGAACTGAAACCGGAGGGATGATACCAGGAATCAGACCACAAGTCTCCCGTCTGAATGAGAAACACCTTTAACTTCAAAAGTCTGTGACCTTAACCATGAGTCAAATCACATCATCCTTTAAAAATATTCAAGGAAAATCCACATTCAGTTCAGCTTCCATTCTGAACCTCAGGCTGGATCCTCACTTCTATAACAGACTCTGCACAGTCACTTTCTGTGAGGAAACCAATTAAGTTTATCTGTTATGTGTAGATGAAGGAAGGATTTAATATAGGTTGGAAAGAGAGGTGACTTTTAACAAAAATACCAATTTGTGAAATAATTTTTAAAACACACACAGGTGTGAATGGCCTTGAGATTCTCAAGCGAACCTAATGGATAAGAATTGCAATCAGCTTAGAAGCAGCCTTCTGTGGCGATAAGTTTTGCAAGATTTTTTACAGAAGGTATTAATAAAGGACCAGTGAAATAATTAGGTAGATACATCATTCTTGTCATTTACTTTAGTATATCTGAACTGGGTTGAGGTCTCTAAATCTACATCTCTTGATCTGTGAAAACATACACAGTGTATGAATTCTCATATCTACCCAAAATATGCCAGTGGAGGACTTTCTATTATAAACAGCCATTGAGGCCCTCCCTGGTGGCACAGTAGGTTAAAGAGCAGCACTGCAAGTTAGCCCCAGTCCCGGAGGTGACCCACGTCACCTCTCCTATCTCACTGGCTGCTCCCCTCAGTGGTGTACTTCGTCAGTCTGCCTATTCTGCTCCCTACTCTATCTATGATGAATCCTCTCAGCCCCTGCACCTCTAGCCTGTATTTTCATTCTATACGCATAAATAAACAAATCTTTAAAAAAAAAAAAGTAGAAGCCATTGGATCAGCTTTGATCTATCCCTTCTAGCAATTGGCAATGCAAGGGCTCTGAAGACATTTTAACCAATGTGATCACACTTCCCCAAAAATGACATATAAGGGGCCCTCCTGGTGGTGAAGCAGGTTAGGACGCAGCAGAACTGCAAGCTGATCACAGCCACTTCAGTGCGAGTTTGATCCCCACCCTGGAGGTGACCCACATGGCACCACAGACCTCTCCTGACCCGCCCGTTGCTTCCCTCAGCAGTGTACTTCGTCGATCAGCCTGTTCTGCTCCTCACTCTGTCTCTGGTGAATGCTCTCACTGCTCCTGCAGCTCTGGCCTGTACCCCAGTTCTATGTGCACAAATAAATAAATCTTTAAAAAAAAAAAAAAAGACAGGCAAGTTCAATGACAGGTACTTCTCACCTTTAACCAGCCTGACAGATAGCATAGGTTGACCATGATACCCAACTGGAACGTCAGAGGTGAAGCAGATTCTTCCAGATCTTTGGTTTTCATTCCCATTATAGAGCATATTTTTTACTTATGAGAAAGGCACTTACCCTAGGGAAATTCTCAGGCAGAAAAAGGAAGGTTTCTCAGCTATTTATAGTTCTGATATTCTAAAATACAGCTCTATTTGTGCCTGGTTATTATTTTAATACACATTAAGCAGTCCTGCCCAAAGAAATTTTTAGTAGCACTTTGGAAAAGAAATATTCTCCTTCCCTTCAATGTGTGCATGACTTTCAAAATCAGGTAAAAGTTGTTAGAACACTTGGTAAAACATGTTGCAGTCTGTGGTCTTACTCAGAATCCACCCTTTGAAGATTTTCCTACAAACCTCCTCTCTCATCAGTCTATGAGAGTTACACTCCCTGCCCCCAACCCCTCACCCCAGTGTCCTCCATTCGGGAGGAAATAGAAGCATATAAGGAACAAAAATTTGCCCACTCCTAAATTCATGACTCAAGAGAGCATTAAATAACAATAAATACCCCTCACCCTAGTGTGGTACGATTTCTTCAAGATGATCTTCTATTAACCAGTTAAATATTCCTTTAAATAAATAAATTTGGAAAAAAATTAAGAATTAAAAAAAGTCATAAGTATGTTTCTATGAAACCTCGACATAATAAATAACTGAATTCATAAAAACCCTTTAAGAGTCTTTTAAAACAGTTTGCTAATAATGCCTCTGAATCGTTACTTTCCCTGAATGAGAAGAACAAGGTCTGTAGAAGCATGAACCAAGACAGCCTAGACTAGCTAAGGCTGAAGCCTAAACTTCCAGTGACAGAATTAAGCGAGAATTCACATGACAATGGTTGAAATTTCATTTCACCTATGGTGAAAACTTCATTGCCACAACTTCCCTGGGAAAGACCCGTCCAGAGTCCTGTAGGTTTTCATGCACAAGAGGTGTCTGCAATTCAACACTGAATATTAAACAGACCTCTCTGGGGAAAGCAGAATAACCAACAGCCCCCAAAACCTGCCACACTAATATCGTGTATGAGTTAGAGCCAGGAAAGCTCTCTCTCCACACACATACTCAGACAGACCACATAATAAGACACACTCTAAGGTGGTCACCAGTGAATGGGGGATTTCCTAGGCTTCCCATCTGCTCAGCCAGCTGGACTCCAGGCAAGCAGAGCTCATGCTGCCATTGCCAAAGGTGACTCAAGACATGAACATCGTGTGTGGCTTCATAGTAAGGGCGCTGAGCCAGAAGTCTTTCCCTGGCCCCGGCAGCCATTTTATCTTGATAAAGCAACAGAAGCAATTGAGTCTCAACCATTTTCTTTGTAAAAAGGGGGGAAAGTAACAAACACATAATGAATTGTCTACTCTGTATAAATATCTATGAACACCAGGGGCATCCAGCTTACAGTGAGACTCTACTTGATGGTAGAGATGAGGAAATGAAAGTTCTGAAATAAAACTTGATCAATATTACATAAACTGAAATAGAGAACAAAGGCAGAATTTCCAGCACAGGAACTGGAACCCACACTGGGGTCCCCCATCCTGCCATGTTCTGGAACACTGAGCTGTCTGAAAGTTCTCAATTTGACTGAGAAGAAAGGTCTCAATTTGAAACTAAGTTTACAAGGTTTATTGTCAAGATAAAAAAAAAAAAAAGCCGTTAACAGTTTGTTAGGGTGGTATACGATGATATAATTTGAAAATATTTAAATAAAAGACTATCAGATAAGAGTGAAGTCTTAGAGACAGCTTAGAATGTTTAAATTTTGTTGGAGAGGAATTATAATTATTCCTATAAGTGTAGGAACATAACACCCTTCTATACCTTATCCTTTCTCATGTCTACAAAGATCTCTTTCATACGATTCCCACTCAATCCTCCTACACACACACTTTGAAGCTCGGAGGAACTACTGCCCATGTTTTAGAGGGAGGACACTGTAGTCATTGTCGTCGAGGCCCCTGGGACCTTGTGTTACACCTCTCCTTGTCCCAGTTCTGATTTCAGCAGCAGCTGTGATGCAGACAGTTTCATGTGAATTCAGACTTGCCTCGGATGGCCAGCGTCCAAACTCAAGCACTGTGACATGCTGTGTTCATGCCACTCCTCCCTCTATCCCAGAACCCTCCCCTTTATTCACATGCCAGCAGAGCCTACAAGTGTAAGAATTTATGCCCTTGGAGGAAACCACCAAACAACAAAGGACAGAGCCAGTGGGTGAATGGGTCTTGAGAGAAACTCTCCACTTCACAAGGATCTCCTGGAATGAAGCCTCAATAGAAACCTCCTTTGTGTGTAAGCGAGTTCCATGACCTCCCTCTGTAACACTGAGAGCTTTGGTGGCTTTGGGGGGGAGGGCAGGCAGAAGAGACCTGCCTAGCATCACCTCTAGCAGCCTTTGTGTTTCTAAATCCAGTGAAACTCTTCATTTTCTGCTTTCAGTTATGCACGCAGGGTAAGGAACTGCAATTTCTACATTTCTCCAACTGCCAGACTTAAAACAAGTTCAAAAACAAATGCTTCAACACAAAATTAACAATAAACAACGATCATCATTGCTGAGAGATAACAAATGATCTGCTAGGCTACTATGGAAAACTGTAGCTCCTAAAATTATTTCAAGTATCATATTTTGTTTTGCTTGTGTGACACAAGAAAAAAATTAATTATTAAATTTCACTCCTTGTTTTATAGATGGAAATGTTGCAGTTTTAGGAACTTGCAGTGGTACACTTTTAACTATTTTTAGAACCAGGATTTTTCTATGTCAAGGACCGTCCAAGGTTTGCCTACCAAAGCTATCCAGGGGCAAGATTATGATCTTCTGAAAGGTTGTGACATAGAACTTAGCAGAAGGGCACTTAATTTTTACCCCTGGACCTACCTCTTCCCTTTCTCTTAACTGCATCAACATTTTCCTGTGAGGAATTAATACTCTTGAACTTTCAATTCATGTGCTTTGAGTCTATCTGATCCATGGGCCCCTGCTTCCATGAAAGAATCGCCTGATTAATTGGTGTAGTCTCCTCTCAGACCATAGTGATTGGGTCAGAGAATGGAAAGGTTCTCAAGCGTGGACAATTAGAGTGAAGAGTAAGACTCTGCTGGGCCCATTGCGATACAGTCACCCTTTTCCAGGGGGAAGCCATGTGAATAGACTAACGTCTTTAAGGCCTAGTGGCCATCTTGCGACCACAAAGGACAAGCCTATCTGAAAATGAAGTGACTGAAGATGAAAGTGGAGTAGAGTTATGGAAGGATCCAGAAAGATGATGAGACATAGAGCTAGTCCACCCTGAACTTAACACTGCACAGAATTAATACATCACTGCCTCATCTTCTTTCAAGCATTCACCACTTACAATTCAAGTCCTGCTCAAAACAAGTTCTATACTCAAGTATTAAGGAGTCTCAGTGTAGTACTCCTCTGAACGCAAATATCTGTTTTCCAGTACCAAGGAATCCACTGGCAAGTCAGGAAGCAGAGGCAGAGGTGGTGAAATCAAACCTTGGCAGAATCCTTTGTCCTAGCTTCAGAGAGCCTCAGGAATGAAGCACTAAACTAGCCTCTTCATGAATGCATGAAGTGGCAGGCCCAGAAGCCCCTTCTCCTTTAACGTGGGAAGCACCCACTCTACAAACATAGTTTTTGTGAGCAAGGTGCTTCAATTCAAAATCCAATTGCAACTAGAGCTACAGTGAAAAGAATTTTTTTTTCTTAAAATTACATAGCAGCATTGGGAATCTGTGTTTTTTCATCCGTAAGTTCTTAAAAGAACTCCTAATCACTTTATACCCTCTGATAAGCTGAATACAAGAACCAGTGAGGTCGATGAGACAAAAATCTGAAACCAAACCAAGAAATTTGCCCCACAGCAATACAGATGTGAAGGAAACAACAAATTGTATTGCTTTTAAAGGGTTTTGTGTGTGTGTGTGTGTGTGTTTGTGTGTGTGTTTAAATTCCCCTCCCTCGAGAAAGGTCACCATACTTCAAACTCGATGTTTCAAAGCAAAGGAAGCAAGTTTCAAGACTGAAATGCAGCATATATTTGGCAATAGTACCTCAGGAATTTTCAGAGCCCAGGACAGCCTGACTATGAAGGAGAGTGGGGTCAGGTTTACCAGATGACCCATCACTCAAGTGTAATGGAGACAGATGCTGGCCCACGGTCTGAGAACAGTTATAAATGCAGGTCTATACACTCTTGTCATGTCTTAAATACACATGCAGGAGAGTGAGCTCCCTCAAGGCTTGTCCCATGCTTGGAACATTCAAGGGCCACACATTTGGCTTTTGAATGGGACACCCAACCTTACCTGATGAATTCCACAGAATAATACTGAATAGGGGAGCTTCCTTCACTCTCTCCGGGTTTCCAAGACAGGGCCACCTCGGAGTCAGAAACCACAGTGACGTGGGGCTGCTGAGGTGCTGTTGGAGGCAGGCAGGAACCTAGATGGGAGAGTAAATGTAGCTAGAGTTGACCGGTAGTTTTTATTGCCAAAGAGGTTTAATATAAAAACTAAAAAGGACAAAACAAGTGAGTTTCCTTCAACCGAAACACTCTGTTGAGAACAACCTCAAATCCAACCCGAACAAACCCCAACAGGATTCAACACAGGAGGTCTGAGCTGAAACGCACCGACCTGTCCCCTCCTCCCAGCAGCCTTGGCTGGAAATGCAACTGAGTAACATCCAGATCATTGACCAAAGTACCCATGTTTATACCCTTTAAAATCTACAATCATCCCCCTCCCTAACAACTTTTCCTCACTGTTTGCATGTTGGAATTGATATTTACCAACAGGGAAAAGTAAATGCCACTCGCCATTCTTGTGTGTGTGTTTCCCTGACCATCAGTACAAAGACCAACGGGAGGATGTGTGGGCAACGTTGTCAGGCATAGAGATTAGGGGTCACCCGTGACCCCATCATCTCAAGGTACCTGCTGTGACTACTTTCATAACCAGACATTCACATCTCCCAGCCGCTGTGTACTCTTTGGCTTCAACCAGACACATTTTCATGTCTTGTCTTCCTAGCAAATTTGCTTAAGCAGGTTTTACAATTCATGCCAAATATGAGTCTTTCTGAAACTGTCCCTGAGCCCTGAGGTGGGAGAAATTCTCCCTTGCACAGGTATCCCATGAATCAGAGCTACTAGATGACCAATTGCAGTGAGCTCCTTCTGAGGATCTTTGCCCTGGGTATCCAGCACAGAGCCACCTCGGTAAGCATTTGTTGGATTTCCCCTGCCCACAATCCCTTCTATTCCTCTTCCTATCTTGGTGTCCATACCCATCAGCTCTCCACTTAATAGTCATCTCCTCAGGAAATTCTTACATTACCCTTACCTCAGTCTTTGCACAGTTCTTATAGCACTGCAGCTAGCACCTAACACAATCCTTGGCTCCATATTAACTAAATTGTCTTGCCCGCCCCTCCTAAGTTCTGGAAGGGCAAGGACTGTGCCTGTTTTGTTCATCACTTAGTTCATCACTTAGTTCATCACAGAACCTAGCACAGTGCCTGGCACATCACAGGGCCTCATGGATATATACCAAAAGAAAGAATGAATAGCACCTGTCACTTCCTTATTATTAATGAAGTGAACCCAAACTTACCTTGGGGCAAAGTGGTAACATGCTGAGGAAGGCTGAGCTGCCCTTTGCCCATCCCGCTGTAAGCTACTATGCTCACTTGATATTCAGTGCCTGGTTTCAAGTCTCCAATCACTTCCTCCTGTCAATCACCAAATAGCAAAGGCATCAGCAATCAAAAGTTCTTTGGGGGCAACCAGACCATTTCCATGAAGGTAATATTGTGAGGTCCCTGTGAAATTGCTTGGATTAGGCATTGATTTGCTTTCACTACAATCGGCCAAGGTTTACAATACGCAAAGAGGAAATCACCAGGAAACATTTCCCCAAACTAGGAAATTGTGTTTTATTGGCACTTGTACACTGTCCTAGGTCTGGAGTTCATTCACCTGATCATTAAATACTGCTCATAAAATCCAAGTGATTCAAAGGAGAAATTCAGATGACAACCTTCTGGGGCCAGAAGCCCAGAGCTCTTTCTTTCTATTAATCTTTGCACATCTCAGATGCTCAGGGACTGGCAGCAACAGCAAACGGAGGTTTTGATTTCTATAAAGGACCCTTAAAGGACTCAAACTTTGGCTCTCAAATTTTCAGCTGCATCATACTCAGAATGGCTAGGAGGAGGAAGGCTCTTAAATACGACAGCTGGGCTTAGCCTCCAAGATGTGTTTCTGCTTTAGTAAATTTGGGAAAAGGTGAAGAATCTGTGTTTCTCACAAGTTCTGAGTGATATGTTGCTGACCCAGGGACCCGCATTGAGAAGCACTAGAACTGGAGACAGCCGTGTGTGTGACTTTGCCTGACAAGCGGCCCAGTCCAGACAGCCATGACTGAGCGATACTCACTCCACCCTGGGCTTTGGAGCAGGGATTATCCCTGAGACTTCGGTGCTAGTGAGTGGGACCTTGGTCCCGTGGGTGAGAAGTGGCAACATCTTGTAGTGGAAAGATCCTGTCAGTGGAATCAGCCAATCTGGGGCTGGAATCCTGATTCTTGTGAGTCACAACTTTCATATTAAATTTCTGAATCCCATTTTCTTCTCTTACAAAGTGGGGATGATTTGTAACACTTCCGCATGGCTACAGTGTTTGGGATAATGTGTGTGAACATTGGCATAGAGGATGTGCTCAAAAAACCAGTTATAATTATTACCTCAGCTTGGTGGAAACCCTTGTCTTCTCTGCTCCCCAGCTTCTCCCACTACCCAAAGCCCAAGTCTCGCCCTGACGCCTCCCCAAACACCTAGGACTGATCTCTCATTCCCAACTGAGGTGCCACTAACTCAGCACCTACATGTACTACAACATACTGCTATTTCGCCTATGGGTTTGGAAACCATATGAAGAGTAGGAACTTGTGAATTTCTTCACAACATCCTTTGCAGATGATTAAACATCCATTATTGCAGGAAGAATTCATCAACTGATCAATAAAATTATTATTTATTTAAAAAAATGTTTTAAAGATTTATTTCTTATGCATACCAGAACTGAGGTACAGGCCAGAGGTACAGAGGGTGAGAGGATTCACCAAAGACAGAGTGGGGAGCAGAACAGGAGGATTTACTGAAATACCCTGCTGAGGGGAGCAGTGGGGAGACAGAAGAGGTCTACTGCCCCATATGGGTCACCTCGCTGGCTAGGGATTGAACCTGTGCTACAGTGGCTGCAGACAGATTCATAGTACCTAGACGTAACCACTTGCACCACCAGGGAGACCCTAATCACTACAACTTAAAAAAAAATTTTAACAGTCACCTGAAGATTCAAAGAAAAAAGTGCTGCTGCCTGGGTGGACATGCCAGCACCTCTAATCTGAACTTCACACTGCTAGAGTCATCTCCACACACCCCAAATCTGCTCATGTTTGTCCACTTTCAAGCTCCCTTACAAACTCCCTGTTTATCCTGTTAGCATCCTCTCACGTCACTGTCACTCCTTGTACTCTATATTCCACTCATACTTACAAACCTGGCAGGGCTCACGATTTTGTTTAATTTCTTGCCTCTGGGCCTTTGAACTTGCTGCTCCCTCTGTATGAAATGCCTTTCTCTCCCCTTTCTTGCCTGGCTCACCTCTGCTCATCCTTCATGACTCAGTTCAGCTGAGACATTACCTCATGTCTCTAACCCCCAGCCTCCAGTCTGATTAGGCACCTCTCCTGTGTGTTCCCCTGGTGTCCTTGTGCACCTCAATCTTTACACCACTCACCTTCCACTGTAATTGTCTGTTTATTTGTCATCTCCCGCCACCTACTTGAGGAAGCAAGTAGGTGGCATATCAAAGCTTAGCATGGTACCATCAGACATGTAGCAAAGGATCAAACAATGCATTTTGATGAATGAATAAATGAAACTGTGAATGAGTGAAAGAAATCCACCTAAGATGTCCAATATAATCCCGTGACATCATCAAAAAGCAAGCTTTTCTCTGACCATTCTGTTTTAATCAGTAACATCAGTCCCTCTCCCCCAGACCCTGGAATTAGTGAAAATCAGGCCAACTTCTTTTCACCCAACTCCCTCCAGCCACCTCCACATGCCTTTTGCCCTGCTCTTTTACTCTACATCTCTTAATCCCGCCATTTCTGCAGGCATTTCTATCTCCAACCTCTCCCTCTCTGCCCCTTTCTGATCCCATGCATTCTACATGGCGCTACTCCAGGGGTTTCTGCTTTCATTCACACATCCTAGTCCCACCACTTGTCCCCACATTTCACGTCAAGATGAGTGGTTGAAAACCTGGAGGTAGCAGGTGGATATAAGACAGAGATTCTCATTCTTTGCCACTTCTGGGATTTTCCCAAGGAAGCAGAAATAGCCTCTCAAAAAACCCAATGTCCTCTGAGGTGTTTACTTCAGAGTCCTTGTCTTCTATGAAGTCATTATAATAGATGAGTATCGAAGTGGCTATGTGGTTTTGTAGATCACTATAGACCTCAGCTATGAACCAATACCTAATACAGCGACCATTAATTACCATTTCTTATATGTTTTCTCTATTCCAGGAATAAGGATACTTTACATACACAGACTGATTTAATTCTTGCTTCAAGTCTTAAAAGGTGAGTACATAAGCTTACAAAAAGTATTTATCATAAATACTAAAGAATAGATTATTCTCTGTCATCTGTAAACACAGAAGCTGACACATCATTTACAATGATCATTGAAAATCAAGAGCCTTGTAGCAGTTTCTTATATAGATTAAAAAAAATCTTTTTATTAGATATGAAAGACTGATGCTACCTATAATTCAAAGTGGAAGGCTAACCTTCCAAAATTCTATTGTTTCCAGTCTTTTCCTGTGCTAACAAGCTGGCAACTTGCCATAAAAGATTGAGGGTCAAGGGATTGAGTAGTTGGGGGCATTGGGAGCATTAAATCAATGATTTAACTATCCTTTCTGGACTTTCCTCCCAAATGGAATCCCTAGTTACACTGTGACTTGTGATAACGCTTGCATTCTTTGTCCTAATACCATGTAACTCCACAAATCTTTCTATTTATGCTCTTAAGTATCCATAACCACTATATCAGTCTTGCATCCAACGAGATAAGATGCCGAATATTATTGAAGTAGAAAATCACTTTTCTTTTTGCTGTTTTGTTGTCTTGTAGTAGTCTGAAAATAAGTCAAGCGTGTATCTCTCTTGGTCTACATTTGTGTGCAAGATGGTGACAACAGCGTGGAAGAAATTGGCCTCTTGGAGAAGCAGAGGCCAAAGGGAACACAAGACTTTCCCTTGGTTCTGTCTTACAATGTTCCTTTTTTGGGCACAGTTTGTGCCAAATAACCTTACTTTGTGTTTGTCTACTAGCTCTTTCTGAAATGCAAAAACCTTTTCTAAAAGAAGCCTCCTTGGTTTTTCTCAACACCTTGGTGTCCTTTATGTGATAGAATAACTTACACCTACAGAGAGAGAAGCAAGTTTGCTGAGCCCAAAACTGAAGCATCTTTAAGGCAAGTGAGCCATGCCCATCTCCTTCACGGAGTGCCAGAAGCAACAACATCATCTTATGATTAGAATAATTAGTTTTTATTTTTATATTACTTTGGAATTTACAAAATCTTTGCACATCATTGCTATATTTAATCCTCACAACAAACTCAGGAGGTGAGTCATATCATTCCCATTTTATGTAACTACCAGTAAGGGAAACAATCTGGGTTTATAAAACATATTGTACCATGAACCTTAATATCCTTCTCAGTGCCCGGTTCCTAGATAGCACATTGGCTGGCAGGCTGGCAGCTTTTCTTACGATGCCCAATTGCCTTTCCCATGTCCATGTGACAGTCCTTTCCCTCCATTCACTTTCTATGTCAGAGATGACCTATTGTCCCTTAGCATCCATTTCTGTTTTCTTATCATAAAATCCCCAAGTTTAGTTGAGCCACAGACACTCACATATCACATTTCCCAGCTTTCTATGCAGTTAAGTGTGGTCATGTGACTACATTTTTGTCCAA
>NW_004567108.1:17601328-17605069 GCF_000260355.1 Condylura cristata | reverse complement strand
GGAGTGGGGAATGGGATCAAAAACGGGGGGTTGGGAGGGAAGTGCACGGGATTAAGGTGATGGCACACGGGTGACTTGGTGATGGGAAACCCGCGGGGACTACACTTGAGATGGGGGAAAAAATGTACAAAACGATGTAAAAATAAACTATTAAAATTTTTTTTTAAAAAAGGAGAGGGATGCTCTGCTTTCACTTTTCCTTAGCAGTTGGCTAGAATGTGAATGTGGTAGTAAAACCACAGTTTGGACCATGGGGAGGAAGGCTAGAGGGCTTGGAAAAGCAGAGATGGAAAGATTCTGAATGCAATCTTGCTAAAAGCACTAACTTTGCAGCTGAGGGACTTTTGGGCTTTTAATCTAACTGATACATGTTCCTTTGTAGAAAACCCACCTAGATAGTTATGCAAAAGGGAACTCATCCCCAGAATGGGACTATTCTTTAGTGCAGCCCTGTTCACCTGGCAGTGAACAGTTAACTTAAATCTCGGACTTCGATTTCAGAGCTTGTCTTAACTTCTTCCATACATTCTTCTGCCATACTTTCTCCTACTTCTGGAAATCCAGATCATTTATTTCTAGAAATGAAGTGGGATATTGTCCTGTTTACCAGTCCAGTTATGCAGCTACTATACCATGAAGGCATCCAGTGGACAACATTAGAGTAGAGACATGAGCTGGACAGAACACTGGACACGGAGCCTGGAAAAGTAGGTTGTGGGGCCAATTTTCTTTGTAGTCTTGGGATAAAGCTAGCCTCTCCAGCCAAATTTTCAACACCAAAATTCTATGCTTCTTCTAAAATAAACTGGGAGCTACTAACCTTGTACTCAATTGCACATTTGACACTACAACTCAAGGTTGGACCACGGATGTCTTAGGAATAGCCAGTATCGTCAAATGAAAGACAACTGGACAAATAGAAAAGTGTCATCTTCCAATGGCTGTGAGGATGCTGCACAGGCCAGAGTAGAAGAAACAACTGAACTTCTATTCCTGAGTTGCCAGAGAAAATAAGCGTGTGTCTTCCAAGGTTTCACAGGAGGGGCAGCAATGGCTTTGGGACTAGACAAATCCTTCTTGTATGGTTCTACACTTTATATTAATGAAGAGTCGGCGTTCCTAACATTTATCTATTAAAAGTTTCAAAAATATTTCCACATGCCCCCTAGTGAGCAAAGGAACTCTGTAGCTGGGAATCTCTATTAGCCAACCCTTTCACTTTACAGTCAAGGAGATATTCAAAAGGGCTCAGACATGTTGCCCAAAGTTACCTTTGCTTTGGTGGCAATGCTTAAAGAGCTGTAAGTCTCAAGATCCTCACTTAGTTGTTTTTTTTTTTTTTAAGATGAATTTATTTATGCATACAAGAACTGGGGTACAGGCAAAAGTTACAGAATGTGAAAGGATTTGCCAGAGATAGAGTGGGGAGCGGAAAAGGTGGATCTACTGAAAGACTGCTGAGGGGAGCAGCGGGGGAGACAGGAGAAGTCTGCTGCACCATGTGGGTCAGCAACCTGGTTGAGAATCAGGCTTGTGCGACTGTGTCTGTGTACAGCTTCATAGTGCTGTGCTTCAACCCACTGTGTCTGGCCCTCCCTGGTGGCACAATGGGTTAAAGCACACAAGCAGCAGCCACTTCAGTGTGAGTTCGATCCCCGGCCCTGGAGGTGATCCACATGACTCTCCTGACCCAACCGCTGCTCCCCTTAGCAGTGTATCTCGTCGATCTTCCTGTTCTCCCCACTCTGACTTTTGTGAATCCTCTCACTGGCCCTGGATCCCTGGCCTGTACCCCAGTTCTGTATGCATAAATAAATAAATCTTTAAAAAAAAAAAAAAGGAAAGAAAATACAACCCACTGTGCCATCAGGGAGGGCCCCTGACTTAGTTTTGTCTTTCTAACCTTGGTCAACATTCAAATAGCATCAGTATTCTAGGTTAACGCCAGCAGTGGGCCCCAAAGCAGAGTGGTGGGAAATCTCCCTGGGTGAGCAAGACGATCTACTTTGATGTCAGAAAAAGAAATTAAAACTTTCTGTTTCTGTTTTATCATCTTCTTTAAAATTCTGTAGGATTTTAAATGTACATAATATATTAGTAGCATAGCTTATGTATAATTTATAGCTATATAAATATACATATATTGGTACATGTTCAAATTTTTTAACTGATGTTATATGTGATCAAGAGAGCACAGAGACCCCCCATTTATATTTCCTATCTAGCTCTTTAAAAATTATCAAATTTCCCTGATTTATCTGACAATCTATTTTTCCAGAATAAAACCTGTTTGTTGTTCTTTTAAGAAAAAGGTATCAAATGGTAATGAAACCAGATTATCAAAGAATACATCAGCACTCCATAGAACAAGGCTGGTTATTTTTGTTTGTTTGTCCCCAAACTAACCATTTATGACCCCAATCCTCTGGTTACATTTAATCTAGAAAATCAATCAACCAACTTTAGGTGAGCTGGACCTGTATTACGAAGAAGCTCTAGGATGGTTAAAGAAGTAAGAAAGAGGACCCAAAAGGCAGTGGTTGGGGACTTTCCCACTGTGATGCTGAGTGAGAGCTAATTTCAACATTTGCTCTTCTTTTCCATCTTTTCCACCTGGTCTTGGAACAAAACTTAAATTACTTCAAACTTTAAAAACAAATGTTCCTTTTAGGGCCCTCCCTGGTGGCACAGCAGGTTAGGACGCAGCATTGCAAGCTAGCCATAGCTGCTTCAGTGCAAGTTCGATCCCCGCCTCGGAGGTGACCCACATGGCGCAGCAGACCTCCCCTGACCCGCCCGCTGCTCCCCTCAGCAGTGGACTTTGTCAGTCTGCCTGTTCTGCTCCCCACTCTGTCTCTGGTGAAGCCTCTCACCACCCCTGCACCTCGGGCCTGTACCCCAGTTCTATGTGCATAAATAAATACACTTTAAGAAAAAAAAAAGTGTTCCTTTTAATCTTGTCATATGAGTTAAAGCCACACGTACGAACAGCTTCTTGCCAATGATGAACCCCCCTCCCCCCCCGGTGTGCTGTGCTGCTGCTGCTCACCCTGGGATGGAGTTTAGGGGGCTGGGGTCAGTAAGAGGAAGATGCAAGATAAAAAGACACCCCCTGAATCCTGGGTTGGAGGAAGAGTTCTAATTCTCTAAAACACACTTACCAAAATCACCTGATGATGAGATTGTCCCTGAAAGGAGAAAAAAAAGAGAGAGAGAGAAAAAAACATGAATAAGGAAGGAAAACTTGCAGGGGATGAAGCCATGGGGCAGTCACTCTGGCTGGAGCAGGGGCAGAGCAGAGCGCCCCACAGGTGGGGCTCCAGGCCACCGGCTCTGGTCTCAGGCACGGAGGACATCGCTCGGGCACAGCCTGAGACCATGACCTTGTGTGATGCTCACGCCATCCTGAGGCCACAGGGTGTGGGGCGGACTCCCAGACTTCCTCGGTTAAGCCCCCTCCTCAGTGCCTTACTATGTTTTTTATAGGACCTCTAGACCAAAAGAAATGCTTAACAGCTCTGGGTATGAAGTAGTTACACAATTTAGTAGTAATAGTTCACACAGATGTTATTTCCCTTGAAGAGGTCAAATATCCACAACCCCTGTGAGTTTGCACCCTACCTGGGAGTTTGAGAACCACTGATACTGTTAAGGATGATACAATTACTCTGTGAAAGTAAATTGTCTGAAACCAGAGTCTTTGGCTAGTCTCCTTCTCCCTCTCCCTCTCTCCCTCCCCCC
>NW_004567108.1:17568216-17601228 GCF_000260355.1 Condylura cristata | reverse complement strand
CACACACACACACACACACACACACACACACACACACACACACACACACGCTTAATCCTTTGGCTTCAACCATTCCCTTTGATTCAAATGCCCCACGCTCTTTTACGTCTTTCCAGAAACGACTCCTAAGTCAATGCTCAGTCTAATTTTATTTCTTAACCATTTGTCCCTATACTAATCTTGCCCTCCTTTAAACTTCAGTCTATCTGTTAAGTGCACCTAGATCAGATCTGGGCTTACGTTCTGTAATTGTTTCATCAACGTGAAGGTGGTTTTCTCAACAAGACTGAAAGCTGCCCAAACAAAAGGACTATACCGTCTTAGGCTGGACAAACAGTAGCCATAGTAAAGTTTGTTGAAATCAGCAAGGTGAGCAGTGTGCTACAATGGATAGCAAAGTCCAGCACGCACATATAATGAACAGAGAGAATACATCAAACATAAAGCCATCAGGACTGACATTAGCACCACCATGACTTCTTGATATATTTTTTAAAGATTTATTTATTTATCCATACAGAACTGGGGTGCAGGCCAGAGGTGCAGGGGCGGTGAGAGAATTCACCAGAGACAGAGTGGGGAGCAGAACTGGGCCGACTGACGAAGTACGCTGCTGAGGGGAGCAGCGGGCGTGTCAGGAGAGGTCTGCTGGACCATGTGGATCACCTCAGGGGCAGGTGGGGATCAAACTCATGCTGAAGTTGCTTTAGCTTCTCAGTGCTGTGCTTTAACCCGCTGTGCCACCAGGGAGGGCCATACTTCTTGATATTTTACCAAAGGATTTTATATATATAAATAGCTGTATTTGCCAGTCACAACAGTACAATCATGATGCCCCTCTCATGGGACAAAGATGAGGCCTAAAGAGACTAAGTAACTTTGACCAAAGCCACCTACCTTGTAAGTGAAGAAAGCTGGTCTGGAATGTTCCTGCCTCCCAGCAGGCCTACTATCTGCACTGTACTGGCCTTCCCAGACATGCCAGGCCAGGCTCTTGTTGGGGGACAGGATCTCAATTTCAGAAACAATGTCCAGTCTCCAGGACACCAGCACTGGTGAGACTCCAGTCACTGCACTGTTCCCGCTCAGCCTGGATTGTGTTCTGGGCAAAGCCGTGAGTCACTTTCACCACAGGAAAATGGACTGGGAAGCTGGAGACACTGCCAGCCCCTTGGTGGGGTCCACGGGCTCATTAATTCTCTTACTGAGGGGAGACAGACCTCAGCTGTTTTCCTAGACAGAGTCAACTCAATCTCCCCCTTTTAGGATAGAGTGAAGACATAGTTGGTCCCGAGAGTTCTGAGGTAAATGAAGCCTGCTTCAGCTGAAGCCAAAATTGAAAGCATCTCATGCAAAATATGAGAATGTGTGTCCCTTCTCTAGAGTCATGAAGTATTTGGCAAAGTAAACAGACTGGGGCTCAGACATCAGTCTGTTCTAGGTTTATGGCCCACTCTGTTCTTTGCAAATATGTTATTTAGGGAAACTTACTTCACCTCTCTGAGTCTCAGTGTCATTGTCAGTAAAACAGGTCACAGGATAGTTATGAAGATTAGATAAAACAACAACAAAAACAAATGAAAGCTTGAGAATAGTGCCCAGCAGGTAACAGATGCTCCCTCAGTCAGGGCCACTCATCACAGAGGTCAAGTAGGCTTCAAAATATGCTCTATGCTGGCATCACTTATTAAGCAGGAGTGACAAACATTACCACCAGCACTGCTACCTCCACCACAGCAGAATTCCATGCTGCTGTTAACTCCTGGTAGAGCAATTCAAGGCTCTCGCCTGTAGGAGAATTTTAGTAGAATGAAGAGGGAGAAGGAAAGTGAAAGAAAAAAGACAGAACATGCCTAAGGCACAAAAACTCACCCAGAAAGACCTTGACTGGAAACAGAAAAAAAATAGATGGAGAGCCAACAACTGGTTTGTGGAAGGACAGGGTGCTGGGCTCGAGCAAAATAAATAGAACATAGGGCCATTTGAACAAACATTTCAAATTACATTATTTTCTACTGCCTTGTGTCTTCAGGCAATTGGGAAGATACAAATGTGTAGGATTTTTTTTATAAAGTTTTATTGGGATTTTTTAAAAAACCAGGCTTGAGCTTCCTTAAGAAAAGGTGATTGCTTCTGCGTGGTGAACGGTGGATTGAGGTCAGCAGGCAGGCCTGGCGCCAGGCCGCTGCCAGTGGCCACCACCCTGGAACCATAGATGCGTGTGATGAGGTGATGCTCGGAGGGACTTTCAGAAACCCCAAAGGACTACACACACACATTAGTTGTCGTTGTGCACAGACAGTAGCACGCACACACCAATTAGAAATCCTTCTGAAGGTGGCCAAAATGCCAAGCACCTGTGGGCTCCGGGGGGCAGCCAGCAGTGCAGTACTCACAGTGGCCGGGGGGTCCTGGCTGAGCCGCACGCTGTGGGACCGTTCCTGCAGGGAGTTGACTCCACTGACCTCAGAGTAAAAGACCTGAAAAAGAGGCAGGCAAGTGGGGTGACACTGGGGCCAGGACTTCTTGCGGGTCCATGGCCCTTGGTTTTGAGCGCACACACACACCCTGTGTGCGTTCTGAGGTGCTCGCCTCAGCACAAATACATGAGTCACGTGGCAACATCAAACATGCTAGCAGAGGCCTGCTGAGGCCTTCAGGAAGATGTGTATGGCTGAGGTGGGGTGGGGGAGGTGGCATTCAGCTCCTAGTATTCTCCTGAAACGCTCTTCTCTAAGGTCATCTTTTGTCTTCCCACTTTTGATACAACATGAGAGAAAAACATTTCTCTTCTCTGAGAAGACAACAGGACAAGGCCATGATAAATAGCTTCTCTTTCTTGCTAACAGGAAACCAGGAAAGAGTGGCAAGTCTAGGGTTTGATGGGGCAAGGGGAGGAGTTGACAACCCACCTAAGGTGAACAGCTCGGCCCCAGTGCATTTGATACCCTAAAAGAATGTGAAGCCGAAGGGGCGTGGCTAACTCTCTGGAGAGTCCCAGAGATAACAGAATTCCAAATATTTATCTGAAGACTCCTGCGTCCTAAAAGTTGACTCATTTTTAAAAACTGCTCAACGAAAACATCTCAGTGAGCTGCAATCAGTCTGATTTGTAACCTCTGATAGGGAGGAATGCATTCTCTCTTTCCTCCCCCCTGTCCACCCTTTCATTCAAATTTCACATTCTTTGAGCTTATGGCCCAAATTCCACAGTGACTCCCTATTATTTCCCATATTGCTGCTTTCATCTCCAAGTTGTCTATTGGGCAACTGCATAGGAGGAACCACGTCTTCTGCTCAGTTTGTATTTTTCCATCCCTGGAGAGAGTATGGAATGGGCCAGTCCCAATGGACTTTCGAGGTACTAGCAACACCCTTAAAAGGTAAATGTTCCCACTGGTTTTACAGAAAGAGAATGGGTCAGTTATTAACATTAAAGGCTGATATAAGGGACAGAGGAGGGGTAAAGATGGGAAGGACATACAGTCACCCCAACACCCTCACTACAGGATCCCCATGCCCAATTACTCACAGTGAAGCCCGAGATGGGGCTCTCCAAATGCCTGGGCATTTTCCACCGGATGCTGAAAGCTGTACAGTTCACTGCGTCTAGGGTGATGTCAAGAGGAGGCCCCATCTTGCCTGCCACAAAAGAAGAGAATGTATTAGACGTTCCAAGCTTCCTGGAACTCAGGTGGAGGGTATGGTGTGGTAACACCCATCCGAAGAACTATGAACCTGTACTTCTGTGTTGTCAATGCGTTACCTCAAAACAAAGTTCCATATGGCCCAACGTGAGTATATTTACACGGGATTTGAGATGACTCTGCAGCCCGAATGCAGACATCTTCCCACATGCCATGCCTGGCTCAGCTGTCCCCACCAGGGCTCTGCTACCCCTTCGCAGCTGGAAGAGGAGACCAGTGTCTCCCTCATTGCTGGAAATCAAATTAATAGAACATTCTTCTGCAACTTCTGGTACTTCAGGGGCCAGCAAAGAGGTGAAGGCTGTGTAGACTAACCACTTCTGACTTGACTCTGGAAGGCTAGTATGTAATAGTGTGAGGCAGTGGTTTTCCTTTTTATTCTATAATGCCTCTGCTTCATAGGTATATTGCATATTCTATAGATATATAGGTAAATGTGCTTATATAGCTAATATTTCTTATTCCACAGACATATAAAATGGGGTTAGGAAATTTCCTGTGTTTACTATATGTACCTTATACTATACTTAATTTTGTGATTATAAATAATAAATTTGCTTCTAAAAATAACATATTGCCAAAATT
Organism: Condylura cristata; assembly: GCF_000260355.1. Lineage (NCBI taxonomy): Eukaryota > Metazoa > Chordata > Mammalia > Eulipotyphla > Talpidae > Condylura > Condylura cristata. Next base: position 17,596,936 of record NW_004567108.1, on the reverse strand, counting down.
TAGAAAATACAAAAAAAAAGTTCTACTCTGCAGATGAGTCCTGTGAACACTGAGTATAGTATGCCCCCTTTGGTCGCCTGCAGGTTTTTAAATGATACATGCATGTATAGACACGTGTATGTGCATATGTATTTATATATCTATAACTCTTATTTTGATTTTGTGTACAGATAATGACATTACCAACATTCACCACATATATAGATTCACTGACCAAACGCGTTACTTTGAATGACTGCTAGTTCTTTCACTTAGTGCACGTACCATAATTTACAATATTTTTTATTCCACTACTTTGAGGTACTTAATTTGGTTCCAAGACCGCGGTATTTTAATTACTGCTTCATGAAGACAGTTCTAAGTCGCCTTGCATGGAGCACAGTAAGTAGATGAGTTCAGTAGACGCCCCTTGAGTCTATGAATGTTCTACAGCTGGATTTTCTCCTGACAGATACGACCTGATGAGTCTCTTTACAGTGACATGTAGAGTTCTCCTGCTTCTCTCCCTGGTACTGTGTGTTACACTCTTGCACATACCACGCACACGTCTGATGGAGGGAGACGAGGGTCACAGACAAGTTAGCAGGACATTAAAGTTGGGGGTACGGAGCATCCAGGGAGGCACGGGGCACTCGGTAGCACCAGGGAAGATGTGCCTGACTCCCCCGACGGAGGGTAGGGCTGAGGCAAAGGGGGGTGGCAAAAGTGAACAGCAGAGGAAGCAGCACACACTCTGCTCCCAAAGAGGGGGGTGGAAGGTGGGGGAGGGTGAGTCACAAAATGGAAGCCGAACAGAGGCCAGGCGGGGTAGATGTGGGTGGTAAAGGAGAGGAAGGGGTAAGACTGACTACAAGGATCCTGCCAGGGCAACAAGGGGGGTGAAGTGCCATCCACGCCTCTGGGAGCGCAATGTCAACTTTACTGGCCAGGAGAGGGCGGTGACGTCATCCGTCGTCGGCTGCTGGTCAACAAGAGGTGGCCAGGCCAGGCATTTGGGTCAAACACTGAGAGTATTCCAGCAGAGTCAGAAAGGCAGATTGGAGACCAAATTATATGTTGACTGGATAGAGTTGCATTTTGAAAGAAGATTTTTTGAGAGAAAACTTTATAAACTTGAAAGAGGTGATGAGAATAGAGTAATGGATTCGACGTCATAAAAAAATGGCATTATGCTCTTCAAAAACTATAAAAGACTCAAAAAGCAGATCTAGAGGTAAATAATTGCAGCAAAATGACAGGTTAGGAAGATCTTTATTACAAAACTCATCCATATTGATAAAAAATATATTAAGGCCCTGATATATAAATATAGTGAGGCAACTCATAAAAGATGAAATATAGTTGGTAAACACCTAGGATGAAATATTCAGATTTTCCAGTTATCAAATAAATCCAAATAGGTTTTAAATTCACCTATTAAATTAGCCAAATGTTTAAGTGATAGTAACTAATACTGACAAGAACACATAAATATGCTCCCCTAAAAAATTACTTATGGCAGCACAAATGAGCTCAGGCATTTTGGAAGAGAAGCTGGCAATGTCCAATAATCTCCAGGCCATACATACATCCATATGTTCCTCTCCTTGGGCTCTCAGCACTGTAATTACAATCTGTTGTTAAGAAAGAATCTCAGAAGAGGAAGTTGTTCTCATGAAGATATTCTTGGTAGGATGATGTGTGATACAGAAAAAACAAACAATCTAAATATTTAGAAAGAAAGAAAGGGTCAAGTCAATTGTGGTCCCCTGGGGGGGATCATTAGACAAACATTATAAGTGAACATTCACTAAATACATGATGGTATCTTGGTTTGGATCCAGAACAGAAAAAGGACATTAGTAGGAAAACCAGTGAACTACAAGCAAAAAGTGCAGCTTAATTAATAACATTATATCACTACTGGCTAGCACTAGCACTAGTGAATTATTTAAATTTAACAAATGTCCTGTGGTCATGTTATCATTAAATTGTGTAAATTAGATCTTGTACCATGTAAGGTGTATCATGAGGAGAAACTGGATGAAAGTAGGCAAAATTTCTGTTATCTTTGCAATTCCCTATAAATTTAACTGTATTTTAAAGATATAAGTTTACTAGTGAAATGAGATCATATCACTCTGTAATACGATTACATGTTAAATAAAAAGTATATCTGATTACCACCCATACTATTAGTACAGTCTTATGGGATATTCATTTATTAGAACTTGAGGGCAAAAGGGAAAGGGTAGTTATTACCTGAGCGTGGCTGAGATGGAAAAGGATTTTTCCCCCATTTTCACTAATTTCTCAACATATCAGCATATCATTTGGTTTTGCATAATTTTTAAATTATTTCTATAGCCAAGACCAGAGTTTACAAGGTGTGCCTGTGCCCAGGTTCCTCTGTAACTAAAGGAAAGCCACAGAATAACCCTTCATGAAGCTTACACTAGTCAGGAAAGCAGGCTGTTTGTAGTCTGTCTCTCTCCACTGACCACGCGAACTTATTAACTCTCGATCCCAAAGGTAATATCCCTACATCTAATACAATCCTGTATCACAAGTTAGCTATTGCTGCATAGAATTGTCAATTGGCAATACCTCAAGGTGGACAGAGAGTGCAAACTTCCTGTTATAAGATGAATAATTGGGGGGTGGTCTATACTGTATTGCAGACTTAAAAGTTGCTAAAAATAGGAGCCCTCCCTGGTGGCGCAGGGTGGTAAAGCACAGCACTAAGAAGCTAAAGCCACTTTAGCATGAGTTCAATCACCGCCCTGGAAGTGACCCACATGGCGTGGCACACCTCTCCTGACCCGCTCCTGCCTACTGCTCCCCTCAGCAGTGTACTTCATCAATCTGCCTGTTCTGCTCTTCACTCTGTCTCAGATGAATCCTCTCACTGCCCCTGCATCTCTGGCATGTACCCTAGTTCTGTATGCATAAATAAATAAATCTTTTAAAAAACAACAACAAAAGAAAAGTTGCTAAAAATAAGACTGGCCTTTAAAAGTTTCTCAACACACAAACAGAAAAGGTAATTGAGAGACAATGATGTGTTTACTAACATTACGGTAATCATGCTGTGCCTCTTTAACTTACACAATATTATATGTCAATAATATCTCTTTACAACTGGGAATTAATTAATTAACCAACATGTGGTGGTAGGGGGAGAGAAATAGAATACAGGAAAATCCACTCTTCATTCTCCCCCCCCCCTTTCAGAGGAAACAACCATTTTGTGTGATGTTTAATTTCTTCCTACTAGGAACCACCTAACTGTCCATGGGTAAAGGAAGCAGTAAACCAGGGTTCTGCCATCCTCCTTACTCCATTTATTTCTTTAAAGAAAAAAGAACTCACAGGAAAGAGATGCAGGCAGAAACCTTAGTAAATTTCCGAGCACTATTCAAATATTTGCTAGCTTCTAATCTTCCCTTCACTGTCTGCCTAGCAAGCCTTTGGCTTTTAAATCTGTTGCCACTTGTTCATCTGCATTTCAGCTTCCAAAAATTCATTTCTACCATCTTCTGCCTGATTCCTTTTGATCTGATTTTTACCCATTTTAGAGTGGTTTTGACAGCACCGGTCGTAAATCTGGTCACTGAACCACGTTCCACTAGAAACATAACCATCTATCTCAAAACACCATGGGACAGAGGGAGAAGACATGACTCCCACTTTACAAATGAAGAAACTGAGGTCTACAGCGTGTTGCAAAATCTCATCGCTGGGAGGGGCAGAAACAGACAATGAGTAACGAGGGAGAGATGCTGGTATTCTTGGCGATGCTGCCAAACCTTCTCTTCTGAGTTCCCACTTGGCTTTCTGCCTGGGGGCTCTCATCCTTCTCAGTCACCACCACCCATGTTGGTGACTCCCCATTTCTCCAGCCCAGACCTCTCTTTGGGTGGAGCAGCCCCTATGTTCAAAGGCCGAGTGAGAGCAGATGTCGTGTGAGCTTCTCAAACACACACAGCAAAACTCAATCCATCACCTCTCTTCAACCTGAGCCTCTGCGGAGACCCCTGTCCTGGTGGATAGCCGCCCCATACACCCCAACATTCAGAAAGCTGGAAGTCCCCTCTACATCAAATTGGTCATATGGTGCTCACCCCCTTCTCACCACACAATCCTCAGAATCCTTATCCAGTGCCTCGACTGGAGCCCAGAGCTGCACACACAGTGGGGCCTGTTGACAAGACTTCCCTGACACTCTCTCTCTGGACTTTCTAAAGGGATCCAGTTTCCTGCCCCATGGTTTCCACAATCTGCACCCTCCTCTAGAGAATGTGTGGTAATGAGTGAAGCTTTTTTTTTTTTTTTTCTGTAAAACAGCCAAATGACGATGAAGATTGGGGCCACAGGATCAGAGGCTCTAAAGCTTGTGTGCAGGGGGCTAGATGAAAGCCATGTGGCTGGAAGAAAGTTCCAGATGTCCTGTCTTAAGTCACATTTGCATTGCAAGCACAGCATTTTTCTCTGTGTTTTTGTTGGAATAGTTTTTGAGGGTAGGGCAGGTCTCCAGCTGAGGGCCAGCTGAGGCTGTATTTGCAGAATAATCACACTGTGCAGCAAGAGATTGTAGCACTATTGGGGGCAGGCTAAAAGCAGTTGTAAGTCACCCTCTGGCACCACCCCTGGGCTGAGAGGGATTCCCCACAGGGAAGAAATGCAAGAAATGAGCAGAAAAGCTCAGACAAGGAGACTTTGGGGGCCATGGTCCTAACTGGGGTGAGCCAGTCAAAGTAATTCTCTAAATCTCTTCCAGCCACTGGAATGACAGATAAGAGTGAAATTTAAGGCTTCCCTTACATCTCTATATCTGCTGAGTCATCAGGAGAAAGTTCAGTGTTTGAACAGGGTAAGTCAAGACCAAATTACAAGCTCTAAAATCTCTCATTAAAGCCAGAGTCAGATAATGGTAATCACACCGAGGTCTGCTGAAATTTTACCTATTATGGCATAAAAACACGCTGTGCTTTCTCAGTATTTAAAAATACAAAGTAGTAGGTCACTTACATGGTAGTCCCACATAAGACTGAAGCAGTCAAATGTAAAAATAATACTTATATTTAACCCACAATGTTACAATGACAGCAAAATAAATTATACAATAGAAAATTAGTTTTGAAGAACTATTGTAATATAGCTACAATATATCCTGAAGCTGTGTTCTTGTACATAAAAAGTGAAAAGCAAGACTTCTTAGAGATAAATAAAAAGTGTGTTTCTTTGCCAGGAGGGAGCTGTAGTCTAGGGCTTTTTGCTTTGGAGGCCTTTCAAAACTGTATTAGGTTTTTGCATTAGAAACTTCTGAATAATTAGGTCAACTTCTTATGGTAATTTTATTTCATAAAATACTTCAACATCCTGAGCAAAATTCATCTCTGATTCAATTAGCGTTGTAATCCAATTCATAAAAACACTTCAAAACGCAAACAAAAATATCATCTGTGACAGAAATACATTGCTAGCTTTTCAGTTATTTGATTTTCACAAAATGAACCCAGTTATATTCACTGATGCGATGGAAAGTGCCCAGACTTAACTAAAAATAATCAGGAAATTCTCAATAGGAAAGAAACCTTATTTCCATCTTTTTGAAGTCTGCTGCAACTATTATTACGAAAGCAGCCCTGTGAATGTGTAATCACAAGTCCTCTCCACTAGCCATGTCCAAGGTATTGTCTGCAATGCAATGGTAAACATGTGGGTTTAGGGCACAAAACTGTGCTTGTTCTAGCCAGGGGTTCAAGGAATTCTCAGACACTGAGGAACAGCAAGAAGTGTTTTCCAGAGCCCTGCCATCTTCTCTGTGGGGTGCTGACCAGTCACATCATGACCCTACTCCCCTTAAAATCTACCATTCTAGCATGGAATTCCAGAACATGGTCCACCATTCCAGACAGCCATTCCGGAATATGATTTACTCTGATTCCAGAGTAGATTCCTACAACCATTCCAGAGTATGACTCCAGAATATGACACTACTTTAGAGAATAACCCCAGAATATAATCTTAGCCCAGAGTGCAATTCTAGAGAGTAATTCACCAGTCCAGAGCACCTCGAGTTTCTCACTTGCTAACTAATGAGCTGGATGAGATATTCTCTAGATGGGCCTCCTACTTAACATTCTGACACCATGTGTACAGAAGTCTTCACCACTAGACCTCTGTCTTTGTTGGACTGAGGTCATTTGCTCCAGGCCAGAGACCTGGCTCAGGGTCCAGTATTCCCATGCTGAGGTTCCAGAGAGAATATCTTATTCCAGAGACCCTTCAGGGTCAGGGTTCTGCTGTAGGAAACAGCACAGGATGAACCATAATGATATTAATTTTCTTCAGTCCTTGGGTTTGAAACCCCAACAATGTAGGAGGTCCTTGAAAGGGAAAGAGATTATAAAGTCCACCATCAGCCTTCTGGAAAATTCTTTCAATGACATCTGGGGAAATGACCCATGCCCTCCCTATAATTCTTCTGTCTTACTCACTGCTACATGTGTGCCTTTTCTGGGTTATCGTTTCCTGATGAGGAAGAAAGAATACCAATCAGAACCCCACAGAGATGATTGCTGTGGGCAAAATCTATGGCTGGATGCAAACTGCAGTGAAGAAAGCTTGAGAAACAGAGTATGTGTACAGCCTCAAAGCATCTCACCAAAAACATTTATTCGGTAGTTTTAACATGAGTCTACAAATTCTGTGATATTGCTCCCTCCAGGTGGGGAGCCTAACTCCCCTCCCTTTGAGGGTGGGTTGGATTTCCTAATTCACGTCTACTAAATAGAGTATGAGAAGAGAGGAATGGCAGCTTTCACATGGATTTATTTGGCAGGTGCCTCTATAACTAAAAGGTCAAAGTTAACGTCACCCATGAAAGTCACACTGATATGACATGATATTATAACACGAAAAAGACACTTCACCTCCATGGCAGCCCTACCCAAAATGCATAAGCACAATATAAACAACAGCAAATACTACCTATATGCAGATCTGATGACACTCTCAATATAATTGACCAATAGTGTCCAAAAGTGTCAGTGAATAAAGCTTATTCATTAGTTAATAGCATTGTGTCTGTGTCAACACCTTGGTCGGGATCAACAGCCATGGTTACGGAGGGTGTTAACATTCAGGCAAGCTGAGTGAAGGAGTCAAGGAATTGAAACTATTGCCACAACTTTCTATAAAACTGTAATTTACCCCAAAATAAAAGCACTCAACAAAATTGTGGATGCTTCCTTTTCTCATCATAGCCCAGCAGGAGAACTTCTTCCTGCAGACAGGGGTCCTTTCTCCAGGTACAACTGGCATGGTGTTATGCCCAGCCCTGAAAATCAAGTGCAGAAAGCTGGTTATTGTGCCTGGCCAACCCTGCCCTGACCGAGCCACCACAATGAGACAATTTTCTCTTGCTCTCAGATTTACAGGATCTGGCTTCTTTCTGTTCCTCCTCCCAACAGTAGCCCTGATGTCATGTGGCAGCACATGTGTGAGGGTGTCCAGTCTTCCCCCTGTGCCGGACCAAAACCATCCTCTGCAGATTTCACGATGACAGCAGAAGCATGTGGCCATACCTTCACCTGTGATTCTTACCTGGTAAATCTTCTAGGTTAGTCAAAGACGACGTTAATTGATGTGTAAAATGCATAAACTTGTTCATAATCACAAAGTGTTTGCATTTCCCATTTTTCAGGGACTGGAGGTTAATGGTCATTTTAAAACAAAAATGAAAGTAAGCACTGCCCTTTCCCAGCTGCTAGAAATTCTAGACACAATGCTCATCCTGTTGGCATATACATTTGCTAATAATGACAGTGGTTATAATTTACTGACAGCCATTGCTAAGCCTGGCACACCTCAATATTTCACAAAGAGCATCCCTTCTACCACCCACAATGCATTGGTGCAAATAGAAAAAAAGATCCCTCTTCCTGGTAGATTAACCCCCAGGATAGTTAGGAGAGAGGATGGAAGTTCTCTCCTGAGAGTGTCTTCAACCACCAAGGGCTTAATGAGGTGATGAGGTGATTGCTGGCTGGATTCCAGATCTCTGCAGCTCTTGCCTGCATACACAATATACACAATTGGTCCAACATTATGTAAGTTACACTTTTCTTAAAATACTTTCAATAGCTTGGGTGGCATATATTTCCTTTTACAAACATGGTAACACTTATGGGCATGTTCAAGATCACAGAAAGTAAAATAGCCAGGATTTGAACCAAGGCCCCTCTGACCCCAAAATGGATGTTTTTAATTACTTCCAGGATCATGAGATCTAATAACCACTGGAATGCTGACAGGAACAAATAGTAATATTGCTGACAAATGTCATATCAACTGCAATGCTCCTTATTCTGCCCTGGACCAAAGCAACAAGTCTTGCTTTTCTTTCCACCCTTTCTTAATAGCATCTTAAAAAGTAACATAAGAAAATGGGGAAATTTTATCATCCCATATTTGAGGTTGGGAGGAAAACTGATCTGGCAAGATTATTCCCCAAATGAGAAATAGTGAGGGTGGCTGAATTGGAACTCATATCCCTAAGAGGTTTAGGGGGTAGTGAAGGTCAAGTTGTGGGAATGTAGGGTGTGGAAGGCAGCAGAATGTAATGGAATTGACCCTGAAAGAGAGAGGGGAGGCCAAATCTTCAGTAAAAAACACCCTTACAAAAACGTGGAAATGACAAATAATAATAACAAAAACATATTAACCATTTACTAACCAATTCTAGGTGCTTTGAATACAGTGATTCTTCAGCCCTCGGAACTCAGTGCAGTAGGCATTACAATTGTCCGATTTGAGGAATGAAGGATCTGAAAACCTAGTGGTGACTCTCCTAAGGTGATGATGACAGACCATGAACCAAGGACAACTCCAGAGCCATGGGGAGCAACACATGGCGGCCTTTGGTGCCAAATTTCACCAATCATTCAAGTAATAGGGGGTCTCCAAGGCACCTCTACTATACTAGTGGCTTTAAGGGACCAGGTTCTGTGTTTAAACTCTTTGCACTCATTTTCTCATCTTACCTTCACATAGAGCCCATTTTACAGATGAGGAAATGAAGACTGAGAGAGAGAAAATAATTGTTGCAATCACATGTCTCATAAGTGAGAAGTAGGAATTCAGGTCAGTGGGACTTAGAAATGAGGTTTCTTAATCACTAGGTTTCAGACACCATCCCCTCTCTCCATGGCAGGGATGCTGATAATCCTTCTCACCTCCAGTGCTCCTAGTTTTAGATCTGGACCATCTGGACAGGTCTGTTTAGTTGAGAACAACTAAACAATTGATTAAGAAAGTATATTCAGAGGATCTCACATAAAACGTTAGACAAATAAATGTCACTTCATACCTATTTGTGGAATGGATGAAGGAAGGTCCAGTATGGCCCAAGAGCCTGTAAGGGAAGGGAGAGATTGTGCAGAAACATGCCTATTGAGATGTGTGATCTCAAAAAGGAGAAAAGGTAAATGCTACTGAAATAGTAAAATGAAGTGTCTGTTGTCCAGCACAGCAAATCACCCCATAGGTGGTAGTGGGTAATCACAGCAGCTGGAATCACAAAGGACCCTAATATCAAAGATAGAAAATCAACATCCCTAAAGGAGATTCTCAGAGTTGCCTTAAAGAGCTAAGGTGTGGGCCCTCCCTAGTGGCACAGCAGGTTAAAACACAGCACGAAGAAGCTAAAGCCCCTTCAGCTCAAGTTGATCCCTGCCCCAGAAGGTGACCACATGGCGCGGCAGACCTCTCCTGACCCGCCCGCTACTGCCCTCAGCAGTGTACTTCATCAGTCGGCCCGTTCTGCTCCCCACTCTGTCTCTGGTGAATCCTCTCACTGCCCCTGCACCTCTGGCCTGTACCCAGTTCTGTAAGCATAAATAAATAAATCTTTTTTTTTTTTTAAAAGAGCTAAGGTGATAAGACTTGGATAAAGTGCAAGGTTAGCAGTTACGCTGTACACACCTAACAGTGTCCTGGCCGACACCCACTTAGTCAACACTCATGTCAGCCATAAACCATTTTGATCCATCCCCTATGATCTGTCAGGATAGACTAGGTCATGCCACTAGCACGACCCCCAAAAGCCAGAGGCCTACAAACAACAAGGATGTATTGATCATTCCTTCTACGGTATCACCGAGGCGTGGTTCTCCACATTCTGCCCATTGTGTGACCCACGTTAATAGCTTCTATCTAGAGCCTGAGCAATGTTTTAGACTTCTCCCCAGTAGGAGCACCTGGACTCTCACCCACCTTCTCTGATGTCAGCTAGTCACAAGGCCTCAGGTGAGCAGGTCACATTAACAGATGAACAATGGCATTCTGCCAGGATGTAAACAAAGATGCTGTCCCTGGGCAGCTGAGGATTTCCTTGCAAACTTATGAAAGAGGCAAACAACAGGGTTTCCCGCCCACCTGTCCAGGGAAGCTAATGTCTGCGGGGCCCTCCTAGGGATAGATGACCATCCCTGAGTGTCTCCTTTCAACAAATACTGGTCACTTGGTGACCTATTTAGATCCCAAAGTTGGACAAGGAAAACGAAACTGTTAGGCACGAGTCGGTGTCTACTGCCCAAGAGCTCCACAATTCCACAGAGCTGTTCTGGCTCAGCTGGGCTTTCTTTCGAAACAGCGGACTTAAAATACCCTTCAGCTATAATTAAAACATCAGGGTATTGGCATAGAAATGGACAGGCAGATCAATAGACCAGAAAAGATAGCCCCAGAATGTGTAAAAATGTAATTTATGATAAGAAAGGCATCTTGGATCAATGGGGAATGGAAGAATTATTCAACAGATGACATTAGGACAGTGGGCTAGCAAATTAGAAGAGAAAATCAATTTTTAGCCTTAATTCATACTACATGCCAGCATAACTTTAATTCCAGATGCATTAAAGATTTAGAGAAATTTACATTTGTAAAGTCATAAACCAAGAAAATGTTCCTCAGTACCATTATTTACCACAGCATATTTACTTGTGTTTTTGTTAATAGAAGAACTCCTACTTAATATAACTGATTATACAGCAAAATATCTTTAAACATTTCTTTCTATCAAAATAACTGCTGTGAAAATATAGACCCAGTACAAACATTTACAGGCAGAAAAAAAGATTTATATCAGTTAATATATAAACAACTCATACAAAATACAACAGAAACATTTTATAATTTGTAAAGAAAAATGGAGGAAGAACACTTGTAGTCAGGTTACTTAAAAAGATAAAGTTTAAAAACATACACACAGAAAAACATTCAAAACACATGAATAATTAAAACACTATAACTTATTGCAACACTGTGGGCCATTGCTCATCTAAAAACTGAAACAACTTTTAAAAATAACACCCAATTCTATATACAGAGTTTTTACATATTTTGATTGGTGATTTTACCTGCTTAATTGTTGGAATGCAACTGGGTAATGCATGAGGATTCTTAAGTAGATACTTATTGTCCTTTTCACAACATATCATAAAGAAATAATTTCCAGATATGGAAAAAAAGATTTCATGTTCAATCATATTCATCTTAATGGGCACAATGAAAAATAACATGATTTCAGTAAAGAATATTTAAGCAGATCACAGTGACATATCTGTAACTGATGGCCTTACAAGGTTTTTTGTAAATGGTGCTTACAAGGATTTTATAGTAACACAGGGAAATGTTTCTGTTGTGAAGTTGTGTACACAAAGTAGTCTATGGAATGAATGCACATACAATACAAAATTACACAGAGCACAATCCTGAGAAAATGTCAGCAAAGGTTTATTGCAGTTGGCTCAGAGCAATTAATTTTTCTTTCTATTTTCCCATATGCTTAAATTACTTCAACATGAGAAAAATAAACAGCTTGATATTTAATCATGACTAAGTGGTGACTGCGTCATGCTGGGCACTTAACAAAATTAAGGCGCAAGCTTCTACAACTAAATGCAGAAGAAAATCTCTCGCAGGAACTAGATGCCAGATATACTCTGAGGCCATATTTTAAGTATTGTCATTAGGTGTCATTATTAACCCTATTTTACAAATTTGAGGCACAAAGAGAGGAAGCGTCTGTCCCAAACTCACTGATGAGTTTGTGATAGGGTCAAGATTTGAACCAAGTCAGACTGGCTCCCATACCAAGCTTGTAGCCACACAACACAGTAATGAGGGCATTTAATCATCGCAACAGCCCTAGGATATCATTTTATAAAGGAGAACACTGAGGCTTTGACATGTTAATGACAGTAGTTCCTGGACCAGCAAGTGAGGAGCTGGGAACTCAGGTATTCTGACTCTGAAAGCACCATTTCCCCAACCCACTCCCACCTCCCATTCCTCACTGGTGGGAAAACTGCCTCAGTAAACAGCTAGTACACAGAGCTCCTACCATTTTCCCCTGCCCCACTAAGAAGTAAACTCTCAGTAGCTAGTTCGCGGACTGTCCAAGACCTTTGGAATTCATCCTTGCCTTCTCTTTCTGGCTCCTTTAGTCTTCCTTCTCAACACTGTCATTCTAGCCTCGCCAACTTTGCTCCAAGGTTATAATAAAATAAAGACCTTGGGGTGGAGATCTTTGTAGATCTTGTAAACATTCTACAATGTTTTGTGGATATCTTCACTTCCGTTCTTGCTGCCATTAAAACAAAACATACTAAAAATGGTCACAAGTGACCCAGCATGTTCTCTGTGGAAGGGAGAAGGCCGGGGGGGGGAGGGAAATGCACGGGACTATGGTGGTGGCACAGGGGTGATTTGGTGATGGGAAACCCATGGGGGGGGGAGTGGGGGTCAGAGAGCAGTAAGAGACTAACCACGACAGGATGGAGACCTCCATCTGGCTGCTCAGGAAGGAAGCTCCCCAGTGTGGGCCTTATCACAAGGCTTTCTGGTACAGACAGACTGCCATCCCGGGGCAATTTTTCTTCAGTAGTTTTCACATAAACAGCCCTTTGTGGGAAGGAAACAGCTTATTGGCCATGTTGGTTGAAGTAGCCACATGGTAGGCTCAATGCCTGCACAATGCAATCTTTTTTTTTTTTTTTTAAGATTTTTTATTTGTGCATATAGAACTGGGGTACAGGCCAGAGGTGCAGGGGTGGCGAGAAGCTTCACCAGAGACAGAGTGGGGAGCAGAACAGGCAGATCGATGAAGTACACTGCTGAGGGAAGCAGCGGGCAGGTCAGGAGAGGTCTGCTACGCCATGTGGTCTCCTCAGGGGCAGGCGGGAATCGAACTCATGCGGAAGTGGCTTTAGCTTCTCAGTGCTATGCTTTAACCCGCTGCGCCACCAGGGAGAGCCCACAATGCAATCTTAAGGAAGGTCATGATCACTATATTCTCAACCTTGAGTGATATTAAAAATTGCCTGCAAATTCAGGCTACAAGGTGGATGATTCTGACCTAAATATTTATCCTAAGACATTAGGAAAAAGTTGAGATTTTTTTTTTCTCTTTCAACTGGTTAAACTATGATATACAAGCTAAGAGATTTCTAGAGAATGAGAAAAAGACAATAAAGACAGCAGAAAGGAAACTGTGCAAGAGTACAGGGTAGAATAGCTTCATGGATAATTTTTGAGGTCTTAGATGACACACTGGGTCTCAGTGTTTTAGCTGAGTAATTTAACGTGTTTAGCTCATTTAATCGTCATAATAATCCCATCAGTGGGGATTATTATCATTCACATTTTACAGATGAGAAAACTGGTACAAAATTGGATGGCTACTTAGTGACACAGCAGGATTTGAACTCAACTGTTTGACCCCAGAACTCAAAACTTTTAACTTCTTGGCTAGTATGAAGGAAGAAACCTTTGAACAAAGCAGTTACTTAAATAAGTGGAGAGAAGGAAATTCACTTGTGGGAATTTGGAGAAATAAAAGCTGGAAAGACATATGTCAAATGGTCATTCAAATCTGTCTAAAAGATTAAAAGACTGGAACCAGCTTTTGTTCTAGGAATGTTATACTTTTTAGTGGTCATGCTTTGTGGAAGGTGTTCTTCAAGCATCTGGCAAACACTTGCGGCCCAGAACAGCATTCATGACTTGAAATTCCATGTCATAGCATGTGTGAGCCATCTCTCTGTCACAGTCCATACCGGGATCTGGAATTAGGACCTTTGGAGACACTTGGGGTTATTGTATAGTGTTGAGTTATTATCATTCAGTAAAGTGGTAGACAGGTTGTATTTGGCCAAATAGCTGAATTATTGCCCTGAAATGGACAGTATATTTCCTTTTTATGTTGCATCAGAGGAATAAGAGGGAATAGTGAAATAAATGAAGTATGACATGGAACAAGCCTGAGAAATAAGCATTCTCAATCCACCAGCCATACAAGGCTGGTTGTAACTGTCCCTTGGTGGTACAGACACAGCACGCTTGACTCAAGGCTTCAGCACGCTTCCCAATGTTGTCTCGGCTTTTCCTGAATTGTCTTGTGTGGGGATTGGGCTCAAATCAATACAGGTCACTACAAAGGGGGTAAAGCAATCTATAGCTATAGCTAGAGGAGATTTAGCAAAATCTGGTTGCCTTTCATGCCCTCAATTTCTTTTCTTTACTAGTGTTAGCGATTGGCTTAAGAATAATCAACACGGAGTGGGATGTAGCAAAATGAAATATCTGATGAGTATTTGCTAGTGTCAACTCAGTGGAATTCGTTGCTACAAATTTTTATAAAGTCCTGATTGGTAGTGCTTGTCAATTTATGCAGTGTAGATAGTCATGGCACAGCCAATTTTAAGTTACCAATGTCCTATCATGGACCATGAATTTGGGAATTGAGGGAACAGTAATGCCCCATTATTTGCCCGATTATGCTCATGGGACAAATATTAGATGGAAATAATGTAGACCACATAAAATGGAGTGAAATAACTAGGAAGTGAGCAGTTTTGAGCATTTAATTATTAATCTAATTTGATGTTTAATAATATCTGTGGTTCACAGCTGGATAACAAGATTCCTACTAATTTAACAATTGGCTATTGTGAGCTGGTAGGAGCTGGAGCCAACACACCATTGTTCCTAATCCTGCCCAGGTATCATTATCATATTTCCAGTCTCTAGGTGGGTAAGGTCACCAAATTCTGTTGAGCAGCTGAGCAATGCAGTATAACACCTGCTTAACCAAGCAGAGCAACCCTGCATGTGATGTGCAAACCAGAGCAATGAAGAACTTGGTTCTTCACTTCATATTCCTCTGTCCCCCAAACTCACCCCCCACCCTCTTGTACCTGTCTATCTTGGTGATGTAAGCCTCAGAGCATTCTCTGACACCTAGTTCTTTTCCAAGAATCATGGATCATCTTCCTCATCTTTGCTACTTTTGGTTGCTCACTCTAGGCTCTGGGTCCTAACACAATTTATCGTTAAACTTCAGAGCAACGGAATGAAGTAAGCATGAACTATTATAATTTCATAGCTTTTGGAGAAAGGAGACCAAGAGAGTTTATGTGACTTGTTTAAGATCACACAAAGAGAGAAATGCCAGAGCCAGTGCGATGATCTGGATGTGTCTGATTACTAAATCAGAGCTCTGACTTCAGTACCAAGGCACCAAGATTCTTTCCTCTTGGTACAACCCAGCCTTCAGTGCATAGTGAATGGGGTGTTTGGGGGTGTCATGAGCAAAACACACTCAGGCAAAGTTTCACCAAGAGAGTCGTGCTGCAATGGGTTCAGTAGGTGGACAGGGTCTGCCACCCCCAATGACAGTGGAAATAAAGGGGAAGCAGTGAAGTCAACCAATTTTTAAATGTTAACAAGAACATTTTGGCTGTGCATAGTAAAGACTACAAGTTTGTCTTTTCTTTAGCAATTGTGGGAGAGGAGAGGCTTTGAAAGGGACTACTTGAAAAGAACATAAAGGAAGAAGTCTGTTTATTCCTATGGGGACATCTTTCTAACATGTTTTGTGGGAAACTGTTCCTTCCCACACGCTATGGGGATGGAATAGCCATCCCCAGAAGTTGAAAGTGAACTGAGAACCAAGAGCAGATCAGAGAAATGTCACGGGAACAGACAAGTTAAGAGAGGCCATGCCCAGTTTCAGCCCAGATGGGACGAGGCCAGAGGGCAGTTAACTCTGGTGGCCAAAAGTATTTGTAAAGTCTGACCAGTGGTTTCAAAGGCTCCTAGGCACATGGTCACTTGAAAGTCTAAGAAGTCTGCAACCTTTCCTCAGTAGGACAAGTACCCAAAGAAAAAGGTTATTTCCAGTAGAACAATTCTCAAACAGCAAGGAAAAGAACTAGAATCCATGATTTTTTCCCAAATCTGCTTGGGAACATAGAGCCCAGCACAGTTCCATGGGCTACATCATGGGTTCGGAGCAACAGATAAACAAACAAAAATAGTGATGTAGCTTTGTGTTCCCAAATAATAAACACCCCTATACTGAAAGATTTAAAGTGACCTAATCGTGTATTTGTTCATGATTCTTCAGTGTGGGCTGGGCTTGGTGAAACAACTTGTAAGCTGGACTGGCCCAACTGGAAGTGGAGGATTCACTTCCAAGGTGGCTCATTCTCGTGCTGCTGTTGGCTGGAAGTTTCCTAGGATTGGTGAGCAAGAGTCTTGGTTCCTGCTGTCAGCTGAGCAACGGCTTCTCTTTGTATGAGCGGTGGCCGCTTTATATGGGTAGCTAAATTGTGCTTCCCCATAGCATGGTGCCCTTAGGGTAGCTAGACCCACAATGTACAGCTGGCTTTCCCCAAAATGAAATATATATATATATATATATATATATATATATATATATATATATGTAAATAAAAGTGGCTTTAAGGGATTCTTAAGGCTGACACCCATTGTTTAAAGCAAAAATAGGGTGAGGCTGGATTCCAGGAGAAGGAAGCTGGTCTTAACATTAGATATCAAATTTTAATATCCAACATGGTGGAATGACCACAGCTTCCCTGTGAGTCTGAAGGCCACAGTAAGAATGAGGACTTCAGCCTAAACCAAGAAGTCATCAGGCCTAAAAGCTGTGCTCTTCTGTGGTCCACGTTCTTAGATCATCTATGACCAAGTAGCCTAATGCTGAAGTTCATTAAATGAGAGGATAATGAAACTAAATATCATTTATCACTGCTTTTTCAAGCAATACTGCATTTTTTGGTCTTCAAGTGATATTGTTTTTTTTTTTTTTTTAAGATTTATTTATTTGTTCATGCAGAACTGGGGTACAGGCCAGAGGTGCAGGGGCGGTGAGAGGCTTCACCAGAGACAGAGTGGGGAGCAGAACAGGTAGATCTACAAAGTACACTGCTGAGGGGAGCAGCAGGAGGATCAGGAGAGGTCTGCCACGCCATGTGGTCACCTCCGAGGCAGGCGGGAATCGAACTAATGCGGAAGTCGGTTTAGCTTCTCAATGTGTGCTTTAACCCACTGTTCCACCAGGGAGGGCCGATATTGTCTTTTTAAAAAAGAATGTGAAGTTATATTTAAGTAATATTTCTGATCACTAGGCCTACATTTCTACAAATTCAGTAATGGTTCAGTAGGCTGTCCATCCCTTTCGTTCCAGGGACACCATGATGAAGAACAGGTCAACACCAAATATCTGCAAATCAGGTGACTATGATGACTACTCAGTTCTGCTACTAATTATGATAGCCAGTCTCGGTGATAAAGTGCTGTCCCTGTAACCCAAAGATCCTGTCACTATCACTGAATTCAGGGAGCCCAGTTTGGTGACAGCAGTTTCCATTTTTTTACTAACACAGAAGGGCTCTTCAGAGATGCTAAAACTCACCTACTGAATGTTTTCTCACTCATTTGGTGAAGAAAGAATCTTCCTTCTTTCTGAGATTACAATAAGAAAGTAAGTATGTACGTCTTAGATAATAAATACATGCCAGTGTTGCAATATCCCTCACTTGGATTCCCTGGAGTGATAAATAATGTCTGCTCTTATTAGTTTATTTGTATTTATCACAGTTTGCCCATCTTTTAAATCTCCTCTCAAGGATTCAAGACACGTCAGCTATTTTATCAGTTTCATTTTGCTGAAGAAGCATCATCCAGAGCCCATTCCTGTTCCAATTGAATTGGTTGTCTTCTCTACCTAGTAAATATTTATCATCCTAACATTTCCTCATCACAAGTTATTCTGAGGTTCCATGAATCTCTAGTGTAGGTTGGACCCCCTGTTTCCTGCATATTGTGTCTTGCATTTTGGTTCTTTCTAAGTTTTCTCCTGTTTTGGTAGAGTTGTTCTCCAACCACCACCAAAAGAGACACAAGTAAGTAAATGTATCGAGAGTCTTTTATCCTCACCCTTAGATTGATAGTTTGACTAGGTATAGAATTAGAGGTTAGAAATAATTTTCCTTCAGAATTTTGATTGTGCCACAAGCTTTCTGTTGTCAGCATTATTAAACAGTCAAAAGGCATTCTGACCTTGCCTTTTGCTATGTTTTAGTTTTTACTCTCTGGAATTTTACTTCCCCTGGTTTGGACCTATTTTCACCATTGTGTTTAAGATACCTTTTGATCTAGACATTCATGTCCTTCAGTTTAAGGAAGTAGCTCTGACTGTTTTATTAGTGAGATTTCTGCATTTTTTTTTTCATTTTTCACTTTGTTCTTCCTTAATAGAACGTCTATATTGGTACTTTTGATGTTCTGAACTGGGACATTCTCCTAATTTTTCTTTTTGCCATCTCTTTGTTCTACTTTTCAGAGAGTTCTCCAACTTTCTTTTTAATTCTTACAATGAATTGTAAATATCTGATATCAAATTATTGAACTCAGAGTTCACTGTATGCCCTTTGGTTATTAGTTCCTTTTATATACTTTCTTGCTCGTTATGTTTCACAGTTATACAATCTCATCTCCTCTACAGATCTAAGTGAACAACAACACTTTTGGTATGTTTCCTTTACATTTTCTCTTCCATCCATGGTCTTTATTTCTTCTAATTTTCTTGTTTCTGATTTTTTTATAGTTCTGGTTTCTATCTTTCTTGTTAAGAGACATTCTTTAGCTGCCCAAAACTTCTTGATTATCTGCCCTATTTAAATATTCAGGAATAAAAAGTTCATTGTAATTTTGTATGTTTTAGTGGAACTTCTTAACTATGAACTTTAGCTGCCTCAAGAGATTTTAACACAAGTACTGTATTGTCTTTCCTCTTAGGATGGTCAAATCCTAGAAAAGAATTCCCTTTCCTACCGAAAGAGGAAAACTTGCCTGCAAAAAAAACATGAGAAGTGAGGAGGAAAACTGAAAGTCTCAGTATCCAGCACACATATGCTTTTCAGTCTCGTACCTACTTCCTTAATTATGATGCTCACAGAATTTTTGTTTTACTAGTCTTTTAGAAGGGAGTGGAAGGAATTGCTTGGGTATGCAGGTGTGAAAAAGGGATCTTTGCTATTACTTTTCAATCATACTTTCAACCAGTCTTTCTTATTTACACATATCCTTAACCTCCCTTTTCAGAAGTATCCAGAGCTACCACTCTTTGAGAATTTAGGTTATTCCAAGGTGTAAATGATAGGCTTTCCTTACTGCTATCTTAAGATTCTGTTTTCTAAAGTCTATTAAGTTATTTATCTCCTTTTTATTTCCCAGTCTCAAAAACTTTTGCCAATGTCTCAGTTCTTATTTTATCAATCCTGTTATAAAAAATTTCTTTTCCTAAAAAATACCAGATGGTTTCACTCATAGCAGGAGTATAACAGACCAGGCGAGAAAATAATAATAATACTGAACAGGCATATACCAGAGACATTTTATGGGGGTGGAGTGGGGAATGGGATCAAAAATAGTGGGGGGAAGGAAATGCACTGGACTATGGTGATGGCACATGGGTGATTTGGTGATGGGAAGCCCACGGGGCTTACAACTGAGATGAAAAAAAATGCACATAATGATGTAAAAATAAACTTTTATATTATTTTTTTTAATTCCTTTTCTATCATCTTAGTGAAATCTTGAGTAGGAATATGAGTAACTCTGAGTGCTTAACCTCAACACATTGACCCCACCAATTGAGTAGAACTGAAATCAATACTTTCTGTACATATATGATCAATGCTTAATTAGAAGGAGAGGTTACACACTGCCTGGGGGAAATTGGAGAAGGGCATTTCACTGGTTTCAGTTTCATTTGTATTGTCCAACGATTCATGTCTGGTCCTAGATTTTCATAGCTCAGCAAAATTTAGAATCCTTATAGATAACTAACCTCCCCTTTTAGGGCACTTCAGAAAGGCTCTTTAATGAACAAGAATTTTTGTTGAAAGTTTTACCCTATCAGCCCCATCCCAATTTTTTTTTTATCAAAATTTACCTTCCAATAATAAAATGCTCATGTTCTGACGTGCCAGTGAATTTATTATTCCCTTAGGCAACTTCTCAACTGCTTTCCACTTTACTTTTTCACTAAGTACTAATAAGAATCCTGCATGAAGGCTAGAAAAATAAATGTTTTGTTCTTTAAGACCTCTTAAAGAATTGTTCTGGTTAAATCCCAGAGACAAAGAGTGCATTTTCTGTAATTCCATACCTTGAAAAGTGCTTTCTTGCCTCCTCTGTGTATTGGGAACGGTAACTCTTCCCTGGTCTTTTCTCACGAGTAGGTAGATCACACTGGCTAAGAAATGGCATTCTGAGTGCACAGAATGAAGTCGCTGCTGAATCTGGTCTTGTGGGGCATGTGGACAGCTTTGAAGTAATGAGAGTGTCGATTACTCAAGGGAAATTCTCATTTCAGGTATGTACGGCTTGTCAAAAATTTACCCTGGCACTGACATCACTAACATTTTCTCTTTTTCAAGTGCAAGGAATGATTTAGAAAAATCTGTATGGTCTACTTTGCAGTTCTTTGAACATGAAGAGAAAACACTTGTTTTCCAGGTATTCTTTTTGATTCTCAGACACCTTACAAATAAATCTCTTGAAGAAATAGAGTCTGAAATTTCAAGAGCCAGAGTAAAGAAGTATCTATGAACTGTTGGGGTAAAATAAATGTATAGAAAGGAAACTGAGTGAACTTATGTTTTATTGACTTTTTTTTATTGACTATTTTTTTTGAGTCAACACTTATATTTATTCTTTTGTTGATTTTTTTTTAATATCACTGAATTCTTCCAACTTCAGTTTTCTCAACTGTCAGGTGAAGTGGGGATGGGGACAAGAGATGTTCCTAAATCCGAATTCGTACAGGATAAAATTAGCAAATGGAAAATAAGAAACTTAAAATTATGACTCAAATAAATGTTTAGTATAGATATTAAACCCTTGATGATTTTACCTAACCTTTCATCAAATGTTGTATTTGAATTTTAGTTTGTAATTAAATGCAAGTCTATTTGACACGCTATCAAATAGTTATATAACAGGGTACTTAAGGCCATCTTAAAACCACAACACACAGCATCTATAAGTGACGTGTGGCCCCAAAGACGGTCCAAAGGTAAAAGTTTGTGAAGGCATGGTACAGGCCTACCGGGAGGGTGCTGTCTACCAGGGTGCAGCAGAGAAGGCACAAGGAGCTAGGATGTTTTATATTGAAGAGGTGGACCATAGTTGAAATGGTTTTTAAAGACAACTCAGACATTTCTCAGATATGACTGGAAATAGTCAATTCAATCTGAAACCTTTTAATCATATTAATTATTTTACTGAAGAAAAGAAAGAAAACCTCCAAGAGAGATGTGTGACTGGTAAAGGATCATAAGCTACATTAGAAATTCATTTCCCTCCTCCTCTAAGCAGACAACCTCTCTTCCACTTATCCTATTAAACTTGAAGATATTTTCCACTTGAGTCTTTGTAAGTTCTCAAAAGCTTCAGCTTTCTCAAAGCCACTCTTCCCATAGTATGTCTGCTCTTGGTGTGGTGTGAACTGAATGGCACTGGATGCTGACGGAGAGGTTTTTGCAGTGGACACTGGTGGAGAGCAGATTCCCACTGCAAGCTGTCTTCTCCTTGGTCACTTCTCTTTCAGAGACCTAAGAGGTAGAGTTATCCAGAAATCGCTCTGAATCTTTGGCGGTAGGCTTTCAGAATTCAAAAATTAGTGGAACACCTCCGAGTGTTGTTATTTGGCCAGTAAACTTCTGAATAAGTGTGATCCTTTGGTGCTAATTACCCTTTATATGAAAGGCAATTGCTTGTTTTTCTAGCTGACAAGTAGACTTTAAAGACCAAGTAATCACTGCAGAGCCAGGACAGATTTAGACTGTCCAAAAATTTGGGTTAACACTAAAGTGTTAAGAGGCTTCCTACCATTTCTGATATGGCTTATTGTTCAAATAGCCCAGTCTTAAAAAAAAAAGACAGGACAGAATCTAAAGGCATAAAATATCCAACTAACAGTTTAATGCAAAAACCAGACTGTATAATTTGAAATTCATAGCCGAGAGATTCAATTATTCTGAAAATCAAAGGGATTTCTATGTTTTAGATATGTAATTAGAAACTGATAATGATCTTTACTTGGTAAAGGATAACATTTTAATGATATATTATGATTCCTTGCCTCTATTTAACCTTTTTTACAGCTCTTCGTCTTTCCAAACTTTTTGTTTAGTTACTTAATTTCATAAATACAGAAAATTTGCAAAAACGGTATCTCCTTTGCCAAAATCCCTATGTCACATCTCACATAAGCTTAGCACAATGATAAAATTCAGGCAACTACCATCAGTCAATACAACTATTAAACTATTGTTTAATAGTCATTTAAATGGTGCCAGCCTCTCCACTCAAGTCCCTTCTCTGCTTCAGAAGCCAATCCAAGAGCATTGCATTAGGCTGTCAAGTCTCCTTAAATTTCCTCCAATGTGCAATAATGCCTCTTTCCTTGTCTTTCATGACTTTGATACCTTTGGAAAGTACTAGCCAGTTATTTTGTAGAATTCCTCTCAGTTTGGTTTGTGTTATTTTTTTCATGACTAGGTTGAGGTTATACATTTGGGGTGAGCACATCCACAGAGTGCTGCCCTTCTCAGTCATTCTATCAAGTGGTATCCAATGGCAACAGGTCTTACTACCTGCGGTGCTAACCTTGATCCCTCAGTGAGCTGGTGCCTACCTACCTTTTACACTGTGCAGATATTATTTTTCCTCTATAATTAATATGTACACTATAATTAAAATTACACTGTACAGATATTATTTTTTCCTCTATAATTAGTATGTGCCTTTTGGTGGGAGGTACTTTATTACTCTTAATTGTCCTGCTTCTCTTCAAAGTTTTGCCCAGTAGTTTTAGGGATCTTTGAGGATTCTTGCCTGTATAAGCTATCACTAAGCATTTGACTAATAGTGATTTTCTATTTCCACATTCTTTCAATATTTTTTAATTAGAATTCTTCTGTACAGATGAGTAAGAGGCAGGTGAGTACATTGAGAATTAAGTGATTGAGTCTAGATGAAGAAGAAAGGACTTCAGGATTAACAGACCTCTGCTGGAATACAAACGATTCAGTTTACTAGTATACATATTGAAAAGTCAATTCTGTCAACAGCAAAAATTAGCACTTGATTCTTATAAAGTGAATTTTCAGTTTGGATTAGAATAATTAAAACAGTAAGAGTTGAGACTATCTTTCTGACTGGATGTCTCCCATGAAGCAACAGCCTAGAAAGCACTTCTTTTTTCTATCCTCACCTTACCCATATCCTACCGACACTACCCATATCCAACAGCCTAGAAAGCACTTCTTTTTTCTATCCTCACCTTACCCATATCCTACCGACACTATTTTTGACCACACATTTTTCTAAAGCACTGCATGGTCAGAAGTGTTAGCTACAACTTGTTAAATTCTCCAAATGGTATTAGCAATTATTCCGTTAATTATGAAGTCCTTTCTTCTTGCTTCTGGGACTTGCTTCTTAGTGTATTTGCAGTTTTAAATACACCAGCCCTAAACAGATAGTAAGTGTTCCTCTGTGACTCAGAATTGCTACTGTGACGCTTGCCTTTGCCATGTAGATGTCACTGAACAGAACTACAGTTTTCGACCTATGCTGAATGGAAAAAGGAGGTTTTCTTAGTAATGGAGTACATTCTGCTTTTCAAAAACCTTTTTTCTAGTAGATATTTGATCATTTCAAATTAGCTTGTAATTTTATTTACTGTTCAGGTACATTTTGGGTATGGAAGAAAATTCAAATCAGAATTCAGCCTAATCTTTTCACAAATCAATCAAATTTCTATTTGTAATTGATGATATTTTAACCTTTTTCAAATGGTAGAATATGAGGGCTCTATTAACATACACTTTGAAGTAGAAAAAGAATGTCCTAATTGGTTAACCCACATAGCATATCTTGAAGTTAGCAATATTACTTGCTTTGACAATGACAGGTAACAGTAAAAGACAACGATTTCTTGAGCACTTGCGCTTGCCTCTGTGATAGTCCCAACAGCCCCTTCTGCCTGGATTCCAGCATAGATGTATATGGGACAGGCCTGTCATTAAGAGTCAAGCCTAGAAGAATCTTCAGCTTAAAACAATACTGAGTCTAGTCTACATCAGCTTGAGCCCAGTCAACCTGCAAACACAGGAATGGGAGTAAATGGTAGCTCCTTTAAGTCAATGGGTTTCAGGGTGCTTTGTTGTCCACTAGTAGGCAGTGAATAGAGTAATAAAGAAAAGAAGGGAGCTTGATGAATGGGAACCTGGAAAGAATGTGAGACAGAATCATGAAACTCCTTTCCTTAGTAAGGTTCAACTCCCACATGCATCTCCCAGTGTGACTATCGACTCCACAGAGTATGATTTCAGTGATACGCGAGAAATACATTTCCTAAATCTGGCTCCTTATATGAAAGCCACATTTCTAGATATCAGTGCATGTATATTATGCTGTATGAATAATAATAACAACAACAACAATAATAAGAGAGGCTTCCAACAATAATGTTCATTCCTTATGCAGTTTTGATACAATACACTGATCTTAGGAAACAATGTCATCAAATCTTTAACTCCACCGTTTATATCGTGAGGAACGACATATGAAGACCATTTTGGGAAATGGTAAAGAACAATTGCTAAGGAAAATGTTTTCTGTGTGGTTAACTGTTTATAATTAAAGTATTTTGGGAATGGAAGAACACATTAAAAGAGAAATTCTTGGCATCCGTGTCTCCAAACAGAGGCTGTATAATTATAGCATAGATCATTAAGCTCACACACACACACACTTAAAATTTATATACTGTATATGACTAAATACAATCCTGTGTTACTCTGTGTAATTATGAATTACTACAATTTTGGGGTAATAAATATTGTTATCCTTATTTAACTTATTTTGAAAGAAAGGATATGGAAGTTCCAAGATGTGAAAGGTCTTGTCCCAAGTTACAGCCCAGACTGGTAAAGACCTGGGACTCAAACCCAGGTCCTCTGATTGATACTGCATATTTATTCCACTGCACCACATGTGAAGATAATTGCAATAGAGCCCACAGGATCATTAGCAAAGAGTCTTCATAGTTTGAAACACTAAATGAATTAAGCAGTTAAAATTAAAAAGCCTTATTAGAAAGAAAGTCTCAGTCAATAGCAGTTCAAACTCTTCTGAGTGGAAATGAAAAACACATGAAGGAAGAGGCTCAATAAAAAGCTGCAATATGAAAACAAACAAAAAACAGGAAACGTGCTTTCCAGGAGAGCTGCTTTCCACAGGGCACTCTCTGTTGTATGTTTCATAAATGAGAGGACAAACAGATAACTGGAATTGACTGTTTTTAACAATCACGAGTGGTTTCCATAGAAATATCAAGTATGGGGCCCTCCCTGGTTGTGCAAGGGGTTAAAGCAAAGCACTACGAAGCAAAAGCCACTTCAGCATGAGTTTGATCCCTGCCCCCGTGGTGACCCACATGGCACTCACCACATGGCGCAGCAGACCTCTCCTCTCTTGCCCACTGCTCTCCTCGGCGGTGTACTTCGTCAATCTCCCTACTCTGCTCCCCACTCTGTCTCTGGTGAATCCTCTCACCACCCCTGCCCCTCTGGCTTTTACCCCAGTTCTGTATGCATCAATAAATAAATCTTAAAAAAAAAAAAAAAGAAATATCAACTATCTCACCAAGTATAATAATGAATGTTTCTATGGCTCTTAGTGGCATCATATCCTCACTTTCTAGCACTGGTACAGAATTTCACTCTTCCAGAAAATTCACCTTGATCACTGCCTGCTCTCTTAGTGGTCAATCTGTTTAGAAATATGCATTTCTCCACTTGTTCCAAGAACACAAAAGAGTTTCACATTCTTGCCATGTGACTAGTTCTGAGCAATGACTATAAGCAGAAGAGAATGTATTAGTTCTGTATTAGTTCTGGGACAAAACTTTTAATTGTCAGTGTGAACTTCTCCATACCCATTCCCAGGAACTGACAAAATTCTAAATAGTAGAGCTTGGGTCACTGGGTGAAGATGCAGTGGAGTTCAGTCCCCTATTATGATAACCCTGTAACATTTTGTAGGATTTTCTTATATTTTTGTTACTGCAGCATAACTCAGCTTACCCTGACTAATACAGATGGGGAGGAGGCAAATTAGTTAAGTGTACTATAAGCTTCATGTAAAAAGGATCTGAAATAAGACCTAGAAACTGGAATGAGGGGGAAGAATAAAGGAGTCATTGCAAAGAATAAGAGTCATTGCAAAAAAAAAAAAAAAAAAACAAGTGAGGGGAAGGGAGAGGAGAGGAAAGGAGTTAAAGATGATTCCAGCAAATCAAACTTGGGAAACTGGAGAGGATATGGTCCCACAAAACTAAGAGTAGGTTTGGAAGAAGAGTGGATTTTGAAGAGGCTGTTTGAGTATGGGACTGGAGAATAAATAGGTTCTATTTCATACCTTCAAAGGAAGTCCTTTTACCCTCCTTCCTCACACAGGACAGGAATAAGAGGCTAATATAATAATGGATGAGTCACAATCACAAAGGGTGACCCTCATGTTATGTTTCTAATAATATGTGGTAATCGTGGGCTCAATTATTGGGCAAGGAGGTGGATGACTTGCATTCAGGGCCTCTGCCTTATAAACCAGGGCTCTTCCTATCACTTAAAATTTGTTCCAGTCCTGAAGAAATAATACACATCTGGTCTACACAACCAGAAGAGCGGTTGCTCAACAATGTGGTTAATTTAACCTTGTCTGAACAACGGCATTATGTAATTTGTGAGGAAAACATCACAAATATTTGTCATTCTTTTTCCGTCTTATCGTCTGAGAATGTTTTCCCACAAGGAAAATTAGGATCTAGGTTATCCTAAGCTTCATTATATAACTGAAAAGATTACTTTTCTCTAAGAATTGAAGGAGTTCTATTTTTTTCCTCAACTTATGGACCAAAGTCTCAGAAGTAAACTGACTCTCAATCCTTGTGATTGAGTTGTGAACGACTGACTCAGACTCTTTGTAATTATAAAATTCCATGAAATTATTTTTTAAGTTCAATTGCAAAAATAAAGCCTTTCTATTGGACCAGAAGATAAGAGCAATAACATGAATAATAGACAATGTAAAATTGGAATTCCTTTTTTTCACAGCATTTTTTTTCCTCCAGTTCCCAATTTCAAAACTGACCATCCTTGCCTCACCACCCCATAAGTTACAGCTCTTTTACTAATTCTGTTGAAAATGCTAGACAATGTCAAGGAAGTTGGTAATACATTAAAACAGCTTCATCGTATATTTAAACCCCTTTAGCTTTAAGTTTTTTTCAAACCTGCAGATCATCTAATCTGTGCACTGAATTTTCATTTATATAGAAGTACATTAATAAAGATCTATATTAAGTATACTGAAAAAATTATTCACAATGTACCTTTCAGCGATATAATTAGTTTTGTAATCTGTAATCAGATGATTTAAATCTCATATAGTTAAATTACAAGCTAAGTCATTTCTATTTCCAACAGGAATCATTATAGCTTTGAATTCTGCAAAGCGTTAATGAGTTTTAGAAAAATCATTATATTTCTTATTCACTTTATTCCCAGCAATTAGCACAATACCTTGTGTGTGGTACCTCCTAAATAAGCAATTGCTGAATGAATAAATGAATATGTAATCATAAATAAATGATTAGCAAAAGCAGATTCGTTTGTCTTTGCCCCCACTCAGGGAATGAAGAGTACTCATTGTTATGTCTCAGCTCTGAACCTTGATTCATTCCTTCTGATTGATGGGGTGTCCTTTCTGACCAGACGGTGCTTTTGCCTTATGGGTCGCTACACAGAAGAAATGTATCTACCTCTGAACAACGTGTGACAAAGTGCAAAGTCTACTAATCAGGAGACTCTGGGTCCAGTTTTGCATCTCCTTACTTAAAGCTCTTCCCTGAACCTACAGCCACTTAGACTCCATGCTTGGCACATCAGAAGCATTATAGGATTTAACTCTGAAAATGCCAAAAGGTAAAAGATTTGTCTCCTTTTACACATAAAACTAAACAAGGCTGAGAAAGATGAAGAAACTGATGAAGTCACAGACCTAGAAGAAAAGATTGTTAAACAGTTCTAGCTGACCTCAAATTCTATCACAGTGACTATACTAACACCATGGACGACAGCTTTGCAGAGTCTGAGACAACCATAGATATCAGAGTGATCATCAGCATAACTGTCCATTTATGCAGCCACTGCCCTCATAGACATCAGCTGTCTGATGGTGACAGATACCATTTCATATATTGGTGGAGACTGCACCTTGCCAGACATCT
>NW_004567108.1:17542405-17567386 GCF_000260355.1 Condylura cristata | reverse complement strand
AGCATGGATAGAGCTGAAAAAGATCATGCTTAGTGAGATAAGCCAGAAAGAAGCAGAAAAAATACCAGATGGTTTCACTCATAGCAGGAATATAACAGGCCAGGCAAGAAAATAATAATAATAAACAGCTATATGCCAGCTATATATATTTTATGGGGGTGGAGAGGGGAATGGGATCAAAAACTATGGGGGGAGGAAAATGCACTGGACTATGGTGATGGCACATGGGTGATCTGGTGATGGGAAGCCCAAGGGGATTGCAACAGAGATGGGAAAATGTACAAAATGATGTATATGATGTATATGTATATGATGTATATATGTACAAAATGATAAAAATTTTCTATATAAAAATATATAAAGTGTTCCAGACAGTTAGATCCCACTTCAACCACTTAATTTCTTTCTACCTTCATCTCTTCCTCAGCAAAATGGTCATGGCATATGACCTGCCACAAAGGAATATGAAGAGGATAACAGTGTATTATTTCTAAGCACTTGAAATAATATTTGGCATGTAAAACTACATGTAAAGCTCTTTTTAAGTTCTGAAATAGTCTACTAATCACTAAATTGTTTCCATGCAGGCATCATTACCAGAAACACGGGTTTTGTGGACAATCAGGTTTTTCACTGAAAATAATTTCACTGATTTTGACTCCACCAAGGCATAATGAGCTGAGGACTTTATCAGAGTTAAGTTTGACAAAAGCTTACTAGAGCTTTCTATAAAAAAAACTACCTGTGCAAATTAGGAGTCCTAACAGGAGCACAGGAATTTGCTTTAACAGACCAAAACAACTTTTAAAAGCACTGTGAAGGAAAAAATTCTGCCTAAATTACTTCCTGAATTAACCAACAACCTCCACTCTGGGGGTTAAGCACACAGACTGACACAGACAGCAGGCAGGCTCCCTGCGGCCAGACTCCACTCTCCTTGAAGGCCTGAGCATCTGCGGCCCCCACCCCCACCCTCACCCCACAGTTGTGGTGTGTTTACCAAGAGCCAGTGGAATTGTTCCCCACTGTTAATTTAATCACAGAAATTCTCCTTTGTAAATGGATCACATACAACCTACAAGAAAAAGTTACTCTTGTGAAAACTAGGTTGACTGGGGCTAGCTCACTTGGGGTGATATGTAAGCATGTCTGCAAGTCTAAAGGACTAGAAAATTCAGATGTATTCTGCACGCAGCTAAGGCTCTGCTTTGCAGTTTATGCTAGAATGATGACCAAGAAGTTCAATCAGGGCACCCATGTTAAAAAAATAAAAGCCACACCAGAAGCTCCTTGCTTGAATAGACTGTGGAATAAATCTCCTATCCCATGTTATTTTTTAAGTGAAAATAAAATGTATCGATATTTAAATTGTCCCCCTTGACTTATTCTTTCAATTAACTGGCAATCCAAACTGGACTAGATAAGAGGGCATACGAGGCCCTCCACTGCAGGGAAGCTTGTTATCAAGCATAACTAAAAAGTGTTATTTTTTTCTTTAGAAGAGAGGATTATCATCTTTAAAATATAAGTAGCATTGGGGTTGTAGAATATGGGTCAAATCTATAAGGTTTTCTATTTGTATGTTTTTAGGGTATCTTTAATGCCCATTATCTCCATCAAATTGTGAGCTTATCTTGTGATAACTTGGTTTTCTCAGGATTACATCTAGTCAGAATAAGGCCTCCACATCTAGTTGAGGCTAACTAGCAGATACATTTTAACCATTTTAAGAGTCCAATCTTTGTGAATGTTTAGGAACTTCATCAAGTACCGTCACGTAAACAAGAAACAGCAGGAAAAGAGGAGGTTAGTGGTGTTAATAATGAATAAAGGCTCGTAGTAGGCGCAACAAAAATCAGGGCTGACCAGGGTCCCAGCAAAACTTGACCCTCTGTCTGTTTTACAAATAAAGTTTTATTGAAACAAGTATTGTCTATGGTTATTCTGGCTTTGCAATGTGAGGACTAAGTAGTTGCAATACAGTTGCAATAAGTAAAATTAAATTAAACATATATTAACTGGCTCTTTTCAGAAAACTTGGTTGACCTAGGCTCTAAAGGATCGATTCTACACCAAGCCATGCTCTAGAAAGTATGCCTGCAACTGTGTTTGTAGGAAATGTTCTGCTGCCCCAGGTTGGGTTTTATGCAAGAGCCTTCCCATGCACTTAGACTTAGTCCCAATCAGCATAATAAATCAACCATGCCACAGAGAAGAACTCCTTAACATCTTATACCCCTTAATCATATAGAGCTTTGTAAATCAACATTACCTCAAGAAAATATAATATTTTTAATTAGTTCACTACTACAGCAGAAGAACTATTGGGACCTAGCATAAACCTTCACTACTTCAGCACTGGCCAGCCATGTTTGCTTTAGCATTTTCTCTGAAGACACAAAAACCAGTTCTGCCTATAGGCCGGACAGGCTAAATGTACTGGAGAATTAACACCTCCCCCTTCCAGAAGCTATCCCTCAGTGACTCATGGGATAGATGTAAATACCCTCGCTCTCTTACCCCTCAAGTGGGAAGTCTCTGAGTCATGTGTTCTATAACATTTTCTAGAACTTTCCCCATGAAATTAAGCTCTAATCATCCACAGAATAACTCACTTGATTAAAAAGACTGGTGAATTCCTTCTCACGGGTCTCCCTTTTCAACGCTTCTGATTTTTGTTTTGTTTTACTTTTAAAATATATCATTTTCATTCAAATCTTTGTTGTAAAATCTGTTCGGGGGGAATCCAAACTAAGGCCATGGGTGTAACCTAATTAATTCTTGTAAGCTTGAATAATAAGCATTTTCAACTCTGCTAATCAGTAGAACATCAGGTACAAGATATTTAGAGCCAAGAAATCAGAACAGAGTCTAAAACATATCAAGAGCACGGAACCCAGCAAAAACCTAACAGATGTGGGAGAAAGTCCAAGCTGGTCATGGTCTTTCCATTTAGATCAAATTCAGTGCAGTTATAAGAGGTTAGTTTTGGTTCATGAAGGCTTTCTAAAGAGATCAAGAATTTTCTTCCCTTTGTCCAGAAACTTTTGGGGCTGTAGAATTTCTGTTAAGAAGCCTGAGTCTCACTACATACCACATCACCATGATCCGCAGACTTCAATGTGCTCATATCCAAGGGCCAGCAGACCTGAGCCCAGAGAACAAGCTCATTCTCAACAGGCGACTATTGTGAGACATTTACAGCAGGCACCTCAGTCAGTGCGATGCAAGCAAAACACAAATCAAAACCTTATGGTTATGTCTAAGGAGGGAACTAGTAGAACAGGAATATATTACAAGGTAGCAGTACCAGAGGCATCAATTAGGGTCCCTGCAGGAAGAATAATTTACTTAATTAAAAGGTATTTTAATTAAGACTATGTACAAAGGTGTGAGCATCTTTAAGGAACAACCAGGAATATTGAGGTATTCAGAGACCAGAGGCCGCGAGCTGCCTCCATTATCCTCAGAGCAGACAGTGAAAGTGAAGCTGCGGCCCCATACTGGAGCAGCCCGACATGGGAGCCACAGAGGTCCACGTGCTATGGCTTACAGATACCGCGGCTGCCAGCACAGCTGTGCCAGCTCAGGAGGCCGTGGGAAGAAATGGATCCGACATTCCTCTCTGCTCTCCTTCTGAGACCACCCATGGGCTGGACCCCAAGGAAGCCAAGGAGCAAAGCAGTGAGAGTGATGCAGTAAGACCAGCCTCATGGAGCAAAGAGCAGGCAAAGAGCAGAGAGTAAATGTGGAGAGAGGGCAAGGCAGCCCAGGAGACCCATCAGCGCATGGGAGCAATGCAGAAGATGCTGGAACCTCTCTTTCTAAGTAAAACTTTGTAGTCATTTCATTTGTTGACTTAATACTTAGTCCATCTTTCCATCAATTCATTATGAAAACAACCAAACATATAGAAAAGTGAGAGTTTGAGAGAGAACATGAGCATACTTACCACCTGGATTTGACCATTAACATTTTATTAAATTTGCGTGTCATGTATATACTCAATAATTCATTCCTCAGTAAATCTTATTTTTTTTTATGTATTTCAAAATAAATTCAGACAGCAGTACACTTCTCTTACTTCAGCATCATATCATTTACTTAGTTCATGTTTATTGGCTTTATAAGTTATTATAGCTAGATATCTATCTAATAGATAGGTAGATAAAGAAATGCTAGAGAATGGGTCAACCAGTGGGCTGCTTTCAGCTGGGCTGTAAGGAGCATTTATTTTATCAGGCATGTTTGCCCTTACAAAACAAAGACTGGAAAGACCTTTGCACACACTCTAATTCTTGACTCCTTTATTTGCCAGCGATTATGGAATTAATCCTCATAAGCAAGCCAGGGTCAGCACAGTCCAACTGAAGAAGAATACTGAAAAACTTGATTCCTGTTTTCCTCCTGACCTCAGTGAGATCTCATTACAAGAGGACTAACTTTATCCTTTCCTCTACATCTGACCTTTGCAATCAACGAACAGTATTATTCCCGAGCAAGCCTCATTATCTTTTGGTTTTAAAGATAAATGGGGGAAGGAGAGGAGGTGAACATTAGACTTTTACATCCTCCTCCCATTCTCCTGATAAAGGAGTTAGGAACCTTTCCTTCTTAACCTACCAAAAGCGAAAAAAACCAGGTCTGAAACAGCCTCACAAGTTACTTCAAATTCTACCTGTTCTCCATATATTGAAAACAACATATTTCACAGTATGAACTCAATCAGACACTCCTTAAGACCCCAAATTCCAAAAGCCTTTGGAGAAGCAAGGAAGGATTTGAATGACATACTGCTGCAAACTGACTCCCTGGGCCATTTCCATCCCTAAATCATACCACAGTGTGGATTTTCAAATGTCTGCTCAGGTTGAGTAAAAATGTTGGCCCACAGAAGTGACACGTTTTCTGTATTGTGCTGGAGGAAAGAAATGAATTTGTGAGCTGGAAGCAGAGCAAAGTAATCACATGAGGTTAAAACGTTCTTGCCTAAAATGAGGCCATCGTTTTCCATTCCCCAATTACCTGGGAAAGGTTGGCTGCAAGACCAGACCTTCCACCGGGAAATGGAAGGGATGCATAGGTGAAAAATATCAAGGTGCTTCGTTGATATAAGTACAAATCTAACAGAGGACACCAGTAAATTACCAGCCAATTACCAGTCACATAATACTTGACAGAAGGGGAGAAAAGAGTAATAGCTCCCACCTTGTGTCCAAGATAGATATCTATCTAAAAATATCTTATAATGGCAATAAACATGAACTAAGTAAATGATATGATGCTGAAGTAAGAGAAGTGTACTGCTGTCTGAATTTATTTTGAAATACATTAAGTACACGAAGACTTCAGATAACAAAGGTCTGCTGATCCATGCTTGAAGAGTCATTGCTTTTCTACAGCCAGAGATAGGAGAAGGACACTATAATGGGACAGATCACATGTGTACGGCTCAGGCCTGGGAATGCCAAGGGGCAGTCAAAGGCCTAGAAAACCATCTGGTGTAGCTGGAATCTAGGCAGTATATTCACTGAGAAGCAGGAAAGGGAAGTTCAATGTCTGACTTTCGAAGTCAGCAAAGAGTCAGGATATATTAAACACATGATGACATGATGATGACAGCACTTGGAGAAGATTATTCTGGCAGACAAGATGGATGAAACAAAATGTGGGAAGTAGACATCATAGAAATAGTATTTCTTACATTTATTCTTTCAATATCATAATGAAGAAGGTAGCTAAGAAAAACCATTGATATTCTAACTGCCAAAATCCTCTTTTTGGGTAAGGAGCCATACAGCTGATACCCAAAAAATCTATTACCACTACAGAAACTGTATAAAGACATTTATATGTTGAGTTTGATCCTTAGTTTTTATTGGTTTTGTATAAATCTCAGAACAAATGTTGTCTATTTTTATTAAACTCTAAGCTGATTCCTGAAACCCCTAAAGGGACTTCTATAGGAGACAGCTGGGGGGATTCCAGAGAAATCCTAGAACTACAACAGCTACTTCGCAGTTGCATACAGCCCTACAGTCCTCGGGTATTTTGCAAAATGCACACCCTCCAGTCTGAAGTGTGACTGAAAGCAGAGTCAGTTCATTCTACAGAGTGTCTCAAGACACACACAGAGGCTCCGCAAAGAAAGAGTGGTGACACCTGTTGGCAAGATCCTTCCTGGCTGCGGAGTAAGTTGCAATAATCGTGCCACGCCCATTGCTGCAAGAACACCTATGGATGGAGAGCAACAAAGGCCAGAGGGACGACCTGAGATCATGCTCTGTTCATGTCCCTTTCTTCTTTGCTAAGTCATCTGCTCTTAAATTCTCGAGAACACAAAGTTACAACATCAAGTGAATTACTTCCAGGAAAACTGAAAAGTGGCTCAACCTAATGTATCCATGTTTGTTCTGGGCTCAGTCCACTCCATCAGAGCAGCCTCTGATGTCTAAAAAAAAATGATTTTTATATTTTAAGATGCATCTCTCACTGAATAAATTATTCTACCATAAATAGTTCTTTTTATTAGAGGATACAAATAGAAGGCGCTTCTAGAAAACGGGGTGGAGGGGAGAGAGAATCTGAAGTTCCAGTTAGTCATGCTATTGAACCCTCCGACAGTCATTTATTTGTTAAAAGGGATAAATTTTACTTTTTCTTACATGTAGGAACTACTTAGCAACTAAGAGCATATATTCACATAATCACATACATGTTTTTGGATCCTACTGCAAACTGATCTTATTTCTTTTGACTGTTTAGTTCTTAGGAACTTTTTTTAAATCATGGGAACTCCAAAAGGAACAATAGATGCTAATGATCTGCTTCTCCAGGAGCACACCCCTCGCCATGAAAACAGTGCCAGGCCCGATTCTGCCATACAGACACATAATGTGAACAAGTCACAAAGATTCTCAAACAACTTCCTCTTTTAACACCCCTGTCTGTCCATGCACCACAACAGAGACCACCCAGCCCACCGGTGGTCAATTTCCTCCTGTGTAGACTCGGAACTACATTTCCCAGTCAAACTGTGAAAGTTAGATGGGAGCCACAAGGCCATGTACTGGCAGCTGACACACACGCCTTTATCTTTCCTCCTTTCATGATACCTTAAGACCCATTTTAAAAATGGCAGCATGACCAGCTGGAGGTCATGTAGAGTGACTGGTCCTTAACTCACCATTTGGAGGAGAGCTGCCCAACCAGGAATGCTGACTTCGGAATTAGAGGAAATGAAAAGCAGCTCAACCATTGAAGCTGGAACTGCTTGTTACAGCAGCTAATGCTAGTTACCCTGATTACTGCAAGCACTAGCTGACCTCATGATCAGAAAGCATTAGGGTAATGAATCTGTTAAGTGGGCAACTGAAGAGAAGCTTGCCTGCTAGACTTGCTGGATTCTCATTCCATGTCCATGCAAAAAGAGAGGACCATGGGCATTCTTTCTAGCTAATCACAAGTCTCACCAATGAAAACATTAATTCTAACATAATTTATGCTAATGAACAAATGTTCTAGCCTGGATTTTTTTTATAACATGTGAAATATTTTCCTAGTCACCTTTGAGAATGAACTTCATAGTAATGTTCTTCCAGTGGTAATGACCCAACCCTGGAGTGTGGATTCCAGGTTAGCACAGAGATAAAGTGTAAAATATTCCATCACGGATTTGGTACTTCCACCAATAGAAGAAAACAAATGTAAACTTGCTTGTGCCAGAGTAGTGCCTTTTATCCTGCATTGTTTCAAGTGCTAATTAAGCACCCTAAGGATAGAGATTAAAGTAATTTACACAGTGGCTGTTTATACTGAAGTATTTAAAAAATAAATTACTAAGAATATAATAGGCATCTAATTCACCACTATCATCCATTTTATTTATTTTCCTGCTCACTCTAAGAATTACAAGCAAAGGATCATGGGATCTATTCCTTAATGTAAGATTAAATCAATAAAATTAGCCATCTGTCCAAAGAAGGCTTTAAACTCAGGTTGTATTTAAGTATTATGTTTCCAACTGCCCAGATGTTACAGAAAAGTGCCTGCTGATACAACTCCTTTTGCACAGTGTAAACCATTAAATAGATAATATAAACTTATTGCACCAAGAAAAATAAATAGCAGGAACATTACATTAAATCTGATTCAGGGTTTTGGGTGCCCTGTCAGCAAACACAAGTGCTAAGATTAAATTGCTCAGGGTTTGCAGAGTCAGACGAAGACAGAATCTTCAAGTGTCTGTGGAGAGAGAAGGGAAGGGAAAAATTGAAACTGAGAGCAAAGGGTCAGAGAGCGTATCCTACGATGACGACTGTTAAGCAAGTGTGTTCTGTCTTTGTGTAGTCGTAGAATTCTCTCAAAGCACTGGGCTTTCTGAAAATAAGCAATCGAACGACTGAGCAAAGTAGTTTTTTGTTTGTTTGAATTGAGGGAATGCAAGAATCACTCATAGAAAAGAAAACGCCAACTGAGCTCGATCTCTGTCTCTCTAAGTCACTCTTACTGGCTCATCAATAGCTGGTATCACTGATCAATGAACAATCCCAAAGCACTCCTTAGCACTCTAGCTTCAGGGAGATTTTCAGCCAGTCACTTATCAATCTGGATAATACTCCTTCAGGAATAGCTGTTCTCCTTCTACACCCTGCAAAACTTCCCCCAGAGAGACACCAGGAGAATATCAGCCATCACCCATCAGGTTACAGTTCCCCAAAAGAATTACGGCAAGCAAGATCACAAACCTAGCAGTCACATTTTCCAACAAAACATGAAGACATGTGGTTGACCAAGGAGTCTCTCCAGTTTGCCAACTAATTTACCTGAATAAATTTAGGAAAAGCACAATCTAAACTAAATCACATGTAATCAGTAAAACATTAACATGTATAAAAAAGGAAAAGGAGGGGGCTCCCTGGTGGTGCAGGGGTGAAAGACACAGCCTATCAAGCTACAGCTGCAGCCTCTCAGTTCAATTTTGATTCTTGGCACGGCCAGAGAGGTGACCCACATGGCACAGCAGACCTATCCTGTCTCACTCACTACTTCCCTCAGCAGTGTCTTTCAGTCAATCTGCCTGTTCTGCTCCCCACTCTGTCTCTGGTGAAATCTCCACACCTCTGGCCTGCACCCCAGTTCTTGTATGTATAAAAAAATAATTTTTTTTTTAATTTAAAGTACATAAAATCATATGTACTGGGTTGCCTGTCTGTGGTTCCTCACCCGCACACTTAAAATTCAATTGTACTGGCCCTCCCTGGTGGCGCAGCCGGTTAAAGCACTGCACTAAGAAGCTGAAACCACTTCCGCATGAGTTCGATTCCCGCCTGCCCCAGAGGTGACCACATGGCGTGGCAGACCTCTCCTGACCCACCCGCTGCTCCCCTCAGCAGTGTACTTCGTCAATCTGTCTGTTCTGCTCCCTGCTCTGTCTCTGGTGAATCCTCTCACCCTCTGCATCTCTGGCCTGTACCCCAGTTTTGTATGAATGAATAAATAAATCTTCCCCAAAAAAATTATAAAAAAAATTCAATTGTACTGCCAACACACACAAAAAGGGTCAACAATGGGTTCTCTCATATTTCTGGGAGTTGTAGTTTCAATAATTGGAGTAGGGGGTGGAGTCCACAAAACTCTGCAGAGTTCATCCAGGACATCCTTTCCCCCTAACAATACCTGGAACATATTATTTCAGTGTTTATTCCCCCCACCCCAACCCATTCAGATTGAGTAATCCCTATTTCATGAATAATTATCTTCAAGCTTCAGTCTTCGTCATGCCTTGATTCTCCTAGCAACCTCAATGGCAGTTTCTTTGCTTATTCTATTTTTACAGATGAGGAAACTGAGGCTTGCAGAGCATCAGTACTTGGTGACAGGTCCTATGTCACCAACAAAGTGTCAGGACTTGAACCTGAATTTGTCAAATACCACACTGTGTTCTCACCTGTAGTTTGTTCAGACATTAGAAACTAGCTTAAGAAGCTAAAAGAGCCCAATGGTAGAAAAGATCTGGGAGAAGTGGGGGAGGGTTGATTACCCACAGCTTAGCATGGTTTTGTGTTGATTCTGCATAGTACCTTGTGCAGTCACATCTCAATGAACAGTGCAGGGAAAGAGGGTGAATAGGAAGAGTCCCTTGGGTAGAATGTCCTTCAGGCACCACTAAAAGACAAATCCCAGATCCAATACTCTACTGAGAGTCTAAGCATGGGTTATTCTGGTTCAAATACAGATGCCCTGAGCAATGTGATATTGCTGGCAATCCCACTTGGTGTGGATGGAATAAGTGGACACTGTTGGGGTGATACAAAGCAAAGAGAGTCGGGGTGGTTCAAAGGAAAGAGAGGCAATGAGAGGAGTCCAAACTCTTCTTTGTTAGGTCTCAAAGGATGGCCTGTGAACCCCTGTATCAAGTCCCCTGAGGTTCTTGTTCTAAAGGCACATGCCTAGATTACACTACAAGAATTCTCATCCACAGAGAAGTTCAGGAATTGTTTGCCTGGCCCAGAAGCCTCCAGATACATGGAAGTCAGCAGACAACTGCTCTGGAAAGTATGCCCTCTGCTGGTAATTTGATTAACTGTTTGCCTGATTCTCCCTCCCTGATCCATAAGTTCAATGGATCTTTAAGAAGGCAATTGTCTTCCAAGTCATTTCAGACATCTGAGGAAGCTGGGCTCCTTCTTCAAAATGGAAGTCCATCATCAATGAAATAAAAAAACAGGGTTTTGGGGTAGAGCGCTTCCCTTACAAATAGCCAGCTAGGACCTGCAACATCTCCTTAGCTTTTACTATCCCTGAAACTGCAGGTGTACTTCCAATCCATACCTGTATCATGACATGCAGTGGCCA
Organism: Condylura cristata; assembly: GCF_000260355.1. Classification (NCBI taxonomy): domain Eukaryota; kingdom Metazoa; phylum Chordata; class Mammalia; order Eulipotyphla; family Talpidae; genus Condylura; species Condylura cristata. The sequence continues at coordinate 17,556,529 of NW_004567108.1, read as the reverse complement.
AAACAAGTGGCAGAGATCTTGGGCAGCTCAAAATAATATTTTGTGTTGCAATCAAGGTAGCATGTTATTTATTTACTCAGCTGGAAGAAATCAGTCCTGCTTAGGTGGGTGAGGCAGAGGAATACAGGATAGTCACAGGATAACCCCTAGAAGCTGAGGTTCCACTCAGACTCAGACACTTTAGTCCCTGTCTCCCAGAAATCTAGCTCCAGATTCTTGGACCACTGTTGAGCTACAGTAACCCATGAGCAGATGGACAACTACTCCCCAAAGAATTCTAAGGTAATTAAAACTCTGGGCTCTGGATAAGAAATGAGAACTAAAAACACCACTCAGTTCCTTGCTGGCTAAGTCACTCTTCCATGAGAAAGAATTCTCAGAAACAAACACTGTCTTCTGTTATATTAACCTTGACCACAGTATCAGTTTATCTCATGAAGAATCAAAGTTCCCATTGGATGAGGAGTTCTTTATCAGAGACAAATGGGAGGTACGACTGATGAGAGGAAGGACATTTTTCAGAGGAAACTATTTCTGCCATGATGCCTGAAGAGCACAGGACAGGAGTGGCTGGCGGGATGGGATCTCCATCTCCATGTCGCTCCTCTGTGCCTCTCGCTGGTGGAGCTTCACTTTTCCCCAGAAGTCAAGCAGTCCAAATCAGCACGAAAGAGAACTAGAAGAACATGCACAAGAGATGAACCTCCCCAAAATTACATGAACTTGAATGAGAGTCATAATTGATGACATCACCAGTGTCTGGGGATACCAGGTTGTTCAGGGTAGAGGGAGGAAGTAGAAGAGGATGACCCTTGACCTCTAACCACTAAGATCATCGGCTTCCGTATTAGCATCAGCAGAAACCACCCAGATACCGGTGCAGGTATCTACCATCAGCCAAGAATGAATATTACCCACAAACTAACTGCCAGGCTTTCATTTTTTCCTTTCTGAATCTCCCTGGATCTCCATTTTGGTCCATCTTTGCAGGTAGAGAAGTACTGAGGAAGTAGACAGTACAAGGTGAGAGACCTGCAATTCCTTAAGAATTACTGTCAAGTCCCAGGTCTTCCAGAGGAAACCCTGAACTCTGAGGTGGACCCTGGCCTTGTGCTGACACCACAGGCAAATTCTAAAAGCTAAAGGGAATACAGGGCCCTCTCATCTTATGCCCCGTTTTTGTGCCAGGAAGCTTGTTAGTCTGCTGATGGGAATGTGTGTGGCTTGTCTCACACTGGCTCCAGCGCTATCTGGATTTCCCTTTCTCTTCTTCCTGGCCCACACGGGCATTACTACAGTCCCCCTACACTTGCTGGTGGGGCTGATAAAAAGGTAAAGTTCTAGAGGTCACATACTAGGGTCTGGGTGCCAGTTCCAGTTCAGCTTCTGATGTCAACTTGGGCAGGTCACTCAATCACCCTTGGCCCAGTTGTCCATTGCAGACTTTTCACTTCCTTCCAGGTCTATGATTCTAATTTGTACTCTGAAAAAGAATGAAGGATCCAATAATCGGTCTGCACACTGGGACGACTTGGAAGAGGATAGGTGCTATTCCCTACCAGTGTTCGGAGACTTTTCCACTTCCAGGTCTAGTGGACCCTCTGGGCTCACAGGCAAAGCCCCCAGGAGTTTACTCAGAGAGAGCAAGTGGTTCATTATTTCTGTCACGTTACAGCCTCTGATTCTTGTGGGTGAGGTCAGTGGACAAGAGCTTCCAGAACCCCAGGCTGGGATCTTCACGCTGTTTTCTCTGGAGGCTTGGCTGTAATCTGATGTACAAAGGTGTAAGGGGGAGCTCAGACTCCCCACACACAGCAGCAGGGTGCTATCCTGGCGGAGGCCCCTGTTCAGCCTCTGAAGCAGGTTGCTAAGGAATCTGTTTCTAGTTCTGAGCATATCAGAGCCTGGATTCCCTTTCTGTCACCTATTAATGGTGTGACTTCGGGTGAGATATTTAATCTTTCTAAGCCACAGTTTTTCTTTCAGTTAAACAGAGGTAATAATAGTACCCACCTCATAGGGTTGTTGGATTGATTAAGTCAGTAGGTATCAAGTTCTTAGAACAGTGCAGCCAACACCTCACTAGCGTTTGTTATTATTTAATTTGGTTCAGTTGAAAGCGGCCATTTCTTGTCATTCTCAGTAAATGGAGAGCCTTCTTTATTAACATTCAGTGACAGAGGTTAAACTAACTTGGGGAGGAGGGAAAGGTTGTCTCTTTCCAGCCCAAAGTATACCCATAATTGATGCGTCTAGTTTTTTTTCCTCACCTGAGTTAAATGGAGATGGGGACTTTTCAGGTTGATTTTGAACGTACCTGAACAAAACTGTACTTGTCAAAAGTAGAATTATGGAGATGGGGAAGCAGACAGGATCATCCAAATAAAACAGGACTGTTTTGAGAGTATGCTTACGTGGTGGCCACGCCACCTTCAAAGTACTGCACACAACCAATTTCTGTTGAGGAAACAAGGCACAAAGAAACTCCCATATGGATACTCGCAGGATTTGCTGGTGTCTGGGGAAGATTACAAATTAGCTGGTCGCTGTTCACATCAGAGCCAAGCGGGGCACATTCAGTTTTTAATCTGGACCAATTTTCCGGATCAAAAACTAGTCTATCCAATGGATGTAAATGAGCCTAGGAGGAAATTTTACCCTGAAGTTTATGAAGTAGCTGTCATTTTAATCTGAGCTGCTTTCCAACCTAAAAGTCAGTTTCTGGATAAAATTACAAAAGAATGAAAAACTCTGTTAGGCTGAATCTTGGCAAATATGCCTTCTACCTCTTCTACCTCAAAGTTGATATCTTTAATATGCCAAAGTAAAAGGAAAAATTGCTACTATCAAAACCCTATTTATGCTTCACATAAAACCAAAGAGGCCACCAGGTATAGTCATGGTGTGAATATCAAAACGAGACCCTGGGTGAATCAGGTAGAAAATATATTTAGGAGAGATACTACACACACACACACACACACACACACACACACACACACACACAAATAAGAAGAAATAAAACATGGTGAACCACATGAGCAGTTTTATACCACAGATTCTTGTGAAGCACTTTTTCAAAAATTTCTCCTCAAATGGATTGGCATCTAGCCTTAAAAGCATATTGCAAATGCTGTCACTCTTAAGAACTATAGAAATAATGATGCATTGTTTTAAAAAATGTGATGAGGTGGTTTTATGCAAATAAATCTGCAGAATGCAATTGATCATGATGTGGTTATCCTAAGGAGAAACCTTAGAAAGAAACCTTGCATTGGAAACCTTGAAGAGGTGAGTATGAGCATGTAGGAAGAGAAACAATTTAATATAATATTACCTTGGACTGCTGCTATTATCTCCAAAATGAATTGAACAGTGGAAATAGAATAGCTTGTAATTTCAGCGTACTGCAGGTTATGATAATGACTCTAAGTTTCAAGGCAGATAGAAAGGTTCTGGTGAAAATAGATACAGCCTGAAGAGGATCCCAGCTGCAGAGGGTCCATCCCTACATGGTACGTGGGCACAGCCAGAACCTGAGATGGGCAAAGGTGACTCCCGGCAAGCCTTCAGACACTTAGCAGGAAAAGGCTGGAGCCCCGACAATACTGAATTCAGTGTTCTGAGACAGGGCAAGAACTTTGACTTCTGTGCACAGTTGCAGTCCTCTGTATACAGCTCTAGTCCTGGGAGCTGAAAGGCAACAAGTCATTCTTCCAAATGGAGGATCCTTGTTCAGCGAAAATATTTAAGAAGCCATATGGGAACCTGCCAATATTATTTTCTTTGCCGTCTGATAAATTTCCCCTGATGTCCCTTTCTTAGAGTAACATTATTTGTGGAGACAAATTGCACTTTCTGCAAAGTTTTGTAGGCTGCATTCAAATAAAATTATATGGCTTTCCATTGTTCATAAGCCATAATTAATCCCATAAGACGACTTCGCTTACAAAGTAAACTAAGAAAAAACAGATTTTTCTGAATTCTAAATATAGTCTCAGCAAAGAAGAATAAAAATCGTTATTCAGGGAGCTATGTTTGGAACTTTATTGTGCAGGATGTTCCACTTTGAGTAATCTCACAGCACAGGCTAAATGAAAGTAAACAAAAATACACGAGGACTTTTTACCTGTATAACCAGAGGAAATACAAGCTAACGTTTTTCAAATTGGCCAAATCTCTGTATAGTCTAGAAGGCCATACATGTTTGCTAAATCAGAAAGACAGAAGTTCACAACACGATCCAATTAGCAACACACTGGGAGCTACTTTCTCAGAACACGGTCCCTGAGTGGCAGAGGATCCCGACTGCAGAGGGTCCATCCCCACACGGTGAGTGGGCACAGCCAGAACCAGAGATGGGCAAAGGCGACTCCTGGCAAGCCTTCAGACACTTAGCAGGAAATGGCTGGGCCCCGGACAATATGAATTCAATGTTTAGAGACAGGGCAAGAACTGTTTGACTTCTGTGCACAGTTGCAGTCCTCTGTAATTGAGACAGTATGATAGGTCCTCAACTCGCAGTTCTCTGTGGTCAAATACAGAGCCCTCCACCTCGACTGTGCCTGGAAAATAGATCATTCTTTTAACAAACAAATATCCCTGGAACAGCCGGGGCTGAGGGAGAGCAAGGCTCGCGTCTTTTCACAGCTTTGAGCCAAGAAGAATCTAGCTAAGCCAACGTTACTCAGGGGAGAGAGAAGGAGCTAGAAGCGGCGCGTCGCCCAGCATCCTAGCCAGCTGCCCAGACCCAGGCGCTCCGGGCAGGCACTGCCCCGGCGCCTAGAGCTTATTACCTGGTTTTCCGAGAGCTGCTTCCAGAGACGCAGCGCCGGGTCCGAGGCTGGAAGCCTGGAGCCAGAGTCCGAGCAAGATGCCTCGGAATAAATCCATTTCGCCGCGGGCGCCTGCAAAGTTTCAGCAAGTCCTGGGCGCGCGGCTAAAGGGCGTCTCCTGGGAGACTTGGGGGTCGCGGCCCGGGTGAATCCCCCGAAGTGTTGTGGGGCTGAGGGAGCTGGACCAGGAACCGTGCAGGAATCCAAGGAGGCAGGACAGCAGCCGGAGGTCGGCGTGCAGGAGTGAAGCCGGCTGAGAGCAGCAGGGCTTTTCCGGGGGGAGGGAGGGGGCGGGGGCGGCCGGCGGGGAGGAACCCGCTGGCTGCGGGGGGGAAGGAGAAAGCCGAACCAGCCCTGGGGTGGGCTTGCAAGCGAGGGGAAGCCGGAGGGGCCGGCCCTAAGACAATTTGCTCTTCGCCCACCTCTAGGCAACAGCTCAGCCCTTTCCAGCTGGTGACCTAAATTGGGGGTTGGGGGGTGTGAAAAGGCATTAAGAAGAGCCGACTTCAGAGGTGCAGGGCAGGAGTTAGGTGACAGTGAGTCTGGGACCTTCTGCCCTGGTCCTGACCCTGAAATCTTAACATTGGTTCGCTCCACCCCACCCCGGTTGTACCCTTCCTAGGCAACACCGTTCTAAGTCGCGTCTGCTGAGCTTGGGGACTCTCCGAAGACCCTAAGGTTGTTCTTGTCTGACCAGCACCCAGAGGGGGTTGCCGGGGCTTTGGACTAGGATTTGTTAGTGGAGGAGGGTTAGAGGAAGAGGGGGCGGAGCCCGGCTAAGTCTGGGGCGCTAAGAAGATAAATGGGATTTAAGGCATGCAGATGGAGAGCTGAGATCTAACCACTCAGAAGGAAACACCGGATGTAGCTGAAGGCCCGGCGTAGGGGCTCAGGGTCCCTTCCTTGCAAAGGAAGGCAATTTGAGACCCTCCAGGGAAAGAGGTGAAACTCCTGGTTGAGCCTGGTGTCTGGGAGCTGGACGCGAACTCGAGCCCCCTGGCGGACGCTGAAGACCTGGCTGAGTAAGGACCTCCATCTGGCTGGGGTTGGGGACCTGCGCCAGATTGGGTGTCCTGGCCAGCAAGCCCAGGATCCAGGTTCCTGATCATCTATCTACCTGGCTGGGAAAAGACACCAGCTTCGCTGAATTTACTGCCCAAGGACTCTGTAAAATGCTCCTTTGTGCCAGGTTTCCTGATGGCGCTGTGAGAAGGGTGACCCTGGCACTCAAATCCCATTGCATGCTGTTGTTCTGATTTTAAAGCTGTTAAGGAGAAAGCAATACAATAAATAAAACAAGAGGAAATAAACCGAAAGGGATACACAGCCTCTGCTAATGCCTGGGGCCAGATCAAAGACCCTAGGAAGTGCCCCTCTGAGGGAAGCAGTCCAGGCTAACTGAGAGGAACTTGCACCACCCTCCTGCCTTCAGGGCCTCAGGGCTCCAGGGGTGGGCTCACCCTCTCTGGTTACCTTAGGTTTAGAAAGCAAGAGGGAGCAGTGTTAACTGATACAATTCTCCCTCAACCCCCACTGTAGATTTTGACTCCTCTGTTAGAGCAGATTGTGTTCTCTTACATCTGGTGACAAAAGTCTGGACAGATGGTACTCTTCACATCCAAGGTGATACAAAACCACATCTAAGGGCCTAGTAACCCAAGGTTGTAGGTCTCAAAGATGGAAGAATCATATCTCTTGGGGTTATCAGAATCCTTAGAGGTCATCTGGTCCTTCCTCCACCCCATCAGGAGTCTATTTTCAGCTCCCTTGAGTTCTCCCACCTGGCTTGAACTCCGCCTGTGACAGGAGCTTCTACTTCTCCACCCATCCAGAAGTTGCTGGACAGCCCTTATATGAGACAGTGATTTCTTATATCAAGCCTAAGACAGTGGCCAGAACTGATCATGTATTACCATGACCATGCCTCCTTTTTCAGTTTTACGCTTTCCCACTTACAAATGATTCTTCAGAAACTGGAGGGAGTAACGGCCATTAATATTACAGTAGTGTTGATCAGACCCTCTTTAAGTGCTTGATAATCCCGGTATCAACCATACCAGATATTGGTATCCCCAAAAGACAGAAAAGGAAATGGAAACCTGGAAAGATTAAGTAGCTTGTCAAGGTCACAATGCTCCCAAGAGGCAGCTTCCATTGAGTTCAGGTAGTCTGAGTCCAGGGACTTAATGAAACATCTCATACTCAAGATCTGAGTATGTCATCATAGGCTCTACTATAATATATCTTGGTCAAATTAAAAGCAGGTTAAAATCATTGCAAGTATCAGGTTTGCTTTCCCTTTATCATCCAATAAACCAGGAGTAACTGATTCAAGCTTTTTTTTTTGGCCTGAAATATGCCTGACAAAAGACCTGTGCATTGCAGATCTTGCAAATCTGAGTTTGAGTTTCATCCTAGCATACCCTTGACACTGCCCTCACCACGTCCTCATCCCTGGCCTGGGTCTCCCTTCCTTCTTTTACAGATGGCCACAGTGATTTGGAAGCCGGTTTGGTTCCTTCAGAGACCTTTCTTGAGTCTTCCTTGAGGAGATCACCTTGGATTATATAGTTATATTGTACTGTTCTTCTGAGACCTTTCTTATTTCTTCCTTGGGGTGGGGGGCAGGGATTGCCTTGGATTATATGGTTATATTTTACTGTTGAGGGCTTTCAAGCACTGTGGATCTTTAGGCCATTGAGATAATGCCTGGCTTCTTTCAATATGCTTGTTACAGATGTTGGACAGATACTTTCTCTTCCTTTGCTAGTCAAATCACAAGCCCCCACGGCCCCCTCTGCTTCCAGTTTGTGGCATTTTTAAATTTGACTAAAGACAAGTGGAATACTTGCCTTCCCCTCTCTTCCTGCCTTATGGGATGAGGGAAACGAAAGAGGACAAAGAGCCATTGAAAGTTTTATTTAAAAAAAAATCTGTTCAAATTCACTTGAGGTCTAAACTCAATTAATAAGGTCACAAGCAGCACAGTGACCTGTCTGCTTTTCTCAATATCATGGAAAAAGAGTTTGACCTTTGCTCCATGTGATGACTTTGGAGGCTGTTAGAATAAAGTACAGGCAGACTTACTAATTATGGGATGTTTAGGAAGTCCCTAAATGAGAGTGAGGAAAAGGCCACATCAAAGAATCAACTTTACATTTAATTTATTTTTTGAATGGTTTGTAGGTACATATAAAATGAGAAATGTTCGTCAGGCAAGTATATCATGAAAAATAGCTATCCTTTCAATCCTACCTGTCTCAGAAGCCATCACTAATAGCTATTCCTTAAGTATCCAGCTACAGATATTCTAGGAGAATGCAAGCAAATACATACTCATATATTTAACACAGAGGCATCTTGTGTTTGCTTTTTAACTCATGATCCTTCCAAATCAGCAAAAATGGACCTGTCTCCCTCTTACTAATTGCTGAATAATATTCTATTGTGTGAAGTACAACTACTTACTTGTTCATTCATTGGTTGTTACCAATTTTATTATTATGGACAATGAATGACCTTAAATGTATACCAGACTTTAGGGTATATTTCTAGACTAGCTATTGTTCAGCCAAAGGCCTTTTCATTTTGGTAATTTGTTCAAATTTCCTCACAAGGAGACTGTACTGATTTGCATCTCCACAAGCAATATAGGAGAATAATATTTCCAAAAACTCAGAAAACACAGTGTCTTAACAAAATAGAACTATACAATGTATATAACAAGTTTTAATCAAAAGACAACATACAGAAAGTATTCAAATAATAGCTGAAATGCTTAATCAATTGTAGTAAAATATGTATACCTAGATCAAGAACTAGAACACCACCAATAATCCCTCCTCCTACCTCTTCCTTAGATTTTTGATACCTATAATTCAAAAATATCATCTATACAGAAGACTGTAATTTTGTTGAGAGAAGACATTTTGCACAGTTAACTAACCTAGAAAGTAGAACAGAAGCATTAAATGAAAGTAACATGTTGGTGTTTCAAGAGGAAGACCATTGCAAATGATAACATAAATAGTAATATGCTATAAAATGTGCCTATCAAGCTCACCAAGGTTTAAATCATATTTATATACATAAAAGGATTCATCATGGATGGAGCTGGAGTTTCCATGGTAAATTACTTAGTAGTCCCAAATCTGTCTTTCCTTCTATATCAATTAAAAGTGACTACAAATTACAGTTAAGGTGGGTAACTCTATGATTGCCCAGTCTTTTATTTCAATGTAAATTTGTAATGAAGTGTTAAAATGCATAAATTCTAAATTTGTATAACTCAACAGAACGTTAAAGTAAACAAACCTATGGAATAAGTCCCTAGGTCATGAAATAGAACAATGCCAGACCCTGAAAACCTTTTTTTCCTCCTACAAATCATAATCTACCCCCCGAAACAAATGTGTTTTAAATCAGATTTAATATGCAAAAAAAAGTGAGTAAAGAGCCTTCCTGGTGGCACACGGGGTTAAGTCTCAGCACTGTGAAGCTATCAGCAGCCACTACAGCACCACTTTGGTTCCTGTCCAGGGAGCTGAACTGCATGGCACAGCAGACCTCTCCAGTCTCGCCACAGTGCATTTCAGTAAATCTGCCTGTTCTGCTCCCCACTCTGTCTCTAGTGAATCCTCTCACTCTCCCTCCCAAGGGTACAGGCACCTCTGGCCTGTACCCCAGTTCTTGGTTGCATAAATAAAATAAATCTTTAAAATAAAAAGTGACTAGGGAACTACCATCTTTCTGAAAATGCCAGGAAACCCTGTAGCCTGTTGGAGAAAATAGATTATATCTCACAGTAATGCAAACCACACACACATCCCAAGAAATCTGGGGGTGCCCAGAGTGAACACACACAACTGCTCACCATACGAAAAGGCCTCTAGAGAGCCCGTATGCAATGTTGAAAGGCTGATTGCTGGTGAAATGATATCTTGTCAAGAAAGAGGACAGGGGGTCAGCAGCCCTGTAACTAGCCTTCGCCCTGCCACTAACTGTCTCCGAGCCTTTAGTGACTGAGCCAACCTCTGTAGAGCCTCATCCACCAGTGAAGAGTGATGGATATTGGCATTGGTACTGGGTCAGCTCACTCAAGGCTCACACTCAGCTTCTACCTAGAGCTGCTTTTCTCAGCCCAGGACAGACAGACATCACTACTGAAAATCCCAAAGAAGTTTCATAACAGATTTAGTTTCAGAAATATTTGGATATTGGAAAGCAACAGTCTCTTACTAAGAAAAAGAAAACAAAAGAAAATGCTTTGTGAGTGTGTGCAGGCACAGAGTGGGAAGCAAGGAAAGCCAGGACAAGAGCAATTCCTTGCCTCTGAGAAAGCTGGGGACAGCCAGCTCAGTTTCCAAGCGGCTCCATCCAGCCCTTCCAGACAGAGGAAATGGGGAGGTGTGAGAAGGAACAGCAGAGTTGGGAGGTGGCTCTGGAAGCAGTGGGTGCTGGCTCGGTTTCTGGGTTAGTTAGTGACAATGCAAGTAAGTGCAGGGTTTAGAACGCCGAGAAAAAACCTGTAGGAAAAAAGCAAAAGACCAGTTTTTTTTTTGGTCTGAGTTCGATGATATTTTTATTTGTGTGTTTCTTAAGAGAGGAAGTGAGTAGGAAGAAAGGGAGCTAAAAACTTTGAAGGCCTAATATGATCAGTGAATATCAAGGAGGTGAAAATAGTTGGATGAGGGGGAGACTTGGTTTGTCCGGGGTCCCAAGAGAGGAAGGGATGAGAGGAAAAGGTTTAAGCCAGAGAAGTTGAATGGCCCATCAGAGCAGCAGTGCTGGTGGGAGCAAGGAAGAATGGAAAAGCTTACAAGAAAATTCCCATCCAAAAAGGAGGAGGGGACGGCTTAAATTCATGGTTGTTAGGAGATTAACAATGTGAAGAAAGACCAACAGTTAAACATGGGCGAAGCAAGCCCTTCCATTCCTACATTGGGGTGTTTGCCCTTTAAGGAATCTGCTCACGAGGTGCATACCGTGCATCTGACAGCCCTGAGCATGGGTTCTCCTTCTTTCCTTCACTTTCACATTTAACAGACAGGTTAAGTTCTCTCCAGAGCTAAATTGCCAAAGTGCTAGTAGATCATTACTAGGAAGGCCAAAAAGACATAGGGCCGAAGATGAAGCTTTGATTCAGGCACTTTGAACATGAACTTGGAATAACAGAAAATCAAACTTTGTATATGGGGACCGTGAAAGGTATCACCTAAAAGATGACATATTAGATGAGATTCTCCCCGAAAGGGATAATGGCTCGGTCATCAAAATAAATGAAGCGACACACTATATATCTATGACCGCGGGACACTAGTGAGTCCTGGCTTCTCCTGGGATTAACTAGTCCATTCAAATTTTCCTTCAGTTTTAGTGCCTTTTAATTGATCCAATGTGCGCGCTCTCCGTGTTCTCTGTTTTCTTCATTGCTGGTTTGTTGTATGTCCCTGATGAGTCACACTGCCTCTCTGACATCAGTTTCCTGGGCTGACCTGGATGGAGCACGAGATTCTCCTCAGCTTGGACATGCTTGCATGGGTGTTTAGGTGGGGCAGCCCCTCACAGATTCTCCTTAATCATATGCAGACCCCACCAACTTGTTCAAGGAAAAGACTACCAAGCCTGTGGTGTCCGAGTTCAAGGAATGGACCAAAGTGGTTGCTGAGTCCAGATACTGGGAAAACTCAAGAAGCAGACAGGGTTGTTCAGATGTTGATTGCATGTAGTAGCCAGTCCTGACGGCATTTGTTTTGGTGAACAGCAAAGGATGACTAATCATTCTTTGGTCCCAAGCTCTATTATAGCCATGGATTAATTGGAAGGGGAAAAGAAAGGCTATCCACTTTTCCTAGCTATCTACATTATGAGTTAGCACTATAATGAATTTATTCCAAGTGCATGAGAAGTTTCATGTATACATGTGTGTCCCTGCCAGGCGGGTGTGCGTGGACATACCCAGGCTTCCCAGACAGGGGGACAAATATGGAGAGAAATTAGGACAAAGGGGAAAAAAAACAGCAACAAACAGATGCTAAGAATATAAACTGGGAATAGAAAAAGGAACAGAATGGAGATACAACAAAGGGATAGGACATTCTCCCTTGTATTTCCAGAAGTCCACAGAGTTAGCCACCAGGGTCTGGTGGCTTATTTAGCATTACAGTGAAAGTCAAGTAGATAAGCAATGCTAATTCAATTGGGTGGCTCTTTATAAATGCACCTTTCAGGAGCCTAAGGGATCAGGGGGCAAAAAAAGAAAAGAAAGAGAGACTAACTAAGGTAGTAGAGTAAAAATGAAAACAATGAACAACTATAAGCCAGGGACATTTTATGGGGGTGGAAAGGGGAGAATAGGATCAGAACTGGGGTGGAAAGAGTGCACTGGACTGTGGTGATGGCACACGGGTGAACTGGTGGTGGGAAGCCCATGGGAATTACAACTGAGACAGAAAAATGCACAAAATGAAGAATGATGTAAAAAAGAAAGAAAAAAAAGAAAGGAAGGAAGGAAGGAAGGAAGAAAGAAAGAAATCTGAATTTATGTAAATAGTTCATTTGGGATGAGGGGATTTTGCCCATTTTCTTTTATATTGAAAAAAACTGTAGGAAGGTAGTCATAGAGGATTTTTCCATTTTTTTATTATTAAACAACAGAAATTTATTTTCTCATACTTGGGGATAGGTAGGTCACCTCTGAAGATTACTTATTGGGATGTTTAAAAAACTAATAATCAACATTTTAAGTTCCTAAAGCAATAAGAAGCCTCCCTACTATGTCAGATTCAGGACTGAAAAACATAAGTTATCCAGATTTGAAGGCTAGGCAAGCAGGGAATGAGCAGGAAAATATACGAGGGCTTACTATCTTCAAACATCTAAATGAATTAGATTATTGTTTAGCTTGTCAAACAAATCTGTAGAAAGGAAACTTTAGAAATTAAATTTTTAAATTTTATTTTAGTGTGTGATACACTTTCAAATTAAAAACATTTGTTTCTAAGTTTATTTAATTTCAAAGGTTTGTGTTATATTTTTATAATAGTAAATTAATATGACTCTGGGTAATAATTTAATTTCCCTTTTAAAATAATATTCTCTCCTCCCCCCTCATTTTTTGCCATGTAGTCTATTCAGAATTACAGTTAACACGATTTATATATTTCTACACAATTAGCCTAACACTGCACATCCAAACCAAACTAGAGGACTAAAGGCTAATGGATAAAAGTCATTTCCCCCTAAGTCTTACTCAAAATATTACAGATTTCAGCTTGTTGAACAGAAATGTCACAAACAAAGGGCTTACTCCTCAAGAGGATTACCGAGTGGTATGGAAAAAACACCAGCTGTTTTTAAAGCCAGCAAGATTATGACATTAGCAGAGTTTCTCTCAGTCCTGTCAGGGGCTCTCTCACTAGTAGAGTTTCTCTCAGGCCAGGGACCAGATAGACCGGGGACTGCATGCTTAGGTGAGGGAGCCCACCAGCCCGTCAGCTTAGAGTTTCTTACCTCCCCCTACCACTGGCACCTCTGTGCCTTAGGGATGCAGGAGCCAGGGAAGACAACCTCAAAGAGTGGCCCTGTGGCTCAGGGTAAAAGTCTTATGGTATCAAGCTACCCTCAACCCCACAGCAGGAGTCTGATCCCTGGCCAGGGAGGTGACCCACATGGCGCAGCAGACCTCTCCTGTCCTGCCTACTGCTCCCCTCAGCAGTGTATTTCAGTCAATCTACTTGCTCTGCTCTCCACTCTGTCTCTGGTGAATCCTTTCATCCCTGGCACCTCTGATCTATACCCTAGTTGTTATGCATAAATAAATAAAATAAACCTAAAAAAAATAATAAAAAGGCATGGCTAAAGAACTCTGTGTTGGCCTGACCCAGCCCCCTCCTACCCGAAGTAATTTACTTGACCAGCAACAGATTATCAACAAGCATGAAGTCTACCCCTCAGTAAGTAGTTTATTTTTCCATCATTTTGTGTATTTTTCCATCTCAGTTGCAATCCCTGTGGGCTTCCCATCACCAAATCACCCATGTGACATCACCATAGTTCAGTGCATTTTCCTCCCCTCCACTGTTTTTGATCCCATTCCCCACTCCACCCCCATAAAGTGTGTCTGGTCTATAGCTGTTCATTATTATTATTATTTTCTCGCCTGATCTGTTACACTCCTGCTATGAGAGAAACCATCTGGTATTTTTCCTTTCTTTCTGGCTTATTTCGCTAAGCATGATCTTTTCCAGCTCCATCCAACTTGCTGCAAAAGGCATGTGTTTATTTATTT
>NW_004567108.1:17465179-17541975 GCF_000260355.1 Condylura cristata | reverse complement strand
AAAATATCAATACCTGGACTCAATCTCCAAAGAGTTGATTTAATTAGGGAAGGATGTGCATTGAAATTTTTAAAAACTTCCCAAGTGACTTTAACGTGCCATTAAAGCTGAGAGCACTTGACCTACAGTGAGGGAGCAAATCCTGGTGTTGGCAAGTGAAGGCTTCTAGAACTTGGGGTGCAGGCTGGAGAGATGCTGAAATAAGATCTTTCCATTAGATGGGAGGCTTGGGGGGGGCTCTTCTACAGAAGTACTTCTCAAACTTTAATGTGCCCACTCACTCTGGAGGTCTTATCAAGATTTAAATTCTGATTCAGCGAGTCTGGGTGTTCCTGAGCTTCTGCCTTTCGGATAAGTTTCCAGATGACGCTGTGCTGCTTTTAATTCTAAACCACAGTTGAGTGACAAAGGACTAGATGAGCTTGAAGATTCCGTCTGATCCACAGATTCTATGAATCTCTCCGTTGAGAACATCATGATGTGAGGAATGATTTTTCAAACACAGTATCCTGAAGGCTTTAAATAACTGGGTAGAACTGGCTTAACATGATGAACACGCCTGCCTAGGGTATCACTCCCTGCATGTACAGCAAGAAGGACACAGATGCAGGGAAGCAAAAGTTGGAAGGAAACTTCTCAGGGGAGTTCAGATCAAGCATTCAAGCCGGATACCAAAATGCTTCCCTGACGAGCCTGTCTAAGCTCACAAATCCAGGTATAAGGGTGAGGGAGAAAAAGGAAGGGACACAAAGCGGACATATGATATTTATGGTTAAACATATAACATGATTTCATATAACTTACAGCTTATATTTAAAAAAAAAAACAAACATATGTCCATGCCTGGACAACAAAAGTTAAATGTAGCAAATGTGTCTACGGAAAAATTATATAAGTGTTGAATGAATCCTTACAGTAAGTTGGGATGCGCTAAAGAAATTAACCACTTAGAGAATCAATGAAATATCTTTTTCCTTTTGATATTCTTCTTTTTAAAAAGACTTAGTTATTTATGCATGCAGGAACTGGAGTATAGGTCACAGGTGTGTGTGGGGGGGGGGTTGGGGGGAGTGGGAAATGGCGAGAGGCTTCACCAGAGACAGAGTGGGGAGCAGAACAGGCAGATCTACTGAAATACACTGCTGAGGGGAGCAGCAGCCAGGTCAGGAGAGGTCTGTTGCACCTTGTGGGTCAGCTCCCTGGCAGGGGGATCAAACTCGTGCAGTGCAATAGCTGCCAATAGCTTCATACACTGAGACTCAACCCCTGCATCACCAGGGAGGCCCACGACAGAATGAAGCTGTCTTCTGTCAAACCTGACATTAAAGAGATTTGGAGAGATGTAGCAATGCCACTCTTCTCACAAATATTTTAATGATATCATAATGAAAAACATAGTTACTTTTCATTAAAATGGGTGACTGATATTGACATGTATGGTTGATTTACCTAAGATTTTGAAATTTCTCAGGCTTCACACTTATTATAGTAACATTAACAGACCTAACCCATCTGAATAAGAGCACCTGTCCTCACTAATATTTAATGGTATAAAAGGGCCCAAAATACAAATCACAAACCAGTATTGCCTGCTCCCTCTACACCTAGCCCCAGGACACATGACCTTTCAGAGCAGATTAAAAGGGTCTTCCCTCAAGTAACTTCACCAGCAGCTGGCCAGAAGGATCAGCTTCTCTTTTGTTTCTAAAAGCACTGCTGGCTGTTCACACAGGAAGAAGGCAAAGAACACATGTGGGTAATGAAAGATTTAAAGTAAACAATCCATACTGAAGGTAAAATCACCAGAATAGAAAAAAGATCAGATTTTCATGGGGCTGTGCTAGGAGAAGGATTGAGTATGAGGCATGTGCCTGGGGAGGGACAGTGGAACTGTCCTATAGGATGATGACTGGACTGTGGCTACCCAGGTGTATGCTTGTTAACTTTCCTAAACTAGGAAATGGAAATAATACCTCACTAAACCTGACTTTGAAAAGATGCATATTATATCTTCTCTAGTTTTAAGCTTATCTTATCTGCATTTCCTTGACATTCTTTTGAAGCTAATGTTTCCTGAGTGCTCACTATTTATCAGACAGATGCTAAATGTTTACTTAACAGTATGTAAACCATTTTAGACCGCCATCTTCATAGATCAAAAGATGGTCAAATATCAGCTATTTCATGTGATTTAAACGAGCAGTTACCGCACTGCTTGAGGTACATACTATTACTATCTTCATTTTGAGATACAGAATGGAGCTTTGGGTAGTTAAGAAATCTTCCCTAAAATACAGTAAGGAATGAAGCCCTTTCTCTCTATATATGTATAAAGATATACCTAATGGAGAAGTGGTGAAACACAGAGATTCCCAACCACACATTTAGTGTATGATCATTAAACATTCTTCCAGGTATTCAATAAAAATTATTTTAAGGCTTTTTCCTAGTAATTGAGGAAGAGAGCTATAGCCTTTGAATAAGTATAGTGGAACTTATTTCAGCTTCCTAGTCATTCTGATTTTAAAAAAAGTTTAATGTCATTTTATACATAACTGTTAATTTTCACAATCTATACTCACTTCCTACCCTTAGTATTGGAGTCACTTCACATATTTAAGATGCCTATTGATAACTGTCCGTGTCCAATGAATGGTAGTACTTAGAAAGGGCCTATGTAACTAATTGCCACATTAACTTATCCCGCTGACCCGCTTATCTTCTCCCTCCTGTGTCATTGATAACGTGCCAGCTTCAGATGAATTCACTGTCAGAAATAGAGAAAGAACATTGTAGAGTTAATTCCAGCTGCAAGAGCAGCTCAATAAGCCCCCAAGAAGCTTTTGAAAAATCAGAAAAACTCTTAAAAAGGTCTTTCAAAGTAGTTTTTCATGTTTGACCCAACAGAGTAATAATGCTTCTTTAAAGATAGCGGGAGTGTGCACCAATCAATATACTATTAAGATGCTGACGGCACTGATATAGCATTACATGGTGAAGAAACTGTGAAACCTTTAACTTTTTCATTTTCAGCAAGAAGAATTGAAGGAAGTGGCTTTTTAAAATTTATTTTTATCTGAATAGCCTCGGGTAATACAATTTTTTCATTTTAGATCAGGGAGTTCACCTCCATCCACATCCAATGAAAAGATCAAGTTAACTTGATATCTTTTTATAATACGACTTTATCCCCACAACTGGCCAGGCTTCCTGGCTTGGGGGGAGGGGGGAAGGGCGCAGTACAGCTACTCCGCTGGTAAAGACTCCTTCCAATGATTGCCTCTATTCCATTATTGAAAATATAAGAGTTTAACCAGATTAACTTACAAAGTAATTTGGCTGTGTTTACACATTAACTTGAGCGCTGGAACACTTTCTAAATAGAAGTCAGTGGCCTAAGACTTTTCAAGCTGTAAGGATCTGTAAAAGTCTTTCCACCCCAATTTCACAGATAATAAAGTGAAGCCCCACAGAGGTTAATTGACTTGCTGAAGACACATGATAGAGTATATTGGAGTTGAAAATCATCTGAAGATTTCTACTCTTACAATAGGTCAGGGAACTTCTGCCCTGTGTGTACCTAAGCATCACTTCAGGAAGTGTTAAAAAAAAAAAAATCCTGGTGTTTAAATGTACTTGAAGAATTAGAGGTAATTAGTTTAGAATCTCTGGAGTGAGACTTAGCCATCAGTGGTTTTTAAATCAGTGTATTTTCCAAATGCAGAAAACTGTTGGGTAGAAACTTTTACTCTTATGAATGTTCACTTTTAAAAATTCAGCTTATCGACATTATCAGAAGCATTTGACACACATTATTTTTAAACATACGACCTATCAAATTTTGTCCTTTCAGGTTTAAAGACATGTAGAAGTCATTGGTACTATTTACCCAATATTTCAGCTCTCTGCCTTCCAGATACTTCATAGGATGATACTTCATGTCCTCTTGTGATTGAGTGGGACATGTGACCAATGGATGAGTTTTGAGCACATCACTTAGGGTTAAGCATATAATGATTGGTTCAAGCATTCCTGAAGCTCTGTTTCTCTCTGCCACTGTGACCAGCTTAGATCCAGAAAGTGATTGTTCTGTCATCCTGGGTCCCAGATTCAAGTTAACACATACAATGGATATGTCATATGAATGAAAAACAGACTTGCTACTTTAAGTCACTAAATGGTTCCTTATATAATCCCAATGTTAGTATTAATGAAAAAAAGAGATGTCTTCTCTCCCTTCCCACATCAGTATTCAAAATTTCATTGATGTTTACCTCTTCCCAGTTTAAGCTAGATATTCAATCTGATCATCAAATTGTTGAAAGTCTTACCCTGTTCCTGATATTGTCACTCATGATTCTATGTGTTATCAAAAGTCAACCAAAAGAATTTCATGGAAATCCCCAGTTAATAGGAGCTATCCCTAAGAGACTCAAGTCTTCCCTAACATTACTGTTATTGTAACATCTACCAGTGAACTCACACTTGAGCTAATTTTTTAAATTGCATCTTTATATTGTTGAATTATTGCTATAATGTTTTTTTTTTTAGAATTGTAGAAGTCTTTTGGGGGACTTACTTGCTGTTACTATTCCACATACTGATCACTTATGGCCCAAGTCACTGGCAAACAATCACTCTAGGGTCTGGAGAGATGAATTCTAACTATTTTCTTATGCTCATATCTTAATATTCTAACTATTTAAAATAACATCTTCCCCTCTTTCTTCTTCACCAGAAACAATGGTAATGCAAGACATTTACTAGAATTCAGTTATATGAAGAGACTATTGGTGGAAATGATCTCCTGCCTCCAACTCAGAACCTTCAGGCAGAAGAAATAGATGGTATTAGCACCAACTAAGGTCTGAAATCAAGTCAGGTAATGCTATTAGATAGTAAGAAATAGATATTGAGGAACTAAAGGTCAGAGTCAGACAGAAAAGTGGTTGAGCTAAGGTTGAAGAGACACCACAGCAGGTTTGTAAACCTCTGACCAAACAGTAATGAAGTGCCCATTCAGTCAACCACAGCTGGGAGGGTAACCCCACATTGCCAGGGTGAATCTGTTATTTTAACAATGAGGATGACTAGCACTGGAGATATGTCATAGCCACACCATGCCACACTTACAGAACTCCCTGTCAGGGTGGCCCTTCAAAGACCTTGTGAACCTTGTGGGGTCTCATTTTATGTGACTGATGAAACAGCATTTACCTTCAGTACTTTGATTCCTCAGGGAAATTTCTCCCTACCTCTAGGTCATCAATCCTATAATTCATGAGTGACCCTGCAAATGGTTGAGTGATTGCTTTTACTGGGAAGATACCATGGTGTAAAGGAGATGATAAGATCCTGAAAATGAGAAGCTTTCACCCAAATCTTTCTCACTCCCTGGTTCTACAACTATGAAAAATTTAGGAAAGCTTTCAGAACATGTGATTATTCTGTAAAATGGAATAATAACAAATCTGTTCCATCTTTGTTATTGCATTGGGATCCCAATTAGATAAAATATTTTTAAACTCTGGGTTCAATGTTATTATTAATATATGAGCATCTGAAAGTTTAATCATGATCATTAATCAAAATGGATTTTAAAAAGCAATAATAGAAAGTGTCTGATGCCTGCAATCACATTTTAGAATTTCAGTTATTTTCAATAATTACTCTGAGGCTATTATTGCCACAGTAGGACTCTCCCACTTCAAGGGTGTCATCCAGTATATAATCAGAAGGCCACATTCTGGAGGCAGCTGCTGTAAGCATTTCAGCTATTTTTGTATTTGATCTACACCAGAGGTTCTGCTAACTTACATAGTACATATTAACAATGGGTTTTCATTGCTGAAAATAGCAGTGCTGAATAGATTTGGATTGGCTGGTACATGGGGTACACATACTATTTGGTAAAGCATCAGACAGGAATTTTTGGATTTGCTGGAGGAATGGTCACTGTTACAATCACTCCATCACTATAGTGCAAAGTCAGATAAAGACAATATATAAATGAATTTAATGTTCCAATAAAATCTTATGTACAAAAACAAACAGACTGTGTTTGGTAACTGCACCACAGTTTGCCAACTCTAGACTAGAATAATGTAGACATACTGCCTATTCTTGAAGGGTCAGTGTTTAAGAATAGCAATCTCTTCGCATGTTAACATTGTTCTGAAGCCTTCCCTCTGCTGGCTTGGAGTGTTAACTGAGCCCTGCTCCTGGAATGTTATTATATTTGGCCCCTGGTGCCACTTAAACAAGAAGTAATCTGACCATCCTAAAGAACAAAGACCTAAAGTCACCAAGTTGCATGCTTTTGTATCTCCTTGTCAATAAATGTTGTGTGAGTATAGAATCTATGTCTTGCTTCTCTTACCTGTAGTGTGCTGATGGGTTCAGAACACTGTCAGGTCCTCACCTCCTTCTGACTACTGACACACACCCAACATGAATCAACAGGATGAGAACTCTGTGCTGCAGAATGGAAAGAAGAAAACAGAATATCACCAAGTAGGAAAACAAGAACTAGTTTTAGAGAAAGGGGAAAGGCAAGTGAACAATCCCATCTTCATGAAGAATCCATGTTAAGCAGATCCCGCCCTTCAGAATCAAAGATGACATTATCTCTGCTTGTCTCTGTAGCTCTGGAGACCACCCCCCCGATTTAATAGCTCTTTCAGCTCAGTGGAAGACAGTTCTTTGACTCAAGGCTGCAATTAATTTCACAAAGCTTGTTATTGTTGGCACTTTGTTGCTTTGAATCATGGTATGTGCTTAGAAAGGTCTACTCTTTCCAGCTGCTGGACACCAGGCAGAATTTCCAACAGCCGTTTTATAGGGATTGTAAGGATTAAGTGAAACAAGGTATGTAAGGCCGGCCCTTAATAAACACTCTATAAATGGGAGGTGTTTATTAGCATCTCCCAAGAGTAACATGGCTTCGGTCCCACCAAAATCCTGGGCTTTTTTTTGTTTTTAACCTCTGCCCTTCCCTTTGTGTTTTCATTCACAATATTCAAGTGCATCTGACACCGTTTCTTTATTTAATTTTGAAACTCTGGTCCTTGGTCCCTGAAAAAGTTTTGAGGGATTTGAGGGTCCCATCTTACCCTGCACTTTAGCAAGACCTGCTGATTTCAAAGGAACAGTCAGGGTCACGGAACAGAGTGGGCCTGATTGGGTTGGATTCCGTTGAACGCGAACTTTCCCCTCTCCTTCTCTCAGTGAGGGGAAGGTATGAGCTTCTGGTCAAGGACGCTTTTACATTTTGAGTGTTTATAATTCCCTAGCGCTACATCATGGACAGAGGATGATTCTGATCTCAGGAATATTTGCGGCTCAATAGGGCTGAGATGCTAAGAGGACATGCCTGCCCTGTCATTAGGATTTCAGTCCCATGTAGACAGCGTCATCACACAGGGACCTCGTTCCACAGCAAACTTGTGCTCCGTTTCAAATGAACATGTACTCTCCTCGCCCCCTGCGGCTCTCCCTGTTCTCAGGCGTGCCAGAAAACACACCTCTGCAGATCAACGCGAGTATTTGCTTTTCCTGTTTTCAAAGGTGGTGCCTCTCCCTTGACCTGACAAATAGAAATGAAAAGAAGTCATGGCGAGCAGCAGCTTCACCACCCTACTCAGAGCTCTCAAAGTTGCTACTCCCAGCTTTGCACCGAGCTGGCTGAGGGAAGAGTTCCCACTCTGGGTAAAGAAGAATGTGAAAGGATGTTCTCTGAGAGAACCACCTGTTTTCATCCCACCCTAAGGAGAAAGGCCAAGGATTTGGACACACATATGGGGACTGCTGAGCCCAGTTATTCTCAAAATGGCATTCAATCTTCCATGCCACAGTCTGCTGAAATGGTCTAGGCTTCTGTCCTGCACGAACGAGCCCCTAATGCAGTTTCTGCTGGAAAGTAAAAGAAACCTTCATAACAACGCATTGATTGATAGGGTGATTTATTCCATTGCAGTAGCGCCCAGAGTAATATAGGGATGGGGGTGCTTTTATTTATTCACTTATTTATTTATTACTTACTGTTTCTTTCTTTTTTTTTTTTTTTTTAAAGATTTATTTATTTATTCATACAGAACTGGGGTACAGGCCAGAGGCTCAGGGGCGGTGAGAGGCTTCACCAGAGACAGAGTGGGGAGCAGAACAGGCAGATCGACGAAGTACACTGCTGAGGGGAGCAGCGGGCGGGCCAGGAGAGGTCTGGCTCGCCATGTGGTCTCCTCCGGGGCAGGCGGCAGGCGGGAATCGAACTCATGCGGAAGTGGCTTCAGATTCTCAGTGCTGCGCTTTAACCCGCTGCGCCACCAGGGAGGGCCACTTACTGTTTCTTAAGGGAGCTCAAGCACCAGTTTATTCAGAATTTAAGATGGCAAGACAAACAAAATGGAGATAGATGTCTTTTAATTTTGCATCTGTACATTTCTATAAGTCTACATCACAGATATAGGACAGATTTCACTGCATTGCCCAGTTGCCTGTTATTGAACTTATAACCTAAAAATCATTCCACTGACCCTTTTTCAGAAACTCTAGTATCACTCTTTTCTGTCATCTGCTTCCGGTAAGTGATGCTTGTAGGCAGATAGCTTCATTGCCCTTAGAAAGAACAGTGACAGGTTTAAGGGGGAAGCCTCCTGGCAAGGACGCCAGGCCCCTGTGGGCACCAGGTGCAGATGGGACTGCCTCACACATCTCAGAAGTCAAGAGCCAGTGTTTGGGGCGGGTAAAGTTTGAAGGGTGGAGTGTGGTGGTGTGTAGCCTGGGCTGGCTGCCTCACTGACAAGCGTGGCGCCATGCTGCAGAAACAGCAGGTTCCCCAGTGAGCAGGGCCTGAATGCTCAACTTCTGGATACTAAAACCTCCTCACTGCTTTCTCACTCCCCTCATGAAGCTTGTCCCAAGATTTTTATGTTGTAATCTGTAATCTGTAGTTTCACCTGTTCACAAAAGTGTTCGTGAGACAGATTTGGAAATTCCTGGAATAGAGGGGGGAGAAACTGTGAACTACTTTATTCTGATAATTTTAATTGAAGTTGATTTGTTATTATAACCAAAAATCAATTTTTAAAAATCTCTCCTTTTCTGTCTCTGTTCTCTCCTCCCTCCCTCGCCCTCCCTTTGCTGACCCACTGCCTTCTAAGATGGAGAATCACTAAAAATTCAGAATTTCTTTTTCATTTACCAAGCATGTGTACTCACATACACTCTCTGATATGATCCTCATTTGAAGGATTTCCTTACTTTATTATGAGGAAATTAAGGAGGTTTGGTAATGTGTCCCGGACTGTATGCTAATAAACGGCAGAGATGAGATCTACGGCAGGCTCTGTGACCCAGATGCTGTGGGCTCCTGTCCGGCACAGCTGCCTCACGTGAAGCAGCCTGGTTCTCAGTATCGGCTGCTGGCCGGTATTGAGGGGCCAGCCGTGAGTTTCTGTTGGTAAGAACTTCCTGTAATAACAGAAGGTTGACCTATCCACTATTTTCTTTCCATAATATTCACCATTGTGGAGAGTCTAGAAAAACTTCAGAGGTGTAGATTTGAGACAAAAAAAGCAAATTCCGTGGATAAGTATTTTGTTTGCTCTGGTTTGAGTGGAGAAAGGAGGCCAAGGCAGAAATCAACAGAGTAAACACATGCTTTTCTACTTGACAAAATCTCCTGATAAGGTCACTGTCCCATAACCTTGGCAGGCTTTAAGGGTCATCTTATTCATGAACTTCCAAAATGTGCTTCCTCTACTGTGACTTAATTTATGAAATCACAGGCTCTTGAAAATACCTGCAAAAATGAAATGGGATACTAGCAATCACCTGCATCCTGCTGGACCCACACAGGTGCTCCAAAGGACAGGTGTTTCTGCCACCACACTCGCTCCCTCCTTTTAAATAGAATGAGTTGCTCTGCTCCTTCATTTGAAATAGCCAGCTATTTCTTTACTTGGCCTGATACCTCACACAGAAACACACTATTTGAGATGTTATTATACCTTATTATTAGTGATAAGCACAGTGACTCATGATGACTACCAAGCTAACTTTCATCAACAGTCCATTTTGATCTAGAAAACATTATTGTCACAATGCCAGGATACTCCAACCAGAGCTGATACACATGCACAGATGGATTGCTGGAGAGGTATTTCACATAGCCAGCTCCAGTCAACACACTATGACAAGAAAGTATCTATGGTCATAGATACCAAATAATGCCAAGTAATCGATTTTCATTCCTTCCTCTTTTCCCCCTCCTCCCCCTTTTCCTTTTCCGCATCTTCTCTCTTGTCCTCCTTGTTTCCCACAACATGGTGGTTCACAGTATGACGCAGTTAAATACCTTGAAAGATAAAACAAAAAGCAGAGCCTCCCTGGTGGCACAGCGGGTTAAAGCACAGTCAGCATTGAGAAGCTAAAGCCACTTCCACATGAGTTCGATTCCCACCTGTCCCGGAGGTAACCACATGGCGTGGCAGACCTCTCCTGACCCGCCCGCTGCTCCCCTCAGCAGTGTGCTTCATTGATCTGCCTGTTCTGCTCCCCATTCTGTCTCTGGTGAAGCCTCTCATTGCCCCAGAACCTCTGGCCTGTATCCCAGTTCTGTATGCATAAATAACTAAATCTTAAAACAAACAAACAAACAAACAAAAAACAGAAAGCACCTGTGAGTAGCAATCAGATTTGCGTACAATGGATTGGTTGGTGTTTTGTTTCTCAATCTTGTAATTATTTGAAGATTATTCTTTTCATTAGGATCTGTGGATAAAACGCCACTCCTCCCAAATCTTCCCTGTCCCTGAGTTTCCTTCTCTGGGGATTTGTAGGGGGAACAGTCTTCTGTTTTCCCAGAACCCTCTTTAAAAAGACAGACAATCCTGGAAGTGTGAGTTCTAAGCCCTTTCAGCTTAGTGTAGGAAAAGTTAATCTGACGTTTTCTCCATAACCAAACTAGCTGAGACCATTGAGCAAAGAGATGAGGAGGTGAAGAAATGGCAAAGGTGAAGGAGGGAGGATTTCTAGAGAGAAGAACTATCTACCTCACCTTTTGCCCAGGGCAAGCCTTAGCTCTGAGTTCATTAACTCTGCAGTGTAAACACCTTCAAGTCATGCCAAGTTGAACTTCTGATTCTCCCAAGGACCCACTGACTTATATAAACAGGTCTGGCAGAAGGATTATCAAATAAACAAGTGAGTTGAGAGCAAATGACTCAAACCAAATCCTTTCATCGTTCTGCGTCAAATCTACCAGCAACTTCTGGGGGTGCACTGCTTCCCTTGGGGCACGAAGAAAGCACCCTGTTCTTGAGAGAGACCAACACATTCTTTGTCTTCTTAAGGCTATTTCCTCTGTGTTTATTTCTTCCTCTTCTACCTTTGTTTTTCCTGTCCTTTCTTTCCCACTGATGGGAGAACAGTATGCCCCATCAGTATAAACATGCTGACATCTTCTGGAGCTCCTCGTGGATGCTCCACGTCAGACCTTTGTTAGCATCACCTCTATCAGTTCTCCTGAGATTGTCTAGAGCTTTGCCTCTGCCTGTTACAGGGCACCCCAATGTGAATTGGGTTGCCTGTCTGTGGGTCTTCACCCGTGCGCTTACAATTCAATCATATAATGGACACACTCAAAAGGTTAAATAATGAATTTTTTATAAGAAGAAAGGTGAAGGAATAACCCAGGGAAAGAGGGAGAGAAACACAGGTTAACTAGGATGTCCTATCAGTTCCGCTGATTGGACTCCACCGGCACACTGAAAACCGATTGAGCGCCAAAACAATCAGCTGCGAACCACCAGCTCCCCCCAGAGCCCACATGTCCGGTTTTAGCCCAACCTGGCTGCTCAGCTCCGCCCTCATGTCCCTGCATGCTTCTTCTTGGTACTGATGGGATTTGGAGTTCCAGAATCTGGAGTAGGGGCGGAGTCCATGAAACTTGTACCTGTTACATGCCCACTTCACTCAGCCACCTTTAGCTCTCTGATTGCATCTGGCCCCACATTTTAGATTGCAATGTGCTGATGACGGCACTCTCCCCTTCTCTTTACACATGCATCCTACCTGTCTTGCTATGTCTGTATGGATTGTTATAGGGTAGCCCAGAGTGGACTGGGCCACCTGTCTGTGCGGCCTCACCCACGTGCTCACAATTCAGTTATACTGCAGGTGCACACAAAAGGGTCAATAATGGGTTTATTTACAAAAGGGGAAAGGGATAGGACACGACCCAGGAAAAAAGAGCAGGATACAAAGTAACTGGAATACCCTACCTGCTTGGCTGATTGAAAACACTGAGTCACGTGGTTAGGAGAGCTGTTTCCCGAGCAAGTGAGAGAGATGCAATGGTGCCCTATTTATCCCCCAATGTCCCAGAATGCCTCCTTAGCTCTGCCCTTGGGCCCTGGTACTTCTGGGAGTTGTAGTTTCCAGTCACTGGAATAGGGGGTAGAGTCCAGAAAGCTGGCGTAGGGGGTGGAGTCTACAAGACTCTGCAGAATTCCTTTAGGACATACTTCCCCTTAACAGGATGATTAACAGGACTGCATAAGAGAACTTTTGACTTATATATCTCCACAGGTCAAAGTTACTCCTTCCTCCAATTTTTTTTCAAATTAAATTAATTTTACTGAGGTAATGTTAGCTTACAATACATATGAATTTTAGGGATTTAGGCTCATGTCTCTTCAAGTGTGCATGACCACACCTACCACAAAGTGCCAATAATCCCTCACCATCACTTCATGGGCCCCTTTCCCACGTTCACTTGCCATTCCTACCTTCCCCTATGGTAGTCTCAATTCTATAATCAGATTTCCAGGGTTTTTTTTTTTTTTTATTCTTTGTTTTGCTTCTTTATATGGCACATTTAGGTAAAATTTGTATAGTTATACTCTACATGTCTGAAATTTGTCTTTCTCCTTTGACATTTCACTTAGCACAATCCCCCTCAGTTTGAGTCATGAAATTGTCATGACAAGAGTTCACCTTTACATAGATAACATAGATGCACATATACACACATATGTTTAGCATTCCATTTTGTACATAGATCATGTCTTCTTAATCTGTTCACCTGCCCTGGGACACTTAGGTTGTTTCTATAATGTGGCCATGGAAAATCCCTCCATGGACATCGTTGATAACCTCTTAAATTGAACAGCCCTGCATATAGATAAGAGTTTGTGCAAGTGCTGGCTGGGCAAAAATTCTCCATTCCAGCCACTGCCTTTGGGTGGCACAGTTTTCTAAGTAACGATTGCCTCATGCTAATGGTATACGCAGATTTCCTTGAAGAGTAGAGACTGGTTCCAGGTGTGAGCAAGCCTGATGGGGGGCTTGGGTGGGGTTATACCACATAGAAATATGTTCCTTTTTTGTCCTAGCATTGGAGCTCACAAACTATCATTTCCAACAAGCTCTGTGGATTAGAGCAGCACAAATTCCTGTTCACATTCAAAGTCAGGAACCATTGATCCCCCCACCCCCCAGTGAGAAAAGTGTCATTCGCATTATAAGCGATGGGGTGGCATACAGTGGTGTGGCAATTTGGGAGCGGGGGGCGGGGGGTGGGGGAGAGCAGCCCACCACTCCTGTGGCCATGGCTGTGATTTTATATTGCATGGACAGGCTTTCTTTTAGCAAAACTATTCCTGGTTCACATCCTGGATGTAAGGAAATAGTTCTCTATTCCAAATGTTCTGCTCAGACTTGTAAGTGTTCTGTCTCCCACACAAATTTGAGACCATTGATCTTGTCAAACTGTTCCCATTTTGTAACTGATGATCCAAAAGGCTATCGATTTCTGACTTGCCTAAAAAACATGATTAACATTTTTTTCTTCCTTTTGTTTGATTCTAGAGGACATGCAAACAGGTGGAGGTAGAGACTGATTTAATGAATGAAAGATTCATAAGATTCATAGATAGAGTGACTGAGTAAGCAGTTTGGTTGACATGAGGGATGCACTTCCAGAAAGTTTGTGGCAAGTGGGTTTCCCTTGGATGTGGATTCCATAGAGTTCCCTTTGCCAGTGGGAAATGGAAGGAGTGCAGCAGAAGCAGAGAGGACCAGCGAGCAGAAGGGGGCGAAGCAGGGCAGTGGATCTCCAGCTGCCAGGGGGAGCCAGCTGCATCAAAACCAGAATCACCCAAGAATGTCACAATTCAGTTGTCTGAGCACCACACCTTTCTGAATCCAAATCTCTGGGAGTGGGACCCAAGAATCTATAACTTAGCAGACTTTCAGTGGTATTTACATGCTCTAATATTTGAGAATTACTAATACAGATGATGACACTAACTCTGCTTTTCAAAATTGAACTTGGATGAGAAATATGAGTGAAAGAAAGGGTTACAAATATTTGTATGTTCTTGGAGAAAGCTCATCAAGTAAAATGGAAAGACACTCTTAACAGTGAAGGAGAAATGAAGATTTAAGTTTTCTTTAAAAGTAAGAACGTAATTTGGGAATTGGTTAAACCTGTAAGATTCCAACTTACCCTAGAAACATTCAGCAATATTTTCTAGCCCATTGTCAAATTCAGTAAGTGAGCTTTCCCGAACAAAAGGTCACAGTCTGACATTATACATCCCTGCATCCAGGATTTGATAGAATTCAACAGGGGTGCAATACAATTCTTCTGGCGATATGTTGGCTGATTTGTACATACAAGAGCCATCTGTAGTCTTCTACATTTCTACGGAAATGTCTGCACATGATTTGCCTTGAGGGCATTTGATAGGACCCCATTCTATTTAGACTCCCCCATCCATGGTTTCCATTAATATCTCCTCTGCCTCATCTTGTAAGTTCTTTATCATCAATGACTTATTGTTAAACTCTCTTCCTTAGCTTCAGGCCTGTAGCAGCCGGTTCCCTTCCTCCCCCCACCAAGTTCCCTTTCTCTTCCTGACCTTATAGAATGAACTTCCTGATGCTGCGCAGACATGACCAGGATGCCAAGGCTGTCTGACCAAGCCCCTGGGTCTCACTGGACTGCTAAGACTACCTCACATATCAAAGAACACCCCAAAGTGTTGCAGAGAGTCCCAGAAAACTCCAGCCTAGGTAGCTAATGATCTCCATGACAACAGCCATCCATCTGCTTAACTTTTCCCCATAAAACAGTTTTCTGTCCCCTGAGAAGTGCTGAAGGGGGAGCCTATATTGTCAGATGACACTTTGTATTCTTCTCCCAAGTACCTTTCATTTTATAAGATGCTCTCTAACTTGGATTCTAAAGCGAAATCGCTGCTCCTTTTTGGATGCCTATGCCTTCTCTCCACGGTCTTCCCCCCATCCTCTGCCCCCACCGCCTTGGTGGGCTGCTCATTGTGGCCTTTTAAACAGCTTTAACACAGTTGCACTTTGTTTGCTCCCTATCTATGATTTTGACTTTCTGAGAGGCGGTATTGTGCTAGGCAGGACTACTTGATTGGAGGATTGTAGCAAGTTGAACAGTTAAATAGGATGTTTATGGAGTTAAGATTTAAGGGAAAAGGAAGGCATCCTTTAATGCACAAAAATGAAAAAATTGGCATGGACAGGAAGCTTGGGGCATCCTGAAACAGGTCTTAACTCAGATCTGCATCTCAACGCCACCAAATTGGAATTTTTACTTTGAAGTGGAATCCAACTGGTCACATTTCAGTCTGAGAAGAGGTAGAATTGGGACAATGAAAAATCTACTGGGAAATGCTCATCATGAATCAAAGCTTTCATATCCCTGCTTCTTAAAAACCCAATGATTGTCCCCCACCTGGTGGCGCAATGGGTTAGAGAGCAGCACTGCAAGTGAGCCACAGCTGCTTCAGTGAGAGTTCCATCCCTGCCCCGGAGGTGACCCACATGGCATGGCAGACCTCTTCTACCTGCCCGCTGCTCCCCTCGGCAGTGTACCTTGTTGACCTGCCAGTTCTGCTCCCCACTCTATCTCTGGTGAGTCCTCTCACTGTCCCTATAACTCTGGCCTGTACCCCAGTTCTGTATGCATAAATAAAGAAATCTTAAAAAAAAGTCTGTTAAAAAAAAAAAACAACACCAAAAACCCAATATCTAATGTTGGGGTCAAGATGCCACCCCAAACCCAATACTCCAAGGAAGCTCATCTTCGTGGGAAAGGTTGGAATCAAACCCTTGGTGGAGGTAGAGTAAGGCAATGTGATCTCCTGAACACTTGCGTGGCTGGAAACTAAAAGCCCAGGGTGTGAGCTTGCCTTCCCCGCCTACATGGCCCTCAGCAACAATTGTCAATTTTCTCATCTGTGAAGAAATCAAATGAATTCAGGTTTCTTTTTAGCTCCATTTAGCAGGTACTACCATCCCAGACCTAATACTCCTTTTTACTTTTCCAGTTGATCTTCTAGGGGAAAATGAACTTGACCGTGGATATTACAGGAAATCACTTGCCAGCATTAGTAGAATAAATCAAAACATATCTTGTTCATTTCAGTTTCATTGGCTGTTGAAAAATCTGTGCTTCTCATGCTCAAAAATGTTTTATTTTGAGATAGTGCAGCTGTGAGCTTGGTAACTTCATTTTATATGACTTCTTTCCTATAAACTATCTCTCCAAGTACTTTAAAGAGCTTCTGTAAGTAACACAATTATGAAATTATAGAAACAAGGGAGAGGGGGAGGGGAGGAAAAATAAATACAAGGTAGAAAAAACATGAAATGCACATTTTTTTCTCCATTTTTGTATATACTAATTTGAAGAAGTGCTACCCCCCACTTTAGAATAATATGGGCTAAAACCCCACCTTTTTTAGACATGTGGGCTTTAGACATGTGGGGCCCTTTCTCTTTGCTACTGGATGTTATTATGAGTTCAAACACTCAAGGCAAAATCGTATTAATTTGAAAGTACACATTTTCAAAAGAATATGCTGCACATCCCAAAGACTAAAAGCTTAGAAGCCTGGGTAGCATTTAGGCCTCTGCATCTCAAACCAGAACACATCAAAGTAATGCTGGTGGGTCAGGGAAATGAATTTCCATAGTAAAATCCTTGCCTGAAACCAAAGGTTTACTGGATATCAAAACTATATTTTGGATTTGGTTAATAACTATGAAGGGATTGAATATACTAAGAACAGATGTTAACATGGCATGAGAAACTTTCTGACCAAGGAGTTCCCATGTAATGACGGCCCAGATACCAGAAATATCTTCTATCTTTAGCCATAAGTGTGGAAAGAGATGACTGTATCCCATGAAATCACTGATGCCATTCAGTGATCAACAATTAGTGTCAATTAATTATAACTAGTAATTGTTTTATAATAATATGTATGCATAATCATATTATAGGTCAAGGTGAATAATTAATCGTAAGCTCCTGGTACATATCTATCTTGCCGCCTCTTTTTTCAATGTGGCTGACTTAATTTTACCAAAAAGTGGGCCTTTCCTGGTGGCGCAGCAGGTTAAAGCACAGCACTAAGAAGCTAAAGCCACTTCCGCATGAGTTCGATCCCCACCCCAGAGGTGACCCACATGGCGCGTCAGACCTCTCCTGACCCACCCGCTGCTCCCCTCAGCAGTGTACTTGGCCTGTTCTGCTGCCCACTCTGTCTCTGGTGAATCCTCTCACTGCCCCTGCACCTCTGGCCTGTACCTCAGTTCTGTATGTATAAATAAATAAATCTTTTTTTTTTTTCCAGAAAGTAATAGCTATTGTCTTCTCTGATTATAAAAACAATATATTCTCAAAATAAAAAGAGAAAGAAGAAAGGAAAACATATTGGAAGAAATATGTCATATAGCCCACAAATCCTTCTTGAAATGTGTTGGCCATATGTATACTTATTTGGACATATTGAAATAGAGTATCCTGGCTCTTGAGACTTTCCCCTGGAAGGCCCCCTTTTCTCTAACTCTTCCCAACAGAAGGGAGTTTTCTAGCATGCTCCACAGTTGCTTATCCCAGTCTCGCCCTGGAGCCTCCTGTTTCTTCCATACGTGGGTTCAGGTCATTGCCACACATTCATTTAGCTTCTAAAGATCACACTCCCTCCTGCCTTGATTCCAGAAGCATGAGTTTGGAAGATTTGGCCCCCACCTTGAGAAAATGTGTCCTGGCCATCTTGGAGGTGAGATGTTCAAAAGCAGTTAGGAACTGGAAAGCCAGCACTTACTTCTCTGTGGGCCAGCTGCCAGGAGCATGCTCAGGCTGGGCTCTGTACATGAGGCATCCTCACAGTCCCTGACCAAAGCAAATGGTACTTCAGAAGGCGTACAACATGGCAGCCTGATAGCCAACATTTTCAGAGAACAGCAGCCTGGCACAGAGTGGGCACATGGTGAACATTTGCTTTTGTTGGAACAGGTAGGGGCAACCCTCACACAGTCACAAGCTCAACCGCTGCTCAGACACCCAGTTGCCAACGGAGTTGGTTCATTTTTGCTGTTCACACAGAAGATCTACCCACTCCTTAGATAGATCCATGACTTGTCTTAAACATACACTAGTTGCCCAATATGATTAATGTAAAATCCTCCAACTTGTCAAATAATTCCACCCAATGCCCCAAAGTGATACAAGTTTGCCAGTGGGAGCCAGAGGACCATTGTTGGGTCAGACACCCTACTCTGCACATTAAGTGAAGGAGGGACCGGGAAGGGTGCTCACTAATCATGGGAAGAGGGGAGTGAAGAGTTAGGGGTGCACTCCATGTTCATCATGGCAATAACTTCCATGTCCCCCAAGACTTTAGGTGCAAATTAAATTGACAAAATCATAATATACCCAGCTGCTCCCTTTTATTTACTTTCTGAAACTTAAAACTGATGCTAAGCCTGGATCTGATTGACATTGGAAACTGTGTTAAAGTGATTAAGATTCATTTCTGCATTCCCCTCACACTCTTTTCTCTGGGAGCCCCCCCCCCCTTTGCCCCTGGGACTTAGTGGCTGGTGACTCTGGGTTCTCCACTTGCAGGAAATATCTTTAGATGAACCTTTCCCTGGGCCTTCTTTCAAAATGTATCTGTCCTAGGCTGCCCCGGAAATAAAACTCAGTGCACTGGGTTTTATTTATGATTGCTAAACCCAGGCACCTGGATGCATTTGCAAGCACACACATTGTAATTAAGAACCTCTAGTACCTTACTCAAAGGAGGAGTGAACAGTGATATAACTTTTAAGTGATCACAGGAACAAATATTTGGGGAAGACTCACTAAAACTGTAACTAAAATAATGGGAAAATTGGGCTGTTACCATCTTCACTGAAAAAAAAAAACAAAACTTGCTCCTCTTTTGTTCTCTAACCAAATACTGTAGATAGAACTAATGGGGTCCCCTGTCACTTCTCCGTATCTCAGAATCTCAGAGTGACATTTGTTTTGGCAAAAACAAAGAACATCCTGCCCTAAGAGAGGATTCTTATAGTCTTAAAATTCTAGAATCTAAACTAGAGAGAATCTTCATGGCTGTCTTCGTAGACAGGATAGGCCAGCTGATTCTTCAATAACAAATAGCCCCAAATCTCAGTGACTTTAAAAAAAAAAAAAAAGCAAGTATTGAATACTTATGCTTCATGCGAATCAACCAGGGATTCTTCTGTGTATTCTCTTTACTCTGAGACCCAGCTGACTGAGTACCCACTTTCGGGAACATTTCAGTCTGCTATAGTAGACTGAAAAATGAGGATAAAGAAAAAGGGGGTGATGAACACAGTTTATTCAGATTTGGTCCAAAGTTGCAGGTATCACTTTCCTCTGACATTTCATTCACCAATGCAAGTCCATGGTCACAATTATTTATATACCAAGGGGCAGAGAAGCACAATTTTTCTATATTCCTAGGGGTAGGGTCAGAATATTTATAAACAGTTCCACTGCTTAAATCAAATGCCAAAACAGAACTTAGCATTTAAGCAAGAGTTATAACAACAGCAATATATATACTTGTAATAAACTAATAAAAGTAGTTTTTGTGTGTGTAGTAGTAGTAGATGTTGTAGGCACCTATGGGAGGCATACTGAGGATCTTATGCAAATTCCCTGAGGTCATGCAGCTAACTAGGAAGAGAATAGAAAAGACAACACACGTGTAGAACTTGAGAGTTCTTTTCCCTCATCTGAACGCCTAGAAAAGACAGGATCAGTTGCTGGCCCACAATCGGTTAGATGACCACACGAGTTTGTTTGTGTTCATATTGAGCTGCTTTCTAGACCAGAGATCAGCAAGTTTTACTTTTTTTTTTTATTTCCTGTAAAGGACCAGAAAGTCCATCTTTTCGGCTTTGAGGGCAACTCCAAAGTGGTATCTGACAATACATAAACAAGTGGGCATGGCTGTCTTCCACTAGAATTTCTTTACAAAAGCAGGCAGCAGACTGAGTCCTGTTCTCAAGAGCATCCTTTAATGGAGAAAGACTAGGTGTTTTTTCTTTTAAGATTTATTTATCTATGCATACATAACTGGGGTGCAGGCCAGAGATGAGGGGCAGTGGGAGGATTCAACAGGGACAGAGTGGGGAGCAGAATAGGTAGATGGACAAAGTACACTGCCAAGAGGAGCAGCGGGAGAGACAGGAGCGGTCTGCCATGCCATGTAGGTCACCTCCTGAGCGGGGTATTAAACTTGCAGTCAAGTAGCTGTGGTCAGCTTGCAGGGCTGTGTCCTAATCAGTTTAGCCACTAGGGAGGGCCGAGAAAGACTAGTTAATGGAAAGTCAGCGAAGAAGCCAAAGAACTAACGACTAGACACGCCAACTTGCCTCACTGTGCCCTGGGTTCCTCCTCAGTACAAAAAACAAAGTGCCTGCTCTCCTGGAATTTATATTCTGCATTTAGAAAAAGAAATAAATAGATATGTATTATGTCAGAGGTGATAACAGCGGAGAAGATGAATAAAGCAGGGTTGAAGAGGGAGGGTGTTTGTAAGGTTTATCGAGGATGATTGAGGAGGGAGGTTCTGAGCAGAAAGCGAATGAAGGGAGGAAAGGAGCCAGAGAGGTACTGGGGAGAGCCGGTTTCCACATCATGAAAGCCAAGGCGGAGGCTGCTGTCAGTCTGAGAGCAGGGATGTGGCCAACTGTCTGGGAATTCACGGGGTTGAGGGGAGTGGCTGAGGGCATGTGAAGAGGACAGGTTATGGGTCCTGGTAAAGACGGGATTTAATTCTGCAGGTGGGGAACGTAACTAGCACCATCATGTCCCGCTGGAATGTAGCCCAGTAGCGCGCCTTTACCTCTGCCTAGTTTTTTTCCTTTGTCTTTGCTCCGCCTCCTTTCATCCTCTTCCTGTTTAGATCTTCTCAGGATCTGTAATTCTTCTTCTTTCGCAAAGTTTTTAGATCTGTTGATGGCACCTCAGACCAAGGAGGTCATTTCTCTTGGGAATAGCTGCAAAGGAAGTTTGACCCAGGCCAGGACTTTCCAGCCGGGTGTGAACTGATGCTCCAGATCGTGGGCACTAGACAGAAAAGGCATAGGAAAAACAAAGCAAAGGTATAAAAACTTACTTTGCTGAGATAGACTATCAATAACATTTTAAAGCAGAAAATTGTGCTGATATTTTGAAAACCAGATCCCGGGCCTTCCCTGGTGGCGCAGAGGGTTAATGCACTGTACTGAGAAGCTAAAGCCACTTCCGCATGAGTTCGATTCCCGCCTGCCCCGGAAGTGACCACATGCCGTGGCAGACCTCTCCTGACCCGCCCGCTGCTCCCCTCAGCAGTGTACTTCGTCAATCTGCCTGTTCTGCTCCCCACTCTGTCTCTAGTGAAGCCTCTCGCCGTCCCTGAGCCTCTGACCTGCACCCCAGTTTTCTGTATGCACAAATAAATAAATCTTAAAAAAACAAAACAAAAACCAGATCCCAAAGCATTTAAGGACATATGCAAATTGTATTGGGTTATTGTGGATATAGTGAGGAGAATCTATTCTTTTCTCCCTTTTTGCTGTGTGAGCTTGTGAGTGGGTGTTTATTTATTCTGGATTTCAGGATACAGCGTTCTCTTGATAACCAGGACTAATGGACAGGACATAAATACTCCAAGTAGCTGAAAACTGAGAAATGCCTTGTACAGACACATTTGCAAGATAAATTGTTGAGTTTTGAGTAAATGAATATTATGTGTGTATATGATAGTGTCCTTGGGCATCCATATGGGCAAGTAGGAGCTGAGAGGGGAGAAAGGGAGGAGAGAGAAACAGTAACACAACCATCCATAAGTCAGTCATCAGGGCGGCTGTGTCATGTCCTGGTTCATCCCAGTACAACCACCCCACCTCCCGCCCCTGCCAGACTTGCTGTCGGGCACAGAAATCCTGCTGTGCTCAGGCTTTTGTAGCTGTATCTGCCTGTGGGAAAGACCTTGTTTTTAAAAGTTAAAGGAAGACCACATGTGGCAGTGGCTCTTGTGGACTCATAGTCCTGCCTGATATGGTGGATCCCCTATTCAGTCTCACTCAAGCATCCTTAGATCCAGAGGGTCAGAGCAAATGCTGAAATTCTGCTTTTCTAATAAGCTCCCAGGTTTGCCCACACTGCTCCAGGGTACAGCAGGTCTTTTATGGAACAAAAAGCTTTGAACT
The DNA here is from genome assembly GCF_000260355.1 of Condylura cristata. Classification (NCBI taxonomy): domain Eukaryota; kingdom Metazoa; phylum Chordata; class Mammalia; order Eulipotyphla; family Talpidae; genus Condylura; species Condylura cristata. Next base: position 17,519,418 of record NW_004567108.1, on the reverse strand, counting down.
CATAAGCCTACTGTCTGTTAAATATTTTACTGCTTCACATGGTAACATTTGTAGTGCTATGTCTTGGTTAGAGGTGGACAGTTGTGCCATTGTGAGAGGCGTGTGGTGGGGGGACCCCTGGAGTTTCTAAGGAGAAGTTCCCAAGATGAACATGCTTGATTTGGAGAAATGTTACATATGCATGGAGAAAATTCCAAATGTTGTTCCATTGCTCATGCAGGTGCCCAGATGTCTGGATTCTTAACGGACACTATTAGCTCTCCCAGCCAGAGTGTCTGGTACAAGCAAGGTGTGCGGTCAGTTGTACAGGTGCCAGAGAATCTAGCAATTTTTTTCTGGGTGTGACTTAGAGCCTGTGAGAGCTTGCTGGCCATGCACGCCACCTTCTGGCCAAAAGCAAGAAAACTTTAAAAAAAAAAAATCTAGAAAGGGCCAAATGCCTTATTGGTCTCACCTATGCACAAGCTGCTGTGCTAAGTATTCTAATTAAGACAAAAGGATCTTAAAAATAATAAATTTAGGGCCCTCCCTGATAGTGCAACGGGCTAACGCACAGCACTACAAAGCTATCCGCAGCCACTGTAGCATGTGTTCAATCCCTGGCCAGGGAGGTGACCACATGGCGTGGCAGATCTCTCCTGACCCACCTGCTGCTCCCCGCAGCAGTGTCTTTGTCAATCTGCCTGTTCTTCTCCCCACTCTGTCTTTGGTGATTCCTCTCACCACCCCTGCTCCTCTGGCCTATATGCCAGCTCTGTATGCATAAACAAATAAATCTTTCAAAATAATAATAATAAATTAATAAAATGCACATGTTGGGATTTCCTGTATGTTTCCTCTTCCCTTTCTTTGCTCATTGTGATGTTGACACACTAAATTCCTCTTGTTAAATGCCACTTTCCACTTTAGCAAATGCCCTGTGTATACTCTCATTTGCTGTGTGACCAAGCCCACCCAAGCCTTACACTGAAAGACTTTGAGTTGCAAGTCTGTAAGTGGGGATGACAAACCATCTTCATTTGTAAAGTTGTGGCAGAAATTAAACCCACGGAAGGTGTTTGACCCAGTGGCTGGCCAGGAGGACTGTTCTCAACAGCAGGAGAAGGAAAAGTGGAAGTAATTATCATGACTGGCCTGCACTGTGTAAGCAAACACAAATGACTATTCTATGCAATATTTGGGGGTAGAACAAGCATGTTTGTAGCAACAGGTTAGTATTGAGGCATATACTTGCAGAATTCATGACGCTTGCTTTCTCACCATTTACCTTTCTCTTAGAAATAAATCGCTGAAAAACTTGTGGAATTGCATTGAGGAATGCAATTAATAACTTCCATGTATCAAAACTTGGCAATTTGTATCCCCACGTCCAACTTAAGATGTGCAAGTCTCATGGAGAGAGAAAAGTGTTTACAGGCATCACCAGCTCTTTGCAGAAAGTCAGAGGGAGTCCTGTAGTCCACACGCTTGGTCTGTCACTTGCTGCCTGAAGCCCACTGTTAGAGGGAGACAGATGAAGTGGGGCAGAGAGAGGGGAGGAGCCGAGAGGCAGGAGTAAAGGGAGCGAACTGGATGAGAGGGGGATGGGAAGGCTGCAAAGGAGTCCAGACAGCAAGGGGAAGGGCAGTGAATTCTCACTGGGACCCAGGAAGCTGAGGAAGGGAGACTGTTCACCCAGCTGTGCAGCGAGATAGAGGCTGATATTTGTCGGAGACCCTTTGTTCCCCGATCACAGATTATTGGGGGCAGAACAGGCAGGGTCTTAAGGTGGGAGCGACATGGGTGAGCGGAGATTCCTAAAAAAGGGGAGAAAGGAGAAAAAGGGGAAAGGGCAGCGAGGAAGACACGGGAACGGAGTTGGGTGCAAGTCTTTCTGTTCTGCCTTTAGCAGAAGTTTATTTTATACATTAGGAGCAAACAGTGGGATGACACCAGCATATGAATTGGGCTGAGAGATTACAGTCATCTTTTTTTCTAAGAACAGTTTAGGGTCGTATTGCCCTTTAGCTGAGATATAACATCCATTATTCTTAAAATCAATCTATTAAATTTAAGATAGGTACATAAATTCATAAAATTTAAGGCTAACATTGTTATATTTACTACAGTGTTGATTGGCTAAAATAAAGTCCCTTTAAACCTTGAATGCTATTTAATGATCTTCATTGTCATTGAGACATCCTAGAGGGTAAAGTCAAGTTGAGGGCTAGGGTGGAGGCTGGGCTGGAGATGTGAAGGGGGTTAAGGTGAGGTCGCTGACCAAGGAGAAGTTGTGAAAGAGGGTAAAGTCAAGTCAAAGACTAGGCTGGAGGAGTTTTCTGGTAGATAAATCACTAAGAGAGATAGTAAGATTCCTCATTTAAAGACTGAGCAATAAAAGCTTAAGTAAGAGAGTAGAGTGATAAGATTTGGGTTCTGGTCCGGGCAGTAAAAGAAATTGAATTACTTTTTAGCATGGTCTAGTACTGCCTTGTCTTACAATATTGATTTTGTTATGATTGTTTTTATTAATCAGCTAGCTGTAATATTATTTTTTGCTTTCTAGAGGAATTTCCTGTCTTGGGCAGTGCTTGCTCCCCTGAGCCAGGCAGCACTTTATGAGGCTAAAGCAATCCGGCTGCAAGCTGATGGTTGCTTAGAATATTTTGATATTACCAAAAAGGGAGGTCATAACGTGAGTGAGTGTGGAAATTCTGATTTTTCAGAGCACTTCTGTCTCTATCCGGAATATGTCAGTCGATAGAGGTTGCATAGCCTGCGTGAGATATTGACAAGCAAAATGTGCAAGGCAGGCTAACAGCTCATGCCACACACGTTTGCCTTTTGCCCTGTGCTACCTTTCAGCTAGCACAGGGACGCTGTGTCCTGGGCCTGTCCCTGGACCCTGTGCTGGAGTTGGCCGTTTCTAACAAGAAAGATGTTCCTCTGCTCCCTCTTCCCCCGGACTAGCGCTCCTGCCGCCGGGATGTGGCTACTGAGTTGGAAGCTGCCAGAACAGAGAAAGGAGGACAGGAGGACAGGAAAGAGAAGGGCCAGCGTGGTCACCAGAGGTGTCAGTTATTTTGCTTCAGCAGCCATGTCCCATCCCGGGTTGTCACACGGGCTCCGGCCAGCGCCAGAGGTCAATGAACTCCTTCTGCAGCCTGTGTGTGTTCACACAGCTGGGAAGCTGGGGAGCTGACATGATCCCCCTTTTCTGCACTGTGTCTGATCTGAGTTCCCAAGATCTTGGTTTGCCCAAACATCCTTCTCTCCTTTTCTTCACTTCTGTTTTCCGGTCAAGAAAGCTCACAACTTTCAAGGTGAAGCTCTAGATACAAATCTCACCACAGATAACTTGCAGGGAGCATGGGGAGGTCAAGTTCCCACTGGAGACAGCCCATCAGGCCACCAAAACAAGGCTCTCTGAAGTTAGTTAGTCCAATGTTCGCGCTCCTGTCACTTAATTCCAGTGTGCTCACCTGAGTGGAGGAGTGAAGGAGAGCTCTCTGGGCTGCGCTGAGCAAACGCACAAACGCAGTGCAGGGAAGTTGTCGACCAAATAAATGTGATATGCAGGAGAATTTAGAGCAGTATTTCTAAGATATCCTCTGCTTCAAGGCAGGCATGTGTGGGCACTGCCAGATATTATGGGTCTTGTTCAGAAAGTCTGGGGGCCCCCCTCCCCCTCCTCCTTAGCGCCCCATCGTTGCTGGTCCTTCACCTGTCTCCCTCTAACAGTGGTTTTGGACAAATTTGTTGGCAAATTCCTATGAATGATTTTTAGGTAGATTCTAGTCCCAGCCAGGATGGAAATAGATGACTTGTTTTCTGGAACACTCTTACTGCCTTCTCCCTACAATTTCTCCACTATTAGGGCCACTCGCTGTTGAATTTTGGTCTGCATCTTTTTAGTTCTTTCATGTTAGGAACAATGTTTTACCCCCCTGCCTACCTTTCCTCTCCCTTAAAATGGGACAGATCCTTCTCTCCCAGGTGGCACAATGGGTTAAAGCACCACATTATGAAGCACTCGGAAGCCACTGCAGCACAAGTTCGATCCCCAGCCAGGGAGGTGACCACATGGTGTGGCAGACCTCTCCTGACCCGCCCGCTGCTCCCCTCAGCAGTGTACTTCGTTGATCTGCCTATTCTGTTCCCCACTCTATCTATGGTGAATCCTCTCACCCTCTGGATCTCTGGCCTGTACCCCAGTTCTGTATGAATAAATGAATAAATCTTTAAAAAAAATGGGACAGATCATAGTCCCTGTTTCATGGGGTAGCTGCAAATGGTTCAATAGTACTTTAAGTGCTTTGACAGGTACCAGGGAAGTAGGGTTTCAATAAATACCAGCCATCATTGTTAACTGATCATTGTTAACTGATTTAGCTGTAGTATAGTGTAGATTATATAGATTCGTACACCATGTTCTATTAAGTTAGTAATAAAAGCAGTAATGGCTACTATTGCTGACGATTTATCATATACCCAATTCTAAGTACTTTGCCCACACTAGAAAGGCAAAATAGGGTAGTGGTTAAACATGGCTAAGATCTCGGAGCCAAAACCAGATGAGAGGATTGGATACGATCAAATAAGCAGAAACAACGTGTTGAATATCTCAGAAATAAATGTGGATTTTTAAATCCTTGGTGGTGGAATTTAGGCACCGACTGCAATTTAAGAGAAAGGGTGTGGAGCAGAGAATGACATTTATGCCTAGATATTTCCAGTACCCTCCCAGTAACACTGCACATTGCTGGCCTGGGGATAATTTTTGTGTCGGTCAAACATAGGACAAACTTGTGGGGGCATATTTTCAAATATTGGGGGGCCAGTATAGGGATGGTGATGCAGTGAGCTGACTCACCTGACTAGATACATATGTTGCTCTTAGTCTCCTGGCCTAAGAGGGAGATCAGCTCCTATAACATCAGTCCCTGAGACACGAAGCGGCACCAACAAATAAATCAAATAATAAACAGGTGGAGAAAAGTAATAACTCGAGGTCTGCCTGGATTAGATTCAATTTATGCCTGCAGCATTTCAGTTTTAACTCCCTAAACCTTGGTCAGAGTCTTGGGAGAATAAGACAGCACAATTCTGAAAAGCAATCACCAAGGACTGCCAAGTTATTGGGAGGCTCCATGGTGCGTTTCTAAACCAGCGCTAATCTAATAAACGTACAGGCAATGAACTGTGAAATTGAGAACACGACTGTCCACATTCTCTAAGCCAGAGGAATAAAACGGTCATTTTCCCCCTTTATTCCCTATGAAAATGGAGTCACAAATATTCTCTTATTTTATACCTTTGTAGACAACACGCAAGTCTGGATGTCTAATGGCAACGGAGAGCAGGGAGAAAAGACTCAAAGAATGTGATGGCTGGCTTGCCAGAACCCCAACTGCAGACAAAAGGCAGGGGAGGATGATGGAATTTTGAGTGAGAAGGCCTGAGTTAAGAGACCAAGTGTGGATCCTCCCTGGTGGCGCAATGCGTTAAAATACAGCACTATGAGCTCTCTGCAGCCCCCACAGCACAAGTTTCCTCACTGAAAGAGAAATCCATGACTTTCTTTATTTTTTTCCCCTAAAGATTTATTTATTTATGTATACAGAACTGGGGGTACAAGCCAGAGGTGCAGGGGTGGTGAGAGGATTCCCCAGAGTCAGAGTGGGGAGCAGAACAGGCAGATTCATGAGGTACACTGCTGAGGGGAGCAGCGTCACCTCCAGAGCTGGGGATAGAACTCGTGCTGAAGTGGCTGCAGCTGGCTTCATAGTGCTGTGCTTTAACCCGTTGCTCCATCAGGGAGGGCCCAAAATCTATGATTTCAAAAGGGACTTGACAGAAAGGGTATGAGGAAGATCACAGAATGGAAGAGAAGCCTGGAAAATCAGACTCAGAAACTATTTGGGATTCAAGTGAAGATAAGGCAGCTACAACCGCAGCCAACCTCCACCAGGGGTGCAGCAGGGGCACCCCACTACCCCTTGGTCACTTCCGCCGATGCACTTAGACTGAGTTGCAAATCTAGTTTTCAGGATGTGAAGAAAAGAATCTATACCATTTTAACTTCTATAGTGGGAATCAAATATGGCTTCCTTAAAGCCACACAGTGGAACATTTTCCCTATTTAGAAAGCATTTCCTGCATTGACTAACTAAAGACAAAACATTCAGAAGACAGTTACTTTCTTTTGACTTAACCAAACACCCGCCTAAGTCCTTCTACCCTGTACTGGCTAATTCCTCTGCCCCCCGATCTTCCTGTGAAACACACACACACACACTCCAGAGGGACAAAGTGTTTTTCGACAATTGCTGCATCCATTTCCACACTCAGGGTCTCTGAAGAATGCCCATTTCTATCCAGTCTATTTAGTTTCTGTCACCTTGGCTCCAGGAATAACAGAGTAAAACCTTACTTGCTGAGTCCCCACTGAAGACAACTATTAAGTCTATACGTAATCTAGACAGAAGGAAAAGCTTGTCATCTGAAGGCACTGGACACTGAACGAAAGCCGGATAACTCTGGTGGAACATGCACTCTGAGGAGAAGGGAGGAGGGATGGGATCTGTGCTTGACGAGGTGCATCGAGCAGAAGAGTGAAAACAAATCTGCAGCAGGAAAGAGCGTGACTTCCTCTGTTGCCCTGTAAGCTCCCTGGGCACAGGGCTTTGTGGAACTGCTTGAAGTCTCCCTGGCTTGTGATCAGCCCACTGCCGGCACATTCGATCCATGCATGTGATAGTGAGTAAAGCACATGGACGAACTAGCAGGCTGTTCAGTTGGTCCCAGTAAGAAGCTTCAAGCCCTGGGTGGAGCAAAGCCCATCGGTGCCTCACCCTGCATGTGCCAGACCTTTAACCTACATTGTCCCATTGGACTCAAAATCAGTGTTTTGAGGTTCATATTATTTATTTCCATTACACAGGTGAGGCTTGAACAAAGGAAGGAACAAGGAGCTGGGGTCCAGACTAGTGTCTAACTCTGAAGCTCATACTTGTCCACTTTGCCATAGCACCGGGGAGCAGTCAGAGGGGTGGCAAGGGTGTGTGGAGCAGTCAGAGGTAAGGTGTAAGCCAGACTGTCACGTGACTAGGTGCAGTAAGGATGGCATAGCTTTGGGAAGAGTGGAGGAGTTTGATATTTTGAGCTGAAATCACAAGGAGAGTAGTGATATCATTAAAAGAAATGGAAACCTTAAGTGGAGGCCTTCCCAGGGAAGGGATGCCTGGGTCTGCCTTGTGGGGCACAGGGGGGCAGCTGGATGTATAACAGGGGGATCCCCAGGAAAAGGGGAGCTTTCAGGTTCCCTGTCCCACCCAGGAGGAGGGCGGAGCTGAGCAAGGAGAAGAATCTAGAGAAGAGACTGAAGAGGAAGGAGGCAGGATAAAGGCCAGAAGGAGGCCTGAGGGAGACACGTGGAGCAGAGAGATATGTGAAGAAACTGCACCTGCTTCTTCTTGGCCCTGGACTGGGTGAAACAGATGAGGGCGAGAGACCCGTAGGGAGGTGACTATGGCAGTGTTTATGTTGATTTTGATTTTGCTCTTTTCCTCCCAGACTGATCTGGCCATTTCTGACCCTTTTCTATGAGTCCTTGCAGGAAGGTGCTTTAGGCTTGTGGCAGCTTTCAGGCCTTGCTTTGGGCCAATCTCCCTTGGGTGGACTTTTCCTCACAAGGGGTTAGGTAACTTTGGGTGCTTGATTTAGAAACCAGATTCTTTGTATTTCTGTATTGCACACTCATTGTATTAAAGTTCCTTTCCATGAAAAGTCTTTATGTTTTGTCTTGATGCATCAGATGGCAGAACCTATTTATTGCAGGTGGGTTTGGGGTTCAGTGGTACCCCTCTCCCTGCCCTGTAACATATTGAGCTAGCCATTGGGCAGTTGCCTGCAGTCAGACCCCAGGAGAGACAGCAGTGAGGCAATGGTCTGGGAGTGGCCCATGTCAGCTTGATGATTTGAAGGCATGTGCGTGGCTGAGAAAACATCCCCTAAGGATATGGAAGCACACAGTCCAGGGGGCTGAGCAAGCACATCCAGGTAGGAACCCCAACCTGTGTCCTGCCAGTGGGTCTGCCTTCCACAGCCTCCCAGCAGCTGTGGCTGTCCTCCTTTATCTAAGTGAGGCCTGGGGGTGAGGAGGGATAACACAGAGCTGAGCTGATCAGTGAAGGAAATGCTGCTGGTAAAATGAATGTGCTGTCACCTGTCACTTGCTCTGTGGCCTCAAGGAGTGAAGCTTGAAGTTAGGAACTCAGTCACAGGTGACTGGCTCTGAAAACCCAAACTCCCTGTGTCCTCAGTCACCTGAGGGACAAACTCCAGAGGGACAAAGTTTTTTTTTTTTTTTTTTTTCATTAACTGCTGCATCCATTTCCACACTCAGGTCTGCTTCAGGCCTTCACTGGGTCTGTGCCTCCCTGGCACAACCTCCCGGGCTGGGTTTCTGTGGTAGCAGATAGGGAATCCCCTTTCCTTTTCTCTCCTCCCTGTCTTCCCTTGCTAGACAGGACCCTCCTTGTCTGAGGATCCTCCACTGGGGGCTTAGAAATGAACATGTCACCGTCAAAACACTTTTCCTGCCAAGCTGCCTGATTCAGCTACGTCAGACACAGTCACCTTCCTCTTTCTACATCAAATCAAGACACGACTTCAAGTTTGTATTTGAACACAGATAATCCAGAACAGCTGAACTTTAAAAGTAAGAATCTTTTTGCACGCAATAATGATCTATAGTGGTGGAACACCCTGATTAATTTAGGAAAGCATTTTATCCTAACTTAGTTATGAACGCCTGAAAATGTGCGTTTGCATCTGCTTAGGATGACATTTCATGGGCATCTAGAGCTACATAACAATTTCCATGACAATAAACACATAGACTTGTTATTTGATAGTTGCATAATTGTGGTTTTCTTCTGCTTGTTCTCACAGAGGTCGAGAGCTGCCTGTGTGTTTTTTGTTCCCCCTTCTTTTTTCCTCCCGGGGAAAAAAAAAAAACAAATGTAAAACACACCAAACCAGAAGGAAAGAAATCGTCAATATGCTATTGCCACATGTAAGATGCTCTTCTTGATATCCCAGTTCCTGGGGAATTCTAAGAAGCCTTTGTCAGAAGGCTCAGCGCAGTGCCGCCTGAGTGGCAATGCTCACCAGTGACCAGCAGAGGGCAGCCACGGCCTCATAATGCATCTGGAATGCTCTCTCCTCCATCCACAAAATGAGCATCCGGGAGCAATTGGTTCTTCCTTCTGTAACTTCAACCACGTCTCTCAACCACTGTGTAAATAATTGCCCTGATAGAAAATGATGTGCATGTGTTTCCCAAACGACCCGTGTTAAATCCCAGCTTTGCCACTTATTAATTTTGTGACCTTGGACAGCTTAGCTTTTCTGGGCCTGTTCCCTTCTGTTTTCTAAAATGAGGTTATCAGTAATCCCTACCTCATAGGCTTGTTTTGAACATTTAATGAATTAACACCTGTGAAGTGCTTAAACAGCATCTCACACACAGCAACTATTCTATTTCTTGTTACTCCTAAAAATTACTATCCTAAATCCTCTTATTTTCTCTTTCAGGGCCCCATGAAGTGCGCAAAGAGAAAGAACTTGACTTAGGAAGGAGAGAGGAGTTTTTAGTGGGCCTCAGGCTATGACAGGGATCTCTGAGTGATGGAGAAGGTGACACCAGGGAGGTTTGCATTCTTACTTGGGTGCAGGAAAATGGTTCTACGGGAGAGTGGGAAGATCGGAGGGACAAAGCTTGACCTAGCTTTGCCTGTTTCTTTCCAAAAACAAAAGTGACAGCAGGCATCTGGTACAAGAAGGGCCAGAGGCAAGTAGACAACTGTTCTCCCCAGAAGCCTTCAAGTGTGGGACATCAGGTGTAGCCTGGGGTGGGTGTCCCCAAATGCATGCTGTCTGGGTCTGGTCTGAGGAAGGACAGGAAGGACGGTAGCTCTGAGGCCCGCTTTTGTACAACCAGCCTGGCAGAGACTCAGGGAAGGGGGTGGAGTGCAGGGTGTCCCGCCTGCCTCTAGCAAAGACATTAAGGTGGTAGAGGTGACGGCTGCCCCTCCTGTGAGGTGGTGGGGGTTTTGCAGGCGAAAGTGAGGCACAGTCTACCCGAGATTTTTCAGAACCCCCTGGGGACTGCTTTGGAGGCAAGTTCTGAGTAACCTCCTCCAGGCAGGGACTGCAGGTAGTCTGCCCCTGCAGAGAACCAGGGTGCCTGTTATAGGGAATAAACATGACCACGCGCCCTTCTTCTGTGTGATAGAATTGCCCTTCCCTGCCCACCTGATGCTGGTATGGCCATGTGACTTTTCTGGGCTCTTGAAATATAAGCAGAAGATCTAAATATCAATGCAAACTTCATATTCTGTTTCTCTAACCTATAAGGGATGTCTGCTCTCCCTGCTGCCCCAGAGCAGCCATGATGAGTAGAGCGCCCCCTAGGCTGGCCTGTGGTAGGACATGCAGCATGAGGAAGAAAACAGCCTCCGCCTCATCAAGCCACCCAATGTGAGTGTGTTGGGGATGGGGGTAGGGGGTGGTTATTTGTTACTGCAGCAAAGCCCAGTCCATCCTGACAACAGCACTGGTCCTTCTGCCCCTCTGCTGTACACATGTCTTTTTTGCTTGCCACTACCTCATACGATCCTCTGGTAAGTGCCAGGAGGTAGGCTCACTGCCTCAGTTTTCCTGCTGAGGAAACTGGGGTCCTCAAGGATTCAGGGTCCCAGAGAAAAAGGAAAGAACTGTGAGTCCCACAGCTCTCCAGGTCCCAATCACTTTCCCCAGCGGGAGGCCTGGCCCTCACCATGTGCCGACAATGGAAACAGAAACGAAATGGTCACGCTGGCCCAAACAGCAGCAGCCACCACGAGGGTGGCTCGTCTCAGGGCCAGCAGCATTTATGCTCAACACAGCTGACTTCGTGAAGAGCCGAGGTCAGTGAGAATGACACATAGTGTCTTACAGGAAGGGCGCGCCTCAGACATCGCCCCAGGAAGACTATCTTACTGTTATTAGCAACCTAACATTTATTATAGTGCTTTTTCAAACCAGTTTCTGGAAGACCACTCCCCTCCTTGCCAAGTCATGAACCCACAGCACCCCGAGGCTGAGTTCTCTCACTCTTTATACTCAACTCTCCTAAGAGACACTAACAGGGCTCTCAGGCAGGGCCCTTCTTCCTGGGAAACTGGCAAACTACCCCAGCTCAGTCGTGAGAAGGCTGGGCCTGTGCTCCCGGGTCACATTTAGATCCCAACCTGGCCTTCGCCCTGCTGTTTCAGCAGGGGATTCCAGAGCAACGATGAGGCCTGCGGGTAGGGGTGGTATCACAACATTGGCTGACTTTTCATTACACTTCAAATCACATCCTGTAATTGGCAGCCGGCGCTGCTCAGCCTAAAACCGCTTTCTGCATCCATCCATCCTTTGCTGCTGACTTTGAAGGGATCAAAAGAGCCCTGTGTGTTTTCCTAATCTCTCTAATCCTCATCACTATCCCCGCGAGGATGCAGGTATCATCACCACCATTTTTCAGATGAAACGAAGGCCCAGAAAGTTTTAGTGACACAGGCAAGGTCACCGTGTGGGCTGCTGGCGGAGATGGGAATAGAACTCACACCGGCTGATCTCCGGGCCATCAGTCTCCATCAGACCCTGCTGTCTCGCTGAATTCCCCCTGCAGTTTTAATTGAATATCATGTTCTTCTTCACTTCCTGCCCTAAACAGAACAACAGCTGCCACTTACCCTCCTGAGCCGGCTGGCGGTACTTCAGTGGTGGGTGAAGTTATCCTGGGATATAAAGTGGGATAAAAGGGCCCATCCAAACGGAAGACATTCACCAAGGTATAAAAGGGATGCCCGACTTCACTGCTCTCCCTGACTTTCAAATGACATGGTATCGGCCCCAAGGCTAGAGGGAAAACGCAAGGGAGGGTGAGTACTGAGTTAGGAGGAGGGGATTCTGTGGGAAAAAAAAAAAAAAAGATATATGCATAATTGACCAAACTTCTGGGCTCAACCAAGGGAGCCATGCTGTGGGTGAGAAGTGCAGATGTAGTGGGTAGACCTGTCCTGGTTCCTTTCTCGAGGATGCTGCTCTCGGACTCAGCAGGGTTTAAAAAACAAGAGAACTAAGGTCCCGGGCACCCTACTCCACCTGATGTAAGTTTCCTGGCAGTGGTTCTCAATCTTTGGCTGGACTGGGATGACCTGGGGAGTTTGGGTAAAGCCATTTCCGGCCCTGACCTGGGAGGTCACAGCTTTGGAGAATCTGTGATTGACTTGGCGCGACACCTTGAGACCCAGCCGTGGTCATCAATATGCCTTTGTCCCTCCTTGGGTCCTGTGTGCCATCCAAGGAGCCGGGCTTGGTGGCTGCGGCTGTTGAAATGACAGCCCTGCCCCAGGAAGGCCAGGCTGGGCTCTGCACCCTCCCCCCCCAAGGCACTTGCCCCCGCCTGTCTGCAGGTGGAGTGAGGTTCCCGGTTACACTGCCTTGAACGGGGGATCAGGAGGGAGGAGAAATCTGAGCAGTTAGGTCCAGGCCAGGAGGAAATTGAAAAACTTCCCAACCAAAACGTTTACTTCCCGAAGAGATAAAAAGCAGCTCAGGGCCATAAATCTGTGCCAACGCCCAGGACCCAGAGGTCAGGCCCGCGCCCTGCGGGGTGAGGGGTGATACGCGCTGGCTGCTGGCTTTGGGCGACGCCACAGCGTCTGGCCACCCGGGTGCGAGCGTCCCCAGGAACACAGGTCACAGGAGCCAATCGGGTGCCAGCAAATACCCCGGACGCAGGGGCCTTGGCTCACCGGAAACCCAGCCCCAAGCCCCAGAGGGGCCCTGAATGGGGCAAAGGGGAGTCAGAGAGGCTGCCCGACTCACCCTCGGGCACCCACGAAAACGCCAGGAAGTCATGAATTTTGTGCCACTGTGAGGACGGAATGATGACTCAGGAGGCCTTTGGCTTCCATTTACAGAGACCTATTTTCAACACGTCCACCTACCCGCTCTGGGTAGCTTTCCGCTGCTCCCACACATTCCCGTCTCAGCCATTCCAGTGTTGTGAAAACCTGCGGAGGATCAAGGAAACGTTTTATGCTTTACGTTTATAAAAAGGATGTATTTCTATGTTTTCCCACCCCACCCTTAAGATGTGAGGAAGAATACTTAGTAGGGACGAGGTCATTTCCAAGGGCAAAAGATGGGTGTGCTGCTATTCCATTTTAATCTAGTTTAATCCCTTTCCATGGCTAGAGAATGGGGCAGATAATTATCCTGCGGTGTGCTGGGAAAGGGTAGAGAAGTTCTACAGAATCTGAATTGAAAATAAAGCATGTTGCCCTCAGGGTGGCATGGCTGTGTAGTGTAAGTCCTCTTTACTTTACTTTCTTCTGTCCATTCTATACTTGTCATTGCATCCAATAAGTAGATCATGACCTTAAACTGCCTGGGAAAAACCTTCAGCCCTGCACCGTTCAAAGACAGCAAAAGATAATCACAATAGTCTTGTGCTATTGTTTGCAATAGAAGCAGGAACTCAACATAAAAACCAGTAGAAGTTTGATGGGAATGTTTTGCAAAGATACAAGTAAGCATTTAGAAAATAGACATGGCCATTCAGCCAACAGCTTGCTCTCCACAGATTCATCTCCCAGGATCTCTCCCCGCTGACATGCTGATGAAAAAAACAAATTAGGACATAGAGCAGCAGCAAGGTGCAGAAAGCAGGCCCAGAGTCTGGGCCTGGCCTGCCTGGTTCTAGCCCTGCACCAACTGGGTCTCTCTTGGGCAAGACACCCCATCTCTCTGGCCTCTGCTCACCTCCTCATATTTGTGTTTTCTTTTTGCTTTTGATTGTAAAAAATGCATAAAGTAAAACTCCCTCTTAATTTTTAAGTGTTCAGTAGTGTTGTTAACTACATGTCATGTGCATTACAGTGCAAAAGATGACTAGACTTTCTCATCTTGCATGACTGAAACCCTATACCTTTGAGAAGGACTTACCATGCCGACTTCCCACCCCACCCCCCATCCCCTCATTCAACTTTGTGTGTCAATGTGTTCAGTTACTTTAGGTATCTCATGTACGTGGAATCACACAGTATTTGTCTTTTTGCATCTGTGTATTTCTTTTAGCACAATGCTCTCAAGGTCATCCATGGTGTAGGGTATGCCAAAATTGCCTTCTTGTTAATGATTCAATTGGTATTTCACTGTATGCATATACCTCATTTTCTTTATCCATTCATCTGCCAATGAACATTGAGGTGTCTTCCACATCTTGGTTGTTGTGAAATAGGGGTGCGATATCTTTTCAAACTGCTATTTTCAATCCCCTGGGCTATATTCTCAAAAGTGAAAATGCTGGATCATATGGTAGTTCTCTTTTAAAGTCTGAGAAACCTCTATACTATTTTCTATAACGACAGTTCAACAGTGTGCAAAAGTTGCAATTTCTTCACGTACTCCCCAACACTTTTATTTTCTGTTTTTTTTGTGTGTTTTTTTTTGATAGTGCTCACCTGTCTGGGCATAAGATGACCGTGTGTGCTTGTAAACTGCATTGCCTTGATGATAAATAATATTGACCATCTTTTTCCTATGTTTGTTGGCCATTTTCCTGTTTTCTTTCAAAAAAATATTTAAGCCCTTTACCATTTTAAAATCAGGTTATTTGGGTTTTTAAAAAATATGTTTTCAAGTAATGAGTATCCTTTTATATTCTGGATATTAACCCTTTGTCCAACATTGAGTTTGCAAATATTTTCTCCTATTATCTTTCTACATTGTTCCTTATTTCCTTTGCTGCACAAAAGTTTTTAAGTTTGATGTATTCCATCTGGTTGTTGTTGTTATTTATTTATTTATTTTGCTTTTGTTACCCTGTTTATTGGGTGACATATCTAATAAATCATTGCCAAATCCAATGCCATGAAGTTTCCCCCCTCTGTTAGCGGTAGAGGTTTTTCATCTCTGGCTTCACTTATGTTGACATACTTTCCTTCTATTCCTGGTCTGCTTACTGTTTTTACCATGCCAGAATTTTGAATTATATTAAATTTTTTTCTGCATCAAGACAATCATTTGATTGTTGTTCTTCATTCTATGAATGTGGCATATTGCATCTATTAGATTTGCATACTGTGCCATTCTAACATCTGCGGGATAAATTCTACTTGGTTGTGATGATTTACATGCTTGAGCAATTTATAACATAGTTCCCACCTGTACCATGAAATGTGTGGAGGAATATCACTTTTCTTAGGTGCCTTCAATATATTCATATTTTCATCACACCAACCACAGCAGGTGGAGAATTGTGACTCTCCCGCTAGAAAGCTAAAACTTGGGGTTACCATAGCAGTTGTGCTGATACTGATTCTATCCAGATGGCCTCTGCACCCCCTGAACTGGAAAGACCTAAGAATGAACTGGAAGGAGATCATGCACACTAATTCTCTACATAAAAATCATGCAGTTGTGAGAATTTCTTGGAGAAATGTGTATTGTTGGTGTTTTCCAAAGTTGCAAAATACTAACATTTACTTAGAGACTTATTAGTAGCGAAAAGAAACATGCCCAAGGTTGGATTTGAGATCACTCTAGCAGCAGCTTTGGAGCAGTCTGTTCACACAGTAGGGTGTCTGAATGGGGGGGGGGCAACAGTTAACTCTTCTTATGGAAAACTAATTTTGTACTCAAGGGCTAGTTTAAACAAGTCAGAATACAAGAGGCCGTGGGTGCACAGGATGTATTGGCCTCCAACTGGATTTGTGTAAATTGCTGCTGCTGTCACTATAGATTGCTCTCCCAGCTACAATCAGTGTGGATGGTTTGCAAGGTGCGATGCTAGTGTAGAATGACATGTCCAAAGCAGTTCATCTCCGCTACTTTGGATTGAACTCTCATTGTCAGAGGCAAAATCAAAAATAGAAATTGTGGCTTGGGGTTGAGATAGTTCAGAACACACTGTAGAGGCAGAGAGGAGAGTTTGGTTATTTCTCCAGGCTCCCAAGTCCCCATCAAAACTATGTAGATACAGACCATGCACACACAAGCATATCTGCCCCATAATCATTCTCCTGATTCTAGTTACTCCAATTTCCTCTAAGCAGCATAAGTCAGGGAATGAAGAACAACCCCACCCCCCAACAAGCAAGGAAAACATCAGCTATCAGAACCGAAATTTCATCAAAGAATGAAAAAAGTAAAGATCTATACCAACAAAATGAAGCAAACTGATGTAATGTCCATAGTTGTCAATTAATCAATAACCTAGCATATCTAGCAGATCTGATATGCTCCTGTGGCCTCCCCAAGGCCTTCTGGAACAGGCACTTAGAAATAACCCAGACCTATATGGCTGTTTCAGTTTTCAATCATCCTCTTAGTCACAGCCAATAAAAAATATAAACAAGATAGAGCTAAGTAAAGAATAAACAGAAGTCTATGGAGAGGTCTGAGCATAGAACCTCAACTAATCAATCCATTAGTAAATATTTATTTAGAACCTAGTATATGCTGTGAATGTCTATGACCTATTGCCAGTGTAATAGTATCTCTCTTTTTGTGTCTGTTTTCTCAGCTGCAAGTTGGGAATAATAATGATATCTACTTGGAAAGATGGCTGGGAGTGTTAAATGAAATTAACACATTAAAAGCATTTAGAAAGGTGTCTGACAGGTTGTGATGATGCAATCAACAACAGGGAAGAAAATGAATCACAAGCACACAGAAACTGAACAATAATAAAGACATCAATACAAGAGCTATTGCAAGGCAGCACACTGGTAATTGCCAGACAGTGATTCTCGCCCCTGAATGTCAAAACCAAGGGCAAAGAAAAGCCGGAGGAGTTTGGTTTCTCTCACTAGCCAACCTCCTGCCTTTGCATGTGTCTTAGAAGCTGCAAACTGTGTCCCTCCAGAGACACCATGGATCATTGTGGGCTTTTAGAAAAGGACCTGGAGCTGCTTCTTAGCATGGAGGTGTTGCTGCGGACAGCTGGCAAGCACAGCTGTGGTGCCAGACTACCCAAGTTCAAATCCTAACACTGGCACCTGTAGGTTCCTGGGGAAGTTATTTAACTCTTCTTTCCGTACACAACATGCAGTTTCCTTTTATGTAAATAAGGAATAATAGTATCATTTCTTAGGTTGACATGAGGGTTAAATGAAAGAGTTCACATAATGTTTATAATAGACTACCTGTCATATACAAATTAAATTGTTCACCTAAATTGAATACTAAACCATCTGTTTCTTCAAAATCCCTAAAGGAAAGAAATCCAAAGCCGCTCTGGTATTCAAACCTCCTCTTGTTAGGAAATCCTCCCTGCTCATATCATTTGAGGGGACCAGCAGAGTTTTTTATAAACTAATTCATTTCACAGGTGAAAGAACTGAAGCCTGGAAAATCTCAGCAACATGCCTGGTCACAGAGCCTGTAGTGACAGAGCTGGGACTGACCCCCAACTCTTCTGACACTCAGATCCAACAAAAGTCGCATCTGTTCCTCCCCTTTGCAGGAGGTCCTCTTGTTCCCACACTTGCTGTCACAGAGACCCTTTGGCCTGTGATCCCACCTCACAGGCAGGGCCTTTCAAGCCTTCTGGGACTGGGGCCTGATGGGACACAAAACACACGGCACCCCTTTTCCCCATGGGGGCTCCTGGCAACTTGTGAAATAAAACAACTTGTGAAATAAAAATGGCAAACACCATTTTTATCACTGATAAAAGGTAAGCTAGAGAACGCAGCTGAGTAGGAGACTCAGGAAGAGGCCTGTCAGCTGACTCCTTGACTAGTGGTGGAGAAGAAGACATGGATTTCTCCCCACTTTTACTTGTTGGAGAAAACCAACAATTAGTACCAATTAATTAATAACAATATCACGAGAATCCAACAACTGCTAATGATCACATTGGTTTCAGGTCCTTTTGTGAGTTCTTAGCAACACCCTCTACCTTAACAATCCTCTTACTTTATTCTACTTTTTTGCCTTCTTGCTTCTTTCCTCAATTCCAGTTCTGTCATACGACCTCAAAGAAAAGGACTTTAAAATTATTTATTGAACACTTACTTTGAACATTTCATATGCAGTGTTTAGTTTAATCCTCAATTATATACCTTCATCATGATCCCACCTGAAAAAAGGTGAATCTTGGAGAGGTTAGGAAATCACTGTCGCACAGCCAGTAGGTGCTAAAGCTGAGATTTCAAAAGTTTAGACTCAAGAGTTGACTTTTCAGCAGACAACTTTACATACTATTTGAAAGAGGCTAATAACTATTGACATTTCATGTTCTTATGCCAGATGGCTTCACTGAGGGGGGTTAGAAAACAATCAGAATGACCTGTGATCACCTTCTCCTTTCAAGCCCGCCTTCTCTTTAAACGGGAGAACTCTTCTTCCCTGTGAGTAAAGTCTACTTCTGCTCTCCAGCAAACTTTACCTGTAGTTAGATGGCACTGGGAGGTGAGTGGTAGGCAAGATGGAAATGAAGCCACGGGGTGTTGGGAGGCAAATGAGGACTATTTGGATGAGCTTCACTTGACTGTTTGAACTCCAAAGCAGGAATGCTCCCCTGGTTCTACAGATGCCCTCCCACTGGCCTTCGATGATTTCTTTTCTCTTTGAGGTTTCTTGCCTAGAATTTAAACTGATGTTCCTTAGATCAAGAGGCATTGTTCACTATAGGCCTGCAGCCCCTTCCCATTAACTGCCTCAAAGAAACTTTCATGAGCTTCACACTTCCTTTATCCTCTTCTGTGAAAGAACGCGTGCTATTAGAATTCTATTTCTCAGTGTCCTCTGTTCCTAAGTCTGACTCTCAGAGCACACACTGCATTCAGTCCTGGGCATCCTGCAGTGAGTTCAGAGGAGCGTGTTCCTGATAAGGAACAGGTGTGAAGTCAGTTCAAGGACTACAGTGGGAAAGTCAAGCAGAGAGCACAGTTCCCAATTATGGCCTGTGCTGAAAACATAGCCATGGCAATTAAAATGTAAAAGGAGAAATTGGAAAGCGAAAGTTGAACTCTGTGTTAGACAGCCATTGCTGTGTAGTAGTAGATGTTTAATAGAAAGATAAATTAATCAGTGACTGGGGCAGGAGGAGGGGATGGAGCTTGATTTCTGTAGTAAAATAGGTTATTAAATACATAATTAAAATTAAATAAAACAGTGTTGGGTAAATAGTACATTGGACATAGCTAAAGAGAAAATTTGTGAGTTAGAAGATGGCTCCAAAGATAGTTAACTAACACAGCTCAGAAAGATAAAAAAAAAAAAAAAATGTGAAAGAGCTGAAAAGACGGAGATGATAGATTGAGAGGTCCTAACACTTATCTAATTATTTCAGCAAGAGAAAAAGAGTAGGTGTGGGGCAAATAATGACTTGAAGAAATAAAGACTGAGACATTTTAAGAACCAAAGGTCATATGGAAAGCTGCTCAGATGGAAAGTCCTCAAATGGAAAGCTCATACACGAAGCATTAACAACAACAACAAAAAAAACCAAACAGATTGTCCTCATGGGAAAGTTGAATGACACCAAAGAAAAAGAGAAAACTCAAACTATGTTGGGTTAGGGGAGTGTGATAAGAACTGGTCTTCTAAAAAGATGCATTTTGAAAGAAGAGTTAGGCCCTCCTTGTTGCTGCTAAGGGGTTAAAACAGCACTGCAAGCTAGCTGCAGCCACTTCAGTGGGTGTTCCAGCCCCAGTCCCGGACCTGATTCACCACATGGCTCGGCAGACCTCTCCTGACCCACCTGCTGCTCCCCTCAACAGTGTACTTGTTGACCTGCCTGTTCTGCTCCCCACACCGTCTCTGGTGAATCCTCTCACTGCTCTTGCACCTCTGGTCTGCACCCCAGTTCTGTGTGCATAAATAAATAAATCTTTAAAAAAAAATAACCTAGTCACAGCTTAGAAGATAACAGTCCCACAAAGGAATGAACCCCTCCCCCAAAGAACACAGTATCAGTGCCATTTCTGCCCTGGCAAAAGGCAGCTCTCCTGCCTGCCTGTGGCTCTGCAGATGTCTCTCTTTTTCTCTTCCTTCTCCTGATAAACCTGTCCATTTAAACTTAACCTTCACTGCCTGTGTCTGTGCAAATGTCTTGCCTCCTGGGTAAACTTGCCATGTTCCACTGAAAGGCAAACTCTGATGAAACTTTTTTCAGAGGTAACTTACCCAAGCTCCAAAATGCCATCAATGTCAACAAGCTGTGGAACTCAAGAAGCTATGATGGGAGGGGGTGGTAATGAGAGCCAACACAAGGAAGCGCTGGAAGCCTGGTTTTTCAGAGGACCATCATGGTGTGGGAATGGGGGGAGTTGGTCCTGCTGTTGACCTTGAAAGGTGTGTGGGGGGGGGGGAGGTTATGGTCCAGAAGGGTGGTTTAGGAATTCTTTTCTAACCTGGATTATAACAGGGTGGTCCCTAAGAAAAGGGGAAGTTCCAGGTTCCCCACCCCACCCAGAAGTGGAGTGAAGCTGAGCAGAGAAAAGGAGAGAAGGAATCAGAGAAGGAAGCAGGGTGGAGAGCCAGAAGGAGACTGAGGAAGCCACATGGAACAGCAAACATGTGATGAAGAAACCAGGCTTGTTTGGCCCTGGACTGGTTAAGGCAGATGTGGGTGAGAGACCGTTGGGGGGGTGATGATGGCAGTATTTATATTGATTCTGATTTTGCTCTTTTCCTCCCAGACTTGTCTGGCCATTTCTGACCCTTTTCTTTGGGTCCCGACCAGAAGGTGTTTTAGCCCTGTGGCGGGCTGTCAGGTCTTGCTTTGGGCCAATCCCTGTGGGTGGACTTTTGCCCACCAGGGGATGGGTAACTTCAGGTGTTCGATTTAGAAATTATATTCTTTGTCTTCGTATTGTATACTCAACTGTATTAAAGTTCCTTTTCATTAAAGTCTGACATGTTTTGTCTTGATGCGGCGGATGGCAGAACCTACGTAGAACAGGCAGGCTTGGGGGTTCAGGGGTGCCCCTCTCTCCCTGCCCTGTAACGGGACCAGTGGAGCTGATGCTGCTGAAACTGGGACCAAGGAGCCACAAACAAAAGCTCACTGCTAGCAAATCTAAAAATACCACATCCTCGCTCGTATTTTTTTTTTTCTTCCTCTTTTGGTCTCTCACTTTTCTTTTCACCCTCCATCTTAGCTTCTTCCTCCCCTGATGCTCCTTTCTGGCCACCCCTAGACTCACTAGCTCCTCCTCCCTGCCCATCTGCACCCCAGGGAATGAATCTCTTACCACCAGCTGGGTGGGCCAAAACCTTGCTGGCACTCCTGCTGTTCAGGTACAGGTTGGCAGCAGCTCCAACGGGCTCCCACCCCCTTGACTCAGTTCTTTCAAATGCCAATTAACAGGTGTCAGAAATGCTGGCCCTGAGGAAGAGACCCATGTCTGCATAACAACCCAACTATTTTGGCTATCCAATCCGTGAGCATAAATATCGTGGTGTTTGAGCCCTTGGGGCCTGTGGAGTTTACAAGTATGCTGTCAAGATCTCTTCATTGGGCTAGTGCTTGAAGTGCTGCCAGAAAGCCAGGGGACTCCTGTGCTTTTATGTGTTCCCAAGCGCAGTCCGCTCTGGCTCCAGGAGGAGCCCTCTGGGGACCAAGTGTCGGTGTGAATCTCAAACAGCAAGCTGACATTCCGGTTGGGAGTGTGACAGTGCATGCTTGGGTGATGATGCCAGGGCGGCAGGTGACACGGGGTCTACCGCAGAGGGGGAGAGTCACTGCCGTGGCTTCCAGTTACATGTCCTCAGAGCTCTGAGGATGGAATCAGGGTCGGGAACTATTATAAAATGTGGCTACAAAATCCGATGAACTGAGCAGACGGAGGCCACTGAGCTGAGGTGTGGGGAGCACAGGGAACCATGGTGTTCCCCAAAATGGCACGCACATGGAGATAATGCTCATTTAGGATTACTGACAGTGCAAGACAGAGAGACAGACAACTGTGAAATGCACTCGTGCGAGCGCGCACACGCAGTCTGTCAGGCTCAGGGAAAGGAGAGGTCTCCACACCGTGTGCTCTAGAAGGCTCCGAAGAACTTCCTTCAGGGTGTTCTCCCCTCCGCCCCGGTCTCATGCCAGCCACCGAGGTTCTAACTCAGGATAAACATCTAAAAACAGAGTGACTGCCAGAGAGGGAAAAAAGAGGAGACGGTGGAATGGGATGGGGTGGAGCATGGAGACAGGAAGAGCTCAAAAGATTCTCAAGTTGGGTGACTACCAAGGTTGGCTTGTCCCGAGGGCAGTGCCCCCCTCCCCCCCTGTCTCCGTGGGGCGAGACGGTGTAATGTCTGCTGCTGCCGATGGAGGCAGCATTTCCCCCGCCTTTCCTTAGACTGCAGGCTCTGCTCAGCGTTCAGACGTGGAAGAGCTCCTGCAAACTTAGTCCTAACATTGATTCTACCCCCATAAGAATCAAAGGGCAGGAACAAACTTTGCCGCATCTGCTTTGCGATCAGTGCAACAATTTGGAAAACTCCCATTAGGGGCCTGATCTGGGCTGCTGATGTGTCCCCATGGGATCAACGAGGATCTACAACCTCCAGTGACAAAGGCTTTCCCGAGTTCTCTAGCTCTTTCAGTACCTGGAATGTTAGGATTTTACATTTGCATCGATCAAGCCCAGAGAGGGTCGATGGAACTTACAAGGTCCACACATCTTTGGTGACAAGCCCAGATCGCTGTCTCATAAATTTGGGGGTACAGTATTCCTACTTCTCTCAGTTTGGAAAACATCCCTGCCGGGCAACTCCCCACCCTGTCAACTAATCAAGATAAGTTACTGTAAGTAAATTTACCCTCCTCTGAGGCAGACTGGATTCTCTTAAGAGAGCCTTTATTCTTTGCTCCAGGGTATTGACCCAGCTTTCCGGGTCTCTGTGAAGCTCCCTGTGCCTCAGGCCCCTGACAATTATAGGAGAAAACAGAATGCACACCCAGACCAGCCCCCACAAACTGCCCTCAGAAATGCCCTCAAATGTCAGGACTTGGAATAGGTCACCTGCCCCTCAGCGAAAGCCTGGAGAGATGAAATAGGAAGCTTTCAGAGGGATGAGATGAATTCACTTGAAAGAAATTTTGTCGGATGAACACAGAAAACAAGTCATTTCACCCAACACACAAAAAAACAACACGTGAAAACTTATTTCTCTGCTCCTGGGTGGCCTGGGACACTGAGCTGTAAAATCAGAAGGAGGTGCGGGCGTTAAAGGCTGTTGGTGGGGTCATTTTTATGGCACCATGCTTAGCCCCAAGTTTAGCCAAGAGCAGTGCTGAATCTTTGCCCTTTTCTAGGAGGGCCACTCTGGGCAGACATTTCGCTGATCATAATCACTTTTACATGTAACTGGACCTTAATTCATTTGGTAGGATGAGCTACGGAAGAGCGGCACAGATTAGAGAGCTATGTCTGTAACTGACGAAATCTGCGCCTGGCGTGCATTTGTGGGGAAATTAAAAATAAAATGAAGCTCATCTGAAAAATGCGTGGACTGGAATTAGCCGTCTCCTGACTGGTCACGCATGGAACTTGTCGGTGATGTCCAGGACAGAAAAGTGAGACCTGGGCGGCAGATCGGGCCGCCCTGCCGCCAGGCTCTCAGGAGCCTGTCATAATTTATAACGGATTATCTTAGGAAATAGACGAGGACTGCTTGTGTTCAGAAGCCAGGAAAGGTTACTTTGGTTTTAAGCAAAACAAACAGAAGAGAAAACATTTCTCAGAAATGTATGACCTATTGTTACTTACTCCACATGATATTTAATGCTTTCACTCGGTTTGAATTAACTCATCAAATCCTGGCAATGGTTGGTGACATTTGGAAGGAGCTGATTTTAGCCAGCCAGGTAAATGTTGTACCTCTCTAGCCCAGGGGTTGGGGCTTCTACTTTTCTTCTTTGCATAAAGGCTCCAAATGTATTGGAGTTTTTACAATTCATACTTTAAATTTCAGAAGCTTGCAGTTTACACACACACAACTTTTGACACTATCCTTGAGGCTCGAGTCACTTGATTTCATCAGAATTACTATAGATGAAATAAGTTTAGTTGCAATGATAAATTCACCAGCATTTGTTGACTCGGGACAGTTACACAAATTCCACTGTTTCTTTTCACAAGAACACTTGAAGTACCCTCATTCTGCTTGTTTTATTGATGAGGCAGTAATGGGACTTTACTTGGCAAGATCAACTATGCTTTAAAGGCCTCGCTGGACGTAGAGGCTGGATCACTGTGACTTCAGGCCTGGGTCTGCGCACCCAATCACGGTGGAGCCAGAACCCTTTGCAGTATGCACTGATAGCAGATGTACTTTGACGCAGGGCCTATTCCAGCTCAACCCCTCGCTCACCTGTCTTAGTCCACAAACCCAGGCTTCTTTCCCTGGAACAATTATGGGGTGGAGGTGGGGGGGGGGGAATGCATTTCAAACTTGCTAAGGTAATAGCAATGAAACAACTCACTTTCTAGTGTCAGTCGAGTTTCTCTGCCTTGGTAAAAGTCTAATAGAGTGTTTTACAAGGATGACAAAGACATAATGAAAGCCAAGCTTATGCACAAAGCCTCCTTGAAAGCTTGGTATTTAATGACTTTGCATTGTTCTTCAATAACAATCACCTTTTTTTAATGCACTGGGGTAAAGGCACAGACTCTCAAGCATACTTGCTCTTCAGTCACATTCTGTATAAACACAGTCTCTAGTCTTCATGCGGAGAAATGCATCTCAATTATGCTGCAGCAAGAAAGATCAAGAGGCAGCTGTTTCTCCCAAAATGCATCCAAACATTGAGTGTCTCAGAAACAAGAGCTGAGCATTCATTTCTAAGGTTATGCCCGGATGGGAAATTGTCACTACTGCCCTACATGACCCCTCTATGTCACACAGCAGTGAACTACTTCTGTGCTGATGTGACTCTTTGGGGACTCTTCATCGCGTCTATAGAAAGGAAGAAGTAGGGTCATCTGCTGTGAGAGATGTCCAAGAAACCCATCCCAAAGAACTTTTACTCTTGCCTAATAGATGCCCAAGTCCTGCAGTTGGAGTGAAAGGAACAGAGAATAAAGGATGAACAGGCACCTACTATGTTCCAGGCACGGCACTAGGCACAGCCTCAAATCCCCTAATCCTCATCACAACCCTCTGAGGTACTATTCCCTTTTTAGAGGAGAGGAAATTGAAACTAAGAGAGGTTAGGTTACTTGCCAAATATTACATAACCAGCAGGCAGCCTAAGAGTCAACTCCACGTGTATGGGCTCCCAAATTGAACTTTTGTCTCCTGACAAAATATGACTGTCATGGGAACAGGGAGGGGGTGGGGGGCGGTGCGGGGGGCTTGAGGAAACCTATCAGTCATTCTCACTTTTGTGTCACGAGTTTATCCTATCCTTTCCTGGGAGAAAATTTTACTTTAAAAGCCTAAAGGTTCTAGATTCCACAAAGGGGAAGAACATAAGAGCTAGAGGATGGTGACAAAGACACCTCTAGCAACTCCCCAATTTTCCCAGGACCTGAATATCCTTAGCAGTCTTAACAGAGGCGGAAAAAGGAGGGGACCGGGATTATAAAATACAGTATCTTTAATACTCATTGTGAAAAGAGAGCAAAGAACAGAAACCCTGCTATGTTCCAACAGAACGATGTTGAGAAGGGAGACGGGGGATTATTTTTAATTTACTTTAGCCTCAGTCAAGATGCAAAAGCAGCTGGCCTAGTTAGGTCACAGCATAGACTCGGATCTGCAGGGACTCTGGGTTGAGTTGATCTGGGAATTATTCCTCCTGGTCCTGTTCTACTATACAATCTGCTCAGTTTCACTTTGGGGGCTCTGGGAATGTGGCATTGTGCGTTGGGACAGAGGTTGCCACTGGCTTTCTCATGCCCAGGCTTTATGGTCCCCATCATCTTTCTTACCCTCTCTGCTTCTTCATTTGTGAAATGAAAGTCACCTTACTTACTGCATTCTCAATGTGAGAATTCAATAGGATCATATTCAGATAGCACACAGATGGTGAATCAGGTTGTCCAAGCATCCATGATTAACTCACACAGGAAATTTTTGATCTGAAAGCTTTGAAACCAAGTGAACTTTCAGCATGGCCACAGTGCAGATGGAAGGATGATAAAGAGAAACTGAAGCTCCAAGGTTAAGTTCCTTTTCCCAAGAGCCACACAGTTTGACATTCCACATCTAAGATATATTTCTTTGACTGCTGCCCCAAAAACCCTTTAGTTAATTCCTTCAGTGGGTGGCACATTAAATTG
Organism: Condylura cristata; assembly: GCF_000260355.1. NCBI lineage: Eukaryota > Metazoa > Chordata > Mammalia > Eulipotyphla > Talpidae > Condylura > Condylura cristata. Next base: position 17,493,097 of record NW_004567108.1, on the reverse strand, counting down.
GTAGCTACTTACTACTCCAGTGCCCATTAGAATTTTCTGGGAATTTTTATTAAATACTGACATTTCCCCCTACCTCCCCTCCCCATTAGATTCTCTGGGAGGTTCCAGGAATTAAAATAAAAATTCTTGACAAGTGTTTCTAAACTGTCAGGTATGTATTCTCAGTTGAGATTCCCTGAATTTAATTATTTTACTCCATTAGAATGTTAGGGTCAGGAGACCAAGAAATATAGTCTGGTATCCCCAAAGTTTCTCATTGCATTTGGGACAACAATAGTTAAGTTTATTGTTGCTGTTGTTGAAAATAAAGATGTTAAAGACACTGAAATCCACTTAACTGAGATCCAGAGGGGAAGGATAGGGAGCTATATGGCAAAAACGGTGGTGGTGGTGGTGGGGAAATCCCTAGGTTATTAAGGAAGAGCAAATCATACAGAAAATTCAGCCACCAAATACTCTAATAAATTTTCTAACAGGAAAGGTCAAATCTCTTGGAAGAGCAGATACTATATTAGGACTGAAAAAGAAAAGACAATGTTTCTTCCAAGTTTTAGAACTCCTATGTTTATAGCAATACTATTTATAATAGCGAAGATATGGACACAAACGTAAGTGCTTAAAAACAGTTGAGCAGATCAAGATGTATATATATACACACACGGTGGAATACTATTCAGTCATCAAAAAGGATAAATTCATGCCATTTCAGCAACACATGGAGCTAGCAGGGATTTTGCTAAGGAAAATAAGCCAAAAGATGAAAGATAAATACCAGATAGTTTCATGTATGTGTGTAATATAGAGAAACCAAGCAAGCAGTCAGACAAAGGCAAATATTAAAACCAACCCTTGAAAGCTGACCAGGGACATGAGGTATGCAGAGGGAGAAGAGGACAGCAGAAGGGGGAAGCTCAGTGAACTCTGGTGGAGGACTGTAGGTGCCTTGGTGACCACATCTGAAAGGAGAAATCCTACACTATCAAAATATTAACACCAATGTAAAAACAATGGTACTTCACTATAATAGATAAGTAAATAATAATCAATAGTCTCAAGAGATATAATTTTCAATTCAGTATTTCAAAAAGCCCTCTTGGCAGTTGGAAGAAATAGAAACCACGTACTCTACAATCAGACTTCTGGCACCAAATCCCACCTTTAACATTTATTATCTACAGAGATTAAAGTTTGTTTTTCCTTTTTTTAAAGTCTCTCTTGTCCTCGGTTTCTACATTGTTTTAAGGCTCTCAGGATTATGATGGATATGACGTAGATTTACAGGAACACAGTTGGTAATTAATGTATGTTTCCTCCCTCTTTCCCTCCATTCTTTCCTGGAAAAAAAAGTTTAATTCTTTATTCTGGTGATCATCAACTTCTCAAAAATGACAAATTAGGTTAGTGACTCCTGTATTTCTGAAAGCTAGTTAATGGGGACTGTTAAGGAATGGTGAGGTGAGGTGAGTGCATGAATCCTCAGAAATGCAAGAAAGGAAAGATTAACACAAGAAAGGTCAAGTCCACTGAAAATTGGTGACCACAGGAATAATCAGCTGGAGGCTATGCTCTTCTTACAAAAAATGGGGAAGATTTCTTTCTTTCTCTGCTGTTTGGAATAAGGTAGACAATATTTCAATTATCTCCTTTGTTAATGGATCAACTGTGAAACAATTCAGCCCTGGTAACATTTTAATAGAAAATTTTAATTACTTCCTAATATCCTCATAGTAAACCTACTGTACAAGTTTTTTCATTTAGTCTTGGGTTAGTTTGGATACTTCATATTTTTCTAAAACTCTTTCAATTTATAGGCCTTTTAGATCTGCATCATTATAATTTTGTAATGGTTGCTCTGCGAATTAAGATGCATATTATTAATATTTCACAGTCTCCTTAGAGTTACCGTATTATATGTTATGACTGTATAGGTCACTTCCCTGGCGCTGAAAGGAGCTAGAGTGGTCACATGTAATTCATTTTACATATGTTACTTCTCAAAAGAATTTTTGCCTTAACATGTTAGATATTATAAAGAAACTGGGAAAAATATATATTTATCGAGATATTTAGTTTCTTATATTCCCCCATTTATTGCTGGCGGTTCATATTTGTCTGTGGTGTTGTTTTCCTCTAGTCTACTGAACTTCCTTTAGTTCATTCTTATAACAAGGTCTACTGATGACAAACTCCTTTAATTTTCTTTGGTCTGAAAAAATTATTTTGCCCTCACTCAAAAAGGATATTATTTCTAACTGCCCAGACAGGTATTTTTGCCCTTTTGTTTTCTTTCTGCTTTTTAAAGATGTTCTGGTATAATGTTTTTACTCATGGTTTCTAATACGTCATTGTCAAGATCTTCTCTTCAGTTGTATTTGCAACACATAATAAGAGTAACTCCAAGGAGACTTTGAATATTAATATTTTAGTTTAGTTTGGTGCATGGTTTTCTTTATATTTATCTACTTGGGATTAGCCAAGTTTTTTGAATATGTAAATGTTTGGCTTTAGTCAAATTGGGGAAATCTGACAATCATTCATTTTTCAAATATTCTTTTCAGAATATTTCAAATATTCTTTTTTCAGCCCTATTCCTTCTCTACCCTCTTTATGAGGTTCCATTTACACATATGTTATACCTTTGTCCCCGAAGGTATTGGGGTTTAATTAATTTTCTGCTCAGTTTTTTTCCCTCTACATTCTTCAGATTTGATTATTTGTATACATTTATCATTAAATTCATTGGTTCTTTTCTTTGTCATTCTCATTCTGCTCTAAGGACCAGTCATTCATTAAGCTTTAAAATGTTCAGATATTGTAGTCTTGATTCTTTTCAATAGTTTCTGTTTCCCTACCAAAATATCCTATATTTCCATTAATTTTGAACATATTTTCCTTCATATCATGGAACATATTTACAACAGCTGCTTTAAATCTCCAATTCCAACATCTGGACCACCTTAGGATCTCCCTTTCACTTAACAAATGGGTCCCATTTTCCTACTTTTTTGTATGTCAAGTACATTTGTATCTTGAAGGCTTATAATGTTAAGTTGTAGACACTCTACATTTAACTTTTTGTCTTAGCAGTAATTAACTTGGTTGGATTCAAACTTCAGATTTAATGTTTTCAACAGCACCTCAAATATCAGTTCTTTCTTTAAGCCTTACCTGGCCTCAGAGGCTGTCCTATGTGGTTGTTCAAGGGTTCAACCAGAGAACAGAGCAGAATGTACACCCAGAATTGGGAAGTCTCCATCTCTGGCTCTCTTAGAGTTTCTAACTTGTAGTTATTCTTGTAGACCCTGACCCCTCTGACTCTACAAGCAACCATTTTGAGAGTTTCTGCGTTTTTGCCTCCCTGTATGATATAGGCTAAAACCTGACCTCAGAAAGAAAAAGGGAACTCATCCCATGCTTTTGACTTTTTCTAAGTATCAATCAAGAATCTGCTTCCAGAATCTACCTTCCCAGTTACTTGAAACAGTTCAGTTTTTATTTTATCTATGGCTTACTGTTGTCTAGTCAAGAGGCAACTTTTCTATGCTATAAGTGAAATTAGACCATCTTTTTACTTTAGGTTTTCAGATTTATTTTCATGAGAGAATTGTCTCATAATTACTTTACTTGAATATGTATTACATATTATTTCATTTTTTTTAAGATTTATTTATGCATCCAGGACTGGGGTACAGGCCAGAAGTGCAGGGGCGGTTAGAGGATTCACCAGAGACAGAGTAGGGAGTAGAACAGGCAGACTGATGAAGTACACTGCTGAGGGGAGCAGTGGGCGGGTCAGGAGAGGTCTGCTGCGCCATGTGGGTCACCTCCAGGGTGGGGATCAAACTCATGCTGAAGTGTCTTTAGCTTCTTAGTGCTGTTCTTTAACCTGCTGTGCCACCAGGGAGGACCTATCATTTCATTCTTAACCTTTTAGTTCTATCTTTTTACCTTAAGTAGGCTAGAAGGAATTTTCTTTTTTCTTTTGTATATATTTTCAAAGAACTGCTTTTGGAAATAATTTTTGTCAAATTTTCTCTTTGTTTAGTTCACTTTACATCTTTGTAATTCTAGGAGGAAGAAATAAGACAGTTGTGCATTATAAGTCAGAACAAGGATATCCAAAAGGGAATTTTTTAATCTAAATTCATCTAAGACCAAGAAGCAAAAGTTTGCTCAGGAATATAAATCCATGGAAAAAAGGTATCAGAGGGAGAAGAGCCTGCTTACCCAATCCCAATGGTTTATTGGTTCTAGGTTATTTTATTTTCATCTTAGAACAATTTCTTTGTTTATTTATTTATTTAGTTCTGTACACATCTTGTTCTGAAAGCCCCACTTAAAGACATTTGTTGAAGCATTGATGACAACAAACTGGAATAATCCAGCATAGCTCTGACATCAAAAGGGAATAAGGATATAATCAATGAGAGTAGAGAATGGAAGTATTTCTCTGAGATAACGTAAATGGGCTGAGACAAGAGCATTTCCAAATGGAGCCTTGTCTAGGGAAATGACGGGGCAGTTACACATGTTGCAAAGAATTGTCCCCATAATGGAACTTTCCTCTAGGCTGATAAAATCCTTTCTTGCCTGACCTCTTACACAACCTGGATATTGTTATGTGACAATAATGGCCTATCAAAGGAAAGCTTAGTAATATGTATGAGCACAAGCCAGCTTCTGAGTTCTCCAGCTTGCCATTGTAATTCTAGGAGGAAAATATAACAAACAGTTGTACATTATAAAATAAGCTGGATAATATTCCAACTCAGGAGGAATAAGATATCGCTGGATTGGTCATTAGTCTGTCAAGTGTTCCCGATTGCAACAAACATCTGGGTCTCCTCTCCACCCTGTTTTAAGAAAGAAGTGTTCCCTGAGCTCCAGCCAAACTGGCTTATTCATGGTTTCTGGGACCTGCCCCTGGGTTCAGAGCATACTGGAATAAAACACAGAAGGGTATTAGGACATACTCTCATCTATCTGGATGATAGGTGAATCATGGGTGAATGATGGGTGAATGGACAAACTTTAGGTAATTGTATATTTGCATTGTCTCCAAGGTGTGAAGCTTTTCAAAAATAAGACTTGTGCTTTCTTCTCATTTTTGAGATGAAAGGCCATACCACTTAGCATGAAGTCTGGCACCCAGCAAGTCTCTGCTCAATCATTCTTTATTCCAACCCACTTAACTTTTTGCTTGTCATATACATGTTCATCTTTTAATTCATCATTTGTGTCATTATTATATGCAGAATAACTCCATCTCTCAGTTTCAAACTTCAGGAAGAAGACAAAGTTTGAGTTAATGGGCAGGCTGGATTCTCTAAAATCAAATAATAACTGTAACCATTGTGACATTTTCAGACTAATTGTGGAGGCAGGCTAATCACCCTCTCCTAAAGAGCTTCACTAATCTTAATTCCCAGAACTTGTGAATATATTAGGTTAAGGATGTGACTAAGTTAAGGACCTGGAGATGGAGAAATCACCCTGATTTTTCTGGGTGGTCTGATGCAATCACAAGAGTACTTACCGGGAGGAAGAGAGAGGAAAAGGAGTTACTCGGAGTTACTCACAGGGTGATAAAGTGTTAGAGTAACTCCACCATTGCTGAACTTGAACCCAGACATACAGGCACTTCTAGAAACTGGGAAAGGCAATGATATCAATTCTTCCCTAGAGCCCCTGGGATACAATTTACCAACATCTTGATTTAAGCTCATTAAAGCCCATTTCAGACATCTGTTCTCCAGCATTGAAAAATAATAAATTTGTATTATTTAACCACTATATGGTAATATATTACAGCAAGAATAGCAAATAAATATACTGATCTGGATGTTAATTTGTTTCCTGATTATACTGCACATTATTAACTGTGGTTGAGAGGAATATCTCATAGGTCAAAGATTCTGATAAGCATACCACTTAGTTTTCACAACTGCAATAATTTCCTTTTTGTCTTTATATTAGTACCAATTAATCTGTAGATGTAAAATCACCAGTAATGCCACATCTTACATAGAAGGTGCCAGCATAAATGTATTGGGTTTCAAGTGACCTAATCTAACTACTTTTCTCTACTTGTTTCAATCTTACAACTACAAGTTATAATTTATGAATTATAATTTTTTTCTGCAATGATGATAGTCCAATAATGTATTAATGAGCACAGTGTGAACCACCCCAATAAACAGAACAGATGCTGACCAATATGGTTGGCCAGTGCACATTAGGTGAAAGCCAGCTCTGGGTATCTTTAACATTATAGAGAGCACCTTTTGCCTATAGCTATGGATAAGTTCTAATAAAGTTATCTTTGTTATTTTGTAACACATACCATTTCCAATTCTCAATTAGAATCCATCATATACAGCACCACCTTGTACAGATCCTTGTGAGAACTTCCACTCAAACATGGTCCAAATGACTAAAGAAGTAAATTCCAGAACTCTGGAATTGCCACCAAGAAACTTTGAAGTAGAAAATAGAGAACCATGAGTTGTAGGAAGAAATGCATGTCAGTCATAGATGCTATAATGCAAAACTACCTGGGGGAATAAAAACCACAAGGAAACTAGGTTTCATCTGTCATATCAGGTTTTCAAAAATCAACATGAATAAAGATACGCATTTGGAAAGGAGTGGGGTGGTATTGGGCACTGGCTGGTGTCAATTCATGGGACACTTAGAGTCACTGACAGTGGGTAGAAATGTTTTTACCAATGATAAGAAAACTTATCAGTATTTAGGAGAAATCTCTAATCTGGGTCAAATGCTGAGTTTGGTCAATGTTGCTGCCGGATCTCACCCCAAACCCTGCACATGCTTTGAATACTTTCAAGGTCCTGGTATCTCCATACCATCCCTTAAATGTCTAAGACATCTCAATGATATAATTCACATGAACCTGAGCTTCACCAACTATGCTACTTGTCCCAAATGCTTTGTCATTTCCTTTTAGGTCATTAGAAATAGCAAAATATACAACTACTTTATGATTAGTTTCTTTCAAGTAATTAACGCTCTATAAATGTCTTTACCACAGTCTATTACCCTCTCCCCCTCCCTTTCAATTTATTCATGCATCAGAATTACAACAATTTCACTAAATAACGGCTCTGACCAAAATTTATTTCCTGTAAAGACTCAGAGGACACAAGAGCATACTACCTACCAAGTGAAAGAAGTCAATTCAAAAAGGCCACACATTATATGATTCCAACAATATTCCACACTGTCAAAAGTAAAATTACAGATACAGTAAAAAGTTCAGTGGTTTCTAGGATTTAAGGGAAAGTACAAAGAGACAGAACACAGTAGAATTTTAGAGCAGTAAATTTACTGCACCTGGTACAGTAAACTTGTTACTACAAGGTAAACACCAGTTAGTTTACATTTGTCAAAAGTCCACAGGATGTCTAATACAAAGAATAGAATCTAATGTAAATTCTGGAATGTAGGTGCTAATGAAGTGTAATGTCGTTAAACACCGTGTTCCACTCTGGGATGGGGGGAAAGGCTGCGTGCACGCTTGGACAAAGGTCTGTGACATTCTGTACTTTCTCCTCAATTTTGCCGTGAACTTAAATTGCTCTAAAATTAGTCTATTTTGTTAAGAGTCATCTTTTCCATCCAATTCAATTCCTTGATGAATGACTTCTGTGTTTGTCATAAATTCCAAATTCTTAGCATGACACCGAGCACCCAATAGACTGTTTCTCATCTTTATCAACCACAGGTTGCCGACTCCTTTGTTCCAGGGAGAGAAGATGTCTATTTTCTGGTATGATCCCTGTGCTTCTCATCAACCACAGAACCTTATGTCTCAATTGTCCTTTGCTCGGATCCATTTTAGAACACTCCAAAGTCCATTCAGATTCCATCTTGTCCACCAATCTGCCTCTATCCTCCACACCACTCAGAACTTCCTATCTCCACATGCCAGTGCCAGCACGTCTCTCTGTCATCCCTTTCTACCTTACTGTTTGTGTGCATAAGCCACCCAAATAAAAACAGTCAGTCTGGAAGACTGTGCATGACGCAGCCTGGCATCTCCCATGGCACTGACCATGGTGCCTAGCATGGCACCTGCCATTAGGTGCATCATTTAAAAATTGCTAAATAACCACTAAACAAATATCCTAAGATGTTAATTTACTGTGTGACATCACTCCAAAATCACACATTCATCTTAATAGCTACTTTTATTCTGAGTTAGATAATTTTTTAAATCTTTCTTCTTCTTATTATTATTATTATGTTTTTTATTTTTTTACCCAAAGTAATAAGGCAAGAGTTTTCATTAATGAGACATTTGGGAAACGTAAGTCAATTTATCCATTAATTATAGCTTATGAACCATTTCCTTATTTACAAGCAGTGGCCAACTTTATACAGAGCCAACTCACCCTTCAAACATTTATCTTCCATTGTAGTGGCAGAAAAAGCTAAGTTCTTTCATGGTCTCAGGAGCTAGCATTGGTGGTTCATTTCCTTGTCCTTTTGTTTTTGTTCAGTTCTTCACTCTCCTTCACATGGCTTAGGGAGAAATCCTCATGAATCTTGATTATTGCAATTTCATCTTCCTTGTTAGTGTTTGGTTTAGAAAAGAGCATAGACTTGGCCTTGACCACTGATACAGAAGGACAAGCCTGCTTGGAGAAATTGAGTTAAGTTTTCTTTGCCGAGAAAAAGAACTACAAAGGAGGGGCAGCCCCTCTCCAGCCTGACCTCCCATAGATGCCGTTAGATCCTATAAATAGCTGGACTGTACCTTTGCGAGGCGTGAGCTACTACAAAGATATCAAATCTCGGGCCATTTCTAGTGGCACAGCAGGTTAAAGCACAGCATTAATAAGCCAATGCCACTTCAGTGTGAGTTCGAGCCCCGACCAAGAGGTGACCACATGGCGCGCAGACCTCTCCTGACCTGCCCGCTGCTCCCCTCAGCAGTGTACTTCGTCAGTCAGTCTGTTCTGTTCCCCGCTCTGTCTCTGGTGGAGCCTCTCACCGCCCCTGCACCCCTGGCCTGTACCCCAGCTCTGTATGCACAAATAAATAAATCTTTAAAAAAAATATCAAATCTCATAAATTTAAAGTTTGCTAATTTAGTATTTTCAATAAGCCATGACTGAACAAAGCTGTACCTTTGCTTTAAAAGACTCTTATAAAACCAATTCACGGTACAAATCACATGTTAGGAAGCATGAGGAGATGACATATTTTATTTTTAATTAAGATCTGATAAGCCCCCCTTTAGCTTGAGAAATCATATTCTCTAAGACCAAAGTATGTCAAAATAACTTTATTCATGTTTAAAAATACTTATTTTTATTTATTTTTGCATACTACAAATAGGGTGTGGGCCAGAGGTGGAAGGGGTGAGAAGATTTCACTAGAGACAGATTGGGAAGTAGAACAGGCAGATCTACAGAAACACACTGCTGAAGGGAGCAGTGGGTGAGACAGGAGAGGTCTGCTGCGCCATGTGGGTCAGCTCCCTGGCTGGGGATGGAACTCGAACTTGAACTCAGGCCACAGGCCCCCTGAACAGTGGCTGGCAATAGCTTGATATAGCATGAAGATTTAACCCCTGCACTCCCAGGGAGGGCCTTACCTTATTCATTTTAACATACTTTCTCTTGGGGTGGCAGTGTTTAATCGATCTTAATTTTAATCAGGATATTTGATACCTATTTTAGGGTGACATTTCTTTCATTATGAATTTTTGTACAAAATATTCTATAATTCACTCATTCACTCTAACAATAGTTGAGATTAGACTTCTCAATAAGGTAAAATTGAGTATATGTATAAGCTGATAGTGATTTCACAATGTCCCATTTTGTGTGACAAACTTTGGATCACCAAAGAAGGCCCCTCTTAAGAGTAAAGTGTTATTTTATTACTAATTATTCCGTACCTTGGAACAGTTGGATGATGTGACATTGACTGATTCTCACTTCTTGAGAGATTTGAAAGTGACCAAGGAGGTAAAAATTTAACTGATCAGCTTCAGACGAATCATCAGATTTGGTCCATATGTCACAGTAGTTCCCTTACTTTTCCAAAAAATGCTCTTGGTATTAATTTTGGAACATTATAAAACAGTTAAACTTTGGAAAGTCTGTACATCATTAGTGTCACTGGAGGCACAATAGAGTAATTATCACATGAGTTCAGCCTATCATAGACCAGCACTCCTGAAAAACTCAAACAGAAGGAAAGAGAGCGTCACAGCTGCGGGTTCATCCTCAGACATCCTCCCTGATGGGCCATGAGTTAGTCTCAAAAGTCTTGGTTGCAACTGGCATTGGTTGATGCAGTGATTTTCCCAACACAGGCCCCATGACGCAAGCAAACAGACACTACTTTTGTTCCAATACACCCCCACGTCCCAAAGTAACAATTGCCTTCTTGATGGTCTGGTCCTGGATCTGTGCACCCCCACAGCTGATTGCTTTCCTGGCAAGCTGCCTGCTGGTAATCATCGATGGGTGAGCAAGAGATGTGTGGGTACAGGGCAGTGAGAGAGGCTGTGACTATGATTATGCTCTTGGTGATCTTGGTCTCATGTCGCGTATTATGAACTCAGATTGTATTGGGGATAGAGAAAAAGACTTCTATTTTTTTATTTTGCTTAGTCTATAAAAGTTTACCATCTCCATACTTTGATGCTTTAGAATTTGAAGAAAAAAGAATGTAGGGTGGAGTCTTTCAGCATTAGGCAAATAAAAAGGAATTTGATTGTGGCTCAGCTATATCCCCCAATCCTCTCTCTTAGATTTTATAGACCTTGAACCCATATTAGAAGATAGATGTGTTTCCTTATCTTAGAATAATTTTCCCAGATTCTGAAGAAAAGACTGTCTTATAGCATGCAAGGGCACGATGGATGGTAGACAGAAAAGGGGAAAAGCCACACAGGTCTGTGATTTAAAGAAAAAAATTTACAAAGTGTATTTGAAGCCTGATCTTTCAGGAAAACCCTTGAGTGTGAATTATACCTGCAGTTTAGCTACTGAGGCATGGATATGGGCTTTCACTCTCCTTTGCCCAGCAGTCCCCAATGGAGGGTGGCTCAGGGTGATGTGAGCCCATGGGTGCTTCTGGTTTTCAGACTTGCAGCCAAGGAGCAGTCTTCTGATAGAATCCCAAGTGTGAACTTAGAAACAGACTCCCATACAGTTTGGAAAATCTCATCACAGTGGTACAGTGATCTGAGGACAACTGATCTGAGCAGAACACTGTCCCCTTCATTCCTGGTAGAGATGTTATGTCCTTTGGTCAACGGTATTCAAAAGCTCTCAGTGTCCCCTCGGAAACTCTCAGAACATGGCTTTGTGAGTTTCTGTGTAATCAACACACAGCGAGCAAGATGGCATCTATCCTTAGTAACTGATCTTGCGGCCCTCTCTGCTGATATAACAGGTTAAAGCACAGCACTATGAAGCTATCCACAGCCACTGCAGCATGAGTTCAATCCCTAGCCAGGGAGGTGACACACGTGGCGTGGCAGACCTCTCCTGACCCGCCCACTGCTCCCTGCGGCAATGTATTTCGGTCAGTCCACCTGTTCTGCTCCCCACTCTGTCTGGTGAATCTGCTCACTCCCTGTACCTATGGTCTGTACCCCAGTTCTTGGATGCATAAATATTTAAAAACATTTTAAGGAATTTTTAAAACATCAGACCATTGATAATTTGTTTTCCCTTTTCCCTCTATCCCTGATCACCAGAGTCATTTTTTTGCAACTTGCGTTAGCTTCATTAAGCCTCTCAATTCATAAACATATCCTCCTACAGAAAGGGTCCATGATACACCATTGTGTCTCCTCCATTTAATGGGCAGTGAGAATCTGCCCCCATGTTATTCCTTTCTACATATACCTCAATTTCTCTAACAGATTGGAAGATCCTTGAAAGGCAAAGCTCAGTTACCACTGCTTTGCAAGGAATATATTTTTGTGTCCCATTTGCCTAAGGCACTTTTTATTGGGACAAAAACTAAAAAGATAGAACCATGTTACATACGGTAATGTGTTTTACTAGTCAATATCATTCATCATCTGAAATTGCTTCTTCTTTCTCCCAAAGAAAAAATAGAAATTTGTTAACTTTTTCACTATTTGGTTTGTGATTTTCTTTCTTCCTCTAATTCCTCTAATACACAGATTTGTTTTCTACAAAATTCAATACAATTGTTTATCAGTCAATCCATGATTCATCAAGTTACTATATTATGCTGAATACTTTCTCACTCCCTTGTTCCAATTTAGAAAATGTGGAAATATATTTCTATGGAATGAGAGGGACACATGGGGATTTTATTTAGTAAGGACGAGGGAAAGCTCATTCAACTAATTGTCCTCTCGTTCACCAAGTTATGGTCTTCTGCAAAAAAAAAAAAAAAAAGAAAGAAAATGAAATGAAAGAAACCTCAGCTAGTCAAACTAACTGAAAATGTTACTAAACCAAACCTTTCTTATAAAATTCAGAAAAAGACTTTAAAAGGTTTAAATGATCATTCTGACACTTGAAAAATCAAGTTAACGAATTAAGCTCCTGTCAAAGAATGTAATCAAGGTCACTTATGACTTACTCTCACTAAGTTCATCACCTCTTAATCCACTCACCCCCAACACAGCATTCATTTAGTATCTGATATATACCAAATGCTGCCCCAGGTGCAGAGCTGAACATCAGTTTCTACTAAAAGTTTGAATCATGTGAGTTCCTATTACTGGAATTACATTAGCAGTGAAACACACTAAAACAAAACAACACCAAATCAAACAAAACCACCTTTCAATATCAGGTTAACCAGCTCTTTTTATTTGTCCATCTACTAGCCTTTGGAAATTCCAGCCTCATTGCTGATATAGGGCACAGAATACCCACTTCTCTCTCTGGGTTCTTGTCCAAGTTGAGCAAAAACAATTAATGTCAGACACATTTAAGGAGAAAAAAACTACATTTAATAACTATATATGTGAAGAATTTATGAGGTAAATTCTAGAATAGGACAAATTGAGTGATGGTATCCTGAGCTAAGGACGGAACAGGGGTTTGGGCTTCAAGAAGAGATGAAGAGGGGTGCATATGTGGAAAGAATGACTTCACATGACAAAAATATTGCCTCTGAATGATTGTCCCACTTTAATATAGGAATCTCTGATTAAGAGATCATTTTTAAAGCTGACCTTCATCTGGGTCATCTTTAAGATAATGGCAGCTATTTCTCTGGAGACTTATAGGAACTTTTCTCACATTAGCACCACGTGCTGTGATGACACACTGGAAGAGTCTGCTCCAGTATCTTTGAAAAAAAGTCCATCTGAACACTTTTGGGGGAGGCCACTCCTACGCCGATAAAGCCAGTCACCCTGATGAACACCCGTTTCCTCTCCGTAGTGCATAAAGGGCGCCTTTGTTTCCTCAGAGTGGACTCAGAGGCAAGTCCAAGGAACAGTGAAACAATGGGATGGAAATGAGGTGATTTTGTGACAGTGAGCTCCTTCTTTGGCTCCCATTTATGGAGAGTGACATGACTGAGTCACAGTGGATGAAACTAATGATTGTTTTACTCTGCCTCCTTGGAGTCATTCACTGAGTCAGTGGATAAACTGGGATCAGAACCCAGTCTTGTCCTATGGAGGGTGAGTGGTTCTACTATATTTATCCAAGGTCTCATGATTCTTATTTCTTTTGCTCTGCCCTCTAATTTGCACTGTGCCTGCTATAATATCTAAACGGGAAGTTGCCAGCTAAAATGGTCATTATCCGAGAAATCTATTTAAACATGTTTATAAGGTCAAATGAAGTGGGTGGTGGATAAATTAGACAGAAAACAACAAAAGCTTTGGCTCAGGATAGCCAGTGAGGCTCAAGCCAAAGAGGGTAGTGTTCTAATGTGAAACTAGCACATGGTGGGAAAGATGACTTAGCCAAAATTGTACCTAAATGCAGAAAGGAGCAGTCAAAACAGTCAACCAACTGAGTTCTATTTTCAAAATTGCATGATGGATTTGACTTATTTTAATTCAATGAGTTGACATTTTGAGGTACCATGTCAATCCAAACTTCAGAAAGACTCTTTATACCATATGTGTTCCAACCAGAGGAAAGAGTTGGGACCATCAAGATGGCTGCTCAAATGATCTTTGATTGACTTGGCAGGAGATAATAATGGTTAATACAGAATAAGAGAGAAATAAGGACATTGGGGTAAAATCTAATGTCTCTCAGAGCCCAAGATGGGTATCCTGTACCTTTGAAGAATAGCTTTTACTTCCTAGAAAATGCTCATCTTAATGTTCTGAAGCAAAACTTCCTTATGTGACACTAAGGCTCTTCTCTATTCTTGAACATTAAAGAGGAAGGAAGAGGTGAGAGAGAAACTGCTTCCTCATTCTCGTTCTCTAAGAAACATGGACCAGAGTTGGGAAAGTTCAGGTGGAAAAGAGGAATGAAGCACCTAAGAACTTCCTACACATTCTACTTGAGGTAGAACATAGAGCTAGAGATTGAGTTTTTAAGTAGAGTCTATGCAACTGAAAAATCCTGTATGGTTACTATTGGAAAATATGACACACATGGGCACAGAGTAATTAAATCATAGAGGAGAGTTAGTGTTTCCTTTTCATTATGAATTCAATTAATTTAATGAACTCCTTTCCATGCAAAATTCACTTAGAAATAGTATTTCTTTCTGGAGCTTGATGTGGTGTGGTTTGGCTAGAATTGCATACCATGGGTCCCATGTCCCTTCTATTACACCATAAAAATTTAACTTCTCTTGTCTCTTTCTTCCTGCTCCTGACCCTCTTCTCATTTCTAATGAGCCCAGAGGTGACATTTTGCAGATAATTGTTTTGCTGCAAGAAAGAGAAAGGGAGGACAATATTGGAAGAGAACTTAAGGAAAAGGTGGGAAGTTAGAAAGAAGGGAGACTACAGATCAGAAACTGAGGGCAGGGGAAAGACAGCTGAATGTAGCTTTAATTGTTGAAGTAGTGGATCTTCCTAAAGCAACTGGATGAACAGCGGATGAACAGACCAGATACGAACACACCCGGCTATTGAGCACCTGTAATGCTGGGCTGAACTGCAATGGGCAGTAAGTATTAACACAAAATGCACACCCTTTTTTGAAGAACTTAGCATCTTGTAGTCTCTGAATTGTAAACAATTTTTATGGTTTGCCCAAAATTATTCTAAAACACCTGTAATTGAAAACAAATCCTTGGTAAGGTAGCTGAAGGAGAGAATACTGTGGCAGGAAGCGATGGGAACGATGAAACTTCTAAAATGACAGAAGCCCTGGAGGCTAGGAGCAGGGAGACAAGGACTCATCCATATTGTGGCTCTGAACCATGTGCCCACGAGAAGCCTTGAGCTACCCAGCTTTGCTTTAGTTCACTCTGTAGCTTGATGTATATCCCTCCATCCTTAAGTCACTGCCAACTTCCAGTCTCAACTTTCAACATGACCTCACCCCAGTTGTCTCTTCCACTCCTTCCTTAGGCTTCAGAAGAGCTCCAAGCACACACAGGCTTTCTTGTGGAAAGCATAGCACCATTTGTAATTGCTCCATTAACTTGTCTGTTGCTTCCTATTTATTCATCTTTGTCTCTCCAGTGTCTACCATCATCATCCCTGATAGTTTTGAAAGATGCATTCTGGGACTTTCATGTTTCTCTAGGTATATTTTTTTACAAACTTTTCCTTTTTCTTATTATCCAACTTTATATATTTAAGTTTCAGTGTTAATCATTAATTTTATTCAGACAACATACATTCAAACCCTGCTTCTACCACCTATTAACTGTGAGACCTTCACCAGGTCTTTCATTCTTCTATTTAGGTTTCCTCTATTGTATGGAGCTGAAAACAGCACCTCACTCAAAGGTTGTGACATGAATTAAATGTGTTAGCATATAAAATCCTCAGGACAGTCTCTCAGTAGATAGGAGGCATTGTCACTGTTTACTTACCTTTAACATAGACTTGAGTGCCAAGTCAAACAGGTGTTATGGGAGGAAGTGAGATTATATCAGTGAGAGAAAATGAGTAATTCCTGCCCTCAGAGATTCAAATTTCAAATGAGTGTTTAGAGTCTAGAAATTTACATTTTTAATGAGCATCCCAAGAGTTAAATGCAAGTGGTCAGAGAACCAAACTGTGAGAAGTACCATGAATGAATTCATACCTGTTTATAGGATTTAAATTCCTGCTGCAGCTCCATCACAAATCATTATCTAGCCTCTTCACCTGGGAAGAGCCAAAACCTGAAATGCTGAGGGTCTCAAATACAGATTCCAGTACATTGAGGGGGATGGATGTTTGTATAAGAGGTTTGAGTATATGTGTTATATGGACGGGTGAAAAGCAGGTGAGGGAGCATTGTCTTTCCATGGATTCATGATTCCTGTGTTGCTCTTTGAACTGAGAAAGGACTACAAACAGGGACACTTCGTAGTTGCCAACCACGTTCTTCCTCATCTTTCAAAAACAGACTAACTTGGAAACAACCACTTTGGATTTTGATCATTTCTAACATGATTGATTTTCTCCTCAACAATTATTTAGGTGGAAAATAGAAGTAGACTCAAGCAAGTAGTAGATATATTCAATATGATATATACACAGTGAGATATTAATTTCCAGGGATAATTAGGAGCATCTCTCCTCACCTTCAGTTTCTGTGTTACTGAAGCAGACCCGTCTGTCTCCCCTCATTTTAGTGGGAGATACAGCAAGTCAACTATGTTCACACTTCCCAGCTCCTCTTGCAGAGAGAGTTCTGACCCCAGAAACGTGAGGGGTTTGGGTGGGGGGAAGGTGGGGTTAAGGAGGGCAGACTCACTGAACCTGTGCATTCCCTTTGTTTTCCCCAGACCTTCCCAGATCCTTTGGCCTTGGTTGCTTTAAGTCATTGAACCAAAGCCATTAAACAACACCTGGAAACCCCTAATTAGCGTAAGCAATGTCAGGGATTTGGGGGTGGGACGAGATTGTTACTAGAAGCTGAACACATTTCCTGATGCAGATATCAGGAAGATGCCCACGCTTTCCCATAAATATCATCATGACTGGTGATAGATATGTACTTACCTATTCCCTAGCAACATGCTGAATTGAGTGAGAATTTGACATAGCATTTTAGAGAAAAAGAAACATAAATTGTGTTTGTGATATTTTTCTTCGTATCATTAAAGTAATTTACTACTCTTGCATTAATAATCAAAATATTTAAAGCAATTTTGCTTAAAATTTAAAAATAAATGTTGTGAATTTAAAATAAAACTTGGAACTTTAAAAATAATTAAAATTTAAACTGGGGCCTCCCTCTCCCTGGTGGTACAAAGGGTTAAGTATCAGTATTATGAAGCTATTTGCAGCCACTGCAGCACAAAGTTCAATCCCAGGCCTGGGAGGTGACCCACATGGCACAGCAGACCTCTCCTTTCTCACCCACTGCTCCTTTCAGCAGTGTATTTCAGGCAGTTTGCCTGTTTTGTTTCTTACTATGTCTCTGGTGAATCCTCTCACCCCCTACACTTCTGGCCTGTACCTCGGCTCTTATATGCATAAATAAATAAATCTTATAAAAAATAAAAATATTTTAAACTTTGACAGAAGCATTTTGTTAGTTTTAAAAAAACATAAATTTTACATAATTTCTTATACAAATCCAGGCACAAGAAAAGCTTCACGTGGTCTAGTGTTAGAAAACATATAGCACCTAACCTTATAAAGTGATCAGAAGGGTTATTTCATTGATTTCAAATTGGAAATGAACAATCATATTTGAATAATTCAGGAAATGTTTCTTGCTAAATTCACTTTCAGAAAGTTTCTAGGCCAAAAGGCTGTGTTGCTAATGTGAGAATAACCAAAGACTACCATTTACTCCACCAAATTATTTTGGTCTAGTGGTCAGCTGAGGTTAATGAGACCCACCTGTGTCCTTCAGGGCCCCTATACATCAACCTCAGGTAGTGTCACTCACTAACGTCAAGGTATCCAGTAGTGATCTCCCTAGCTACATCTTTTGTCTTCCCAGGCAGCAAAACACATGCACAAGCAACTTGTAGGTACTCCTGAAAATGGTGTCATGCTACTTAGAGAATGTAAAACCCATCTCCCCAACAAAGAGCAGGATTTGATTCCAGGTTTAATTCTAATAATAACTTTAACCTTGGGTTTAGACCCAAGGGATTTAACCTTGGAGGAACTCAGTAACGGAAGTGAACAAATTTCCCCATGTAGAAAATTCAATCACTGGTTTTTTTTCTATGAAGCATGTCTTCAAAGACCCCACACCATTTTTCCTCCCCTAATTGCTATTATGAGACAATAAATCACTTATATGGAAATGATGTGAATATAATTGCATGGCATATGTAAGCCATCTGTTCTAGAAAATCCAACCAAACTGTTTCATTTATGTTTTGATGAAAGGCACAACAATCTTTCCAAAACATTAATCATTAATTTTAGAAAAATAGATTAATATATGACTTAGTTTAATACTGAAATAGGGCTAATATCTGTCAAAGAAAGATTCATTCATTCAACAAATATTTAGTGAATCTATAAGATGTTACAATATAAGTATGTTTCCATTCCTGGCTCAACAGGCATTGTAATCATATGAGTGATATTGAAAAATGTGTTATAGTTTAATTTTTTTCTAAAAAAAAAAGCTTAGGAAAAATATTTTAAGAATAAAATTGGGTATTTTATAATAAAAGAGAATTATCCAACTTTTCTCATCTATAAACTTCCGTGTGATTTTGGTTAAGCCTTGTTAAATTGGGGGTGGGGGGGACATCTGCTGAAACTAGCTTAAGCAAATTAATGCATCCAAGGGCAGGAAGTATAGCTGGGCCTCACAAGGAATGAGACCAACTGTAAAGTTGTCTCAACCAAAGTCAGTTTCTCCATCTCTCTAGGGCTGCATGGTCTCTTATTTTTGACTGTGTCTATATCTCTGCATCCTTCTATTTTTTCCTTTCTGGGGACCATCCTTCTCTAGTTCTGTTTGAGATCCAAGCAGAATCTGACTCTGGTTCAGTATAGCTGAATCTGGCCAGTATCTTAGAATCCTAATATCAACTTCTGGGAAAAGATAATTTTATTGGTTCAAACTGTGTGTCCTCCATGAGTCAAATAGGCTTAGACAGCAAGAAAGCTTACACCATAAAGATATGACATAGCAGTCCATCTCTGTAGATGGGAACATGAGAAGGAAACAGAAATAATACATGAAAACTTCCCAAACCTAGAGAAGAATCTGAATATACAAGTCCATGAATCTAAGTGAACACTTCATTATTTAAATGTAACAAGACCTATACAAAGATGATGTAGTCATGAAGCTCCCAGAGTTCAAGATAAAGAAAGAATATTGAAAGGACTGGGGGGTTAGAGGGAAGCATCTAATATATACAGTGCTCCCATCAGTCTTGTATCAGATTTCTCTAAGGAAAGCAAAAAGAGAATGGAATAATATATTTGAAATACTGAAAGATAAAAATTATGATTCCAAAACACTATCCTGCAAAACTCCCATTCATATATAAGGGAGAAAGACCTTCCAAACAAAAATTGAAGAAGTTGGCCAACACTAACTAGTCCTTCTTATAAAAAATGTTGAAGGAGTTCTCCTATCTAAACTATGGGTGGGGGGGGGGACCTGAACAAAGTAAGAGAACCATAAAACTAAAGACAAAATAGGAGTAGTAAGTCCTCATAGATCAATAATCATCCTAAATGTAAATAGACAGAACTTGTTAAGCAAAGGGCACAGAGACACTGATGGAATTAGAGAACAAAACCCAACTATCTACTGTCTCCAGGAGACCATCTGAGCTCCATAGATGAACATGCTAAAAGTAAATCACTGAAAAGCAATCCTATAAGCAAGTAGAAACTCTCTCCCACAAAAAAACTGGGATAGCCATACTTATATCAAATCAAATAAATTCCAGCTAAAAAAGGTAACAGGAGACAGAGATTTATATAATGATTAAGGAATAAATATATGAGGAAGACACATTATTCATCCATATATGTGCACCAAATGAAGAAATATCAAAATATATAAGGCAACTATTTTTTTAAAGATTATTTATGTATACAAGAACAGAGGCCAGAGGTGCAGAAGCAATGAGAGGATTCACTAGAGACAGAGTGGGGAGCAGAACAGGCATATCGACAAAGTACACTGCTGAGGGGAGCAGCAGATGAGACAGGAAAGGTCTGCCACAGCACATGGGTCACCTCCCTGCTTGAGGATCGAACTCATTCATAAATGGCTGTGACTGGCTTCATAGTGCTATGCTTTAACGTTTTGTATCACCAGCGAGGGCCCAAGACAACTATTATCAAATATAAAAACAGGTGCTGGAAACAACTGCCCACTTTCATCAGTGGATAGAATGAGACAGAAAATCAACTAGGAAAGAATAAATTTAAATGAGAAATTAGGCCAGATAGGCTTAATAGACACTTGTAGGTCATTGCTTCCCCCAAAGCTCAGTACACATTCTTCTCAAGTGCACATGGAACATTCTCCAGGGTAGATCACATGCTGGACAACAATGCAAATGTTAATAAATTCTTGATGACTGACATTATATAAAGTATCTTCTCTGATCACAATGCTATCAGACTAGAAATCAACCATAGAAAGGAAGCAGGAAAAAAACTCTAATATGTGGAGACTGAATAAAATAAAAGCAAAGAAGAACTAAAAAAACACAGAGACAAACAAGAAGACACAAACTGTCAGAACACAGTAAAAGCAGTAATAAGCAGGAAGTTTATAGCAATATGAACCCACATCAAGAAACAAAAAAAATCACAAGAAAAAAAATCTAACTATACTTTTGAGATACTAGAAAAACAAAATCAAAAGCCATTAAAAGGAAGCAAAAGTAGAACATTCAAAATAAATGAAAATATCAGCCCAAATGATCAATGAAAAAAAATGTTGGTCTTTGAAAAAAATTATAAAAGCCTTTAACTAGGATCAGAAACAAAAAAGAGAGAGAACGCGTTAATAAATACAATCATAAATGAAACAGAAATTATGACAGATATCTCAGAAATACAGAGGATCATTCAAGATTATCATGACCACCATATACCAGTAAATTGAATAACTTAGAATAAATGGACACATTCTCAGAAATATGTAGCCTTCCAAGACTGAATCAGGAAAAAAAAACAAAAACAAAAAAAACAAAAAACATAAACAGACCAAAACCAAGCAGGAAATAGAAACAGTAATCAAAATTCCCTCCCACCCCCACCCTCCCAACAAAAGCCCATGACTTCACTCTTGAGAGTTCTACCCTAGAGATCTGTCTATAGAATTGAGGTCTCCCATAGAATGAGGGAACTGGGGGAAGGGTGGGCAGAGTGGAGGAGACCCAGTGGGCCATGGGGGGGGAAAGACTGTGGGTGCCTTGCTGCTTGCTGAGGTTTGGTAACCTACTTCCAAAGAGATATGATTCTATACCTCTGAATCATAGACAAGTGTTGTAAGCTAATTTTATTTCAATAATAAATTAATAAATATTGGGCCCTCTCTAGTGGTGCAGCGGATTAAAGCACATCACAAAGAAGCTTAAGCCTGTTCCGCATGGGTTCGATTCCCGCCTGCCCCGGCGGAGATCCACACGGCGTGGCAGACCTCTCCTGGGCCACCCACTGCTCCCCTCAGCAGTGTACTTTGTTGACCTGCCTGTTCTGCACCCCACTCTGTCTCTGGTGAATCCTCTTACCCTCTGCATCTCTGGCCTGTACCCCAGTTCTGTCCGAATAAATAAATCTTTAAAAAAAATAAATTAATAAGTGCATTGTTGTAAATGTCTCCTTAATAATGAATGAATAGACTTTAAACATATGTGGAAACACAGTTTATTAAGTACAAATTCTGACCTGGACTTTAGATGTTGGTTTTACTCTCCTGTTTTTGTAAAATGATGTTTACTAGGTAAGAGCAATAGGTGCTAATTCTAGCCATGTGACCCTGCCAAGGGCTTAGACTTTCTCAATGGAGACAGTCACTTTTTCAGAATAAAATTAATTTGAGTTTGCATGTATTTTTTTAAAGTACTATTTATCTGGCTCTTATAAAGTTTTTTTAAAAACACATCTACATGGATAGTCTTATATTATGTGTCTACTAATTCTATGAATGAAGCAATAATAATAATGAAAATATCAATCTCATTTTAAAGGTGAGCCAACCAAGGCTTGAAATTACTAGCTTTGCAGATAAGTCACAATCTTGCAAAGGAGTCTTCCCTTGCTCTATAGATTGAAGGAGTTGAAAAAAATCATCCTTTAAAATCTCAAACTGACATTTCATTTTTAACTGGCACTTTTTCAACAGAATGCACAGTTTAGTAATAGGACTGTAGCTTAGGATTCAGACTCTGATCTAAGATTTTTGATGAGAAGTAGAGAAATTTCATGAGATTAACTAAAAATAGGATGTTACCATTTCAAAGGGGTTGAGGTTGCTCAAATAGAGGATCCATATCTAAGGTTATGGTAATGCCCAGAATGATAGAAGCAATGGAAATCAGCCTAAGTGAAGCTCAACTTTCATTCTCAACAAATGGAATATTTGCAACAAGTGGAATAGTGAAGGTGCACCCAAAAAAAAAAAAAAAGAAAAAGAAAAAGGCACATAGGTGACTTGATGATGGGAAATACATGGAGATTACAATTGAGATGAAAAAAAAATGTACAAAATGATGTAAAAATAAACTATTATATTATAAAAAAAAAACAGGCAATCTATCATATCTGTTACACAGCACCTGTAATTGAATTTAGCACTAATTGAATCTGATATCTACTTTTTAATTAACTCTGTTGCATTGATTTGAAGATCAATAAAAATTCATTTGCCCCCCCCCAAAAAAAAAGAAAGAAAAAGTTTATCTTTCAAGCTTCAAGTTATAATGTGGTCATGTTGAAAAATTCCATCCATTTTCCAGCCAAATGGCCCAAATAAAGTTGCAAATATAGGTGGGCCAAGAGCAATTTTTCAAAATGGAAAGGTTTTATGCAAGTAATGTATTTTCATAAAGATCCATTTTGGATCATGGCTTGTTGCCTGGGCCAGATTTAGCTAACAGATCAGAGGCAAACACTCTAGGCTGAGTATGGGATTGCTAAAATTCCGCCCTCAAGTGCGTGCTTGAACTTCAGTGTGTGCTTACCCTCTGAGCTCAGGAGTCCAGTCACTCAGAGGCACTGAGCGTCTCAATTCAGAAAGCTTGTCACCCAGTGACTTATTCTCCCACACCAGCTGTGAAGTTGGCATTGCTTGGCAGAATCTTTAAGCACCATTAAATAAAAACCCAGCTGAAGCTACAAATCTCTACTCTGATCAATATTTCAAATCTGGAACCTCTGCCCTTGTGCTTTGTTTTATGGGATAATGATTAAAATCTGTTTCTATCCATAGTATTAAAAAGCCAGTTGTTTAGATATGATTCACACCTTGTAAAATACACCTATTTGAAGTAACTATGCTGTGGTTTTTAGCATTTTCAAAGTTATACAATCATTACCATAATCTAATGTTACTTTCTCATCATCTCAATAAGTAACCTCAAATCCACAAATGATCACGCTTTAACTCCTTTCACATCCCTAATACTCAACATATCTGTTGCTGTGAAGGTGTCTGTGCAATCTAGGCACCTTCTCACTGGCTTTTCTAACCAGAGTGATGTTTTTAAGGTTTACCCATATTGTAGCATGAACCAGTACAATCATGAGTAGCTTAACAACAGGGAAACATACTGAGGAACAGATCATTAGGCAATTTTGTTGTCATGGGAATGTCAGAGTGTAATCACACTAGACATTCTAAATTGAACAGCATACTACATATTTAGGCTGCATGATATAACTTATTGGGACCATTGTCATATATGCTGTCTATCAGATGGAAATGCTATTGAGAGCTGCATGACATGACATCCTTTTTTGTTGCCAAATAGTATTCCACAGCATGAGTAGACCAGTCCTTACTTGGTATATTTGGGCTGTCTCCACATGGGGCTGTTGTAAATAATATTGGCATTTACATTCACATACAAGACTTTGAATGAAACTCGTTTTTTTTTTTTCCATTCATCTTGGGTAGATAACTGGGAGTAGAACTGGTAGATTCTCTGGTCATTCTCTGATGGTCATTGTGAGGTCCTGCCAAACTATCTTTGCAGTGCCTTCACTATTTTGCATTCCCATCAGTAACGTATGAGAGCTCTAATTTCTCCACATCTTCACCAACACTGCTCACTGTCTGTGCTGCCCATGTCTTCATGTGAACGGTATGTCTTTCCCAGATGCCTTTTCATTGCAGCTGGTATGACTCGCCATCTCTGGGAAGTCCCCAAGTGCCTATTTTGTCCAAGTTACCAATAGTTTGACCACCCCAACATACCCACAAAAAAGATTCTCTACAATGTTTGGATGATATAATATCAACATCATCCAACATAAACCAACATCTAATTTCACTGCTACCACTAGGTTATAAGCATTTAATACCTTCTTGATCTTCCTTTCTAAAAGCCTCATGACTCATACATATCCAAGTGCAGAGAAGAGAATTGCAGACCTCTCCAAAACCACAGTCAACTCAGAAACTCACAGTACAATCACTACTTATTAGTTTTATATTTAACAAAATGCTACTAGATATTATTAAATAAGAATGTAAACCAAACACTGCAAAGCAACAGTTCTCGAAATGATGTCTGTGCAAGACCTATTTCAAAATCACCTTGAGGGGAAGTAACTCATTATCAGATGCCCTGCCCCACTTGAAAGCTGTTAGATTGGGATTTCTAGAAATTGAATTAAGGATTATGCTCTTATAACAAAGAGGGGGTTAGTCTGATGTACCCTAACATTTGAGAAGCTTCACTTTCAAAATGGAGTGTGCATCTGAACTTCATCGTCCTCTGGAGAAAGGAGTGGGAGAGCTCAAGGCAGTATACCCAGGAGGCTGTTTGCTTATATATGCTAGCTATGGTAGTGAGGAGGTTGCATGGGGAAATTTAGGCTAGCAAGAAATCAGCAATAATTTTGCAGAGCAGAATATTAATCTCTTATTAAGAAAATCTAGAGGCACATCTCCTTACATATTTGAGATGGGTCAGGAGTACACCCATACCTCGTTACCTAGCTTAAATTTGGGAAATATTATATCCAACCCATTGAGTTGAGTCCCTGTAGAAGCACTAGTTTTGAGGCACTCTACATGACTAGTAATGAAAGATCCAGACTGAGAAACCTAGGGATGGGTAGAGAAGCCTAGAAGAAATCTGAGACCCTGGCCAGTTCTACCAGGCTGGGCTGGAGAGAAGAGCTGGTGTGGTTCTGTCCAGATGGAGTAGCAGACCACCTCTGCTGAGGTGAACCCCACGGAGCAGCGTTCTTGTACCTCTTGGGGATTTACTTCTCAATCTCTAATTTCAACGGTGGACTGGAGAATCACACCCCACCCAGGGGGGCCCTGGCCACTATTTCAGCGCACTCTTTCTCACTGGTTGCAGGCATGGTGACTGTTCAGTGGCTATCCCTGTAGAGTGAATTCTGGAAGGTGCCTAGAAGGGACAGAAGGCAGCTGGGGACTGTTAGCAGGGGAACAGTCTCCAAAGCCTGCAGCTGCTAGTGGCAGTGACAATAAGAAGAGAATAGCTTTCTGTTGCAGAAGGAACATGCCTCCTTTCTCTTAACCCCACACAACACATCAAAATCCTTCCTCAGCAGCTGCAACCAAGGGTGGATTCTGAGTCCATAGGATGGCCACCAGTGAGAAATGAGATGAAGTTAAGATAAAATCCCACTAGAGGACCCTGAAGAAGCTCTCAGGTCACGTTCTCAAAGGCCTGATGCAGTCAAGTGTCAGATGCCAGATGGTGCCTAGACCGAAAAAAAAAAAAAAAAAATAGGCAATATGATGACTGAGGGCCCTCTTAATGTGAGGGTGTTCTTTATGCTCTGGCAGCTGGGTACACAGGCAGGGGGTAAGAAAAGGCAGATGGGGGGCTGGCTCTACACGCCTGAGATTGGTCCAGGTAAAGGCTTACTTGGAAGAAGAGCCATCCAGATCCAAGGTATATTCCCAAGCCTGGTATATTCTACCCCAAGAGTGAGCCTTAGTTGTTTTGGTTTTTTCTGGAAGGAACCAGGAACATTTACCTGAGGGGGCAGGGAGGAAGTTCTCAAGCTTCTGACAGCTTGTGTTGTCAGTTATTAGAAGCCTGGGGTTGTCTTATGGACTGTCACCTTTGAATTTCCCATGAGTCTCAGAGGCCTAAACCTGGCGGCATTATTATTTAGAAGACTCTCAGTCTCAATCTACCTAGACACATAACCACTGAGCCACACACCCACAAGCATACACGCCTGTAATCACACACCACAGACCACATTTACAACACAGTTTTAGAGGATCTAGAAGAATCCAGGTTGATCCTTTTGAATGTGACCTGAAAGAAAATTCTTCTAGCAGCCACAAGACAAAGGGAGGGTGACAGCTTTGTCCCCAGCAAGGCCCTGTGGGCTGGGATTCTCCAGAGAGATCAAGTTCCCTTACCCAATTTGAAGTATTTCCTGGTCTGAGCTGACCCTAAAATGCCAGAAGTGCTCTGAAGCTCCTGGCATTTTGGTATTTGCAGCAATTAGTGGTGTTGAAAAACCCTTGAGGGGAGAAAGAACGCAGGGAAAACAAACAAATAACCCCCTGGTGTGGGAGAGAAGGTGAGTCAGATTGCTACTTTAATTTTAGGATAAAGTTCACATTTCCTTTGGATCTGCTCTGGTTGGCTCTCAGGCACTTAAGGTGGGACACTCAGGCCGTTGTCCCTTAGGTTAGTGGCGAATCCCACTTTTACCTGCTCTCAATTATGCTGTTTCAAGTTTTCACTCAGACCTAAAATCATTAGTTGGGAATCTTAATGCCAGAGAGGCCTGAGTGTCCTCCAGTGGTGTTACCTAGAAGGCTGAACGGGACACACTTGAGTGGTGATCAAGCTGAGGAGAACTGGAGAGGGGTGAATTTATGAAGTGAGCAGCTCATCAAAAACACAAGTCACTCCGAATTCATTGAAGCAGGTGCGAAATGACCAGGTTTCAACAGCTGAGGTAGGATGATGAGACTTTGTAATAAGAGAAGCCTTTCCTGGGACAGGGTTGAGTAAGCCCGAGACGAATCGGGGCATCTGCTGTGACAGAGGCCAGCACCCCGGAGCTGGTGAACCCACGCGGAGATGACAAGCCAGGAGCGCAGGCGGGAATGCAGGGCAGCCAGAAGGGAGGTAACCACAGACCCCGGCAGCCCCCCTTCCCCTGGGCAGCTTAGAAAACCTCATCCCAGCTGCAGAAGGCAAGGCCTGCAATGCAACCGGTGCTTATTCAATACCAATACTTTAATGCAATTTTGAATATTTTGCAAACCCAAGATATCATTAGGAACAAAGAGCTGGGAGTGAATCCACTGCCTCTTCCCTGCAAAAGATGAAGTCCATGCTGAATCTCTTGTCTTTTGTTTTAAATATTTGACTCCATAGAAGTAATTCAGAAAGAGAGGCCTCCTTGGTGGCACAAGGGGTTAAAGCTCAGCACTCTGAAGCTCTCTGAAGCCACTGCAGCAGGAGTTTGAGGTGACCTACGTGGCGCAGCAGGCCTCTCCTGTCTCACCCGCTGCTCCCCTCAGCAGTGCACTTCATCCATCTGCCTGTTGTGCTCCCCACTCTGTCTCTGGTGAAGCCTCTTACCTCCCCCACCTGCTCTGTTCTTGTAAATCAATCTTAAAAAAAATAAAGGAGGGCCCTCCCTGGTGGCGCAGTGGGTTAAAGCACAGC
>NW_004567108.1:17462508-17465079 GCF_000260355.1 Condylura cristata | reverse complement strand
CTGCTCCCCTCAGCAGTGCACTTCATCCATCTGCCTGTTGTGCTCCCCACTCAGTCTCTGGTGAAGGCCTCTCACCCCCCCTGCATCTCTGGCCTGTACCCCAGTTCTGTACGAATGAATAAATAAATCTTAAAAAAAAAAAAAAAGAATTCAGAAGGAAATATAAACATCTCATTTTTTTTTCTTTTTATGAGTATGTTCCACCAACAAACAAGTGCATTTTATTTATGTATGTTGTACTTTTTATTATTATTGAGAGAACACTGTTTTGCATGACGGTTTGTGAGAGATAGAGGCTGTCACCTGTCAGGTACAGGTCACCACATTCACCACCAAACATCCATTGTCCTCCCCCATTGCTGGTGCTCCCTTCCCACTCTGGTCTCCTTCCTCCCCAACCCCATCATCCGGTAGCCTCAGTTTCTAGGTTTCATTATTAGTTTGGCCTTATTTGACCCTTTCCCCCCCACTGTATTCTACATTCTAGTAACACCATCCATACTTTATTTCTTCTTCCAACTTATTTCACTGCATTATTCGCTCCAGTTCCACATTGCTGTTGTAAACATCAAGAGTTTTTGTTCACCGCCCCCCCACCCCCTGGTGGCGCAGCGGGTTAAAGCATTGCACTAAGAAGCTGAAACCACTTCTGCATGAGTTCGATTCCCGCCTGCCCCGGAGGTGACTACATGGCGTGGCAGACCTCTCCTGACCCGCCCGCTGCTCCCCTCAGCAGTGTACTTCGTCGATCTGCCTGTTCTGCTCCCCGCTCTGTCTCTGGTGAAGCCTCTCGGCAACCCTGAGCCTCTGGCCCGTACCCCAGTTCTGTATGTACAAATAAATAAATCTTTTAAAAAAAAAAAGAGTTTTTGTTCTTTGTTTTGGTTACAGCTGAGTAGTTTTCCACTGTGTATTTGATGGCATTTTTGGAGCAGAGGAAAACCACTCTTTCAAAAAACTAATGAAAAAGCATTGTTGTAGGGCACATGTCTGAAGGACATAAGGTACAGAGAGCAGGACAGCCTTCCCCAGAGTCTGACACTCCATAATCTTTGAGGGGACACATGGGCCATGCCGGTTCTCATGGGGGAGGGGTGTATAGGTGGGAGGAGGGGGGCAGGGTCGGGAAAGGACCCCAGGAGAACCACACTCCAGAAAAATGACACAACCAAAGGGGACTCATAAGCGGAGCAAAAGTCAACACCAGCCTCCAACACTGTTGTTGAGGTTGTTTGCTTTGTGTTTTTAATAAACAGCAGCGGTGCGAGATGCTATGGAGGATGACAGCGTTCCAGTCAGCTCCGCCTGGGTGGTGTCTACAGACCAGACTTTGGAAACCATTCAACATGGAGCTGTTGGTTTACAAATTTTTTTTTTTTTAAACGGCCTCTCAGCCTGCTTCTGAGAGATCAGACTTTCAGGCAAGTCCTGGAGAAAAATGACAATGCAAGGCTCTGCTCAAAATTTTAGACATTGGACAGGATGACAACGATCATCAGCCCAGCGCAGGGCCCTTCAGAGCCAGGTTCTCAGATTCAGGGCTCTCGTCACCCTTTTTGCCTTCAAATCTAACAGCTTGGGGCAGGCAGGTAAACCAGATGGACAGCTGGAGGTGCCTTCTGAGCGCTGCCATCTTGCTGCAGAGTCTTCCTTAGACCTGACCAAGAAATGGTGAGGCTGCCGTGGCCAAACCAAAGAGCACAGCAGTATAATTACTGACCCAAGGTCACAGAAAATTATGGAACTTTTACATCGTAACCGGAACATTTGTTATGGACTCTTTCCCCTTCCTGATTATAAAGAATGCATGTTTATTGAAGAAAATGCAAAAATCAGAAAAACAAAAAACAGCCTTAAGAAAATAAAAGCAGTAGTCCAAATACTTAGACATAACTATGAGATACATATTATTAAGTACCCTAATTTTTACTGTGTGTTTTTGCCTGTGTGTGTGTGTGTGCATGTGTGTGATCTTACAAACTAGGTTAGATTGTATAACTTTAACTTACTATGTTATATCCTTTTGTCATATTTCTTATCTAATTGTAGGTATTTCACGGTAGTTACATGTATGTGTATATATATACATATATATATTTGAGAGATTATCATGTTTATAGCACAAGGTGTTTTACACATTGCTTATATAATTCATATTGGTATTCTAACACATCCATACTTATCTGTGTAGTCATACACCAAAATATATTTAAAGTGGATTATATCAATTTGGTCATTAGCACAAGACAACACAATCTGTCTGGTCACACTGGTCACACTGAAAATAAAATTCCCTGCTCTGCTCACTTTTCAATGCTTAAGAACAAGGAGTCAGGGCCCTCCCTGGTGGAGCAATAGGTTAGGGCGCAGCATTGCAAGCTAGCTGCAGTTGCTTCAGTGTGAGATTGATCCCCTCCCTGGAGCTGACCCACATGGCGCAGCAGACCTCTTCTGACTCGCCTGCTGCTCCCCTCAGCAGTGTGTTTCAGTCAACCTGCCTGTTCTGCTCCCCACTCTGTCTCTGGTAAATCCTCTCACCACCCCTGCACCTCTCGCATACATACCATTTCT
>NW_004567108.1:17426724-17462408 GCF_000260355.1 Condylura cristata | reverse complement strand
TAAATAAATAAATAAATAAATAAATAAATAAATAATTTTTTTAAAGGAGTCAAATTCACTTTTTCAAATATAAATTAGAAAGTTAGGGCATCCCCAGGCTCTGAAACCATTTAATCCCCACGTAATTGGCACATTTTGTCAAATAATTAGTTCACCGAGCGAAGGTCTGCTGGGTCTTATGGATAAATGGCATTTCTTGATATTCCCAAGCAGTGCATCATTTGGGATCCACAGAATTTGCCTAGGAGATAACCAGCAATGTTCCTGCTCAGCCAACTGGAGCATTTCCTCATTCAGTCACGCAGGCGGGGGTGGCAAAGAGCCTCTAGATTACACGGAATAACATTAATAATACACCAAATTGTTTCTAAGCATGTAGAGATGTTTCAGAGGAGCTTTGCATTTCAATATTCTTTCAACAGTTCAGTCAACTTCTCGTAAAATGAACAGTAAATACTTTTTTAAGGGGTGTGTGTGTGCTGGTATTTTTGTGTGATTTGTTTTGTGTTATTGAAATATGCTACCCTGGAAAATGCTCGGCTGTAAATGCCATTCTTCATAAGCATGAGCTGGGCTGCTGATACATGGCTTTATGGTTCTCTTTGAACTGTTTTGCTGCTTTCTACCGCCTTCTTCCCTCCGAACACGTGTCTGGGAATGCCAAGGTCATGAGCTGTCAGTGGAGACAGACTGTTAGGCAGATTCGGGCAGCCACTCACCAGCAGTTACCATGTGCCAGGCTCCATGCTTGGCACCGCAGCCCATCTTTCCTCACCAACCCTCTGGTGACCCATAATTCTACCTTGTAATTTTTACAAATGAAAATTGATTCAGACCATTTAAGTATTTTGACTAAAGTCATACCACCATTAGGTGGCAAAACTGAAATGGGAATCAAATCTCTCTCTCTCAACCAGTCTGCCCATGGAGGCATGAGAACAGGAACACACCTGGCCTCATTTCTCTGCAGCATTCTGAGGGCAGTTCTGAGAAAAGACTGTGTGGTCACTTCAGGAAGGTTTATCCCAGGTTTCCACACTTGGCAGTACTCACCGCTGCTGTGCCAGCAAGCAGAGGGCAGGTCCACCGTCCATTCAGGTTGACGGATAAAGGAGAAGCCCAGGGCCCACGGTGGACTTTTAAGGCTCACTGCTCGCTCAGGGAACTCGGCACTCAGGAACATGAGGCAAGAAGGCTGGCCCGCAAGGAGGCAGGCACAGGCCAACCAGGGGGCTGGAAGGCAGGCAGGCAACAGAGCCTCCCAGCACCTCCACGAATCATTACATTCTTTCTCTGGACTCTCCTGTGGCCTCACCTACTCTGTAGTCACACTGCTCATCCTCTCATAGCTGCGCCCTGTCTTGGAGGGAGCAGCCCTCACACGCCTGGCCTCTAGGCACATGCACCATGGCCACACCCATACCCCAGGTGTCCACGATCAAGCACGTGTGCCCCTTGCCCACACTCCCAATCAGGGCACAGGTGATAGTCAGAGGCCAGTGGTGTAAAAGGCCTGGTCAACCCATTGACCCTGTAATCACTAGCCAGTCCCTTGTAAAGATTGTATCCTGGGTTAGACAACCTCAGAGGCATAAGCCAACATTTGCTTGGTGACCTTAACTGTTTAAGCTTTTCCGAAGAGCTGAAAACAGAAGAAAGTATATTTTGTATACTTGCATATGTGTGGGCAAATCATATGAAGCCATGGCGGGGGCGGGGAGTAACTGGGTGATAGGGAAAAAGCCCTGGAAATCACTCAGTCACATGATGAACCTGAAACCCACAGACCCCCTTCTGACCTGCTTCTGCAGGTTTCCTGGAACACTTGTATCCACATCCATTCCCCACCATCTGTTTCGTATATAGGCCCCTCTGCAAACACCCCGTGATTTTCCACAGGGCTACGGTGGCTACTCTAAGGGGTGGAAAATCCTTTCCGAATCATATTATTTCTGGGGCTCAAATGCCAGCTTCAGATCAACAAGACTCAGGTGTGGCTCCTCAGAGGACAGGAATAGCATCAATCACCACCCTCCCCTCCCCAAAAACACTCTCACCAAATACACACATACTGGGCTTTCCTTTTTACAGTTGGGACTCACTGAGGAAATCATGAATTTATTAAGACAAGCTGTACCAAAGAACTGGCTCTCTTACCTTGTCCTGCTGCACTGTAGTGAGGGTAAGTTCTGGAAAATGAACCAAGCTCCTGTAAGCGGTCGTGGAAGGTAAGGTGGGGTGGATACTCTCTTGATGATCAGAATTGTTTAACCCAACCCAAAGGTTCTCTTAAATATTGGTTCAACAAAGAACTCTCCAGACCTGTGGAACCGTATCTCCTGCAACTCCTTAACAATGCAGACACTCAGGCCCTCCCTGGTGGTGCAGTGAGTTAAAGCACAGCACTAAGAAGCTAAAGCCACTTCAGCATGAGTTCGACCCCCATCCCAGAGCTGACCACATGGTGCGGCAGACCTCTCCTGACCTGCCTGCTGCTCCCCTCAGCAGTGTATTTCATCCAATTGCCTGTTCTGCTCCCCACTCTGTCTCTGGTGAATCCTCTCACCACCCCTGCACCTCTGGCTTGTACCCCAGTTCTGTATGAATAAATAAATAAATCCTTAGAAAAAAAATGCAGACTCTCAAGCCTCTAACCTAGACTGAAACGAGCATTTGAACAAACGAAGGTGATTAGGTCACACACACACTTGGGAAAGTCTGCTTTTAACTCCAGAGAGCAGACTGTCCAGCCATTAGAACCACCCAGGGAGTCTTCACCAGACCGAGAAATGAGCCCTCACCTTCAATTTTGATTTAATTTATCAGAGCTGTAGCCCAGACTGGGGTTTGTCTTAGAAGTTCTCCAGCTAAGTTTTCTAGATTTAGCTAATTAGAAGTATAGGCTACCAAGTTAATAAATAACAAATTGTTTTACTGTAAGCATATTCTATACCATAGTTGGGATTTCATTACATTCCCAGACTAGTGGTGATTAGTATTTATCTACAATGTACCTGTAACCTGTGCATCCTACACTTTGGCAACCGACCCCCATGTGATCAGACATGTCCAGGGCTGAGGCCCTCTGCAAATATTTGTCCTGAATGTTCCTGATGTCAAATATTCTTCCCCCTTGTACATCATCAGCACGAGCAGCCAGGGGCCTGCACAAGACCAGTGTTGTTAGCGGAGGGAGAGACGGAGCTCCCGGGAGCTCCACAAGCAAGACCTGGCCAGTGTTTAATGACTTTGTCCAGTGTCATTTATTGAATTTATTAGGTCTCCTGAAATGTCCTGTATTCAGCAATTTTTTGATAAATTACAAAAATTTGGCAGTCAATGTTATTTTTCAAATTTAATTGGGTGTCCTATATTTTTATTTGGAAAGTCTGGCAACGATATGGAGAAATCACTCTGCTAGAACTCTGGGGGATTTATCCTGAGAAAGTTGTCCTCCCAGATTTTCACTCCTTCTCTTAGCCCCTGTTAAAGGTTTTTACTCCAGACCTCTGAACTTGAGCAGGTCAAGCCTGGAAAAATGTGCCTACTCGACTAGCCAAGAATTTCAGTTCATTCTTTGCTGTTCCTGTTGAATTTAAGTTGAACCTAATAGTTTGGCAGTTATCTCACTCATATATCACACCGGGGATAAATTAATATTGACAGACATTTGTTGCTAATAAAATGATCCCAACCTTCTTGGTATTTTCCTTCTTGCATTATTTTGAAGGGAATAAAATGAAGACAAGCAGTGGCTGTAAAAATACGGAACTGGGGCCCACAGATAAGCCAGGATGGACATGAAATGACTATTCGTGAACTGTTGGCTCCCTCGCAGTTCCCAGGGTTATAGGTGCTGCAGGAGAGATGGAGAAGCTGATAGATCTCAGGAGTGTGTAGCCAAATAATACAAACATGGGGAGAAGCCTGGGGGAGGAGCTTTGGTTGGGACTCAGTTGGCTGGAGGTGGTGGTTTGTGTGCACGTTGGGGAGGGAGGTGGATGATAATGAGCACACGCTGGAGAAAGCCTGGAGCATAATTATGGCACCAGGCAACCTTCAGACATAAGATTTCACTGGTGCCGTTTTCTGTCCCCTCATTTCTCCTAGATTGATTTCTTATTGTTGTCCAGGAAGTGGTAGATTCAAGTCAGAATTTACAAGATGTCCAGGTGGAAGAATTATCTCTGTTGCATTAAGAAAGGCTGAAGAAATGAAAAGAAGGTGAGAAGAGTTAAGGGATCGGAAAAAGAAACAGACATGTCATCATCTTTCCAATAGAAATCACTGAAAGACCAGTGAGAGTTAACAGAGGGAGGGAAATGACTGGCTGAGCAAACAGCAACAGACACATGTAGAAAATTTTTTAAATCATATTGTTTCTTATTGAGGGATTATTGGTAATCCCCCATCCATATGATTCTGAGGTATCGGTTCACACCTGTCAGGTGCATGCGACCACACCACACCCACCACAACACCCCCACACCATACCCACCACCATAGCACCCAGTCTTCCTCCCCAACCCACTGGGACCCCACTATACTTTGCTCTTCGCCCTTCCCCTATAGGTGAGTGTAATAACATAACAACAAGTGCTTGTGGAATAATGTGTGTAAAACCTAGTATATGGCTTCATTCCCAACAAATTAAAATAATGCACTTTTTTTTTAAAGCTTTATTTATTTGTGCATACAGAACTAGGGTACAGGCCAGAGATGCGGAGGGTGAGAGGATTCACCAGAGACAGAGTGGGGAGCAGAACACAGAGACAGAGTACACTGCTGAGGGGAGCAGCGGGAGGGTCAGGAGAGGTCTGCCACGCCATGTGGTCACCTCCCGGGCAGGTGGGGATAGAACTCATGCGGAAGTGGCTTATGCTTCTTAGTGTAGTGCTTTAACCCGCTGCGCCACCAGGGAGGGCCGGATATTATTCTTTAAGGAGTGCCTAAGAAGGATTGTCATTTCTTTCAGTGCAACACTGTGCAAGTAGGCAGAGCCACAGGTAATGTGCTAGCTACATGTGCAACAGACAAATGGCTTTGTCCCCAGAAGGAGACAGCACAGCTCACCTGTCATCACTAACACTTGCAACCAGTGACCCGAGGGTTCTATATCTGTAGGCATTAGAGGAAAGACTGTGATGCTAAGAATAACAAAAGCGTCCTCCCAGGAAATTCATAAAGCAAACCTCACTGATCAGATACCACTTTGCTCTCAGAGGTGCACTTGTGAATCTAACATTCCAAGAATTCTAGCAAAGACTTTCTTAAATCTGCTCCAAACTCAGGTTTCTTCACAGACAGGCCCTCCTACCCCAACCCACATTCATTGTTTTTGCCACCTACAATGGGCCTTCCCCAGATCCACAGTATCCCCCCAGGTGAACTATCCTCCGCACTTACTCTAAATTCCACCCAGCTCGGAAACCCACTACTTCCTTTAAGCTCTCTCCAGATTCCAATTTGTACTGAAGTTTCCCTCAAATTCTGGTCCAATGGCATGTTCTGATTCTTACTGTCCTCTCATGGATACAGGAAAACAGGAAGTTCTTTGCAGATAAGCCCACATTTGTGGGCTTTTGAAGCTGTCACTAGGTTACCACTGTACCGCACTGCACTTAAGAGGTACTTATTTCTTTGCCTGTGGTTGGGCCACGTGCTCTTCCCTTTTTTTAAAGATTTATTTATTTATTCATACAAAACTGGGGTACAAGCCAGAGATCAAAGATGCGGAGGGTGAGAGGATTCACCAGAGACAGAGTGGGGAGCAGAACAGGCAGGTCGACGAAATACACTGCTGAGGGGAGCAGCGGGCGGGTCAGGAGAGGTCTGCCGCGCCATGTGGTCACCTCCGGGGCAGGTGGGGATTGAACTCGTGCTGAAGTGGCTTTAGCTTCTTAGTGCTGTGCTTGAACCCGCTGCGCTACCAGGGAGGACCGATCTTCCCTTTTTTAACCCCCACCCCACCTCTACCCTTGCGTACTTTCTCTCTCGGTTTCTGACTTTTAATTGTGTAGCATGAAACCATAGCACATACTGAAGATTTCTTTATAAAATGATTTCCCAATGGAAGGTGTTATTAACTTCGCCAGGACAGTCCTCCGAGTTCTTCACCTCTTGTTAGCAGAGTTCTACTTTTATCCAAGTAGGAATGTGCTCAACCCAGATGAAAACAAGAGCTCTACACCAATGATGCCAGGCATACTCAACTTTACCGGGAAGCAAGTAAGAGTCAAGTGACCTAGCTCTGAGTCAGATGCTCCAATGAAATTAAGAGGGAGTAAGCTAGGGTGTTCCAGGAAGGACTTTTTTCCTGATAGAAAGTAGCCGGTCAGAAAGTCTTTTTCTCTCCGCTCTCTGTTTCAGAAGCTTCATAAGAAGAGTGTGACTTTGGAGGTCCTGCACTCATCTTGTGGCCATGGGGGAAATATTTTTCACTAACACAATGGCAGAGAACAAAGAAAGAAGGAGTGTGGGTCCTTGACAATATTTTTAAGCCTCCTAACTTACCCTTGAGTTTTCTGATTTTAAACTTTTGATGTCAGGAAAATACATAACCAAATTAATTGCAAATACTCATAGTGTTGCTCCCATTTTTCACTAGGCCATTAAGGACCGCCCAAGATGACAAAACTAGCAAAAGCAAGTTCCATAGATGCTCTGTCTCCTTCTGCACCCTTCAGTCCCCTAGTAAATAAAGCTAGGAGATAGAATCTTGGGCAGGAAGAACATGCATTCAAACAGAGCATACCTCTGTATTGTTTCTGACAATTCACCTATTTTACAACAATGATTCCAGGAACTCAAGAAATTACCAGGAATGTTTTGAGACCTCAGACTTAATAAACCTGAGTTTTTTTTCTGGACTTATCAACCCTTTTACAAAAAGAATGTTTGTGATAAGCACTATGAATTAGATCTATCTGACCACATAAACTTACAGAATGGTAAGAATAGAAAAGAAAGCAATAAGAGTGACTGAGAGGAGATTTTGGATCATTTGATCCTTCATGCCTCCTTTTGCTTAATAACCATTAATTGTGAGCTTCTTTTATTTCTCAGATGTGTTCTCTTGATTAAGGTAATGATCTCAAGTTGTAAGGAGCCAAGAACTGTTTAGCCTTAAACAATTTTTCCTTGGAAACATAAAACTCAGGACCTCCTGACTTGGCACACTGGATTATTTAACGATAATTAAAAACCTCATAATTTTGATATCTTCCTGACTTACCTATAAATGGCCCAGACTGTACACTCCATTAGCTAATATTTGATAGGTTTATTTCTCAACCTACATAAGGGAAGTATTTTTCTTTTAGTATTAATCAACCAGCAGCTAATGAAAGACTCCCACATAAGCCAAGGGGATTTTTTTTTAATACTTTACAAATCATAGGCCTTTTAATCATGTTAATAAAGGGACATTTTAAGACTTTTATATAGAGTTTTGTGTTTTCTTTTAGCATTCTTTTGGAATAAGATTCAAATCTTTGGCACACTGAGGAGGCACATGAAGTATAAACTGAAACCATTTGCATTATTTTTCTTACTCTTCACTATTTGGCTATTTCAAAATCTAGTGCAAAGTTTTGGTATGAAGAAGTAGAGGCGGGTGCTTTTGAATAATTTACCTACTAAGATTCCAATAAATAAGTGACAGAAATGAAGATTCAGTTCACAAAAGAGCAATGCAAGTTTTTCATCACTAATGTGTTCAAACTCTTACAAAGTTAAAAAAGAAAAGAAAAATAACATTACAAAATGAGGTCGTTTTCACCTATCAAATATTGAAGGAATTAAAATATATATTTAGACATATTTAAATATTATGCATATGCTTAAGTTATATAAATACTTTTATAAAAATATGAAAGATAGTAGATAAACTTTCCAGGTGTTGCTTACCTGTCTGGGCTTGGAGAACTATAAAATGATACCCATGCCCAGATGATTCTAATTTAATTGATGGGTGAGGAGAGGAGAAGCCCTTTTAAAGCTCCCGGGTGACCTAAAAGCATAGCCAGGCTCCAGAAACACTGGTTCCTTTTGATTAAATCTGTAGGCCTAAAGCCAGCTGAGTATGCTGGGATATAACTGAATGATTAAAACCAACAAAAAATGAATTGTCTGTTTTCAGGATGTGACCTCCATGAAGAGGTACTTTATACCTCCACTACGATTTTAACTAGTTCCTTTACTCCTAAAACTAGAACTATTTCTAGCTCCCAAGCTCCAGGTTCATTTTCATATACTAACACCCACATACAACTGTGCCCCACGGATCTCTCCACTTGGTATAACCCAGGCTAGATTCTCCCCATCATCTATACTACGCTCTGATTCTTTTTGGTCTTGTTTGTTGATCCCTAACATTAAATTCGACAGAGCAGGGTCACACATGTACTTGCTTTTAAAACTCAGGCTGGAGAAGGCCCTCCCTGGTGGCGCAGCGGGTTAAAGCACAGCACTGAGAAGCTAAAGCCACTTCTGCATGAGTTCGATCCTCGCCTGCCCCGGAGGTGACCACATGGCGTGGCAGACCTCTCCTGACCCGCCCGCTGCTCCCCTCAGCAGTGTACTTCGTAGATCTGCTCTCTACTCTGTCTCTGGTGAATCCTCTCACCCTCCACATCTCTGGCCTGTACCCCAGTTCTGTATGAACAAATAAATAAATCTTAAAAAAAAAACAACAAAAAATAACTCAGGCTAGAGAAGCAGTGATAGGAAGGGTCTGGCCGTAAATGGGCAACACCTGCATCCTTCATCCACGCCCACTCACAGCTCAGCTTGGGCAAGCTGGGGCATAAACTGTTTGGTTTCCAGGCCTCGTTGGGGGCAGCGGGGTCCTCCCTCTTAGTGACTATCTCTCCAGTCCACCTCTCCATCATCCGCTCAGCCTCTGGCCTAGTTTCTCCCTGAGTCACTTCATGAACCCACCAGTACTATCCTGAGCACCTTGGAGTCCTAAGATATTGGAACCAACCAGTCTGGATTTGAATCCCACTAGTTACCTAACCTCTCTACTGTAGTTTCCACATTTGTAAAATGGGAACAGCAATTATGGGACTTCACTATTTAAGTTGTAGAGAAGACTAAGGCAAAATATATATATATATATATATATATATACATACACACACACACACACATTTCTTAGGCTGATTCCTGATACAAAATAAGCATTGTATTTTTTAAATTATTTATATGAATTTTGTTCTTATTTTTTAGTTGAGGTAACATTGATTTACAACACGGAGTATGATTTAGGGGACTAGGTTCACACTTCCTGAGCTGCACATCACCACACCACACCCACCTCCAAGGTACCCATAATCCTTCACTATAGACATTGAATACTAGTCTTTCTTAAGTAAAACCTCACTCCCTTAAAATATCTCCCAGGCCCTCATACTTGGTTCTTTCCTACCTTTATTACATCACTTTACTAATGTACACCAGCCATTTGCCACACTGGATCATTCATCCAGGAAATCATGGATGAATCATGGCCTTTGCTTACCCTTTGTTTCTTGGGAGGCCCTTAGTCTCTTTGCTGGCTATGAAATTCTGTGAATTCTTCAAGACCAGCTCATAGGCAAACTTACTCTTGACCCTTTACTGGTGCTTTAGCTTGGAATTAGCTTCTTCCTCCTAAGTACTGCATTTTCCCTGCAATTTTACATTAAACAATTGTGCCTAACATTGTGGAGACCTTTGTGGCCTTCTATCTCCAACCTTCCCTACAACCCCCTATTGTCTAGAAAGTTGTAAGTTCCTAAAGACTGGGTGCTTGTTTTCATGTTTTAAACACTTCTAGCCTCTTACATTTATATTTTATAACATCGAACTTAGAAAACTGTCTGGTGTAAAGGAAGTTTTGCTAAAGCTGTTGAAGAGAATTATTAAATGTGTATAGACACTCTCATATCTATGCCAAGCTGAAACAGACACTTGATAATTATCTGGAGACTATAAATAGGGTGAGAAATTGGACACCCAGTACAAAATTGTCTCTCTGAGATCCAAGTGGTCTGACCCAGTATCATCACTGAAACAAGTGCTAAAAACACAAGATTCCATTGTTCTTTAGGTATCTGTTCAGGCCTTCTCAGTTGCAAGTAATATAAAGTTATATAATGTGAATAAAACAGATTTAGACAATGGAAGAAGTTCGGTGCTCCCTGACAATGAAGTACAAAAAGTCAGCAAGGTTTGCTCCAATAGCTTAAAAAGTATTGTTGAAGGCCCAGCTCCATTCTATTAACCTGTCTTCTAACCTGTCTTCCATATTGAACCCTGCAGTGGCCCTGACCCCTAAGACAGCCTGTCCTTATGGACATGAGATCTCTGCTAGCAGCTTCTGGGGAAAATATGCTTCCTCCTGACCACTGGCAGGTCCACAATGCGCACTCCAGAACTCACGGCATTGTCTCAAACATAGTGCAACAGCACCCCCTGAAGGTGTGCAAAGCAATGATTCTGCCCATCAGAAAGAGAGAATCTCTCCGGGTAGCTTCCATAGGAGAGGAAACTTCTTGAACAACATCCTTCAGGAAGCATATTATTCCATTTATAATCCCATCTTTTCTGCCAATCAGAGACATGGAGAGGGACTATTTGGATTGACCATGCCAGGCTCTATGCGTGAGATACCCCAAGATGACCAGTGTGACTCCAGTGATACAGAATAGGGAAGGTAGAGTTTGCTCCATCCAGACAAATACATCTTTACTTGTATATGTTATTTACTATATCCATACACATTTAGCAAGGCTGTAATTTTTGTTTACTGAACAATTATTTATCTGCTATACACCTGAATCACTGTCATTCAATCTCTGCCTAACAGTGGTTTCTCTTTTCCTCTTCTTCACTAACAACTGAAAGTGGCTGAACCCTCTCATATCCTTGATACGATCTCTTCAGACTCTCTTTCCAGTGTGCACCTTTGTTCCACCCTTTGAGGCAACAACCATGGATCATATTTACCCTGCGACATGAGTTTAGAGACTGTGGTTCTGTAAAGTTATGTTTGTATATTCTGTAAAGTATGTTTTTATTTATTTGTGCATACAGAACTGGGGTACAGGCCAGAGGCTCAGGGGCGGTGAGAGACTTCACCATAGACAGAGCGAGGAGCATAACAGGCATATAGATGAAATACACGGCTGACGGGAGCAGCGGGTGGCTCAGGAGAGGTCTGCCGCGCCATTTGGTCACCTGTGGGGCAGGCAGGAATCGAACTCATGCAGAAGTGGCTTTAGCTTCTCAGTGCTGTGCTTTAACCTGCTACGCCACCAGGGAGGGCCAAGTGGCATCTTTTTAATGCCAAGTACAGAGAAAGAATTTCCCTGGCTGATCAGAAAGTACCTTTGACCCTCTGAAAGTACCTTTCCCTGG
Source organism: Condylura cristata (assembly GCF_000260355.1). Taxonomy (NCBI): domain Eukaryota; kingdom Metazoa; phylum Chordata; class Mammalia; order Eulipotyphla; family Talpidae; genus Condylura; species Condylura cristata. The sequence continues at coordinate 17,451,005 of NW_004567108.1, read as the reverse complement.
CTGATCAGAAAGTACCTTTGACCCTTTGATTCTAGAAAGATGGGCAGATGTCCATAACTAAGTGTTCTCAGTCTATTTCAGACATTCTACCCACATCTCTGTTCACCCAGGAAATAAAAATCGGACCTTGTTTTAAATGAATGGTATATTTACATTGAATCCCAGACATTTTGAGATGAAATTAAAACAGTCATTTTTTCCCCTGTGTAATGTTATTTCTGACCTCCAACAAAGTCCATATTTCCAGTTTTATTGGAGTTAAATCTATCAGATGAGACGGAGGAGACCAGAAGTCTGGGCTCTGTCATTTATTAGTTATCTTACGCTGTACAAATCACTTCACCTCTTTAGTCTTCAACTTCATTAATCAACAATAGGGTGCCTGTTATGGGCCTGATTCTGAGTAACTGCTCAGGATATAGCCAAGAAGGCAATTTCCTCACCAGCCAAGTAAATGGGAGAACTCGATCAGATCAACCTCCCTCTTGCTCTAAAGATTGCCTGCTTCGGAGACAGAGACCAAGCCCTGTAGGAGTTACTTAACAGTGGGTTGTGATGAACATGGAGCCCATCTCCACCTGCCATAACCATCTCTCTCTTCCTCCTCTCAGTACCGGGACTGCATGATTGGGGTATAAATTGCATTCTCTCAGGGCCTGCAGACCTCTGACGTTCAGTAATTACTCATTTAGTTTATAGATTAGTAGGTTATAAATATCCTATCCAAAATAAGTCATATATTCTCCTTTCCTTAAAGTATATTCCAGAAGAACAGGTGTATTCTATCTGCCTTCATATAAACATGAGCACTGGCCCTGCAAGTTCATTATAAAAAAGAATCCATCGGTGGGTGGTAAAATTCCTTTTGGATTCTCTGGCTGTTCATGGAGTTGTTCTCAGAGTGATCAGTGATCATCTGGGCAGCAAGGAGAAATTAATCACATTGTCTGCTGCTATAAACCGACCAAAGATAATGGTGCCTGTGTCTGTGAGTCATGGGGGAAGGAGGAATGGGAGTGGAGCTGAAGGAACTGGATTTGTTTCATTTTCAGCTTAGCTGTTTTACTGGAAAACTCTTGGGGACATCATTATCATCACTAAATCTCGATTCTCTAATCTGCAGAATGGGTATACAAATTGTCCAAGGTAGTTACCAAGATCACAAGAGACACTGTGTGACATATACTGAACAGGTATTAGTAGTGGCAGTCTGTATTTAAGGGTTTGAAACACTTAGAATAAAGATAAAGCCCTCTCAGAGGACTAGTCATTGGTTGGAACCATAGGGATTTAAATCTGGATAGAATCATGACAACCATCCAGCTTGCCTAAGCTATTTCATAGAAATCAAAGCTCAGAAATACTAAGTGACTCACCCAAGAGAACAGTATTGGGTACCATTAAAAAAAAAAACTAAACAACTTTCTTTTTTTTAAATAGAAGACTATTACCTCACATAAAGAGAAGTCTAGGGTGCATTTGTTCAGAGTCAAGGTTGTTAAGACTCGGACTTCTCATGTTGACAAAACAGTTACCACAATCCCAAGTATCATATCCTTACAGGACACTATTCACAGGCAGAAAAAAGTGTGTGTGTGTTGGGGAAGGTAGAAAAAGACACTCTTCTTATCATCTTTTTCCACAGAGTGCAACCATTCCAGAGGTCTCTGGAGACTCCGCAGGTCCCTTAAGCCAGAGCTAAGTTACCTGCCCACCTCTAAACTAATTACTAACCAAACATAAGCAGGATGCCAGAATTCTGTTAGATGATTCATGACACTTGCCCTGAGCATGCTGCTGACCGTGCTGACCAGAACCAGGGTTTCTATTACTAGTGAGGAATGAGCAAGGGTCAGTTAGTAGGCAGCCAGCACCATCTGCCATCCTGCTGTATGGTCCCATTCTTCCTAGGATTTGTTAGAGGTAGTGGCTTGTTTGGTAACAAGTTGCTCTTGTCACATAAAGAAGTGACTCCCTGATACCCATGATCTATTTTCATCTATAAACAGGTGAATTCCTTCAGGCGCTGTGATCTTTTATAATACACATGAATATTTCATTCTCCAGATGTTGGGACATTCTAAATTAAGTTCTAATAAGTTAGCTTCTAAATAAGAAAGTTAGCTAAAGTATTTATTTATTGATTCCAAACATTTTTTTTGATTCCTACTAGGAACCAAGAACTATTCTTGGTGTGATGCAAATGTGGTACCAAGATAACTGGTCAACTATTTGGAAAAGCTAAGTGAATAAGTGCCTAACTTCTTAAACAGCTAGATATTTTAAAACAATATACATGAAAATGAGATTGTTAGACTTGTAATAGAAAAAAGGCAAAATAAATCATAAAGGAAAATGTTAGGTTGCAGAGAGTTTGAAAATTTCTGTACATACAAAAGCTAGTATGTTAAAAAGCAAAGGAAAATAGAGGAAACATTTGTGATATATTTGAGAGGACTCAGTCCTTCCATATATAAAAAGTTTTACGAATCAACAAGAAAAAGAGGAAAAGCTAAAAATGGTCCAAAAAACACAAGTTAATAAGTCATAAAATGAGAATATAAATGCTCAAAAATCAAATTTAAAATGTTCAACCTTACTAGTAAAGTACATATTTGAGCAATATAATACCATTTTAATATATAAAACTGACAACTAATATCAGTAAGTATTGGTACAAGCATGCCAGGCTCCTGTGGCTGGAGGTCGGCTCCTTGGGACCAGCAGCTGAGTAGCCTTCGTTTTGCCTTTGTGAGATTGGCTGGGTGATGGGGCATAGAAATCCACCCAAAAGAACACTAAAAAAGGCTCCTCTGGTCCTCCCTGGTGCGCAGCGGGTTAAAGCACAACACTGAGAAGCTGAAGCCGCTTCCGCATGAGTTCTATTCCCACCTGCCCCGGAGGTGACCACATGGTGCGGCAGACCTCTCCTGACCCGCCCGCTGCTCCCCTCAGCAGTGTACTTCATCGATCTGCCTGTTCTACTCCCCATTCTGTCTTTGGTGAAGCTTCTTGCCACTGCTGAGCCTCTGGCCTGTACCCCAGTTCTGTGTGCACAAATAAATAAATCTTTAACAACAACAACAACAACAACAAAAAGGCTCCTCTATCTTTTTACCTCTCTCTATTATGCAGCTCATCTTCACAGACAGTCCTGACCTAAAATAGATGATGTATGCTGTATCTACGAGTCACCTGTAACAATTCTGTTTTCAGTGCTGTGTCATTCCAAATAAGCCTTTGGTCATCTCCAAAAAAAAAAAAAAAAAAAAAAAGGCAGAGGGGCATGGTAGTTGGACCAGAACTTGTTGTGCAAGGGCAATGTGGAGAAAATGCCTCTTGTTGGCTGCACCACTGGGCACCCCCTGGCTTCCATCAATGAGAAGGCTCTAGGGAGTGAATGCCGCCTTCACCACACCTAGAAGATTCTCCAGGCTGAGGGATGTGTGGGTTCTCGACCAGAAGACAAGGGGGCACAGCACAAATCAGAGCCCCAGGAGCCACACAAAGGACTTTTACCCCAGAAGTGACCTGCAAACTCCACATGAGGACTGTGGCATAAAAGAGAATGTGTCCCGCCTGAACTAAGACCCTGTCGGGAAAATCCAAAATTGGGGTGCTTCTTAGACCCTCAATACCTAAGAAAGATATTTGGTGCCTATAATATTCATGGAACTCAAAATAAAATCAAAATTAAAAAATAAAGGAAGCTCAACAAACTCTAAATTATTTTCAAACATCAAATACCCATTGCCTTTCAACTACATTTTGTCTGTACAGGGGCACAGGCTTTTAATCATCACTGAGGTCTCATTCTGCTACATCTTTGCCATCAATTAAAGTTTTTTTATGCTCACTCATGGTCCATGTGTTTATGTGGGATGGAAGGAAATTTCCTGCCTCAATTTAGACTCAGGTGTCAATATGATAAATATCTGGATAACACAGTAGATATGAGACAGAGTCTTTATCTCTCTCTGTCTCTCTCTCTCTCTCACACACACACAGAGAGTCTCTCTCCTCTCTTCTCCCTCCCCCACAATGGCTCTGAGGACTTAAAGCATAAAATAGGGAACAGAGGATGGAGAGAGAAGAACGTGAGGAAATTTTTAGAGAAAACAGATTCAGAACACTTCCATCCATCCCATGCTATGGGTGTTGGGAAGCACCTTTCTGGGGTGACACCCAGGGAGAGTTGAAGCTGTCCCTGCCATGGGAGCTCTGCATTGCTAGGGCTGTGGTGGAGTCCTGAAGGTAGTGGGGGTCTCGGAGAAGGAGGCTGAAGGTGGACAGCCAGCTGCCCTTGACTGAAGGAGGCAGCACCCAGTCAGGACAGAGGAACTGTCCCTCCCAGGAACTCACCTGGATCCTATAGAGATCCTCCTGACAATAACCATCTGCCAGGTTCCTCATCCTAATCTGATTAGAACTACCAGCCCCTTAGCCCTTTTCCCTACCCAACCACCCACTCTGGAAGCAGAAAAGAAAGTCACTGATAAACAAGGAAGGAAGAAGGCAGCTTTAGGGGAAGGTGGGATTAGGCATCAAGGGTGGAGGGAAAGATTTGCTGCAAGTTGGGTGTAGAATATTTACCATCTCCAGTGTAGACAGTCTTCTTAGTCAGACTGCAAGATGTAAGTCACAGACTTGCCTGAATTTTCATCTGGGTTAAGAGGACTTGATCCTTATCACCCTCAAATAAAATTGAAAGGTGCCAAGAAAGAAAAAATGAGGTTGGATCTTGAATGTATATTTCACAAGTTAGATTTATTCAATACACTGATCTCGTGAATGGTTATCAAACACCAAACATAGTTATTTTGTTTGTTTTTGCCGGGTATTGTTCTCAGAGAGGGTAGGTGACTGACCTGGAAGTTTGAAGCCAGTGGGCTGTGGGTCCTCACCCAAGCGCTTAAAGGTATTTATAAGATTTCACTGCAGGCACACACACACACACACAAAAAAGTTAATAATGGATTTATTTACAAGATAAAGAGAGATGAATAACTTGGGGAAAGAGAGGGGTAAGTTGATTAATGCCTCCTACCAGTTCTGCTGACCTGGAACCCCAACAGCACAGAAAGCCAGAGAAAAGCCAAGAGCTAAGCCTAAAGCTAAGAGGCCAAGAGAGCCCCAAGCTCATGTGACTGGGTTCACATTCAGCATGGTTGCTTACCTCCACCCTCAGGTCCCAGCAACCCTCTCTTTGTGATGCAGGGATTTGTAGCTCTGGTGTCTGGAGTGGTGGCCACAAAACCTGTATCTGTATAGTTCATTCAGGACGCCCTTCCCTCTAACAGATTGGCTCCACTCCAAACCTCTTTGCCTTTATTATACCAAAGTGTCCTGATCCTAGAATACCTGCAGTCTCTTGTATTTAGAAAGATTGCCACCCAAGGAGGCTTAGGGCAGTGGCCTGTTGATGATTTGCTCCCCAGTGCACTGCACGGCAGAGAACAGCTTTGCCATTCATGTACAAAGACAGCAAAGCAGGGCTCCTGAGGTCATCTGATTTGAATTGCATGTCAGGCAGCAAGTAGGGGTACAGATGAGTGTGGGAACCCTCGCACTCTCCTCTAAGACTCATTCTTGTCAGTAAGCCACACAGCCACACAACCCTACACCCCTGGTAGTGGATAAAGCAAGTCAGTAGACACCAAGCTGAGCCCCATTGACAACCTGCTGGAATAGACTGTTCAGGCCATGAACTTACAGCAAGGAAAGACAAATACCCAGCAGGAGTCTAAGCCAGCAGACCAGCGAGAAAAAGGTAGAGAGAATTTAGAATTTGACAAAAAGATGTGTCTTAAAGCAGACCTAAAACACAGTGGTGATCGCATAGGGTTGGTCAGTCGTCAGGGTTAGTTAGTATTTGAAACAGAAAAACCTCGTTTTCATCAATGTTTAACCTAATGTGTCAGGAAACTGGATAAGTGACTTTTTTTTTTTCATAAAGTTTCAATAAATCAGGTTCAAATGGACTAGTAAATTTCCAGGCAATCTACATGTCACTCCCCGCCCCCTCCACCTCCGGAAACCACATAAACATATCAACAGAAGCAGGTTCCTCTCAAGGACAGGCTGCTGCATTCTTCAGATTACTAAATGGCCATGAAAAGCCACCATTGTCCTGGCAAGGCATTCAAGCCACCCAGCTTGACCAGCCTCCTACAGAATCACCCGTCCAGTCAGGGGGGCTCCCAGCCCTCCCCTGGGAAGTAATGGCACCAGTGGATGGGATGGGGGTAGGAGGGGAGAAGGTCACTCATTTATCTTAGTGGGGTGCTAACTTTGAAGCACATCGAAGGCTACTTAAATGTTAACATTTCGAAGGGGAAAGCACAAACACCCAGCTTTCAAGCCATCAAATTTTTCTTTTAAGAGATAACCACTTCTGACTCAGAAGACAAATATTAAAAATAAAAATACCCAATCCAAACAAAAACCAGACCAGCTCTCCACCATGCCTCCGATCTTGGTGGTCCCCAGGTGAAAGAAAAGTTGTATGTGTGTGTGTCTGTGTGTAAGTACAGCCTAGCACAGATTTTTTTTTCTTTTCAAAATATCCCCCACCTTTCAAAGGTTAGCTAAGTTATACAAATTCATCTGACCAAAGCAAATCCCATTTATAAGTGATGAAACATGGTCTTATGAAAGATAAACAGAGAGATTTCATTAGCAAGAAGCAAAAAAAAAAAAAAAAATCCCTGACAAACCCTGGATTCAGTAAAGGGAAAATTATCTTAAAGAATTTAAACAATGAGGCTTAAATTCATGGCACTATTGCATGTTTTAGCAGTTCTGAGCTCCTGCCTTGCTCCTCTCCTGCTCCTCAACCTCTCAAATGCAAGAGAATGTTACAAAGAACAGAATTGGTGTTCTCTCTTTGCATTCAAAGCTAAGACTTTAGTTGTTTAAACTGAGTATGAGGTTTAAACAGGAAGTTACAGGGTCAGGATTTTGCATTTTGACTTTTTCCTCTTTCCAAGATCTCTTCATTAGAAGCCACTTCTATCTCCCATGAATTGCATTCAGTCTGGAGAGCTGACTCACCCGCAGGGGTGGGAGCTGCCCCTGCCAGCTTCCAGAGGTAGTACTTTGCTGCCCTGGAGGAAATCCCTTTGTGTAACCTGCAAAAAATATCCTCAACTTGCTGGCTCTATCAGACAAAGAAAAGAAAGGACTAGTATGTCATTCTAATTCCTCTTTCACAAGAAAATCTTCACCAAAGATTTAAATTAGGATAAGGGCTTAGAATTCAAACAAAATGAAGCAAGATTTCTATTATAAGCAGGTTTACTAGCCTAAGGAAGCACCTTGGGGGTGGACATGCTATCACCCCAGAGGGTGTGAGACCATGTCAAGAGGGATTTGGAGGTTTAAAGAGTTGCCTTTTTATTTGGTAGGTAGGTACACAGCCCCCACATACATGAACACTAGACTCCAGTCTAGTCCTCACTGCTCTGAATGTAGAGATAGCAAAGAGCAAGTTTGTCGTTTGTCTTTCTCTCTTAAGAACTTCACACCAGGCCCTCCCTGGTGGCGCAGTGGGTTAAAGCATAGCACTGAGAAGCTAAAGCCGCTTCAGCATGAGTTCGATCCCCAGCCCTGGAAGTGATCCACCTGGCACGGCAAACCTCTCCTAACCTGTCCGCTGCTCCCCTCAGCAGTGTACTTCAACAGTCAGCTTGTTCTGCTCCCTGCTCTATCTCTGGTCAACCCTCTCACCACCCCTACACCTCTGGCCTGTAACCCAGTTCTGTATGCATAAGTAAATCTTAAAAAAAAAAGAAAAGAAAAGAAATTCACACCTTTGCCCAGACAAAATCCTGTCTTTACTCTGTCTTTGCCTCCTAAACCCATTTGAGGAAGAAAAATACCAGACAAACAAAACCACCCAATCCTGTGTCTGGTTTGATGTAAATTACATCTTGAAGCATAGATAATAAGATCCGCAACGGTTTCAAATATGCCTGCCTGCCTTCTCTCCCACCCTTCTTACCTGAAGCCTCTCTTAATTTTTTACTATTTCAGCCAATGTGATGAACTTTGCATTGGAAATTTGGGGTCAGGTGTGAGTTATTTAGATTAACCTTAGCAGAGATTAATTTGCGAAAAATATAAGTTGGCAGAAGACACTGTAGTAGATGTTTCCTCAGGAACATGATTAACAAAGGAAAAGACGATACATCAGACATATATCAAAGACTAAGAAAACACATAGGCTATATAAAATAAGAGTAAACTCCAAGTTGGCTCAATTCATTAAGAATTAAGGAGGCAGCAATATAAATGTGAGAAAATATAAAAACAGGAATACATGTCCATATTCTGCACGCTTGTAAGTCCTCGCCCCACCCCCAACACACACACACACTCACACTTGTGTCACAAGACCAGAAACTGGAGGTGGGGAAGAAATGCTGGAGTCAGTCATTAAACCAGCTTCAGAAATGAAAACTCCTTAGTCACCAACTGTTGTAGCAAGGGTCAGCCAGCTCTAGAAAGTTTCAGGAGGACAGACCAGAGAAAGGAGAGAGAGGGAGGGCCATTGTAGACCATCACCTGGCCTTGTAAATCAACTTCGTCACACCCTAGAAGTGATAATTTAACAATAGGTAACAGTTCCACGAAGAAATGAACTGCTCCCCTCCCCCAAGAACACCGAATCAGTATAATTTCTGCCCTGGCAAAAGGCAGCTCTCGCTTTTTATATAATAATCCACCCTTTTGGGCATAACCAAAAGTCTTGCCTCATGGGGAAACTCACCATGTGCCACTGAAAGGGGAACCTGGGAAAATTTTTCTCAGAAGTAACCCAAGGGCCCTGCTTACTGAACACTGCACACGCATGTGCACGCGCGCGCGCACACACACACACAAACACACTCCTCTTCACTACACATGCTTTCCAGAAAGTCAGCTGGAAAAACCCATCTACAACCAGACCCCAGACTGTTTTTCTGGTGTCATTCCTCTATATTCTTTCATTCTTTGGCCACACTTGAAAAGATGCATTGTTTTAACAGCTCTACACTTTCGATCAGTTCCCATCCTCCCCTGTATGTTTCTCAAAGTTCTGCCATCTTTCCAGGCTCTTCTCGAATGTCTTCCCTTCCATGAAGTCACAAACCGCTCATCTTTCTTTCCTTCAGACTTCGGGGTCGGTGTTGGTCCTGCAGGGCAGAAGACACTGTAGTAGATGTTTCCCCAGGAACAGGATTACCAAAGGAAAAGACGATACATAAGACATACATCAAAGACTTAAGAAAACACACTCTGCCTCGGATAGTTTAGTTATATGCTTGTCGACCCTGGAAACTCCCCGAGAGACTTATTTTTAGCCTTATGTTCTTAGGGGGTTGGTAAAGTGGCTTCCATAATATAGGAACTGGATAAATATTTGTGCAAAGAAAGAATAAAGCAAACAACTGGATGTGGAGTTTCAGTTTTCCACTCTGCTCTTAATTAGTGGGCGATGCAGCAATTCCTTTCACCTCTCTGTATCTTCTCTTACTTGAAAAAGGAGAACTTGGATCTTAAATGTCTCTAAGTTAATAGTCGAACTCAAATGCAATCTAATTTCTTCCGCTCGCTGAATAAATTTGGAGAAATAGCAACAAGCTTGTTTTGCCACATCCAAAGAAAAATCTCCCCAACTAGGTAATTCCAGGAACTTCCGCTCAGAGCATTGTCACCCTCAGGACTGACTGTATAAAATCGTATTTAATGGGGAAAGGTCTGGGGAGCAAGGTTGTGATCCCAAGGCTGTCTGGGATCCCAGGGCTGTCTAACTCTCCCCAACATTTTTATGTGCAGATATTTAAATGGCATGTTGTTTCCCCAAGACTTAAAATGAATTCCACAGAGTTCTCCTTTCAAAACCATATTGGGCCTGGTGAGAAATGATGACAGGATCAAGGTCTGCCATTACTTACTTTTTAATTTAATTTCCTGAGTCAGTCTTACCTCTCCCTACTCACATAGTCCCAGGGTAAGTGGTGACCCCTATTTTAAAAGAGGCATTTTATTTATTTATTTATTTATTTATTTATTTATTTATTTATTCATCCATTCACTCATTCAGTTATTTTAGACAGCTCCTACTGCAAAGACCATTCTATTGCTCTGCAATTTTGCTAACTAAAGGGAACATATTTGTGCTTTCTTGCTTGCAATAAATTGTCATGCATCAACTGAGAGAGTAAAAGACACTTTTACTCCTGGAGATGACACTGAACACGGTGGCTCTTTCCAGGCTCTTCTCGAATGTCTTCCCTTCCATAAAGGGAAGTTTGTTGGATAAATAATACTAAATATTATGTAGATGTACATTTTAACATATAACGTCAACCCTACAACTTCATCTAAAAGAACAGGAAGGTACTATAAAAAATTAAGACTCTCCGGGAAAGCACCCATGGCCCTTGAAGGCAGGACTTTATTGTTGGCCAGCTCTATTACTAGCTGGTATTTGCAAACTACTTTACGTTTCCACCCAGTGTCATTTAATCTGGGTGATATCCTGGTGAAACAAGCAGAGCTGGTGTTAATTACTTTTACCCCCATTGAACAGATGGAATGACTGTCTCCCAAGCTCATTATCAAATTGCACACTGGCGAAAATCAGTCTCCAGCTAAAAGACCTGGGTCCTCGTCCCATCATCTTGCCACCATATTGTCTGCCCCAGAAAAACACCTGGAAAACATTAACTCCAATGCCTGCCTTTTGGAAATGAGAAAAAGAAGACACAGACTATGCCAAGGCCGCCCAGCTTGTTGGGTAGAGAATGGGTGAGAACCAGGCCTTGTAACTCCCAGCCAGCAGACAAACTCCTGCTCACCAAAAAGAAACAAATGGGTAGAAACTCAACAGTTTTGTATTAGACCGTATTAAATCATCAAATATCAAAAGTATTCTACAATACTAATACAAAGTATTAGTATACAATAAAATACTAAGTATTTTCAATAGTCTATGTAAGTATTGGAACAGTGACAAAACAATAGTGATGCTTGAGCAATACTACTTGGACAATGAAGAAAATAAGTATGGGCTTAATACTACATTCCAATTGAATTTATAATAAACTTTACTTGCAAAAATAATGACTTTATATATTATATATCTGTGTGCATATCAAATTTATAATTATATACAATTATTTATAATTAACCAACTTAGTAATCATATATAAATTTGATGGCATATAATTTATATCAGTATCTACAGGGGATACATATCCTGTTAGGCAGATAAATTAGGCAGAAGTAGAAAGCAGGTGACCTGAATGATTTATTGGTATCCTGCAATCCAATGTACAATTTTTTCAGTCTTCCAGTGTCTGTTTTCTGAGTCAGTGGTACCCATTTACCATGAGCTTCTGCACCATTTTATTCGGATCCTTCATGCTTTTCCCCTCTGTAGTGTAAGGTCACCCAAGCCTCTGTAAGCACACCATGTAATTCCTGCTTCCATAGTGACTTTCCTCTTGCTATTTCTTCTACTCAGACTCTCCCACATTTACTTGCCTGGCTTCATAGCACATATCCTGTGAGACTGCTTAGAGCTTCATCTCTGAAGACTATGACCTAACCTCTCAGTTAGAGAAACATTCTTCCTCTGGGTTTTCATCAGGATACCCACGCTGTTACAGTCACATATCCTGTATGCATCTCTGTCCAACTAACCCAGACGCAGTTGGTTAAGGATTTTCACTAGTCTTTAGCATGACAGAGAGTTGGTAACCAGTGTTGGAGCACTAGAATCCGGGCTGTCACTACTGGTGGTGACTCACTTCTAACCAGCAGCTCTTGCAGAAGTCTGTTTAGCTTATCTGATTGAACTTCATTCAATAACCTCATCTTAATAATTTCTCCCTCTTTGTAAAATCCCTCCCTTTTTTAAATTTTCCTTACATTTTCATATAAATTAGGCCTTTCTCACACTTGGTGTATACTTCCAGTTTATAATGTATGACACAAGTGATTTTTTTTTTTTTCCTTTAAAATGTGTAAGCATTCTGGTCCCTCCCTGGTGGTGCAATGGGATAAAGCACAGCATTATGAACCTGGCCGCAGCCCCTAGAGCATGAGTTTGAGCCCTGGCCAGGGAGGTGACCCCCATGGCGCGGCAGACCTCTCCTGTCTTGCCCGCTGCTCCCTTCAGCAGTGTACTTCATCCATCTGCCTGTTCTGCTCCCCACTCTGTCTCTGGTGAACCCTCTCACCACCCCTACAACTCTGGCCTGTACCTCAGTTCTGTATGAATAAATAAAATCTTTTTTAAAAATGTGTAAGCATTCCAGATATCTCTAAGATTGATTTGGTTAATAAAGTCTACTTTACATATTATGAAATTAAGAGTCAAACATTTGATTTGCTAGACTCAATATTTTCCTTAAGAAATATAATGCAGTGTTTATGATGCATTAATAACAATAGCATAGATTCAGAGTGTGCTTGATTTAATGATTAATACATGAATTTTTAAAAATGAATAAATGGAAGGGAAATTATTCAATATTTGATAGACTTCTTCAACATTTAGTAATTGTTTTCCCTCCTCCCTCTGTCCCAAATAAACTTTCACAAATAGGTTACACATTGTAGAAGATATTTTTCAAAGACTTTTTTGACATGACTTTTTTCTCTTCTACCACTAGAAACCTCACAGTCGACAGATTTGCCAAGACAGCTAAGCTACAGGTCGCTTACCACTATCTCCAGTGCTCCATGGCGAGTTACCACCATTGCCTACACTATGTATGCTGAGATTGTCCTTGGCTGCACCTTCTGGGCCTGGCTCCTCTCACAGGGAACTGCACTGCTCTCACTGAGTGTTCTGCATCCATTGGTGTTGATGTGTAGGGGGTTGGGAAGTGACACAGTGTCTGCTGTGGTGAGGTAGGGAACATTGCCCTCTCCAGCCTGTGTGACTCCGCCCTCAATGTCTCCCAGAGCTTTGAATCCCAAACTCCTTGGCCCCTAAGACTGACACAAGATTTCATGGAAGGACAGACCAAGAGCTGCCACCCTTAAACAAACAGTTTCTTACTGGGACATACTTGTCCTGCCTCCTCCTACTCAGAGGATAAATTCTTCCCAAGAAAGTGTTCCCATTCCTCATGCACAGAGGCTTCTCAATATGTATGTAGACTTAGACACACAACATTTGAAGCATGGAAATCAGGCATCTAGCTTAGGTTCAGTCTAGGACAAGGGATGCTCTACACATTTTCACTCAAAATTTTGTCCAGGTGCAAGATGAAGTGCACATTGTTAGACATTGTGAACGCCGCCTTAAATTTACCACCTCACAAGCAGATTCTCATGATATATATTTGGCTTTTAAGATCCCTTCCAAAAAGACAGTTTTCTATAGAATATGTTTTTTTTAATATAAAAAATAAGAATATTTTAAAAACATTTGTTCATGTGTCTGTAGGAAAAACTGGCATGGAAAATCTGAACATTCACAGGATTTGATCCAGATGATCTCAACTATTAAGAGAATTTCTTAATGACTATTCTCATTCACTTTTGTCACTCCCTATACAGCTCTCATGTGAATACCCCAGCTTTGCTGTCTTTGATTATAAATGGAGCACTACTGGAAAATTGGGAGTTTGGAAAAGAACAACAATGTGATTGAATGAATGGCAACAAAGACTATATAAGGAAACATTTAAGGACATAAATGTCTATATTTACATGAAATATATTTAGCATAAACTCACATCTGAAATGTATATGTGCATGTATATAGAATAGCTACTGATAAACAACTATTTCACTTTTACATATGACATAGATTATGTGCCGTTCCGTGAAAGACTAGACGTCAAGAGTTAGAAGGGACTGGAGCAGACCATTTAATGCATTTGCCCCCACTTAGGCAGGTCCTCGGTACCATGCATGAAATCTTAGATGATGCACTTAAGCAGTTCTCCAGCTTGGAAAATTGCTGGCATAACCACACAAATTATCAACTTCCTCTATGCTTATCCTTACCTATTTCCTTGGTGTTCAGTTGGCAGGCATAGTTGCAACTAGATATATTCTATGCGTTCCAATCAATAAACATGTATTTTACCTGATGTGGAAATAAATTATCAAGACCTATGCTGTGGGGAATTTTAAGAAACCAGCAGTGATGTTTTAATCTATAGATCATTTACCTATCTTTTATATATATATATATATATACACACACACACACACATAATAACATATATAATGCACTTTCACAAAAGTCCTTTTTAAGGATAAAAATAGTAAAGGTCAAAGAAGACCTGTCCAACCCCCCACAGTGGCCAAGCAGACTGAATAGAGACTTTATAATACTTAAGTTCAAATATAAAATATCACAACTTTCCCTAAGTCTTACAACCTCCCATAGTCTTGATCCCACAGAAAATGATAAAGTTGGGGCAAGCTAAGACATGTTCAAAATGATTAAAGAAAGATAGGAAAGACAAAAAACAATGGAGTTTAGAGTCGGGAGGAATCAACATTTAACAAATCCATTGACTAGGAAGAGCTGATATAGAAGATTTGTTTTAGACTTTGAGAAGCTGGTAATATCTTTAGTACTAAAACTGAGGGAAAAGGTGTTCTATGAAGAGTTTTCAACTTTGGCTAGAGCAAGGTGTGTGCTTAGTGATCAGCCTTGGGTGCAATTTGGCTTTGTGAAGCAGGACTGTAGAAATAAGTTTCACATTAAAAAGGGATTTAGATCATGGAGGTCCTTGAATGTTGGGGTGAGGTGGTAGGTACTTTGGGAGGATTTAAAGCAAGATATTGCTAGAGGCTCTGTGGAGCATTTCTTAGAGGAAGAGGACATTAAAAGGGGAAGACCAGCTGAAGGCCTATTATGAAGTTCAAGTAAAAAAATACAAATTTATTTAAAGGAAATGGCAGTGGGGGAAAGGAGGAAAATCCACTTGAAAGATTCAAGAAAGAAAAGAATCAAAGAAGACTTTAGACTTTGTGCCAAGAAAGATGAGGATAGATCTGATAGGGAATGCATTGGATTGGAACATAATACAATAAATTTATTTTTAAATATTTTAATTTTAAAATAAATAGGATTGTTACACAATAAGGCACCACAGAGAGCTGAAAATGAAGCCAGCAGATAGAAGACAAGTCAGGGCATGAAATAGAGAATTGAGTTACATCTCATAGACATTAATGGGGCATGGGACCAATGAGGGATTATAAAAGAGCATGTGAAGAGATTAAATAGAAGGACAAGTGAAATGAAATGGGGGAGGGGAAGCGATGCCAATGGCTATGGCTTTGGGAAATGCCCCAATATTATTATAGAACAAAAAAAGCACAAAAGAGACTGACTGAGGGGCAACAAGAAAGAAGAGAAGGACATGAGAAGTAGGAAAATAACTTGTAAAAGTCAAAAGATAAAAGAGGCAGGTCTTCCAGGTGGTGCCAGCAGAATGCAGCCACATCATAAGAACCTCCTCCCCTAGCAGCTCTCGAAATCAACAAAATTACACATTAAACAAAACAAAATAAAACCAAAAAACCCAAAGCCAGGTCCCCCAAATTCCACAGCATCCACGAAACCAGAGAAGGTTATAACCCTACGCCGTAAACTTCAAACACACTGGCCAATGAAAGAGACAGGAAATTCTGCAGTGGAATGGCACAGGTCACCCTGGCAGGCTCCTAAATCTGTCACCATCCCAGGAGCCAATAACATCCAGAGACACCTCGTTAATATCCTCAGATTGGGGGTCTCCCTGGTGGCCCAGGGTTAAGTGTCAGTGCTACCACCGCTGTGGCCTGAGTTCGATCTTCGCCAGAGAGCTAACGCAGGTATGGCACAACAGACCCTCCTGTCTCGCCAGCTGCTCCCCTACTGCATTTCAGTCAAATCCATCTGCTCTGCTCCCCACTGTGTCTCTGCTGAATCCTCTCACCCCACATACCTCTGGGACACCCCAGTTCTTCTACACAAAGATGAATAAATTCTTTCTTTAAAAATCCTCAAATTGGGAGAGAAGCTTACTAAGAACCTAATTCTCTGACTAGAGAGTCATAGGAAATATTGGCACACATTGGAAACGAACAATGAATTCTAACTCTGCTACAGGCTCCAAGACCGAACATGCAAATAGAGATAGTTTCCAAATTTGAGGGCAACGTCTTGTATAATGAGGACCCATCCCTCAATGTAGTGAAGGGAGCTCTTGCATGTTTAATAAACAACTAACACCTTTGGAAATGACTCTGACTATGTCTTCAGAACCTGGACTCTGCAGCGTCCCTCCCCTTCCCTGGCTCTGCCCCAAGCAGGAACATAAATAAGTCCACCCCAGCCCCCAGCACCCCCACCTCTTGTCAGGAACTCAGATGCAAATCAACTGAAAATCTTAAGGACATTCTTCACAAGCCCTCTGAGCTATAGAAATCTTACTAAAGAGATAAATTTGGGCCCTCCCTGGTGGCGCAGCAGGTTAAAGCACAGCACTAAGAAGCTAAAGCCACTTCCGCATGAGTTCTCTCCCCGCCCTGCAGGTGACCCACATGGCGCGGCAGACCTCTCCTGACCCGCCCGCTGCTCCCCTCAGCAGTGTACTTCGTCGATCTGCCTGTGCTGCTCCCCACCCTGTCCCTGGTGAATCCTCTCACCCTCTGCATCTCTGGCCTGTACCCCAGTTCTGTATGAATAAATAAATAAATCGTTAAAAAAAAGAGATAAATTCAATAAAACAAGGGTCTCTGGTGAAGATGATCAAACAACGCTACAATAAATAAAGGGGAAGTTACAGAACCAAGAACACCAAACAAAGGCGAAAACTGCACCATCTATGATTAAATTGTAGACAGCGAGAAATAGACTAGACCCTCCTACAAAGAAATTTAGTGGTCCATAGGAAACAATGCAGATTCAGAAGGATAAAAGAAAAGTACAGAGAGACATTTAGTATTAGTTTATCTTTTAAGCTATATTCACTTTCTATCTTGAGAAAAATTACATGAACTCACCTGGGGAATTTAAAATGCAAATTCTTAGGCCCACTTCTCAAGCTTTGGATTCATTTAGTACAAAGGGAAGAACTTTTGTTTTATTTTTATATGTTTTACGTAATAAACTTTTACTGGTTTACCATCAATTTACAATTTAAATTGTAAATTTACTATGTAAATTTCTGGGGTCCATCTTCACCTCTATGTGTATAAATGTCAACCATGTTTTAAATAATAAATTTCATCTCTGAGATAAAATACAGAGGCAAATGCAATATAAAGGAGCTAGTTGGTATTAAGAACAAAATTAATAAATGTGGGAATAATGCTCCTGAAAGAATTTTAAATATGGATGGAAAAAGCATTAAGTGATTTGACACAAGCAAATCTTACTAAAATAAAAAAAAAAATCAGCCTGCAGATTACATCACTCTAAAAATAAGTTTTTTAATGGAGACTACTTACACTGCTAAGATAACAAATTTCTAGATAACACATATCATGACAAGAAAAAAAAATCACCTCACACCAGTCAACCAACTTCAGTCTTCTCCACAGCAATATCTGGTGCCAGAAGATAATGTTAAAATGTCTCCAGCATCTGAGAGAAACAACAGCGTGTCTCTAGAATATCAGAAATTGGTGAGATAATACATGAAAGAGTTACTACAATAGCAATTTTATACTACAATAGCAATTTTATAAGTTTCTTATTTTAATTTTTGAATGTTAAGGGTACATGATGGCAGGTAATTTACAGAGAAAAAATTAGTAAATATATTATATAATGAATTTGATATAATATATCAATGAATTTCACCTGTGTAACCATCACCTTGATCAAGATTTCTGATATCTCAGTGAGCTCCAAAAGCCTCCTGTCCCTTTCCAGTAAATATCCCTGTATGCTTTTCTGATATTTTACTATCATTGATAATTTGCCTATTCTTAAAATTCATATCAAGGAAAAAATAATTATCAAGCTTTTTAGCTTTCAATAATGTTCTCTGTGTTTCACTCATGTCTGTGTCCCATGCCCATTTTTTTTTATTACTGAGTAGTGTACAGTCGCTTTTCCATTCAAATGTTGATGGACATTTGGGTTGTTGCCAGTTTGAGACTCATATGTAAGATTGAGATGAATATTTTAAACAAGCCTTGTTGTAGAATATATGCATTCCTTTGACAATACAGTTAGGAATGGAAATACTGGACCATAGGATCAATGGACGCTTAACCTTATTTAAGAGAGAGGAACAGTTTTCCAAAGTGGTGGTATAATCAGACATTCACAAAAAATGTCTGGGTCTTTGCACTGGTCCTCATCCACAAAAGCAGACATTTCAGTTGTGATTACATCATCTTAATTTGCAGTTTCTGGTGACATTGTTCAACACCTTTTTCTGAAGCTACTGGTCATTTTTGTATCTTCTTCATTGTGACATTCCTGTTCTACTTTTTAAATGCAGACTATCTTTTCGGAGTTTTACTGGTAGGAGTTCTTTCATATTCAGGTATCCATTCTTTATCAGGTACATATTTAAATATGTTCTTAGGTATTTTCTGTGACTTTTCACTTTCTTAATGTCTTTTGAGGAACAGAAGCTTCAAATGTTGATAAAGTCTGATTTAGTATGATTTTTTTAAATGATTGGTGTTCTATGTGCCTTGGAAAATCTTTCTCTACCCAACATTGTAGAAGTATTTTCTTTTTTTTTAAAGATTTATTTATTTATTCATACAGAACTGGGGTACAGGCCAGAGATGCAGAGGGTGAGAGGATTCACCAGGAATAGAGTGGGGAGCAGAACAGGCAGATCCACGAAGTACACTGCTGAGGGGAGCAGCGGGCGGGTCAGGAGAGGTCTGCCACGCCATGTGGATATCCTCCAGGGCAGGCGGGGATAGAACTCATGCGGAAGTGGCTTAAGCTTCTTAGTGCTTTGCTTTAACCCGCTGTGCCACCAGGGAGGGCCATAAAAGTATTTTCTTTAGGAAGCATTATAGCTTAAAACATTTTTTAATCTGAACTAATATTCATGAATTGTGTAAAAGTCAAATTTCCCTTTTTTCCATACAGATGTCCAATTGTTCCATCATCAATTATTGAAGTCCTTCAAGTCCTTCCCCATTGAAGTGACTTGCCACTACTTAAAAATCTGATGGACTATGTATGTGTCTCTCCCAGATTCTCTTCTTTGTTGCATGAATTAATTAATTAATTAGCCTACTCTTATATCAGCTGTTTTAATTACCGAAGCTTGTACTTTTGAAATTTGGTAGTGTGATATCTTCAATTTTGCTCCTTGTTTTCAAGGACTAGTGGTTATTAGGTGTCCTGTGTTTCTACATAGGATTAGCTTTAAAAAAAAAAATTAAGATTTTATTTATTTATTTATGCATACAAGAACTAGGGTGCAGGCCAGAGGTGCAGGGCTGTGACGATGAAGAAGATTCACCAGAGACAGAGTGAGGAACAGAACAAGCAGGTGGACTGAAATATACTGCTGAGGGTGGCAGGGGGTGGGTCAGGAGAGGTCTGCTGTGCCATTTGGGGCATCGTGTGGGTCAGCTCCCTGGCTGGGGATCGAACTCGTGCTGCAGTGGGTGCAGACAGCTTCATAGCGCGGTACTTTACCCCTTGTGCCACCAGGGAGGCCCTTTCTGCATCACTTTGATTTATAGTTGCAGTGTTTTTAATTTTTGATAATTCTACTGGGTTTTCTATGTAGGTCAATACATTACATTATCTGTAAATACAGTTAATGCAATTTTACTTTTTCCTTGCTATGTTTAGGTCTTTTTTTTTTTTTTTTGCCTACCTGTACTGCCTGTGACCTCAGTACAATGTTGAATTGATTAGAGGAGCTATTTTTGTCTTAAGGGGAAACAACAGTTCTCACTCAGTTTATACTCACTTAGTTTATATGTTCTAGTTCCTTTATATTTTCAGCTTGGGGAAGCTCCCCCTTTTTCTAGTTTTCTGAGAGTTGTTATCATGAACAGGTTTTGAATTTTATTAAATGTTTTTTTCTGGATTACTCCTGGCTATACAGTCCTAACTCTGTCTCTAGACTTGCCCTGGACTCTATATACTACCTAACAACATGATCAATTTATTCTCTGCTGAAATCGACCAGTCTTAGTTTCTGATGCTTGCCACTAGGAGTTCTGACTGTTATGGGCTAAATTCAAGCTCAAAAATTATTAGATGTATGACTTTGACCCAGGTTGTTCAATAATCTTGAACATCTTTTCCCCCAACTATTAAATGAAAAAAAAAAAAAAACCACCTCAGTGCAGTTATGGCTATTAAACAAGACAACATATATAATGTTTATATATGTATATCTGTAAATATAATATATCTATTGTATGGTTGGTATTGAATATAATTAACTTTATGAAAGTAAAAATTTATAAGCCTCTAAAACATTGATTCCACTTCATTGAAATCATACTTCATAAATCACTAAGGTTATAAGAAATTTGAGGGTGAAATAAACTTTACTTTCAAGATTTTAAGAACACGTAAAGCAGGCATGTGATACAATCTCAAGTAGGTTGAAATGAAACTATTTTGTCTTTTTAAGAGCTGGAAGATTTGAACTTGTTTTTAAGGTAATAAATGGTAACTAATGAATACAGGACAATTTGGACAGAAAAATACTTGCCAATAGTATTTTAAAGATACAAAGATTTTGGGTTTGAATTATCTTTGGTTATAAAAATAAAGTTACTATAAGACAAAGAAAAAGGAGTATCCAGGTGGGGGTAAGTTCCTGTTTAAGTTAAATCTATACATCCTCTGTATCTTGTCATCATAAAATTGAATTGTTTATTGAAAAAGGCAAGAAACTCTCCTGTGATTTTTCTGCTTTTAACCACAAAAGTTTTATAGTTATCTTAATGGAATGTAAACCTTAACTATGAAGCTAGAACTGCAAATCGTCTTTTACATAGTTGTAACAATTATATTTGGACGTTTTATGTTATTATAAAAGTAATTTTTTGCTAGAATAGTTTGTCGTGGTAAATGAAACTTACTCTTCTAAATTACAGGGCGCATACAAGCTCAGAGTTGCTGATGACCAACCCTGAACTCATGAACTGAACTCTAAGTCGCTACTATGGCAGACGCCCTTGTCTTGCTTTTCTCTTCAAAAATCTATTTTTAAAATTAGACTTGTGATTCTAACAGATTTGTTTCTAAACACAATCGTTCCCATTCTTCCCCTTCCTCCAGGAGAGAGTAGCTGTTTGGGGGGGGAGGGGTAGGATGAGAGCCAGATTCAGAGACTAGGCTGAGAACAGCAGTGAGGAAAAGGAGGTGGATAATTAGATTCCACATAAGGCATGGGAGGGGGGAGGGGCAAACAGTAGGACATGGAGATAAGATGCCAACTCAGTGGAGTAGAGGTTAACATTCTTTTGAAAATTTAGGTAGGGGAAGGCCTGAATTTGATAGATAAGGAGCAAGGAGCAGGAGTCTCCAAAGAAGGCGTAATAGACAACTCAAGAAGGAATAAGAATAATGAAATGAAATCTTGGGAAAACCTAAGAAAATGCAGGACCAGAAACACATAGTATGGGACAGATGTTTGAAAAGAGGAGGATACTTCTGCCTCTAAAAAAAAGAGGGAAAAATGGAGCAGCTGATGGAAATTTTAAGGTGTATATGAAAAGCGCATGTTCAGATCACTTTAATTGTCCATGGAGAGGAAAAGACAGAGAAGTTAGTGTGAGGACTGGAGGAAAATGGAGAGTTTGGAAAGTGTTCAGAGGAAAATGGTATGGAGAGGCATCAAGTTGAATTAAATAATTATTAAGCAGCAGTGAGATGCAAATGAATGCCAGTGGATCCAATTAGCAGAGTTCCTTAAAATTTTCTAGCTACATGTGTTCCAGAGAATGTCTAACAGCAGTTGACGTATTAGGACCACAGAGCTTTTGAGAAGACCCGAGACTAAAACAGAGTCACAGAGTTACTTAAAATCAAAATAATGGATATGGGAAGGGCGCCTACACACACTGACCTCCGCACAGACGAGTGGCTGGACCATCTGTTGGCAGTGCTTGATGGTAAGACAATGTGCCCTGAGAATCAGAAGATGAGTAAGATGAAATTTTTGATCATTTAAAATGTTGGCCTCAATACCCAGCAACTGCCACCTTAGTGACCAGAGTTTCTTCAGGTCTGCCAGACCAGATGATGTGGTCTGGCTAAAAACGTCAGTCTACCTAAGGAGTGAGCCAGCCAAGGAAACCAGGAGAGCACACCCAAGGGGAAAGGCCACCTTGACCAATGGGCTTTCTGTTTTCTCTTCCATGGACAAGGTCAAGTGGAGTGAGGAGTGACAGGAAATCTTGCCGCATGCTATTTATTGTCCACGAATCCAGTGAGGCGCTGAGTTACAGAGAGCTTCTTCTTCATGGGGCTGCCTTCAGTTGTGCCTCTTCCTACAGAGAGATGACGCACAAGGATATCCTGAATATTCTTGTCATGAATATTCTGGTCGTTGTGAAAATTTTTATTGTAAAGTAGTTGACCAACGTTTTATATGTCAGTCACATGACTGTAGCTGACCTGAGCTCGTCTAAGAAAAGCAGATCACCGGCTGCACTGATCTTGGGTCACTGAGCTCACAAGGTTGGGGGTGTGTGGGATTCCCCAGAATAGTGTCTCCTCATTCTGGTTCATCTGGGAGTCACCAAGCTGGCCTTTCCTTAGAGAGAGTCCGTGCCTACATAACGCTTTCTGTTCTGAAACAAAAATTAGTATATAATAGATTGACAGGCTCTGGTGTGTTTCACCCCTATTTGCCATCTGGATGTCTTTTGCAGGCCCTCCAGATGGCCCTGGCTGGTAGAGTCCCCAAGTGCCAATGGAAAATACCCTGTTGCTGGCAGGGCACTCCTGAAATTGGGTCAATATCATTGTGTGCAGCCTTTAAAGAGCCCTTGGTCAGCAATTTTATATTCCCCTCCCCCCCCCGCCTTTTTTTTTTTTTTTTTTTTTTTTTTTTTTTTCCTTCTCTTTTGGTATAACTCCAAGCTGTGATTCTAGATTAGGTATTTCAATCTTTGCCTATGAACATTTTGCAGGTAATTTATAAATGAGGAAACATTCCTTAAAATGTTCACACCAGCTAGGCTCCTAAAAGGTCTCCAATCACAAGGTACAAACTTCTTTGCAGGATCTGGGAGGTCTTACCTACTTTAAAAAACTGTCTGCCAGGCAGGTGGGATGCCTCGGGAAAGAGGTTCAGTTTTAAATCTTGAGAGCTGACATATTTGTGCATGACAGCTCTCTCCAAGTCTTCTGCCCTGCTAAAGATAAACAGAGGGTGTTTAGCATTTTCAAATATGTGTATCCATCTGGACACCCTCTCATTTTTCTCCTCCTCCAATGTTCACAGTGGAGTTTTTCGTGTGTGCTATAGGGTCAAGTGTAGCGAAGAAGGGGCTCGAAGCACTGTATTTTTATTTTAAGATAAGAACAGTGATTTATCTACCTGAGGTTCTTGACAGCTGTGCAACAAGAAAATAGAAATAACTGGGTTGTACGTGGTCAATGACAGAGCTGCCAAGGTGACCGAGTCAGGACAAGGGTTATGGGAGGCAGAGCAAAAGCTTCGATACCTAAAATGGTGGAAAATGGTGGGGGCAGAGAGACCACAATTTCCAGCAAACAGTTAACAGAAATTAGATTCTAGGGAAACAAGAAAAGAACTCGGAGCAAAGGTCATGCTTGCTCAGGGAAGATATAGCAGAGTGAGGATGCGGGACCAAATACCCAGCAGACACCCCTGGGCTTAACTGTAAAGAGACCATTGTCAGTCAAGGCAGTACAAAATCTGCTATGGCTCCTCTGTGTGTAGAAAGTCTGCTTTTCTTAATAATATCCATATAAACAAAGATATCCTAATAATAACAAAACAATTTTCAATAAAACAAATATATTTTTTTAAATAGCCATTTAAAGAACCAAGACAATTTGAAGGAACTTTAAAATTTTAAATCAAATAGGACCCTCCCTGGTGATGCAACAGGTTAAAGCACAGCACTGTGAAGCTATGGCAGCCACTGCAGCACCAGGTGTCCCCGGCCAGGGAGCTGACCCACACGGCTCGGCAGACCACTCCTATCTCACCCGCTGCTCCCCTCAGCAGTGTACTTCAGTCGACCTGCCTGTTCTGCCCCCCACTCTGTCTCTGGTAAAATCTCTCACCCCACACACCTCTGGCCTGCACCCCAGTTCTTGTATGCATAAATAAATAAATCTT
>NW_004567108.1:17368066-17425924 GCF_000260355.1 Condylura cristata | reverse complement strand
AAAAACAAAACAGGGTCAGAATGTTGTTCTTCTTGCCCTGTGACAGCTTGCTCCATGACTCCCTTTGGCCAGTGAAGTCTTTTCAAAGCAACAACATTCTCCCTCCTCTTAGGAACCGCGAATGACAAACGAACTGCTCCATGGCTATTGTCTGCTGATCTGTTGGCCTCACCATGGGTGACTAATAATAAAACCTACATTTTAAAATAGATGAATATTGGGGGTTTCAATATGAAGTCATCTACACTAGCAGCAGTCAGCCTGCAATTTTTATCATTTGATTCATCTTCCATCGTTTATAATTTATACATTGTCTTTAATTGCCTTAATACTCTCAGCAATCACTTTCATTTTTGAAACAACAGTTGGAGATATTTGATTGGGTGCATTGTTGCTTTATTGGTTTATAGGGGACAAAAATTAATAAAATACATTATTTAAAACTGCAATTTTATAGTTCCAAATACTGTCCTCTCCTTTCAGGCTTAGATTTGATGCAGATGCATGCAGGGATGAGAAGGAAGTTATCAAAATTTGATTACCACCTAGCCCAGAGCATCTCAGTAAAGTGAATGTGTAAGGTTGTCATCCATCCAGTGAGTCTGACCTGAGGATGGGCTGTGTCTCAACATGCAGCTATAGCATAAGAGAGGGGCTGTGTTCTGGAACAGAGCCCCTGGTGCTTCTTTGGCTGCTTTTGAGATGACTCTGTTGCAAGTGCTGTTGACTTGGACCCTTGACTTACTAATGAGAACGACGTCACTAGGGTTGTGTAGAGAAAAATATCTGTGTCATTGCCAAAAGTGAGGGGGTTTGATTGGAGGAGCTTCTGGGCCCAGCTTCTGCAGATTCTTTTGAAGGAAAGCTGATTAGAATCGACATACCATTGTCCTCCAGAAGCCTAACAGGACACATGTTTTTTTCCAGTAAAGGAGACAATTGCAAATTTATATTTCTGAATGCTCACAAAGGGATCTGACACAGAAATTAAACTCAAAACTAAAAGCCCTTGAGTGTGGGGGTGAGGGTGGGGTTTGTACTTGCAATTACTAAGCTCATATGGCCTTCCACTTAATCGTGAACACTGTCGTCGAACTGGGCTGGAAGCCAGTTCTCAGAATAGCATAAATGGGAAATATTTAGGCAATGCTTGTAATATACACTATGAATGTTTAGTTTTTGTAACACATTTCCTTTTAGTGCTTTCCAAGTATGCATGATAGATTATCGATTTTGAGATCATTGTAATAGGTGTCACTTCCCCCTGGACATGGCTGGGCTAGAGGTGATAGGAATTGGAACTCACTATTGGAAAAATCAGGATACATATACCTTAGTTGGAGGGTGTGTTTAAAAATAACAAAATCTTTCCATGGAATAGAACACATAAGTATATTTACTTCATTTGTAAAATAGAATTGATCTCTAAAGTTATCTGCTGCTTAAGATTGTGACAGAAATAAATCTTTAACCTGCTAATTTCAAATTGTCAGTAAAACTGGGACAATAATAGATGGGATTTTGGGTGTCAACCTCAGCATTGATATATAAGGATTAAACGAGCAGATACAAGATAATTATCTACACTGAAGTCTAGCATATATGAGATACTCAGGAAGCCTTCGTGATTAGAGGCTATGATTATAGTTTTTGTTGATGTGTTTGGGGATTTCTTTTCCTCTTTTTTTTTTTTTTTAAAGATTTACTTCTTTATGCATAAAGAACTGGGGTACAGGCCAGAGGCACAAGTGCAGTGAGAACATTTACCAGAGACAGAGTGGGGAGCAGAACAGGCAGATCTGCAAAGTACACTGCTGAGGGGAACAGCAGGCGGGTCAGGAGAGGTCTGCTGTGCCCTGTGGGTCAGCTCCAGGGTGGAAATCCAACTCATGCTTTAGCTTCTTAGTGCAGTACTTCAACCTGCTGCACCACCAGGGAGGTCCCTGGAGATTTCTTTTAAAAAAATTTTAGAGATGTTTGCTCTGCATTTTGTCCTCTATGCCTCACATGAGGCTCTAGAGAAAGCATATTTTTCTTTGAGAAATTGAAACTGATTGAATCCAGTTCTGACTTCTCTAAAGAACCATTGTGAAACTACAACCACAACTAACTGTAACGAAAACCTATTGGTATTAACACACTAAAAATGGTTCAAACTGGCTGAAACCAACTCCAAACTGCTAAAAGTAGCTAAAACCAGTTCTGACCAGCTCAGTGCCATTCAGAATGACTGAGACCAGTTCCATCTGGTTCCAACCAGTTCAGACTGAATCTGAGTCTGGTTCTGACCACTTCAAAAGAGCTGAGACCTGTCCTAACCTACTAAGAATGGCTCTAACCAGCTAAGGCTTGTTCTGACCAGTTCCAACTGGTTCTGACCCATTCAAACTGTCTGAGACTGGCTCTAACCTGCTGAGACCAGTTCAAACCACCTAAACCCATTCTGACTGGTTCTAACTGGTTGTGAGCAGTTCTGATTGACTTAGACTGGTTCCAACCAGTTCCGACAGGCTGGGCTGGGTTTCAATCAGGTCAGGCCAGTTCCGACTGGCTCAAACTGATTGAAATCAATTGTGGTTGGTTCAGACCGGTTCCAACTTTTTCAAAGAAGTAAAACTAATATCAACTGCAATAGAGCCTAAGTGAAAATAAAACTGAAACCGAAACCAGCTGAAACAGAGCCAATGGAAATTGAGACTGACATTGCCTTAAACTTGCACAAACAGATGAAACTCTTTCCCTGTTGTGCTCAACCAAGTGATAGTGAAACTGCCGGAGTCCAGTTCTGACTTCTTCAAAGACCTGAAACCACACCAAGTGAAATGGAAACCTCCAACACTGGTTCAAAAAGACTATAAAAACACAATGGCTCATATTGGCTGAAACCAAACTAACTTCCAACCTGCTCAAAATGGATGAAACTGATTCTGACATCTTCAGACTGGCTAAAACCTGTTCTAAATGGTTCTAATCAGTTCAAACCGGATAAGACTGTTTCTGATTGTTTCCATTTGGTTCCGACAGGTCCAAAGTGTCTCTAATTCAAACAGGCTGAGACCAGTTCTGGCTGGCTCAAATAAGTTCTGACAGGTTCAAACCAGCTGAGACTGGCTTCCACCAGTTCCAAGTAAGTGGTAAGAATAGCTCTGACTGGTTCTGAACAGTTCAAACAGGTCCCAGTCAGTCTGAACCACTGAGAGTGTTTGTGACCAGTTCCAGTTGGCCGAGACCAATTCCAAGCGGTTCAAGCCAGCTAAGACCAGTTCTGATCAGTTTAAAACTGCTGATACTGGTTTTGGCTTGCTCAAACTGGTTCTGAGCAGTTCAGCTAGCTGAAATCAGCTCCAACCAGTTCAAACCGGTTCCGACTGGCTTAGGCCAGTTCCAACTGGTTCAAATTGGCTGAAACTAGTGCCAGTTAACTCAAACTGGTTCTGACTTTGTCAAAAAAAAAAAGTGAAACCAATGCCAACAGCAATGGAGCCCAAGTGAAAATGAAATTGAAACTGAAACGGAAGCCAATGAAAATTGAAACTGGCATTATCTTAAACTTGCGCAAAACAGGTGAAACCCTTTCCAACAGTTCTGACTGAATCTGGTTCTGACTTTACAAAGACCTGAAACCACAGCCAACTGAAATGGTGTTAGGGTCTGAAATCACCCGGTTGTCCCCCGCAACAAAGAACAGGACCAGAGATGCACAAGCAAGCAGAGTTTAATAAGCCAGCTAGCTGGGGTCAAGCCTCCCTGCCGGCATGCAGGCCACACAGGGAGAGCAAGACCCAGACCATAGGACTGTCAGAGAATATATAGGCCCTTATTGGCCGTTACATACGTCATAGCCGGTGCAAATTCAAAGAGTAATAAGCTTCACAGCACTCAAGGATGGGTTTCTAAGAACAGATGTCTCAGTTATGAGTCAGGAGCTGTTATCAGGGTCTAGTTTCAGCCAGTTCCAGGAGCTGGCACCAGGAATGCTATCTGCCTGCCCTCCTTTCTGGGCCCAGGGTGAGTCTGAGACCCAGACAGAGGGGCCTAGGGGTCTAACAATGGAAATCTCCAACATCTGGTTCAAAGAGACTTTACACAACGGTTCATACTGGCTGAAAATGATCTGACCTGTTCAAAATGGCTGAAACCTATTCTGACAAGCTCAGGTTGGCTAAAATCTGTTGTGGCTGAGACCATTTTAAAGCAGCGGAGACCAGTTCCCACTAGTTCAAACCTGCTGAGACCAGATCCAACTGGTTCAATCTGGCTGAGCCTGGTTCTGACCAGGTTCAACCAGCTGAGACAGGTTACGACTGGTTAAAACCAGGTGAGATGGGCTTAAACAGGTGGAGACTGGCTCAAACCGGTACAGAACAGTTCTAAATAGCTGAGACCAGTTCTGACAGCCTCCAGAACGAGTAAGAATTGGTTTTAGCATGTCTGAACCTGTCGCTTTTGGTTTCAGCCATTTTGAGCAGGTCAGAGTCAGTTTCAGCCAGTATGAACCCGTATGTATTTAGCATATCTTTGAATCAGTTTTTAGAGGTTTCCATTTTAGTTGGTTGTGCTTTCAGGTCTTTCGAGAGGTAAGAACTGGATTCTGTCAGTTTCACTTTCACTTGGTTGAACAAAACAAAACTGTTGTAAAAAGTTTCTTCTGATTGGAGCAAATTTAAGACAGTGCCAGTTTCAGTTCCCATTGGCTTCAAAGACACTATCTACACACTAGCTGAAACTGACTCCCGAACCTGCTCAAAATTGCTGAAACCAATTCTGACAGGTCCTATACTGACAGGTTCTGTTACAGGGCACCCAGTGTGAACTAGGCCGCCAGTTTCAGTTTCACCTGTGTGCTTAAAATTCAGTTATACTGCAGACACATACAGGAGTTCCTCTTGGGTTTCTATATATAAAAAGGGGAAAGAAAAGGAAATAACAATTGGAATATCTTACCAGTTCATCTGACTTGGAGCTCTGGAAAGAACTAACAAAAAGGAGGGAGGGAGAGAGAGGGAGGGAGGGAGGAAGAGAGAGAGAGAGACAAATTAATTTGGTCTTTGATACATGCCAACCTGTTCAAACCAATTCCTACTGGCTTAAGCTGGTCCCAACTGGTTCAAGCCAATTGAAACCAGTGCCGGTCAGTTCAAACTGTTTCCACTTTGTCACAGAAGTGAAACCAATACTAACTGCAATGGAGCACAACTGAAAATGCAACTGAAACTGAAACCAACTGAAATGAAGCCAACAGAAACTAAAACTGGCATTACCTTTAACTTGTGCAAAATATATGAAATCCTTTCCAATAGGAAATCGGGTTCTGAATCGGGTTCTGACTTCTTTAAAGACCTGAAACTACAACCAAGTGAAATGGAAACCTCCAAAAACTAGTTCGAAGAGACTAAAGACACAACTGACTCTGACCTGACTCTGACTCAAAATGGCTGAAACCAATTCTGACAGAGTAAGACTGGCTGAAACTTGTTCTGACCAGTTCCAACCAGTTCAAGACAGCTGAGACCGCTTCTAACTGACTCCAACTAGTCCTGACGAGTCGAAACTGGTTCCAGCTGGTTCAAGTTGACTGAGACTGGTTCAAATTTGTCCCAAACTGGCTAGATTGGGTCCAACCGGTTCTGACCATTCCAAAAAAGTTCTGACCAGTTCAAACTGACTGCAACCTGGTCGGACTAATTCCAAGTGGCTGAGACCAGTTCTGACCTGCTCAAACTAGTCATGACTGGTTCAAACTGGCTGAGACCAGGTCCGACCAGCTGAGACTGGTTCTGACTAGTTCCAAGTGGCTAAGAACAGTTCTGACAGCCTCCAACCATTTCTGATCTATCCAAACTGGCTCTGACTGGTTCAAGTCAGCCGATACTGGTTTTGATCAGTTTAAACCGGTTTTGACTGGTTCCAACCAGCTCCAGAACCGGTTTCAGCCTGTCTGAACCTGTAAGAATCAGTTTCAGCCATTTTTGAGCAGGTCTGGGTCAGTTTCAGCCAGTATGAACCCTTGTGTATTTAACGTCTCTTTGAACCAGTTTTGGGAGGTTTCCATTTCAGATAGTTGTGATTTCAGGTCTTTGAAGAAGTCAGAACCTGATTCAGTCAGTTCACTTTCACTTGGGTTGAATTAAACAGAACTGTTGGAAAGAGTTTCATCTGTTTGGAGCAAATTTGAGGCAATGCCAGTTTTAGTTTTCATTGATTCTAAATACATACTGGCTGAAATTGACTCCTAAATCTGCTCAAATGGCTGAAACTGATTCTGACTATTTCATACCAGCTCAGACCAGCTATAGCCAGTTCCAGCCAGCTGCCACTGGCTGAGACTGGTTCTAACCAGTTCCAACCATTTCAAACAGGCTGAGAATGGTTCCGACCATTTGAAATTGGCTGAGACCAGTTCCCCACAGGCTCAAATCAGCTGAGACTGGCTGAGCCCAGTTCTGACCATGCTTCTTAGGTAGAAAAAAAAAAGATGTGAAACAAAGTTTATGGCATTTTGTGATAAGTGATTATAAGAGCACATTTTTATAAATTATATTATATATAAAAATACTGCATTTTGTGAGATGTAACTGAAGACATCTTTAGAGGACCAGTAATAACTTTATACATAAGAGGGTGAATAGAATGATTTAAAATAAAAAAAAAGATAGAAAGATAAATGAAGAATAAATTATCTTTGTCTCAAAAAAAGTAACTATGTGTGTATGTGTGTGTGTGTGTGTGTGTGTGTAGAATATTCAAAGGAATCAATAAATGAAGGGCTAATGAGTTATTTGTAAGTTTGTATAATATAATGGCAGTATAAAATTTCAGTTGTACTTCAATATCCGAGCAGCACAAAAGTGGAAACTGAAATATAAAAGTTACTATTTATAATAACATCAACTACTTAAAGACAAAATTTTTGATATATTCATGTTTTCTACATTTCTAAACCACAAAAACATTGTTGAGAAAATTTAAAAATACCATATTCAAGGGTTGAAGGATTCTTTGTTGCTAAGGTAATTTTTGCCACAAAGTAATCTATAAAGTAATCCCAATAAAAATCTTGTTCTTTCCCCCCCCAGATTTTAAGACTATTATAAAGGTGAATGAATTAATAAATTATATTGGCAAGAGGAAAATCAAATAGAAAATAAAAACAGAGTCCATAAATAAACCAGTGTACATAAATTAATGTATTTTCAGCAAAATTTAATGTTCATTCCCTACATTATTCCTTTTGAAAATTTTTGTAACTACATAGCTCCATAGAGCTGGTAACTGTTCTCTGAAGTGCTACAAAGCAATAGAAGGTGGAAAGGTTGTGTAACTGGCCAGAGTACACATGTTTTGCCCAAGGCACTCAAATTCAAAAAATGTTTAACCATGAGGATTGTTGAGCACATGTCTGTGGCTGGACTAGGCCTGCAGGCCACCATTTTACAAGCCCTACTTCAACCCTTTTTCCTTCATCATAGTTTCCAGATTTCTCATCTCTCTCCCCTGGAAATATTCCAGTGTGTCAGTGTCCCTCTTAAGGTTTGCTTAATTGAACAGGAGCAACAGCACATGAAGTTTAGAGTACATGGGATTGTTACCTTCTGTGGTCTGGAGAGTAAACGCTCTCCCAGCAGCCCAGAAGGCCTCAGGTCTCTCAGCAGATGTCCGTGTTGTTGGCTCCAATTAAGTTTGCAGTCAATACGTCTTTTTTTTCCCATGAGCTGCTGACAAGCCACTTAATGATAATAATATTTATGAAACAGCCTAAACAAAGATCTTTGGCCTTGGAAGAATTCAGACCATACATTTCTTGATGTTTTCCTTTAGCACAAGTCTTGACAAGAAGAACAGGATTTCCTACTTGCTCTGATCTATCACAAATAGATGAGAACCAAGCAAATCAATCCCATCCCAAAGGAATAATACAGTTCTCCCTCCACACAATATTGGAATTAGATGAAGAGTTCCCACACCTGGTTGTGGACAAGAACAATCATGGTTTCATCCCTGGAAATACTGACAACTAAGTCTGGAGCATCAGGAATCTGTAGTTCCCAAGATGATATGACACTTCTAGGGACATAAATTTGGGAACCAAATAGAATAGAAGAGTCTCTTGCCTATTGCAAATCTCAAAGTGAGGTTCTCTGACAGATATATCCTATTTTTGACAGTCATTGATCTAGAGCAGAGTTGACAGACTTTTTCTAAAGAACCGAAGAATCTAAAATCTAATATTTTAGATTTTGTGGTTCAAGAGGCAAAATTGAGGATATTATATATATATAATATATATAAGCCATAACTTATATATATATATATGTATGTATGTATGTATTCAAATGTAGCCATTCACAATTTATTAAAAAGAGATATACCATGTGTGAACCAACAATTCCACTCCTAGGTATTTACTCAAAGAATGCAAAAACACACATCTAAAGGAACATAAAGACTCTACTATGTTCATTGCACCATAATTTATAATAGCCTAATAGTTATTTACAATATAGAAATAACCTAGGTGCCCCAAACCAGAGGAACAGATTACGAAGATGAGATATGGATACAAAATGAAATACTACTCAACTATTAAAAAAAAAGAACTCTTGCCATTTGCAATAAAATGGATCGATCATGCTAAGTGGAATATGTCAGCAGGAGAAAGACAAATACCAGATGGTTTCATTCATATGTGAAATATAGATGAAGGTGTTGGAAAAAACTCAAGCAACACAAACCCTACAAATGTGATTTCAAATTGAGGCTACTAGAAGTGGAGATTGGGAACAAAACAGGGAGGAGGCCCAGTGGCCCAGGGTAAAGGATTATGGGTACTTTGATGGTGAAGGGGACATGCAATAACCTTGCCATCTGAGAAGGTGTGACCCTATTCCTCTAAATCATATACAGTTTAAGTCAATAATATCTCAATAAAAATGAATACACAGATAATAAAATATAGCCATTCATTTTTGATTAAATTGTGTCCGGTCATCCCCATCCTAAAAGATACATGAATGTCCGAATCTCTGCACCTCAGAATGAAGCCTTGCTTGAAAATAGGGTCTTTACAGAGATAATTAAGTGAAGGTGACATAATTAGTGTGGGCCCCAATCCAATATGACTGGTGTCCTTATAAAAAAAGTAAAAATGGACAGAAAGAGAAACATAGAGAAGACAAGGTGAGAAACAGAACACCACATACAAGTCGAGAAACATGAGGCTACCATAAATTAGGTGAAAGGGAGAAGATTCTCCGTAAGCCTCAGAAGGCATCCACCCTGCTGAATGACACTTTGATTTCAGACTTAACTTCCATAAAAATAAATCTATTGTTTAAGCCTCCATTCATGGAACTTTGTTATGGCAGCCCTAGAAAACATTTCACAATGTAAAAATAATTTGTAGCTCAAGGGCCTACAAAGCAGCCAGCCAGCTACACCATGTCCAACTCTGTTGGCCCAGCATCTGGTAATCCACACAATATTGATAATCTCATAATAGACTCAGTCTCAATTCCCCAAATCCCACTCAATTATGGCCTTGTTAGAGAAGCTTACCCGAACCTTCGTGAATGTTGACCCTATATTTCAGCAATCTTGGCAACTTTGCTCACTTACGTATTCTTAGAAATGAAAGCATGGAAACTTTCAATAATTATTCAGTGAATGAATGAATTTATTTATTATTATTTTTTATTAAGATTTATTTATTTATGCATACAGAGCTGAGGTACAGGACAGAAGTGCAGGGGCGATGAGAGCATTCACCAGAGATAGAGTGGGGAGCAGAACAGAGACAGAGTGGGGAGCAGAACAGGCCGTCTGACTAAGTACACTGCTGAGGGGAGCAGTGGGCAGGTCAGGAGAGGTCTGCTGTGTCATGTGGGTCACCTCTGGGGCAGGCAGGGATAGAACTCATGCTGAAGTGGCTTTGGCTTCTTAGTGCTGTGCTTTAACCTGTTGCACCTCCAGGGAGGGTCCACCAATGCATATTCTCACCCAAGTGGGGAGCAGAAGAGGACGTCTGACTAAGTACACTGCTGAGGGGAGCAGCGGGCGTGTCAGGAGAGGTCTGCTGCGCCATGTGGTCACCTCCGGGGCAGGCGGGAATCGAACTCATGCGGAAGTGGCTTTAGCTTCTCAGTGCTGTGCTTTAACCCACTGCGCCACCAGGGAGGGCCTATCATTATTCTTAATGTATTACTATATGTTCAGTTGTAAATCCTTAAGCATGTTTTTTTAATTTTTAAATTTACATTTTTAATTAATGTAACATTGCATTGTACCATTAACAACAAATGAATTTAAAATGGATAATCAGAAGCTATTGCAGCTGAAAGACTCCATACAATTCGCTAATCATAGTCCTTCAGTTTTTAGAGAGGAAATTTACATACTTAGTGTGTTCATGACTGCACAGTGATACAGCAAAAATTCCAGAATTAGAATCCACTCCTAAACATACATCCCTGTAACTACAAAGCCACTCCACTTCTCAAAAATACTTAAACTGGGCCCTCACTGGTGGCACAGTTGCTTAAAGCAAAGCACTAAGAAGCTAAAGCCACTTCAGCATGAGTTCGATCCCCGCCTCGGAGGTGACCCACATGGCACAGCAGCCCTCTCCTGACCTGCCCGCTGTTCCCCTCAGCAGTGTACTTAGTCAGACGGCCTGTTCTGCTCCCCACTCTGTCTCTGGTGAATCCTCTCACTGCCCCTGCACCTCTGGCTTGTACCCCAGCTCTGTCAGCATAAATAAATAAAAATTAAGAAAAAAATACTTAAGCCTTTCCCGAAATACTTAGGACACAGCACATTAACCACACTTGTACATACCAGGTGAGCAAGTAAGAAGCAAGAAACTCAGTGATGGAACTCAGTGATGTCAGCACCTCCCATAAAGCAGTCACAGGTAGATTGAGAAGGCGCAGAGAGTTCCCTGAGGAAATTTTGTAGGCAGTTATCAGGACTACCTAGTTTCCATCCCTATTTGTAAACACACACTGCTCTTTACCATATTGGCTAACCATGACAGGAGGTAATTATTAGGGCCTTCCTATCAACTACAGAGGGGAGGGCTAGCCCACACAGCACCTACCCCACCTGCTCACCTGCTAGGATGATGTCCCCCAGACTTTTCATCTCCCAAGTGACACAGGACAATGTATTAAAGATTTCCATGTAGAAAATTACTGTACTAGCCACTTTCAAACAACAGTTTCTGCAGATCCAAATTCTAGGATGTTGTGACTGAGTACTTTGCTCAGAGGCTAATAGTTTGGACCAAGGGACAATGTTTCACCAGCTAGCAAAACATTTTATCTAGGTGTATCTATGAGGGTGGCTGGAAGAGATTTACACTGGAATCTGTAGATCAGGTAAAAGATCACCCTCTGGCCCTCCCTGGTGGCACAATGGGTTAGGACCCAACACTGCAAGTGGGCCGTAGCTGCTTCAGTGTAAGCTCGATTCCCAGCCCTGGAGGTGAGCCACATGGTGCAGCAGACTTCTCCTGTCTCACACCCTGCTCCCCTCAGCAGGGTATTTCAGTCAATTTGCCTGTTCTGCTCCCCACTCTGTCTCCTGTGAATCCTCTCACTGCCCCTGCACCTCTGGCCTGTACCCCAGTTCTGTATGCATAAATAAATAAATCTTAAAAAAAAAAAATAACCCTCACCATGGTGTACAGATAACATCCAATGAGGTTTCAAATAGAACAAAAAGATGAAGGATATTGGTACATTCACTTCTTTGTCAAGCCCTCGTGTTGTATCCATATCTTGCTTATTGTGAATAGTGCTGCAATGAACACAGGCATACATATATCTTTTTGACTTAATGTATTTATATTCTTTGAATAAATATCCAGAAGTAGGATTACTAACTTATATGGTAGTTCTAATTTAATTTTTTTCGAGGACTTTCTATACTGTTTTCCATAATGGAAATAAGATTTGAAATAAATACAGAAGATTTGAAATAAAAGATTAAGCAGAAATTGAAGCTAATTCTAGTTAAATTTTAATTCTAGAACTAATACTAATACTGGTTAAAAAGTGAAAAATTTGCCAAAAAATCTTTTAATCTCGTGTAGTTCTTATACTTAATTTAACTTTGTACTTTCTCTAATCCAAAAAAAAATTCACACTGAGCCAGACTACACATGCCTCAAATTCAGATTTGGTACCTGAGTTTACGTGCACAGTTGCTATTCAATACAAAAGCTGAGCCAGACAGCCTTCCTGGGCTGACTTCAGCAGAATGTAGCTAGCTACCAATGCATATTCTTTTTTAAAAAAATTTATTTATTTATGCATACAGAAATGAGATACAAGACAGGGCGGTGAGAGGCTTCACCCGAGACAGAGTGGGAAGCAGAACAGGCAGATCGACAAAAGGACACTGCTGAGGGGAGCAATGGGAGAGACAGGAGAGGTCTGCCTCACCATGTGGGTCACCCCCTGGGGCCAGGGATCATGCTGGAGCAGCTGAGGCCGGCTTTGTAGTGCACTGAGGCTAACTTCATAGTGCTGTGCTTTAAACGGATGTGCCACCAGGGAGGGCCCACCAATGCATATTCTCACCCAAAGTTTTCTACCAGGAATTTCTTTGTTCTATGGAACGAAAGCCTTGGGTCAGTTCATTTGAATCTATTCACAAGAATCCAAGCTGTTATCTTCCAACCTACATTTTTCTGCCTCTGGATAAATCGAAGGAACCTTTGCAAGCTGGGACAGGGTACTGGCCTAAGGAAGGGTGGCTGAGCAGCCCAAGTTGCATAGAAAAGCACAACTGTCCCCTCTGTTCTGCAACATTGATTTTGTTTATAGATGGCACCCTTTATGTGGAAAAATACATTTGTGCCAGCCTCCCTGAGTGATGCTTCAGCTACTCTTTCCTTTCTTGTTGAACTTAGCTTGGAAGAAGCACTGCAGGGTGAGGAATGGCTGGCACCGGCAGAGTATGCTGTGTGTTTCCACAGTCCACTCCAGCATAAACAGACCACGCTTATTAGCTCGCGAAGAGCCAGGAATTCTCCTGCTTGGGGAAGACAAATGTCTCATCCAGGGAAGGATACCTTGCACCTATCTGTCTTCCTCTTCTCCCTGCTTTGCATGTCTCAGGGTTCACTCTCTCCCCTGCAGAGCTCTGGGCATCCTAGAATATGGTTTTTGCAAGTTGCTCCAGGATGTGATGTTCTGTACCTTTGAGGCTTTCTTGGATCTCAGGAGCAGGCAGGGTGAAGGATGGATGCATTTTCTACTCTGAGCAAATGGCATTGAGCAGGACAGATGAAACATTCAGACTGAAGCCTGACAACCTCTGTTTGACTGCTGCTCTACCCCTGCGTATAGCAAGGAACATGCTAGAATGAATAGTGCAATAACAAATCTCAGATATGGGTACGATACATTAATATTATAAATAATCAAGCCTGGTACCTAGAAAACTTTCTGTAAATATGAGTTTAACATCACTGCTGTTATTATCTTCACAACTACTAGTAATTGAAGCCCAAGCAGTCACCAGCACCTCCCCATGGCCACCCCATCAAAACATATAGGGAGTGGTTTACCTTGAAAGGGCTTATGCTATTTAGCCAAATATTTTCTTGCTTTTTTTCCCCCAAAGTACTTTCCCATCTACTAGGCCACTCAGTCCTTCACTTAAACTGATGGAGTAGGCAGGACAAAATAATTGCTATTGTCTTTATTTTGGAATGGAGGTTTTGAGAAGGTGAGAACCCTCCCACCTTTCAGCATTGGTGTCCTGTCCTGCTTCCAGATTCTGTCCTAGGACAGCCGTCTCTGTTCTAATCTAAAACTCATCTGTGTTATATTTCCGTAGAAGTGATAAATAGACAAGTGTTGGGTAGTATTCACCGAAATGCTATTTAAATCACCTTTCAGGTACCCCGTGCATTAAAATGGGTTTTTTTCATAGGTCTCGGGGAGCCTAATTCACCATGTAAGACATTTATATGATTATTTCCTTGGGAAAACAAGCTCCATGATTTACGAAATAAACATGCGAATGAACTTTTGGAATATGACTCTGTTTATAAGAGGGGATTTCCTGCGTGAGTGCTGACACCAGGACTGGCCTTAGGCACAGCTGAGAGGCAGTTAGAGTTTGTCTTTGGTCTCCTTCCCATTCCCTGGGTGCTGGGCTCACCCTTCTGCTTTCTGAATCATTGCTTCTACTAAACAAATAGGACAGAAGCAGACACTGAAAGTCTGGGTGTCTGAACCGGCTCTGCTCTAACCAGATGTGTGACCTCAGACAAGTCCTTTCTTTTTTGCTTTCTTCACTGTAAATCAGGGGGGTTAGAGGAACATCTGTGGTGGTCATCGTTCATCTACACCATTTCTCACTCTTCTCTGAGTCAACCCTCTCTGGGGTTTTGTTAGCTGCCTGATAACCAAAACCCACAAAATTTGACCTCCTCTCATCTTAAGTAGTGTTTTGAAATCTCGAAAAGGGATTATAATGACCTTTAAATCTTCAATGCACACAGGAATTCGTCGCTAATGATGGGTGCTCAGGCACAGGGTTCCTTATTGCTAATGATGGGTGCTCAGGCACAGGGTTCCTTATTAGAGAAACCTCTGAGGACGATGGGCCCCAGTCACCGCCTTTTAATCCTATCAACTGGGTAACAGCACATTCTCTCCACACTCACCAGCCAGTCTGGGATTATGTACCCAGCCTCCCATGGCTGGAGAGAGAATGTTTATGCAGGCTGGAATGATCGGGTAACTGGAGCCTTGTAGAGTTTAGTTGGAGAGAGTCATTCAATAACAGAAATTGCCCCTCAAAACCCAAATCCCTTAAAGGGCAAATTGTTTCAGAGGTCTGAGCCGTTATGCTTTACAATGCAGTTGGTACAGAGACACTTGCCAGCAAGCAGCACACCCTTCTCTCCCCAAGGACACTGGTGACCCCCATAGAACCTTTTCTCCCTGACCTGCATGCTGGCCAATCATGCTCTTATGAAACCAGATACTGTGAGGCCAGACCTGTGCATAGCAAAAGAGGCTGCCCAGCTCACTAATCCAATGAAAGGGTAACTTTACACAGAGCACATAGCGTTCCGCTCAGCACATAATGCCTGTGTGTGTCTGGGGGTGGCATTGCTGTTAAAGACCCAAGACAGATCTAAGCCTGCTGAGTATTCACCCACTCTTGTTAACCCTGAGCAAAATAAGTCATAAAGTGTAGTGTAACCCAGGCCTACTAGCGCTGTGACCTCGGGTTTGGTCCAGCTTCTGCAATTCACTCACTAGGTGACCTTGGAGAAGGCATTTAAATTCTGTGGGGCCTTCTGGTTTTAAGAGTCTATCAGTCGTCCGTGATGGCACATGGGTGACTTGGTGATGGGAAACCCGCGGGGATTACAATTGAGATGGGAAAAAAAATGTACAAAATGATGTAAAAATAAACTTTTGTAATTAAAAAAAAAAGTCTATCAGTCGGACCAGATTCACGACACTTCTCACTTTCATTTTTCTCTCCCCAAAAAAGAAAGCTAAAAAGACAAACATCAGGTCCCTTCAACATGCCATACAATCAACCCTTCCTCTTGCACGGTGAGGTGAGGTGTCAGGGAGGTTTAGTAACGGACAAACTAATAGAGACTGAATTGTGTCTCCCCAAATCCCACAAGTAGAACGCCTAACTCCCATGTGACTATTTGGAGACAGAGTCTTTAGAGGTAATTGAGGTTAAGTGAGGTCGTGAGGGTAGGGCGCTAATCCCACGGGACTGCGAGTCTTAGAAGAAGACACGTGCTCACGCATGGAAGACCAGGTGAGCATCAGGGGCGCACAGCGAAGCTTGTACTCACAAACACACTTGGCTGATGAGAATTCGTGACATTCACTTGGACCTGAAGGGTGAACTTGAACCTCCAACCGTCTCTGGGCTCAGGAAGTTTGAAAATAGTTTTTAATCTCCTATTACTTAATGAGAGTGTCACTCTGGACTTCAATTTTGAGAATGACAAACATAAACCCTTCAACTAGAACTGAAAAGCACAAATTCCTAGAATGATAATTTTTTAAGTTTCCATCACTTTGAAGTCTAAACTTCCTCTGATTAATTCCAGGGTGGCTCTGTCATTAACATAGAGATAATTAGCAAAATGCAGACTTCCCGGTGTACAGCTCCTACATTAACCCTTCTATTTATTTTTGAGCAGTCTCCTTTAGTTCAGGAGGAGAATAACTCAGGCTCTCATTTATGCCATAATCCATATAATTCATTTGCTTATATTTCCCAACAATCTTCAAGATAGTTGTGGAGAAGCAAGAGTGTGTATTAAATGCTATAGCCTACTTTTATTTTTAAACACCTGTTTTTACAAAATGGAGAAAATTACACACATTCTGGTAAATATTTACCCATTTGTACGTGTATTATTTGCATCCACATCTAAGAATATCTTTCAATGGATTCACAAGAAAAAAAAACTGATAATGGTTTTCTGTAAAAGGGATGTGAAGGGGGAAAGGAGACTTAAAAAGGTTTTGTGTGGGTTGTAAACAATTACTATTTGCTGTAAAATTGAGATAAAGAATATGAATCTTACGTAAACAGTTCTGTGAATTTTTACATACATATCTATAGCTATGTAACACAAATCAATATAGATCAAAATATAGAGCAATTCCAGAAGCCCAGACAATACTCCCTGCTCCTACTGTACTCATCCCCCAAAGTCAATAATCCCTGTGATATAAACCAAAATGTAAATGGACTCCTATAGAAGGTTAACTGTCACATCTGGTTTCTTTCACTGGCCATTGTCCTCTAAAATCCACATGTTTTCTTGCATGTGGCAGTATTCCATTATGTGAATGAATATACCATAGCTTGTATATCTACAAGTTGATATATTGACATTTTATTACTTTCAGTTTATTTCACTGTGAATAAAAGCTGCTGGCGTTTTCTGGTAGAATTCTAGGAGTCTTCGGTGGAATTAAAAGTGCCCTTTTCTGAGGAG
The DNA here is from genome assembly GCF_000260355.1 of Condylura cristata. Lineage (NCBI taxonomy): Eukaryota > Metazoa > Chordata > Mammalia > Eulipotyphla > Talpidae > Condylura > Condylura cristata. The sequence goes on along the minus strand of NW_004567108.1, from coordinate 17,408,919 downwards.
TTGCTAGATCACAGGGGAAAGCTATGTTTAGTTTTAATAGATATTCCCAAACAGCTTTGCTAAGTATTTGTAACAACATACATTCCCATAATTTCTATAGGTGTTCACTTAGTTGCTCCAGGTCCCTGTCAATATTTAGTATTTCAAAAAGGTATTTTTAGCAAGTATGTTTTCACTGTGTATCATTCTTTACCATTTGATTTTGATTCAATGTGCATACCTTCAATGTGCATACCTTCACCATTCATAACTAAATAACAGTATTATATGAACATTTAGTACAAAATTAGGAGACATAAGTTGATAAACTATTTCACTTCTCTTTTCTTAATGTAAATGAATGGCTAGTAACTCTCCAGATACCAAGTATGGAAAGGAACCAAAGCAATGATGCTTCGAGGCTACTTAAATATGTGCTAGTTGTGTTGAAAAGTAAACACAAACTTCCAGAGAGAAGAGAAGAAAAAGAACCACTGAAAATCTTACTAACAAAAACAAATGCTATGGGAAAGCTCCACACAGAACCCTCAGTCAAGCTAAGAGTCTTAAATGCCGGTACACTGTATCCTCAATAAATGTCATCGCTTCATATATTTTGTTTTTTATAGCCTCTGCTTTCCTCATTCACAAATGGGGATGTGCTGCTTTCCAAGTGTACTTTCAGTGTGTTAAGTACTTTCCATACACCAGGCACATTGTTCTCGGACACCAAACATCACATAAGACACAGCCCCTGCTCTCACGCCCCTCACATCAGCAGTGGGGAAGAAAACATATAAACCAATAAGTGGTAAGTGTTGTAATCGATAGGAGACAGAACAAAGGGACAGCTCTGTGCAAGGCAGAAAAATCCAGAGAAAACTGGTTTGGCTGAGTTTTGAAGGCTGAATGGGAATGAGTTAAACTGAATCAGTGGATAGGGACCCCAGGCAGACAGAGCTGCACATTCAAATGTCTTTAAGAATCTAAATACTGCTACAGGGTTAGAATAAAGAATTTGGTTCAGGAGAAGCTAAAAATAAGGAAGACTAGAAAGATCGGTAGAAGAAAGAGCATTACAGACCTTTCTAGTTAGGCTAGGAGATAATAGCTTTTTCCTGAAAGTTATGGAAGGCCATGGGCAGCTTAAGCAGAAGAATAATTTGATTGATTTTCTTAGTGAAACAATGAATTTTCTCTTATGCACCTTATTTTTTTTTCCTTTCTTCTTCTTTTATATATATATATATTTAAGGTAATATTGACTACACAGTGTCACCCACAAAACCCACTACTTCCAAGGCACTTTATGCTGCTTATTTGGTCAGAAAAGCGGGGTTAAAAAAAAAAAGAATGGAAAAGCAAGAGAAAGGGAAGAGGAGTGGTAGAAAATAAGGAAAGTAAGGACAGGAAGCTCTACAAGAAGAGGAGGAATTGGACAATTTTGAAAAAATTGTTAAAACACATTATTTTCATGACTTTTGAACAGGCTAAGACCTCATAAAAAGAGCACAAAAAAACAAACTACAAAATTGATAAAAATAATACTATTAAAATTAAGTACACTTGTTCATCAAAGGAAATTAAAAGTTAATCCACACCACGGAAAAGATCTTTATATTAATCATCTGACAAGGATTCATATCCAGAATAACTGTCAAGTTATGGTAAGAAAATGACAGATGGTCCAACAGAAAAATTTATAGACAACTCGTAAAATAAACCAGCCAAATAACCAAGAAGTATATTAAAGATGCTCAACTCCATTAGCCATCGGGGAAATGCAGATCAAAACCATGGAAAAGACTGCTGTACACTCTCTCAGCGAGATGAAGTCCACTTTCAAAATCTCCCAAAGCTGGACATATATTCCCTATAACTCATGAGTTCTCCTACTAGGTGTCCATCCTAGAAGGCACTGGAATGTTCAGAACAGTTCTATTTCTAATAGCCAACACTAGAAACCACTCCAAAGCCCTCAGTTGAATAGATGAAATATAAGTGTTGGTTTTACAAAAATGGTCTATTACCCAGCCGTGAAAATTCACGGCCACAAGGAAATTCAAAAATGTGAGTGAATCTCATAAATGCAATGATATAACAGAAGTCTGACACAACACAGCACATTCTGTGTAACTCCACTTACATAAAGTGCAAAGAAAGACTAAATTAATCTCCTGGTTGAGTCAGGATAGAGGTTTCTTTGGAGATTAACACTTAAATTCAAGGCAAGTGTACAGGGATTTTAGACAGAAAATAAATTTAGAATTTTGAGACAGGGCCCTCCCTGGTGGTGTGACAAGTTAAATCATAGCACTATGAAGCTATCGCGGCCACTGCAGTATGAGTTCAATCCCTGGCCAGGAAGGTGACCCATGTGGCCTGGCAGACCCTACCTGAATCATGAGAAATGTCCAAGTCCTCCTCAGGCCACTGCTCTGGTGAATCTTCACTCTTAAGAGAGGTCTGAGAAAGTGCTGGCTAGTGGAGACCACAGGGGAGGCTTACAATGAGTGCACAGAAAAGCAAAATCTAGAAGTGTACTCTCTACGGCCTCTAATACTGCCGTATCACCAAGAAGTCTCTTTCAGGAGGTACTGGGATCAACTGTGGACTGGAGGGACCTACAGATAAAGCCCTATTTATCCAAGATCTTTGATCCCGTTACCATACTGTTTCAGTCATCCTCGAAGATCATATAGAGGTGCACGTTTGGAATGCATACTTCCTTGTGGACATTGGACAGCTATTCCTCATTAGGAACTGGCATAATACTGGAGGCTCAGGAATTCTATGTAAAGTCTCCAGGCAGCAATATGACCGACCGACCACCCAACTTCCAGTATAGAAGCCAATCTAAGGAAATGCGCTGAATTAGTCTCCTTCAATCTCCTGTAGCCATGACCTACCCAATGCACACAAACACCAAATCTAAGCTGTTTTAACTGCCAGGCACACTTTTATTTTACCACTAAGAAAGAAAGAAAGAGTATGCTGCCTGTTACAAAAATCATCCAAATGTCAGAGATTTGGAATGAAAACTTGGACATCCCAGAATGGAAGTATAGAAAGAATATTTCAAGCAACAATACTGGCCTTTACTATGTGCAGTCCTCTTGGGTATTTACTACTCTCTTCAATTACTTGCTGTCACTTCTCTGCTGGTGGATTTATTAAATTGATTTCAAATCGGTGCATTGGTTGCAACCCACAATTTGAAAAATACTGGATTAGAATTAAGGTATAGGAATTACAGATAACTCTGTAACTCCAAATGTGATCCCCAAAGTGTCTAAATAATCTGCTGGCCTAATAACTGAAGCCAAGTGATAATTCCTGTGACAGTACACACAGAATTCAGTACTTAGTATAGACATAACATCAAATCCAGTGCCTCTACTAAGAGTCACCTAGAAAGGCAAGGCAGACCAGAGTGTAGACACAGCTATGAGAATAATGCAGGACACTGAAATGTGGATGCACATTGCTATAATTAAGCCCCAAGACATGTCAGCCAGGGCATTTCTGAGTGCTGATTCCTGCATGCCTCCTGTACGTTGTAAGGTATGTGTCCAAAATTAGGGCGAGTGAAGCCCCTCAGAAAGTACAATAATCCTTCCCTGCGACACTCATGCCTGGGATGTTAGGCGACTATTTATAAACCTTGGTTAAGAGGGAAAATACCTGTGAGATAATGGAAACAAATGAGATCCCCCAAGTTGAGAAGGTAATTTGAGTCTGAAGAACAAAGCAGGCACATCCATTAATCACACTTCAAGTTTATGAAGGACAACCTGTACATGGGGTCCTTAGCACTGAGGTCATGGGACAGAACTCTGGGTTGAGGCAGGAGCCACAAAACCCACCCTGACGAGGGCCTACTTATATCTTGTTCAGTGCATGTAGTTACTGTTGTGTAAGACTGATGATGCCAGATTGGGTGGGGAGGGAGTGAGGTGGGGAGGACGTGTCACTTCGTATCTCTTCTGCTGAAAATCATAGAGTTGTGTGTGGACCATGAGTACAGATCACACAATGGAGACCCAATGGGGAGACTGGCCATCTCCACAGTGTAGGGCAAAACTCCTCCTGGGTCTAACTTGATATCCACACAGGATGGTTTTCTACACAAGCCTTCTTTTTTACATATGCAAGGATAATGACCAGTCAGAATTGGTGTCACAGTTTCCCTCATACTTGAGTCAGATCCGTTCCATTCAATGAGAGCTCAGGAAGAAATCAGACGAGGGGGTGGTTTTTTTTTTTCCCTTTGTTAGGCGCTGTCATTCAGGGGAGACATGAATGGTGCATGGAGATCACTGAATTACTTCTATAGGAATTGCCCACAAGTTGAACATCTTGCCAAGAGCATGGTAGTGTGATATATACTGAACTCTGAAGACAGGTCAAAAATCATCCACTGAAACAAAATCTTTTGCTTTTCTAAAGCTTTTTCAGGACTAGACTCTACATTCGTGGATAACATAGGATCGGGATGATTGAGAGCTGATAAAAGTTTACATTTTATTTTTCCCATTTAATATGGATTTTTGAAAATACTGCTTGAAATTTGTGGATTTATAAGCAGAAAATAAGAGCTTTTACTGATCTAAAAAAAAAAATGTCTTCTGCTTTTTGTGGCAGATCAGGTACATGGGTTCTCTCCGGTAGCACTGAAGATCTTCTGATTGTTCAGAGCCATAGCAATGAACGGTCACGGCTCCATCACCACACAGGTATTCCCCACATAATATCTGTCCTTGTGTTGTATTTACTTGTCAATGTATGGAAACTGGGCAGATCACAAGCCTCCAGAAAGCAGGAGGAAGCCTCTAGAAAGATTGTGAGTAGCAGGAGACAACAAAGCTTACAGAGTCGGCATGAGCTTTTTAAGCAATAGCTGCTCTGATTAAAAGGGAAACCAATGAAGTGCTCCCACTGGAGCATCTCTGGTTAGGAAGTGGCTGAGAAATAACAACAACACTGTCATGCAACCCAGCACATTTGTCCAATAAGTAGTGGCTTTGTCCTTTACTGGCTGTTTTAGTTTTCCATTGTCAATAACACACTGCTCCTCATCAAATGAACATACAAAATGTACATATCCATCTCTCACCGACTAGCTGAAGAGTGATATTTTAGATCCTTGACTTACCTCACTCTATATACTTTGACTGTAGCCAAAAGGGTGGCTGCAGGGTGAGAGCTGGCTCTCACTCTTTTATCCAATATGCATCCTGGCAGAATTGCCTCTGCCCAGAGGGAGAGGTCCCTACTTCTGAGTTTGCAAAGGTGTTTTATTGATTAATGGAAAGCCCTGCAAGTGGGGAGAGGAGACAAATAATGGTTATCTCTAACCTGTTTAAATCTCAATCGCCAATCACTCTTAGGTCTTCTTAAATATTCAGCCAGCTTGGTAGGCTATATTGGCATTTTAATAAGGAAATCTGAACCTTAATTTAACTCTACATATACTTAAGCTATACCTGAAATGCAGTCATCAGACTCTGTTAGAGCCTATTTACTAGAATTTACTTTAAAAGCCTGTGGGTTCTGAGGATGACAGCTGGGGATCAGCTTATTTATCATGGGAGAAGTATCAGCATTGAGCACCTGCAACACAAGCTCATTCTCGTGTGGTAAGTATGCAAACCAGAATTATGGTCAACAAACTGGCTATCTAGGCATGCCCCCATAAAGCTCTACTCTCACCTCAAACCTTGGATAAATAATAGAAAACATTTCTTCCATCCAAGTACTGCCTTATCACAAAGCTAACTGATTATTTTCAATGTTCATTAACAAATCCGAATATTGCCATAAAAAATAAGCAGCAGAATATGGACTTAGCATAACTTGAAATCCAGACCATCTATTCAGTGGAAGCATCAAACTGGAAACTGCAGGTTGCAACTTATCATTCTAGCCCTGACCCAGCTTCCAGGACATTCTCCTGCTACTTCTTCACAGGACCTCACAGACCAGTACTCCAGAAACATGGGCTGATCAAGCCCACCCTGACCTGCTCATGCTGCATCTTCCTCAGTGGGCACCGTTCTCTGATCACCTCTCAAGACTGCTAAAGAGAGCCTCCTTCTCCCTGAAGCCTGTTTCTATTTCCACAGCTGGTTTCTAATTCTGAATCCTTTCAATTCATTGAACATAAGTAGACCTCTTCAAGCTGAAGAGCTTATGCAGGTTCTACACGCTGGTCCCACCCGCCTACAACATGGCAGACTCTTGCGCCTGCAAGCTCCCGCCTTCCAGCTGTTCAGGACAGCCTCACCCTGACCTCTCTTCTAGGTCTCATGACTCTCTCCTTCATCATTCCTATCTCAGTTTGTCACCATATTTGCATTCCTTTGTTTACTAGTCACTTGTTAGTCGCCCTTACTAGATTCTGAACTTCACTGAGCACTGGAACCTTCCCTGTTTTGCCTCCCTAGCACACGGGCAAGCAGTAAATAGCTGATACATGAATAAATAATGGTTGAATGAACCCCATCACATTTAGTTTCTATGTCTCTTACATAAGGCAGCCGGATAATTTATAATCCAAACTAGAACACTTTGGAAGGGAACGGGGATGCTAATTGTTAATTATATTAAGATAAAACAGGTACAAACTAGTCAGAATATGCTGTTTCACCTCCTAACAGCTACATCTTCCCCTATCAAGTTTGCAAGATTCACAATATCTTTAGATGTCACTTGTTAAACCATTTTCCTTTTTGAAGACCAGATTCCTTCTCTTGAGGATCAAATCTTTCAGTTGATGCTTTCAATGGACAGCTTTAACTGTGTCGTTACCATTCAATCAAGCTGAGTGTTTTTTTCCTTTAGCATGACTTTCATTATGTCTTCATTGACAACAGAGACCTCATGCAAGGAGTCCCAGGAAAAGGGTGTTTCATTTCAAGGGCAGGTAGCACCATCTTGGTTATCCAACCTGTGTTTATTTCAGGACACTTGGGAGACATTCAGCAGGACAAGCAGAAACTGCTGCAATAGCTCCACTCTAGCCTTGGGGGAGGGAGGGAGAGAGGCAGACAGAAGGCCAGAGGTGGAGGAAGAACCTTTCAAATTCCCAGACTGAAGCTGGGAATAGCTGGAGGACCCTCAAAGAGGAAGGATAAATAGGGAAGAACATGAAAGCCTCAGATTAAAAACTTCTGGTTTGGATTCCTGAGTCTGCTCCTTTTCACCAGTGTGACTTTGATAGAGTTATACATGGTGAGTCTCACCTACCTGTAGAATAAATCTAATCCTACTCAATTCTAGCACCATTCTGAGATGATCGCTAAGGTACTTAGCACAATACCTGATGCACAGTGAATACTCGGTAAATGTCATGAAAATAATAACCAAAATTCACCAATAAATGGTATCATGTTTATTACAAAACATGGAACTTAGTATAGCAGAGTCATCAAGAACTTCAGAGCCCTGGGTTCATATTCTACCAGTGCCACTAACTGCCTGTGTGGCCCGGGGGGGAGGGGGTGGTATTTGACTTCTATAGAACTCAGAAGTCTCATCTGTTAACTGATGATAATTATGCCAACGTCATCAGATTGTTCTGAAGATTAAATGAGATCACGCATATAAAATGTTTGGCACAAGGCTTAGTGTTACATAATAGTGTTTTTGGAATAGAATTTGCTAGATGTACAAGTAGTAAAATCCAAACAGCCAGGACCAGAACCTTTTGAGAGGTTATCGATCCATTCCAAGAGGAGCAGAATTTGTTACATCTTACCCTGGCGTCTGGTTCCGAGAAAAAAAAAAAAACAGTGAGGGGGAGATGAAGAGGAAGTTGAGCTATAAATTATTCACTGGGAGTCTCAACTGGAATAAGAGCAATGATCAGAAAATTCTTGCTCCCTAAATATTTCTCGGTGAAGGAGGGAAGACATACCAGAGAATAGGAAAGGAATTCCAATCTGGAAGGTTAAATGATTGCTATTTTCCATTTGTTCTTGCCATCAAAATCACAGAAAGTGGCATTTTTTTAGGTATTCCAAGTCATTTTCTAAACAATTACGTTTTCATAATTCTCCTGTTTTTTTTTTTTTTTTAATGTTGACTATATAGTAAGTGTCACTTTGGTCCAAAAATGCTTCAAATTTCCCTCCAATAACTTTACAAAGCACACCTGCACTAGACTTTGATGGTTTCTCTCATCCCATATTATTAAGTCAGTGTTGGGTGAAACTAGGAATGTCTTGGCCTCACAAAAGTTGTGAATTGTTTTTAAAAGAACACTGCTAATTACCTTCCTGGATATCTGACTCATTCCATTCCAAGAAGTTTAGAACATGGAAAAATTCATTTGGAAATGCCACTTTTAATGGTTCTTCAATTTACAGAAATTGTCTCATGCAAACTCTATCCCTTTCATGTTAGCTTTGAACAATTGTATGTGTGAAAATACCATATAAAAGATATGTAACAAATACCGTACAGTATAGTATTAAAACTCCAAACACTGCTGCATGATGCAGCATTTGTTGAAATAATACAAAATTTCACACATGTAAATGCAGACATATGTGTACGTAATAATATTTAGATTTGGGCCTGGGAGATACAAAAATTACCAATTGTTTATGAAAAATAAACACTAAAAATCAATTAAGTGGGAAGAGATCTCCTGAGTGTTCTGAAATTAAGACTACTGAGAAAACAGCTCTTTTTCAAATCAATTATCGCCACTCTTTATAAAGAGTGAAAAGAACAGTTTGGCGTTACCCTTAAAGAGTTCCCTGAAATTCAAACCAACATCATTCAAAGGGGAAAAAGGAATTTTTAAATAACCTTTGCATCTGCTGATGACACATTATAGCCATTATGTGTGACCTTTATGTATGACATATGTGTAAGTCACTCAATATACCATGTAAGAACCTGCTTTGCAAATCCTCAATGGGAATAAAGAACTTGCACAGTTTAATTAAATTTACCATATTTAAAAATGATTCTGATTTCTTAGAATTTTTTTCTTTTCAAATGAAATAATTTAATCTCTGAAGACTGTATCCTCATTTTATGAGGAATGATCTGCTACCAAAAAGATAACCTGTGTAGAATTATCGATTTAGCAAATAAAAATACATATGCAAATATTGCATAAGAAATATGATTTTTAAAACCAATTAATTGTTTAGCTAAAATTCAAATTTAACTGTATGTCTTGTATTTTGTATGGTTGCCCTACCCAGATTAGGAATGAATAAATGAATAAATAAAAGAGCCAGTTGCCATTTGAAACCTGCTGGCATTTCTATCCCAAAACCATCCATGAGACATTGATTTCTTATAAGTTTGCTGCTCTGGAAAGATCAATCAAAAGCTATATAAAATAGCCCCTACCCTCCAGGAGCCTAGAGACTAATGGAAAGTTCTAGTAAACCTGAAAGAGAGAAGGGTGTGTCGGTGTAACCATCTGAGTAAACTACTTCCCAGAAAATGGTTTTCAACCCTGACCACACATTACAATCACCTAGGGACTTTCAAAAAATATTCAGTGCCCTGAGATTTTGATTTCACTGGTTGGTCCAGAATTGGGTGAGAGAAATTGATCATTTTCCCCCTATTGTCCCAGATAATTTCTAATGTACAACCTGACTTGCATGACCAAAATTTAGAAATCTCCCCCAAGATTAAGGCAAGATTCAATAAAGATCCACAGAGTGGCTAGGTGTGTGCTAAAATGTAGTAGAGAAAGTAGGAAACTCCGGAACCTCATGCCTCCTATATGTCATGGAGGTGTTCAAAATGGTCATTTAGATTTCTCAATGGGATTTATTGAAAAGGAGAGTATTTTGCAAGAACTCATTCTGATCTTGATCTGATGCTTCCTCATTTCTTAGTCTATAGATTATGTAGTGTATATCCTGAAAAATCCATTCTAAGTTTACAGCTCATATTTATTTTAAAAAGCAGAATAGTAAGAGATCTCCCATCTATTCTAGATACACCAGTTACTTGGGGTCAGACACGAAGCCTCTGGCTCAGGTAGATCTTGTAGGTTTGGGCTATTTGTATATTTGCCCACTTAGTGGAATCCACTAAAGGAAAACCCCATTCAATCTTGTGACTTCCCAGGGAGAGAGACATCAGCTCTCCAGATGTTTTGATTGTGGTCATTAATGTGTTTACACAGTGACCTGACTAGGGTCAAAAACTCACAGCTACATCTTTCTCTGCTCAGCCCTATTACTACCAAAAAAATCAAGGCAGCAAATGCACAAACACAGGATTTCTCAGTAGTCTGAAAGACAAGATAAAGAAACTAAGTCACCACCATCCTGATCTATAACCCTCAACTCCTCATTTCTTTTCTGTTCTTCTTTTTTTAAAAAACATGTTCAAAGAACAGCTTATTAGAGAAAGGTGAAAGAAAAGGAGACACACTGCAGAGCCCCAGATGGGCAGGAGAGTTGCAGATTCTCGTTTCTTGCATCATTAACAGGAAGGCAGGTTCACTGCCTCAGTTGCTGCATCTGTTCGAAAACTGCCACCTCCCAACACCAGCCTAACTTGATATTTTCAGATCATGCTGACCACCTCCCGCCATTCAGAGTTCAAAGGAACTGATACTAAACCCCCACTCTGAGGACACACAAGATTCTGGTCAAGCCCTGGTCGAGAGGGTCACTATCACCTACTCACTTGGAGACCATTTTATATAATTTTCAGTCCTCTGTATAGAACCCATCTGGGGTCACTTCAGCCCGTGAGAAAAGCTTGTCCTTAAGCATACATGGCCAGGACTGGATTTTTTATTTTAACATATAAGATACTAGATTTCCCCAAAAGTGTTACCTTGAAAAATCTGGTACAAATACAAAGCACCATCAGGCCAATTGTATCTCTCCAGGAATGATGATAGGGCACATTTTTTTTTCAATACATAAAAGAACTAAATGAGTGATTACCAATACCAAACACCTGGAAACCTTAGCATCAAGACAAGTCAAGAATATTCCAAAAGAGTCTGATTCATGTTAAATATTTCCTCTCAGTGACCAATAGGCCATGTTAAAACCAGTCCCAACTCCTTTGGGAAGTCTTGTTCTGTTACCCACATGAAAGGCAATGTAAGAATTTTGATCAGTGATGCAAGATTGCTAATTCTCATTGGGTAATTTTCCCCATTACTCAGAGATCACTCTTGCCAATTTGGAGGCCTCACATGTTTTGCGGCAGGCTGCCATTGGGAACTGTCAAACTGCGGGACTAATGGAAAGTATTCTAAAGGCCAGATTCCACCCTTTACTTGCATGGGGTCAGCTACTAACAGAGCAAGGGCACCTTCATTCTGTCCCAAGGTCTGATGTGCATCTCTCTTTTCAGGCCATCATCAGCAAATCCACATTAACAACTGCTCTCTTGTGAAAAATGCAAAAACGCAACCAGGAAGAGTCATTATGTTTTTAATCTCAGTTGAGTTGGACAGGAGAGATTTGAGATTTTTTAATTCCCAGCAGCAGAAACAGGTTCATTCATTAAAACTTCAGGGGCTCATGTTTGAACTCATGAGCAAATAGGCCCATCATGCATAGGACATGTTCTGTGCCCTTCTCTTTTGTGAGTCTAATTCCTGCAGCCAAAACCACATATTCCCAAATAAACAGGCTGGCTCTCTCCACTGTCTTCAAATGGTAGGACAGTTACATTCATGTAGAAAAGGAGGTGGATTCATTTGTCAAACATAATCAAAACAGAGCCAATACCATCAGAGATGTCTAGAACTCAAATGTGGTTTTCCTGCTTTTGATCTGAACAAACCCAAGGGTCAGGTAGCCTATACAAGTGCCTACAAAAATCTGTAAAACCCCAGAGAGCTATGTATCTAGGTGAGCCAACTCTAATTCACATGCAGCAATGCAAAACCCCTTTTTTCCTCTGCCCTGTGGCAAAAAGTGAGTCTGTTCCATCTGTTTACAATGACTGCTGTTACTTTCCAGCATAACCATAATCTTATTTTGTAAATCCTATTCCTGACACACCTCAAACCATCTGTCTATTCTTTCTCAGGGTAGCTTGGGGCTCTTTGGCAAATGTATGTCATTACCTGTAAGTGGAATATTTTTTTCAGAGTACATGGCCCTTCTAAAGACATGTTGCCATGCCGCTAAGTGTTCCTAAATAATCTCCTTCGGTTCTTCCTTTAAGTCTTATAGGCCTTTAGTAATTTTTAGTATGTGTAAAATAAAGGCCAAGGTACACAAAGGGCAGAAATGCAACTCTTTAGGCTTACAGATTGAAGTAAATTTGCATATGCTTTTAAACAGGAGGAATTGGTTGCAATTTTACGAATAAAAGTATTATGTATCAGTTTGAGGGAAAAAGTAGCTGGTTTCAGATACAGACTTGCAGAGTTTTGGAAAAAAGTGATAAAGTCTGAATGGCAGAATTTTGCCACTTCTGGTGCTCATGGAGCTTGGCCAGTGTTTTCACCAAGACTTGACAATCCAGCTCTCCTTTATCATTTCACGATTTTCCCTTGTTTAGAACATGGAGTTAGGAAAGACCTTAGAATCCCAAACTGGAGAAGGGTAAGAACAGGTGATCAGACCATTCAAAGAGCACAGATGCAAATGCAGTCATGAGAAAAGGTAGCTCACCTCATTAGCAATCAAGGATACACAGAATAAAACATAATTAATGAGATCACTGTTGATCACCGCAAAATGGCAAATAATGAAAGTATTTAGTGAGGGTATGGGGAAAAGGGCACTCATAGGCACTTCTAGAAAAATTAGAAATTCACACAAGCTTCTGGAGTCCATTCAGCAGTATCTGGAAATTTTTCTGGTATGTATCTTTTCATACCTTTTGCTTTGTTTCTAAGCCTCAAATCTAAGAAATATCAGCTTTTGTGCACATGCAAAAAATATTTCAACATTATAAATTTATATATTTGCATTACATATTTGGTTTTGTATTTGTATAATTTTATATCTGCATAAGTACTTTATTAATGTACATATTTTATGTATTAATGTACATATTAATCATTTGGATACAAAAATATTCATAGCAACATCATTTCTAAGATCCCCAAACTAGAAACAGCCTATCGATAGGGAAGTGGTGAGGCTAGAGCTTATTTGCCCTATAAAATATTTTGCTATTATTAAAATGAATGAGGCAGCTCGACAACATCTAATATGAAAATATTTCTTGATATATTGGTAAGACAGAAGCTTGCTAACAGGTCCCAATTTATGGAAAATAAGTCTTTAACATGTAAAATAGACTCACTTTCAGTTTTGTCTAAGGCTGCAAGATACTCAGAACAAAGTATCAACAGCAGGTGACTGGTACTCTCACCATCCGGTATGAGCTACCAGACCCCCGAGATAGGACTTGCAAATAAGGACCCTTTGTCCTGCACCTACCTCAAGGGTATAAAAGAACTGAGATAGAAAAGTTGGGAAAGAACTTCCTTGGAGTGATTTGTTGGGTGTGGGGTTGTTTTTACCTTTGCTTCAATCCAAATAACAAGAACTCCAAGGAGATTTTTTAACTATAGGGGTACAGAATAATCCATAACTAAAGCTCATTGCTAAAAGTCTGGATCCAACAAGAGGGAGGGGCACACATTGGAAGGCCACACTGAATGTGCCAAAGTACAGCAAAATCCGCTGCTAGCCGCAGCGGCAAGAATGCTCAGTGTTCCCCTGGGACCACATGTCTCAGGGTTCCCCTTGGACCACGTGCGAGGAAACCAGCCAGTCTTTTTATTTATTTTTTATAGTGTATACCTTTCTGTGATATAGTCATTTTTAAAAAGATTTATTTATTTATGCATATAGAACTTGGGTACAAGCCAGAGGTGCAGAGGCAGTGAGAAGATTCACCAGAGACAGAGTGGGGAGCAGAACAGGCAGACTGACAAAGGACTGCTGAGGGGAGCAGTGGGCAGGTCAGGAGAGGTCTGCTGCATCATATGGGTCACCTCCTGGGCAGGGATCAAACTGGCACTAGAGCAGCTGGGGCCAGCTTGCGGTGCTGGGTCCTTCCTAACCTGTTGCGCCACCAGGGAGGGCCCCCGAGTCATTTTTAAAGGGCAGCTCCCTACAGAGATGCCTTCAGTGTTCACTTCTATCCTTTTGATCTCTGGCTCATTTTCACACACCAGCTCCAGGAGGAAGCCGCTCTTCTCCCTCCAGTTAGAGGGTGCCCTTGCTCTGGCAGAACTTCTCCCTACAGAGAAACAGAGTCCCTGCAAACATTTTGGGACTTGATAGGAGTGGAAGAATTGCTATACATACTTAAGTGTCCTAGAAAACGATGCTTATCAGTCATGTTTTTAGAGATGGAGCCTCATGCTTCCAGCACACTGTAGACAATTACACCTGTGTAACAGAGAACATCTGGAAGTTTACACACAAAGCCAACTGTGATCTCTAGATTGTGTGTACGGGATAAATGAAAACAACTTCTGCATTTCACGCTATACACTTCAATATAGTTTGATTTTTAAAATAAATATACATGTTGATCTTTTTGGTAAGCAAAAACTTAAGATATATAAATACATACACATTCGGTGCATAAAAATTCAGAAAAGAAAAAGAAAATAAACAAACCATAAACAATTCCACTTTCCTCATATCCCATCTCTGTCAGTGTTCTCAGGGTTTTCATTCACATCTTCTTGCTTTAAATTTGCAGTGGCCAGACAGGTTCTCCCAGCTCCACCTACCTAGTTAACTTAAACAAGGAAGGATTCCAAGCACTGTTTATGGCCTTCACCCATTTCTTGTATGGCTACTTTTACTATATAAAGTTTCGATACAGGTGTCAAGAAAAGTGATTTGAAACCCCCTTGTTTAGCTTAAAATGTTCACAGACAAGGTGGAGATTAAAAATAATCTACAGTGTGACATTGCATGCACTGCCTCTAGATAACAGCAAAGTAAAACTCTGGAAGACTGGAATTAACTGTTCCTCTTATGAGACCACACATATTCCTCCCTTGTCTAGGAATGAATACTCATCCCCAAGTTAACTTACCAAGGCTTACAAAGTCTGTCCAGAAAACCCATTTGAGCCATGAACACCTGAATGTAAATTCAGAGAAGACTGTTTCCTTTCTGAGATTTATACCAAAAAAAAAAAAAAAAAGCCTGTTGCAAACTTATCTCCTAAAATACACAAATACATGATTTGAGGCTCTTAGCAAGTGAAGTGGCTGTAACACATGAGGAAATTACCCCCTTGTTTGTTTTAAGTCTTCTTGTTTCCCCTGGGAACCAGAGAGAAAATTGGATTTCTAAACCTTGAAGCGGCAAGAACAATGAACAATTGTTAGTCTAGAAATAGCAGGCAGAGTCTATTACCCCACAATGGAAAGTAAACTGCATTGTCTTAAAGTTGTGTTTACTATACCAGCTTGTGGGGAAAATGATATAGTGAAAGTGGAATTGGTCTCCCACTCATTAGAAGCTCTGAGCAACCCTCTACTACCAAGGGTAGTGTCAACTCCTTTGTTGAGTATAGGCTTGGATAATTATATATAATTGCTCATGTCTGGCTATAGGAATGCAAGTTCTTACCAATCTCCACCAAAACCCTATGCCAAATCGATGAAGACTGGGTAGATGACAAGCCAGTTCCATGCAAATATACAAAAGGATCTTAATTTCTTCTCATTTAAGTGGCAAACCAAAAGTCTTAAAGCAGCAACAATCTTATGACCCAGCAAAAGAGCAACAGAACACACAAACATTCTCTTGGCTTGGAACACGAAAACTTTTTTCAAGAGTAAATTAAATTGTGCTGAAGTTTTAAAACCAGGAATGGTGAAGGATATTTTATACGAAATTTGTTGGAAGGCAGTACTTCACTGAGAATAGACCCAAACTTAAACTGGTGTTGAAGTTCAGTTTCCTTTTAACACTTTTTAATAAGAAAAAAAGAAAGAAAAATAAACTTTTTAGACTTTACAATGAGATTCCAGGGCTACTTGGATATTGGCTGGCTCTTCCACAGCAATACTAAGTAAATGAATCAAAACCAGATAGGTTTCATATCCTTCAAGAAAATGGGTGTTTGGGGGATACAATAAATTAATAGAAACTTCTTAAAATGAATGTGTACAAAATGACACCTTTAGAAATTAATAACGGAAAGAAATGTTTTCAAGTTTCAAAGCTTCCAAGAGATGAAGTAGAAGGATAAGTGAGACATCTGGAACATTCTCTTGGTCTCATCTACAGTAACCCACATGACAAAATGAAGTATCAGGAGTCTCAAGGTCACTCAGCCAGTAGGTGACCCTGAAAGGTATAATATATATGTGTATAATATATATATGTGTGTATAATATATAATATATATATATGTATGATATATATAATATGTGTGTATAATATATATAATATGTGTGTGTGATATATATATCCACACACACACATGTATATATTAGGGTCAGGGTGACGTTGAATAGTTTGCTTGTATATACATATATGTGTGTGTGTGTATACGAGTAAACTATTCAATGCCACCCTGGCCCTGATATACTGGGACCCACTGCTCCCTAATGCAAGACTATACCTTATTATCAAGGTTAACATCTTAGGTTGGCTGAGTGTCTGGATAGAGTTAGATTGGCTCAGGGGAACTTTTACCCTGATTTAAGCTGGGGTCAGTGAATTCATAGCAGAACTCCAAGTTATTCAACTTTGTGGCAGGTCTCAGCTAAGTGCTTCCCCTGTGTTGATGTTTTCTACCTCAAAAGGAATTTAGGGATTTTGTATCATTTTTGGCCCTATTTGATCCCCAGAAAAACTGAAACATGGAAGAGGCAGTGCATGGAGGACTCTAACCCAGCCTCACTGAGTTCTCTGGGCCCAGCCACGTACTCTTACCCCCTCGCCTGAAAGGACGCCATCACCACCTACAACAGAATTGAGTTCAGAACTCCGTAACCCAGGGAACTAAGCACACTAGCTCCCTGCCTGTGTCTTCCAGCCTCCTACAACAAAATGCCACAGGCTGAGTAGCTAACAAACAACATAAATTTATTTCTCATAGTTCTCAATGCTGGAAATCTGGCACCAAGGTGCCAGCATGGTTTGGTTGGGGTGATAACTCTCTTCCTGATAAGTGGACATCTTCTCACTCTGTCCTCACAGTAGAAGGGACAAGACAGTTCTCTGGAGAGTGTTTGTTTGTTTGCTTAATGAGAACACTAATTCCATTCCTGAGGGCTCTGCCCTCATGACTTACATAGCTCCATTTCAACATTTTTCAAATGTTGAAACATTTTTGGGGAAGATACACATGCTTATCCATAGTGCATCTCAAAGTACATGGCTATCAGAACTTGAGAGTTATCTTTCCACTCCTTCATTCATTCATCCAGCAGTACGGAGTAGGTTCCTTTGCTACATAAAGATAGGAGATTATATAGATAGGAAGGTTCTTGTCTTCTGGAAATGCTTTATGTTTTAAATTAGGGGGGACCCTGAAACTGGTGAACCTCATTAAAAACCAAGTGAGTGGAGGCCAAGGATGTCTTTGCATTCACAGAATATTAGAAGTTGAAGGAAGACCAGGGATGGAGTTTGTACTGGTTAAGAATATTCTCAAAAGTTTCCTTCTTGTTTATATTCCTGGTTGGGGCACTCTCCTCTAAGTGATGACACTTGGGGTTCAGGCTCCTTCCACACTGGGGCTCCACCATCTCAAGAAAGGGTTTCATAATGCCCAGGCTTCCTCCTGGCTTCATCCAGCAGACAGTGGGAAGAGAAGGCACACACACTCCTAACGGCCGCCTCCCATTCCACTGGCAAGAGTTAGTCACCGGCTACCTAAGTGCCAAGGTTACCAGGCAAAATAAGCAGGTTTAAGAGTGTGCAGCCTGGCTCCAACCTTGCCTTCAATATCCACCACCACGCAGGGGAGAAAACAACCACAGAGTGGCTCTGTGAGTGACTCCCTGTCACACAGCCCAGCTTCTGCCCTTCCAGTGCAGGGCTCATGTCTATACAGTGACCTTCTCTTAAGAAACATTTGCTGTTTTTTTCCTAAGCTCATGTTTCCTATTGCAAATTTTAAAAACTACAGGAAAATGTGAAGAGCTGTTTATAATCTTCCAATAATAATCACTGCCATCCCTATCTGCTAGTCTCACGCATATCCATATGCACAATCTATGTATGTGTAATATAGCTATCACCTTTAAATTCTTAAACATTTCAAAAATAGAGAAATTAGAAATGAAGAAACCTACATACTCTCCATGGACCGATACAGACTGCTACATTTATTAGAGGTTGCCATTTTGCCATATTTGCTTTAGTTCTCTTCAAAATATTTTGCTCCAAAATAAAATGGGAGAAGCAAAATCAAATCTTGCCTAATTCTTTTTCCTACTAAAAGAAAGGAACTGTGCCATTGTGAAGCTGGTGGGCACAGGTCCGGGGTACGGCATTTGTACTAGTACTAAGATACACACTATGAGTATAATATGTCAGCTTCACAACCCTGTCTATTTATTGCTCATGGACATTTTTATTTTGGCATACATGGGAATGCCCCACACAGGCTTTTCTACTTTCCTTTTTTCAGTCTCATTCATGTTGATACATGGAGATCATGTTCATTCAGAAGAATGAAACATGGACTCTGCTGTATGACTAAGTGATCGTTTACTCACTGATTCTAGTGATATAAGGCTAGGTTGTCCCCACTTTCTTCCTTTTATAATCATTTAATGAAAAGTTGGCATCAGATGATACAAATAGAAAGAGACTCACTTGCTTTATTTTTAATCCTTCCAGATATGACTCAACAAAACCTTCACTGGTCTCAGGAGACTTCCCCTAAGTCAGCTAAACAGATCTTCTTCCTTCTACTATGCCTCACCTATTGGACAGTGAGGTGGACTCTGAAAACAGCTGATCTTCTGGACTGGAAAGGGGAATGAAAGGAAGCTAAGGGTGAGCAATGAAGCTGTGGAGCTTGGTGTTCTGTACTCACCTCGGCAATCCGCGTGCTACAAAATGTGATGAGAACCTTAAATTCACGAGGAAGTATTTACTGTGCAATTTGTCATTACAATTTCCAAATGGCCGAGGCTAATCATAATACCTTTAATCTGTGGAGTACGAGAGAAATACTTGAAAGGCTCTTAATTGCTGAATGCCATCATGGTTAGAACTGTTTCCAGATTATCAAATACAGTCTAAATTAGCCTAAAAAAGTAAGAGGTTTCTAGAGAAGATAAGACAACACACACACACACACACACACACACACACACCTCTCTGTGATATACCTAGTTAAAAGAGGGATTAGTTCCCACCCTCTCTTCATGGGGAAAATTATTGTGTTTTAATCTCTAGGAATGTATTTGTTTTCCTTAGCTGCAAGCTTAGTTACACTCTTCCATCTCATTAGTATTAATTCCTTTTCCTACTGCAGCCTGACCAGAACTAATTCTGTTTTGAGAAGTTTTAGCAATGAATTCCAAATGGAGTTTTGCCCTCTAGCCCATAACACTTGGTGTTACTCCTCTGAAACCATGTCTAGGCTCTTAAGAAAGTGTTGGCGTTGATTGGCTTCATTGTGTTTTTGAATTGGGGAAAGTCAGAAAACTCCACTTCCCCTTAGACCTTGGGAGTTCCAGATCCTATCTTAAAACTGCAGGCATAGAGCCTCCCTAGTGGAGCAAGGGCTTGAGTCTTAACACTATGAAGCTATAGGCAGTCACCACAGCATGAGTTTGAGCCCTGGCCAGGGAGCTGACCCACATGGTGTGGCAGACCTCTCCTATCTTGCCCACTGCTCCCTTCAGCAGTGTGTTTCAGTCTGTTCTGCTCCTCTGGTGAAGCCTCTCAACACCCCCCACCCCCACCAACCTCTGGCTGCACTCCAGCTCTTGTATGAGTAAATAAATAAATAAAATAAATCTTTTTAAAAAGCTTCAGGTATAAGGGGGAAAGTAAACACAATCTTGTCTACTATATGATCATATAATTCATGATCATATTTTTCCCTGTAAGAATACCACTAAGAGCTAAGGATTTTATAGTCTTAGATAGATGCCTGTTTCTGTCTTTACTGCATGCCTTCTTTTTTCCTTAGTTAGGTTTTGTTTTCCTCCAGCTCACTTAAAGAACCAGCAAATAAAGTGTTTTATTAGAAGGTAGTTAACATTAAGTCAACCATAATCATATGCTACCCCATCATCTTAACAAATCCCTGCAATCTTTTATCAAAGAAGGAAAAACAAAAGGAGGTGAGGCTGTGAAGCAGAAGATATGGAAAGAACAAGGAAGAGAGTGAAGGAGGGAGATAAAGGAGGAAGAAAAAAGAAAGGAATAGAGGGAGATAGAAGGGGAGGAGAATGGGCATCATCCACCATGGCATTTAAAGACAGTGACACATGAACAGGAAGATGTCAACTCTATTTCCAGGATGATCCTCCAAACCTCAGTACATTTTATTGTACTTAAAGATATACGTTCACAAAGTCTACATTCTCACCCCCCAAACTCAGCAAGATTTACAGACCATGTTAATAAGCAAGACAAGTCCCATAAAAGTGTCAATATCACATATCAGTTTAAACTACTGCAGAAATACGTTTCTAGGCTCTTCTTAAATTACCAGTTTTGTTGATAGTTAAACAAGTTGGAGTTTTCTCAGTTGGAACTGAATTGATAACTACTTCACCAAGCACTGCTTTGCAGGGAGGTTGGATGGTGAAAGGAAGAACACAATTTGGGAGCCAAGGTCACATCGAAGAAGCCCAGACCTGCCTAAAAACCATGTCCATGTTGATGGATCCCTTTAACCCCCTCAAAGATGATTTCCTGCTCTGTAAAGTTTACTCGACTATATCTCATGATTCTCCCTACACTGAGAATTCTTGTATAAGCTTAATAATTCACTTTAAATGCTTTCTTCATCAATAAAATTTAAACAATACCCACTAATAGCACGGGAGGTAAAATAACATAAAAATTAAAATCCATTGTATAAATCTTAGAGAATTGCTAGCACATACTAATTAGAGGTACAGCATCACACAGTCTATGAATCACACAGTTTCCAAGAGTCTACAGTCCATGGCTCTGAGATCCAGTGTTTTGGCTCCACACCCTTGCTCTGAGAGAATAAATGACTTGAGGCTCAAAAAGAAACTTGAACTAGACCATATTAAATGTGGACCATTGAAGGCAAGTACTTGCCACCTATAATTTGGGCCTTCACATAACAGGGCTGGGAATAGGTGGAAGGAGGAAGGCGAAGCTTGGGTAAAATGAGAGAAACTGGAGTCTTGGGACATGTCCACTATTAGTATTATTCCCACGCTCACTGGCTTCTGGAAACTTGTGCGCTTAGCACCGTTGTTATCCACCTAGCGCAGACGGAAAGGGCCTATCTAACCCCTCAACTGCCTTGGAGGCCAAATGGAGTGGCAGTAAAGGCCACACTGTAAGAGCTAGACTGGGCACAAGAAGGACAGGGCACACCCGGAAAGGAAGCAGCAGCCCATGTGATGCAGGCAAAGCCCAGTAATGAGAAGTCATCGCCTCATTCTTCTACAGGGCAGATATTCTGCTGCAAGTATAAAGAGATTGTATTGATTGTCTGCATGGATTTCCATGGTAAGGTTGATTACTGCCCTACAGGTCAGGAAGGCGGAGATCAGCAGGAATGCTGGCAACACAAGAGGAAGGGAGCCCACATCCTCAGAGACCAGGCTTCAGGCTGGACATGGCACGTAGCCTGCTGCTATCATGACAGTGGTTAAAGAACAGCTGAGAAGATGCGCCGATAGACTGGAACTTCCTAGCTCAGGTACACAAGACTGCAGCACACTTTGCTATAGAAAAGGTAAACACTGCTGCCAGCCAAGAACAGAACATCATCCCCACAGGTAAATAATAAAATAAGAAGATTGTCTAGTTTCATATCAGAGATTTTTTTCGGATTAGCATGCAGAATCTTTTCTTTTGACTGAGTCAGAACCCAAAGGTGTTCTCCCTTAACCAGGCCAAGGCCAAGTTTCTGAGCGGTTAAAATCTCTCTCCCATTTCCCTCCTAGTTACTACTTCAGGCTTCCCCACACATGGCACAAAACTGCAATTACACAATTGGCCTTCACTTTGCAAGATCATGGTCTCACCAAAGCTAACCAACGAGCCAAATCTGCAAGAGAAATCTTGTCAGGACATCATCAGTATTTAGACTAAAAAGCCTAGACAGGTTTGGCAAAAGCTTTGTAAATGGAGGTGTTTTGGGGAGCCCCCAAATCTGGGATGCCAGGCTGATGAGCAGTCAGAACAGTCACCATTTCCCACTGGCAACTTCCTAGGTAGTCATCTATGTTGGAAAGCCTGAGTCGTTCGATGGTGTCATCCCAATTTTCCAGCCCAAGAGTTGAGGATAAAAGTTGACTAAGTCATCCATCCATCACCTGCAGCGTCTGGGAGTGCCCAGATCAGCCAGCAGCCTCCCAGGACCACACCCCAGACAGCTCCTATCTGGCTCCCAGGAGGTCAGCTTCACTGGAGTCCCCTCCTCCGACTCCTCACCAGGAACAAGCTCCAGTCAGGGATGAAGTGCTTGCAAAACTCTACCCCTTCAAAAAAAAAAAATGTACAAAATTATGTAAAAATAAACTTTTGGAAAAAAAAAAAAAAAAACTCTACCCCTTCAGAGTTTCTAGAATCCTCAAGTTACTATTTTTTTTCTTAAGATTTATTTATTTATTCACACAGAACTGGGGTAAAGGCCGGGGGTGCAGGGCAGTGAGAGGTTTCACCAGAGACAGAGCGGGGAGCAGAACAGGCAGATCAACCAAGTACACTGCTGAGGGGAGCAGCAGGCGGGCCAGGAGAGGTCCGCGGTGCCATGTGGGTCACCTCCAGGGCAGGCGGGGAGGCAGGCGAGGATCGAACTCACACTGAAGTGGCTGCAGCTAGTTTGCAGTGCTGTATTCTAACCCACTGCGCCAGCAGGGAGAGTCCCCAAGGTACTATTTTAATCACCACCACAGCCAAAACCAGGGCAGGCAGGCAGGGAGGCTGTTGGCAGCAAATGGGGGAATAACCTGGCCACTCTTTGTTCTTATCTCCCAAGCAGAAACAGAGTGAAAGCACTGACCCCCCTCCTCTTTGACACCCCATTCTCCAAGCAGGTGTGACCAGGAACCAGAAAATTCTCAGAAGCTTGCCCGCTATTGTCGCTGGAAGTAACCAAGTAGCAGTTTAGCCAGAGGAACAGCCGTGGAAGCTTTCTCGATGTTGTTTTTTCTATCTGAGACAAATTTATACTCATTTTGCATATTACTAGGAATGCTTGAAAAAATGAGGTGGCATGGAGCTGGCTACGCCTTTCTTCGGGAGCCCGGATGGTGGTTAACTTGGCACGTTAAAGGCACTTGCGTGGGCTAAGGAACACACTCCAGTGCTCCCTTCTTTAGCACATGTGGTGGAATTTTCACTTTTTACAACAACTCTTCATGGAAGAAGGATGAAAGTTGCACTTAATGAAGTTTCAGGAAAGGAATCCGATCCTCGTTCTGGCACTCAGATGCTGCATCTTTGTAAACAGTGTGGCAAGAGTCTCTGTAAGATTTATAGGGAATGGCAACTGGGAGAGCACGCGTTAGCTCCTACTCCAGCCCCAGAAAGCTGTACTGGCTTTGTAAAGCTCTCAAAAAATGTTACTGAAAACAAAAGAGAAATCAATACCGTTCAGGCCGCTGCCAGCCATGACCCTTCAAAGTGAATCAACTGGGGTTCACCCTCTCAGAAGGAGTTTCAGTTTGTTCCAGCTTCCAGCAGATTGCAAAATAGTATTGCCCCCACCCCCTCCAGATCCTTAGAAAATTGTCCCTGAAATAAAAGGTTGCAAAATCATCTACAAAGTGGTAGTAGTGCAAGGATTTTCAGTTCAGAGCAAAATTATGGGAAAAGGATAGCTCTTTTCCTGCACGTCTGTGAATTTGATACCAACACTGAATGTGAGACCGACCTCCCAATGAGTGTGTGTGTAGTAACTACCAGCGAGTGTCTCTGGTTACCTAGAACCAGTAATTAATCCGGGAGGGTGGCCAGACTAATTATGAATTTGAAAAGAAAAGTGGCGGCCTTCCCTGACAGTGTGGTTTTATGTAACAGAATAGGAAGTCTTTATTTCAGGCTTTGTTACAGGTCAAGGAATAATTATCGAATATCCTCCTCCCACCTTAAAATTAAGGTTCAAATGATTATCTACCTAGCTCTTGGAACCTCCTCTGGGTTCTGTCCAATAGGAAACAGCCCTCCTGAACATTCTCTTCTGTTGGCATTGTGAATGAAGAGCTGCACACAGAGACTTGGCTGAAGGAAAGAGAGTTTATGCTTCTAAAAGCACCACCAGCCCCCTGCCTCATTAACTCCTTTAATTTAATGTTGATGCCTGTCTCTTCACCCTACCAATATTCAAGTACTTATTCTCTCACCGTGGGAGGGAAATGTCAAGTTCTCGGCAGAGGGGGGAATAGTGCCTCAACTATGCACCCACATGGATTTGGCCCACAAAAGAGCCCCAGAGCGGCCTTGTTCCATTGGCTTTGAGGGACAAACTTTGGCCCCCACCACCCTTAGGACAAAAGCAGGCACACAAACACTGAAGCAGCCCCTGGCTTGGCCCTGATCAGGCCAAGCATTCATGCCCGGAGTGTGGAATTTCCCTGTCACATAAAACCCAGCAGGGTCAAGAAGCAGATACACTAATCAAGGAGCAGGGCACGATCTTTCCATCTCCTTTCTAGCTTTCACGCTGGGGGAAGTGGAGCAGGTTTAAATATCCAGGCAAAGTAACTTCACTCCATTAATGAATCTCCATCAGATGATAGACAGAGCAATTAATGATAAATAAAAATGTACTTGATACCTACTCTGTGCAAGGCATTAAGAATGTGTTAATGCTACAAGAAGTGGAGCAGAGGGCCCGCCCTGGCGGCGCAGCGGGTTAAAGCACAGCACTAAGAAGCTAAAGCCATGTCAGCATGAGCTCGATCCCTGCCCCGTGGGTGACCCACATGACTCGGCAGACCTCTCCAGACCTGGAGGCATCAAGCTTTCTGCTTTCCCTCTCAGCATCTGGACCTTCCACTCTGTATCCATGGAGCAGGAGCTGCACGGAGAACAAGTGGCGTTTTTCTGTATTTGCTTTACCACATGCCTCTACCACTACCTAGGTCCAGCCGTCCATTTAGTTGCTGTGATATATTTCAAGTTAAGTAACAGTTGTCATTTCCCTAAAATGACAAGATGATTGGTTTGGTTTTTTGTTTTGTTTTGTTTAATGAAGGACCATTGATTTACATCTTGTTAGTATTTTGACAGTACAGAACGCCCTCTACCCCACAGGTGTGATCCCTGTAGCTCTTACTACCAGAACCTCCACAGTTCTCCCCCAGAGTCCATTGTGCTCCCTCTTCAACCCTCCCTTCTCCTCCCCCCGCCCCAGGTCTATGGTCAGCTTTCAAGGGTTGGTTTTAGAGTTTGTCTACCTCTTGCTTTGGTTTCTCTATATTCCACATAAAAATGACACTATCCAGTCTGATCTGTTTGAAAAGGAGAAAATGGCTCCCATTTGCAAAGAGTTTCTGTGTGAGTCAGGGTTTTCTAAATACTTTACAACAGAGAAAAAAAAAAAAAAAACAGTAAGAGTGCTACCAGCTGCCATTGTAACCCAGGTTTCCACATTTGTGTTCATCAAAAAAGCCTCATTGCACATGCCAATTGATTCATGGTAACTATGATAAACGTAACTTTAAAATTGGACTTTATAAACGTTTGCCTCACACTGCTTTAGACAAAATAAGACTTCATATGGGAAAGAGTTCCATTGTTTACAAAAATAGTTTGAAAACCACACCCTCTAATCTATCACCCTCATCCTATTGATGGAAAAACCAAGACATAAGGACCAAAATTCATGTCTCTTTGAACCCTAGTCCTTTTCACCAAGCAATATAAAAATTGAGTGAATCAATAAATGTTCACTGAGTGAACAAGCAGCATGCTTGATCCTGTGGGGTTTAGAAAAGTGGGAGAAGAGATGGCACCTGCTTTCTCCCAAGGAAGAGAATAGACCACCAGGAATAGAAGAGCTGTGTTGTATAAGTTCTCAACTTAGGGGCCACAGAAGTGCCACTTAAAAGCAGAGAAGGGGAGGCCCTCCCTGGTGGCGCAGCGGGTTAAAGCACTGCACAAAGAAGCTTAAGCCACTTCCGCATGAGTTCGATTCCCACCTGCCCCTGGAGGAGACCACATGGAGTGGCACACCTCTCCTGACCTGCCCGCTGCTCCCCTCAGCAGTGTATTTCGTCAATCTGCCTGTTCTGCTCCCCACTCTGTCTCTGGTGAAGCCTCTCACCCTCCGCATCTCTGGCCTGTACCCCACTTCTGTATGAATAAATAAATCTTTAAAAAAAAAAAAAGCAGAGAAGGGGAACTGCGAATCATCCTACAGGTCCCTGTCAAAGCTATAGATGCCGAAGTCTTCTAGAGTCATCTGTAGAATGCCTCCCTCAGAGGCCCTCCCTGGTGGTGCAAAGGGTAGGGCTCAGCTCTGCAAGCTAGTGCAACTGCTTCAGTGCTGGTTTGATCCCCGGCCCAGAGGTGACCCACATGGCGTGGCAGACCTCTCCTGACCCACCTGCTGCCACCCTCAGCAGTTTAACTTGTCGATCTGCCTGTTTTGCTCCTTGCTCTGACTCTGGTGAGTCCTTGCATCACACCTGCATCTCTCGACTATACCCCAGTTCTGTATGCATAACTAAAAAATAAATCTTAAAAAAAAAAAAAAAGAATGCTTATCCTTAGCACCTGTGGAAGTTACACTGTTTGTTTATTTCATTTATTGTCCAAAGAATCTAATGAGGCCTCCTCTTTTCTTTGACCTGATCTCCAGGTCTTTGGATTCACTATCAAGTTTGACTAATGACAACTAAAAATAAAGTCAAACCAACAGGGGGCCCATTATTTGCAAATCTGGAATGGCTCAGCTTCTTCCTTCCTTCCTTCTTCCCTCCTTCCCTCTTCTTTGTCTATTTCTTCATTTGGGAATTAGAAGACATGAATTTCAGGACAAGTAAGAAATGAAACAACCACTAAAATTGTGTCAAATCCAGGCAGAGGAGGGAGGCAAGTGGTTCCAATTAACTTTGCACAGAAGTTCCCCAGTAAGACTTCTGCCTTCTATAGCAAGAAGCATTATGAGTGTTAAAAAGATTATTTAATTTTCTAATATCTTGCTCTTTGGCATTGTTCAGATTTGGTTCCTTAACACTGGAAGCTCCAGGCCTCCTGGTTCACTGCTTTAAAAATCTAAAACATATGACAAGGGAATTCTAGTGAACTCAACAAGAAATCTCTCTTATTCAAAATTACCACTCAATTCAAAAGCCCAATATATGCTCAAAGCCACATGTTCAAAGCCTATAAAATTTAGATGTTGTTTACCCAAGCAGCTTGCTGGGATGGCAGGCCTGGCACAAAATATGTTGATGCTCACTCCTGGAACTGAACACGGGCCCTGACCCCCAACCTGGAACTGGCTATTGATATTCAAGAGTGTCACAGGGCCACAGGAAAGTTCTTAAGTAATCCCAATGGCTGTAAGTAGGCAGAGGTACGCTTTGTGGACCAATCCCTATAGCTGTGGAGCCTCAAGAATGCGAATTAAGTCACTTGCAAAAGGCAGTTGGTTGTAACTGATTTGGCCACTCCAGAAAATAGCTCTGCTGTCCTGAAGTTATGCTTTTTTTTTTTCCCGAGAAAGTATCTGCCCCTAGAAGGAGCAATAATGCAGTAATGCTTATACCCCAGTTCGTATGGCCATGTTCCAAATCAGTCTAAATCACCAAATTTTCTACAACTTTGAGACGTCCCTGAATTATGCAGACATACTTTGTCACACTGCACTTCGCTGTACTGCACTTTGCCAATTTTTTTTTTTAAGATTTATTTATTTGTGCATACAGAACTGGGGTACAGGCCAGAGACTCGGGCGTGGCGAAAGACTTCACCAGAGACAGAGCGGGGAGCAGAACAGGAAGATCGATGAAGTACACTGCTGAGGGGAGCAGCGGGCGGGTCAGGAGAGGTCTGCCACGCCATGTGGATCTGCTCCCGGGCAGGCGGGAATCGAACTCATGCAGAAGTGGTTTCAGCTTCTTAGTGCAGTACTTTAACCTGCTGCGCCACCAGGGAGGGTCATAATTTTTTTTTTAAAGACCCTCTACCTGCAAAAGATTATGACTCAGATGGTTGCTGGGAGTTTTTAAGCATTAAAGTACTCTGGTTAAGATACTATTGATTTTAAGACATAACGCTATTACATACTTAACAGACTATAGTATAGTGTAAACATAATTTTTATTTTCTCTGAGAAACCAAAAATGTGACTTGCTTTTCTGCAGTATCTTACTGCGACGATCTGTAACTGGATCCACAGCACGCCTGTATTAATGCAAACTTAGCAACCTGCAGCAAAAAAATATTTAAATCAATGTTACCATGGGTGACATAGTCACGAAGAGCCAAGGAGGTCATTTTCTGTTTAGAATGGGTAAATTTAGGTAGTGATGCTTAGTGGGCCAAACCTTTTCTTTCCCAATCTAGGAAGATGTAACAAGAAATATAGGTACACACACACACACACACAAAAAAAATGTTTTTCCATTTAAGACAGGTGAATCATGAATTTTATTTAGAAATGTAAACAACAGGGTCAGGTATCACTTTGGGGGATGCCGATCATACATACAACTCAAGGCTCTTCTGCCAGCAAGCACAGTATTCTAGAACAAGTTAAAGGTGACAGGAAGAACATGTCAAGTGATAGCTTCACCAGTTTTCTTCAGCTCTGAATTTACTTTTTGCCAGCTCAGAATAGTCTTTTTACAACACCAATTGCCTTTGCAGTCTCTGGATCCTACTGTACATGCTGCTGAAAGAAAGTGAGAAGCTAGACATTGGAATTCAATATCGGTCCTTAGGAGTCCAAGGGATGAGTCTGGGTCCCTAGCGTCTGCCTGGAGCTGAAAAATTAAATTAACCAGCTTCCTGGAAGCAACAGGTAACTGACTCCATTAAGCAGGTTGACATTTTATTGTCATCTTTGATGAGTTATTCATGGAATTCCTCTTCTCTTTGAGATTCCATTCACTTAAACCCTTATTATGCATCACGCATGCAGCCCACATGAAGATACCATGGCTTGATTCTCCTTAATGGAGGAGGAAAATGCCTGCTAAAATTGATTATATGGGTGGCTTGACTCTAAGTGAGAGTTGAGCTTAGGGTATTGATCTCAGTTTGCAAAGTGTTTCTTTAATCACTTGATGAGTTATTCTTTGACATATTTAAGCTGACTTTCTGCTTCTACACTAAACATTAGAAACAAATCCCAAGTTCATTTCCAGGATGATTAGGGCCAGAGGTAATGATGGTCAGTGGTCTAAGGGCTACAGACTCAATCCTTAAAATAGAACACGATGCTCTGAAGCTTGTCAGGGAAAGTGAAAGAGACAAAGAGAAAGTACAAACACTGCCAAACAGCCCTCCATCTGCAACAGATGAGACATGTCTTTCCAAAACACTCAGGAGGCATCCTGCCGACAGTGGTCAATAGCAAGCAGCCAATCTATCAACAGAGGATGAGAGCAGCCTCAGGAAGATGGAGATGCTCAGTAAGGGGTGATCCAGGAAGCCCAGTTCACTGCAGGTCTCACTGTCTGTGTCTAGGAATGTGATATGGGACTCGTCCCTGCACACCACTGGGCAGGCAGCCGCAGAAAACCACACGGCTCTTGAGCTCACAAACCCTTTTTGTAAGTCATACCCAACCAAGAAACAGCACACTGCCCCAGCTGCTGGTGAGATTCATGAGTTCATGTCACTGATAAAACCTGAATTTCCAAGTCCTGAAACGTGCTTTATTGGGGCTTTCAGTACCAAGCATTTGCTCTTCAAAATTCTCACAGCTCAGATAATGTTCTCAATCTTCAGAGTTGGTGGTGATGCGAAGTGTGTGGTATGTGTGTGTGTGTTGATCTATTAGCGGCAGTAAGACTACAATTATTAGGAATAGCTTGAGCTCCAGAGTAAGAAAATATTGTGACTGAATCCTGACTTTGTCACAATTAGCTGTGTGACCTTGAACTCTATGTTCCCTTTGGAAACATCAAGTGCTTCATTTGTAAAATGAAACGGTTCTTCATGATTATGGTGAGAATTGACAAAGTAGCAAGGTGCTTCTAGAGCCACTCTGGGGTGCCTGGCACTCAATGCCTCATGGTTATTGTCCTCTTTGCTCATGCAGTTTTCTCAGAATCTAACACACATAGAATCTCTTGCCCAGGTGCCCTGAACTCCAGTTCTCTCTGATAGTTGCAAATTCATACCCATGGGAAGCAGACCATATTCCTTATTACTAAAGCCTACAAAAACTTAAAAATAAGGAGGATGGAGAACTCAATATTTAAATATACTGAGCTAGACAGTGTCAGGTGCTATAAAGATGGACTCAAAATTTATGCTGCAGAAATAGGAAATGGAGTTGGACAGACAGCTTGAGTCATAAAGAGCTCTTTTTACTTTATTCAATTAACTCCTGAAATCCTATCCTTTCTATAGTGTCTTTCCGACATAAAAAGGTGGAGGGTGATGTTGGAAATCTTCCATAAGCCACAATCAAGTAGCTAGGCTGAGGCAGACTAATGAGTGAGCAGAAGGGTGAAAGTAGAAACTTGTAGCTCTCAGAGAAGAAGCAGGAATATTTGGGATTATTTGTGACAACTATATCAACAAGTTTTCATATCCCTCTACCTAAAGTCTACTCTTTCTTGTTAATGACAAGCAAAATATTCCTCTTTGAAGGCACGACTAAGGAATTCTAGTTCTTTCTGAGACTTGTCTGTAGACTCCATTGGAAGCCAAGTAGGCAGACCACTCAGGGGAGAACAGCTTTCGCACCCTTCCCTTGATCCCCAAAGCAATCTATAGGAATAGTAAGCCTATGAAAACAGACATCCGTATACACCACACAAATATATCATGCCCCTGCTCTTGGCAGCCACCC
The DNA here is from genome assembly GCF_000260355.1 of Condylura cristata. Lineage (NCBI taxonomy): Eukaryota > Metazoa > Chordata > Mammalia > Eulipotyphla > Talpidae > Condylura > Condylura cristata. Next base: position 17,377,824 of record NW_004567108.1, on the reverse strand, counting down.
AACTAGCCCCAGCTGCAGACTTAAGCAAAAATCTCTTCACAACCACTTGTGGTGGCCATGAAATATGATCATACAGGAGTCATATTCCTCATACCTGGTCAACTTTGAAACCAAAGTCCTGGAGAAGCCAGTGAACTGATCCCCAGCTGCCTATTCCATGAGCCAGTGATTACAAAGCAGTAGGATTTTCTCTGCTGGTATAGAATTGTAGGCTGGTGTCAACCAAGGTTAAATTGGGGCTTCTGAGAAATGTGTTGCATGGGAAAGAAATAAGGGAACTTGAGCTATGCGGCAGCCCTCTTAGATTAGAAGAGACATTCTGATTCTGAACAAGAAGACAAGGAGAAACATGCCAAGGCTGAGACTCCTGAAATTATCAAGTGAAATTCAGCCAATGAGGACAGTATGAGTTGCCGCGAAACTTGAAGTCCGTTTTTTATTCCCCCTTTGCACTACGGTGTTGCCGCATTTCAGTTCTAGTCAGCCATGAATGTGTATGTACCTGAGGATAGTGTTTGAGGTGTCAGGGTGCGCATGGAAGGGCCAGGGAGGACTCAGGAGAAGCGCAAGACATAGCCTCTGACTGCTAGAGACTATGAGATGCCACAGTCTCTCTCTCGCGCTCTCTCTCTCTCTTTCACACACACACAATACCATCAAATAATAGTACAAGGGAAAATGTGGTAAGGTTTCCAAAAAGTAGGTCAGGCAGTGAAATTTAAAGAAGAGATTGATCAGAATGGATAGAGAAATCACCATGCTGGATGGGAGTCAAAGTATGGACAGTGTTCATTTATTCATTCACTCATTTACCAAATGGTCATGTACTATGTACCAATATGGACCAGACACTAGAAACAGGGTAGGCAAAAAAAAAGGCACAGTGCCTGTTTGCATGGAACTCATTAGCTAAGAGGTGACCAATCTTTAAGAAAATTTCCTTCTAACAAAATGATGATTGCTTTTAGTCTTTAAAAGTTCCATCTAAGGCCCTCCCTGGTGGTGCAGAGGGTGAAGCACTGCAAGTGAGTTGCAGCCGCTTCAGTGCGAGTTTGATCCCAGCCCTGGAGGTGACCCACATGACAGAGCAGACATCTCCCGATCCACCCACTGCTCCCCTCAACTGTGTACTTCATCGATCTGCCTGTTCTGCTCCTCACTCTGTCTCTGGTGAATCCTCTCATCCCCCTGCACCTGTGGCCTGTACCTCAGCTCTGTATGTATAAATAAATAAATCTTTAAAAATAATAAAATAAAAATAAATCAATTTAAGTTCCATCCAGCCAACCTCCATTGGCATTCCTCCTGGTAATCATCCTACAGGCTCTATGCCATTCACGGATGGCTCACCATGTATGAGATACCACTAACAACTTCATCTGCATTAGCTCACTGAATCTTCAGACCAGCCATATAAAGTCCCCATGATCTTCACTTTGAGTTAAGGTAATCAAGCTCAGGGTCACACAGCTTGGAAGGATTAAGATGTGGGCCTCTCAGATTCCAAAACTGCTGATCTCTGAGGTGTACTTAAGGATCCACTGGTGCAGCTTTAGGGTCTTAAGAAGTATTTTGTCATCATTTCCATTAGAATAAAAAGAAAAATGTTACAGATAGAGAGATAGATATAAAGTTTTAAGTTTTCTTTTGATGCTATTCATAAGCAGCTAATGATACCTTTATTTCACCTTAACCAACAGAAGAACAACAAATATTTGGCCTTTTGACACCAAAAATCTAAATAAATACATCCTCTTTAACCTTAAAGGATTTTTTTCATTTATGCTCCAAGATATCAACTTACCCTGCTCCTACTATTCCCTGAGAGGCTGATCAAAAGAACACTGATGGTTGCCATGAAATGCTGATTCCCAAGTTCCCTACATCTCCCTTTCCACTGATGCTCAACTTCAACTGGGCCCACACCAGCAACCTGGGCCCACACCAGGTGAGTCTCCTGGAAACTTCAGAATCCTCCTGCAGAATTGCCTCTCAACCCTAACCTCCCCTTTGTGACCCAACAAAGGAACAGAAACCCGCCACAGTGTCCTAACATTCTCCATGGCTTCTTTCAGGAACAGCTGGGCCATAATAGAAGGTTACTCAGGGATACCCATACGTTTGACAGGAGCCCATATTTTAAACAGGGCGGATACTAAATCCTCCAACTCCTGGAATGTTACTACTCTCTCAGGAACCCGAGAAAAGTTTCTAAGGCTGATCTATAAATCTCTCTGGCCTAAAATACCCAAAATTAGTTTCTGTACCATGGGAACATAAAAATGATATGGCTTTCTTCTTTGACATGTCAGTTAATAAAGAGTGGGGAGGGGGGCCCGGATGCTGCCTGACAGGTTTCTGAAGAGTTCACTCGTTAAAAATGGGAAGCACTTTAATTACCTGTTTGGTTTTTTGTTATGTGTGTGTGTGTGTATGTGTGTGTGTTACATGCTTTTTTTAAAATAGATCCTCTGGACATTCAGGAAATTATATCATTAATTATGCCTGTCCAGACTCTCTGTGGCCTGAGTAAATGGAAACTTCTTAGGGTGTCTTTTGTTGTTTTAAAATGTTTTTTTGAAAAATGTTTTCATATTTCCACAGACTACAACTACTTATTACAACAGCTACTTAATGAAGAAAGTAGAAATGGGGCTTTTTGTTTGTTTGATTGTGTGTGTGTGTGTGTGTGTGTGTGTGTGATGGATAATACAGGAAAACAAAAACCTGTAAAAATCTGTGTATTTGATTTCAGATTTTATTAATTGATGGCTTGCTTAAGAGACAGTTCACTTTCCCAAAATGGATGTTACCTAATCTAATACTAATGCTAATTTGCACTTCAAATACACAGTCATCTTGGCTCAAGAGGTGACGATGTGTCCTAAATAACACAGGGACAGAGGTAGAAGGTTGGGATCACAGATCAGGAAGACATTTTGCACTTAGTCCAGGAGACAAGTCTGCCGTTCCTCTGTCGGGCACATTCCTCTTGCTGCAAAGACCTGCAGGCTTCTGCAGCCAGGAAACAGCAACAGGAGAGAGGAGTCTGGACAGCTCAGGTCTAGCTGTCAAGGGTTAGTTACCCCCCATGGCCAATGCAGAGAAGAACATCTGGCTTTGGGTCACAGACTGCCTAATTATCCCAGACCCTAGCTCCATTCAGCCCCTTCAGATTGGGAAGTTAAAGGCACGTTCCCTGCATCTTTGGAAGATAAACTCTCTCAGAGGCTTAGAAGAGGACTCACATGCCATATATCTCACCTAAACTGGTTTGTAGGGAGACTCCAGGAAAGCAGTTATGCAGATTCTTAGAAGAATTCCAAGAAAAGAGGAAACAGTTGGAGCCTCAATAGGCTGGGGGAGAAGGAAACTTTAGCCAATGCACTCTAAAGCCTGTACGATCTTTTTAAATGTTCTGGAAGGCTCTCGTCTCTCTGGAAGGACTGCTTCTCTTCTTAAGCAAGAATGGTTATTGCCATTCTTACTGGAGTTCTCAGCAGGACAAAGATTCACAAATGTCCCCATTTATGAACCCATGGTGAGTAGAGGGTGCCCCCCTTATACCATAATGGTTTCAAAGACTAGATGAGACTTTTAAATGCACTGCAGGTGGGAAATAAATTAACCCAACCTTCCTGGAAACCTACTTGGCATCATGTACCAAAATGTATAAAAATGTTCACACACACTAAGTCAGCAATCTCCTCCCTAGGAATCTACCTTAAGGAAATAATCAGAAATGGGAACATGGATTCATGTTCAAGAATGTTCATCTCCATATTATCATAACAAAAAAATTGGAAACAAACTAGATATTGACAATATGAGATTGGTTGAACAGATTCTGAAACATCTGTACTGTGGAAGCTAAGTAGGCTGTTAACAGTAATGTTTTAAAAATACTTAATCACATGGACAAAATTTCCATGTTAATAATGACTAATTGAATTAGGGTTTTTTTTTATTTTCTCCTGTAGAGATGTCTATGTTTCTCAAGTTTTCTATAATTAGCATTGTTTATATTTGGGGGATAAGAAAACACTGTTGCAGAATAAAAAACATAGAGAGGGCCCTCCCTGGTGGTGCAGCGGGTTAAAGCACAGCACTAAGAAGCCAAAACCACTTCAGCATGAGTTCTATCCCCTGCCCTGGAGGTGACCCACATGGTGTGGCAGACCTCTCCTGACCCGTCCGCGGCTCCCCTCAGCAGTGTACTTCGTCGATCTGCCTGTTCTGCTCCCCTCTCTGTCTCTGGTGAATCCTCTCACCGCCCCTACCCCTCTGGCCTGTACCCCAGTTCTGTATGCATAAATAAATAAATCTTTAAAAACAAAAAACATAGAGAATGATAGAGAATGTTGTGCCTAACTCTCAACTAAACCATGACTCGGGATCCACATGCTGCTAATGATGGATGGAGGATGCATCTTGCGGGGGCCTTGCACAGGAGCTGACATTAATGCTGTGTTCTAGTCCTACCTGCACAAAGTTAGGCTCTTCCAAGAAAGCATCCCTTACAGTCTATAGCCAGTGATCTGCAGATGGACCAGTTTGAACAGACTGTGTCTGTTTGGGTAGCCAAACTCAGAAGGACTGCTTCTCTTCTTAAGCCCTGTAAGGGCTGCCTAGCAAAGATCACACCAGTATTGATGGTGGCGTTGGCCTTGAGAGGGCAGAACACTGTCATTAAAACAGACCCAAATGTCCCATACCACTTGTCGCCAGTGTAATTGTTGCCTTGCTTTCCCACGCCCTTATTCCAGGAAAAAAAATTGTTTGGTTGAGTTTGGGGTTTTTGTAAACTGCAGTTACCCTTTTAACGAAGATGCATACTCTCCCTCTCTTTAGTAAACTCAATATGTAGTCATCAGAAGGCAATGCTTTCTCCTGCCACCCTCTGAGTATCCATTAGGGCTATGTCAATCACAGCACAGGGGGGATATGGAGGAAGATAAAGCTCCTCAAACATGAAAAAACATAAGCCCCATCTTTATCCAAATCCCAGGCACGCTTTGCCAAACACTTTCCCCTGAAATTTTCAAGGACACGTGTTTGAACGGGAAATTTAATCCACATGTTTCTGATTCATATGTACACTTAATGCATCAAAATATCATCTCTTTGAAGTCCAAATGGCCTTTTTATAGACTTCTTCCTTAGGAATGGAAAGTTGTGCTTGGCCAAGAACTAACAAATTCGAACCCTCCAAAGTCCAAGTTCCTTTCAAAAGTCCCAACTCAAGAGGTTGAACCAGACATTGAAATACACCCTCTGTCCCCCCAGCCACCCCAATGTGACTGTAAATTTAGAGATACTTCATTCCACCATGCCTCCTCCACCTTGATCCTAACTTTCATGGATACTTTCAATGAAAGTCAATTTAAAGGTATCTTCCAGTGAACTGCCACAATAATGCTGTGAGGGAGAACAGACAGAGGAAGAGCTTATGTTCACCGCCCTCCGGGAACCTGAGAAGGGAAATCAAGAAATTGGCCAAGAGTGACAAAGTGGTTGGGGATAGAGCCAACAATTTGGTCTCAAATACGCACCAGGAGTAGGATTCCAGGCTTTCCCCTGGAATCCTGATGGGGAAACATCACAGTTGGAAAATTTGGATTCAGAGCTTCCACAGATCTCTATTCCCAAATGTTCCATTGCAAACACTGCTCCAAACCTCATGCGGAATGGGTGGGACTCTAAGGCCACGGAGTTTCTTCAATCTCTTATCGGAAGATGATTTGAAACATAAATCAATGCTGTCAAGACTGGAAGCTGGGGAAAGCATTGGGAAATGTGAGAGAAAATTACCCACTTAATGGATTTTTCTATCAAACTGAGGCCTCCCCACCAGGTGGGTGCCAGCATGGACAGCTAGTGGACCCAACAGGGTCTAAGTTAAGCAGACAGGAACACTCTGCCTCAGAATTCTTCTCCAGTGCAAAGGTCTCTGTCTAATTAATTCATTGTCATATCCATCATCGTGTTTGGTATAGAGTGATTATTAAACTTTGACTGAATAAATTGTGTGTACCTATTTAAAACAAAATTTAATGGCCTCTGCTATTGTTCTTTGGAACATCCCTCTACCTCGCTCCCAACTTTATGGTACGTACTTTTCTAATTTCCAAAACTTAACTGTGGAGAAATGATCAGCACCATTTTCTACAATGTCCCAGCTATTAGGCATTATTTAGTGCGAATAAATCAAATCTGTATCTTAAGCAATTTGCCTGCCCTCAAGCATGAATCATTTCCAGTGTATGGATGAATGGTCATTTGAAAATGGACAAAAAACACAGAGAATGTGGACTGCAAATTCAGTTAATCTCGTCTTCTTAAGATAATAGCTGAAAATGTTTATCAACTTAAAGATAACATATCTGAAAATATCCAGCCATGTCTAGATTAGAAAATAAGGAAAAACTGTGTCTTATCATTTCCAACCTTTTTAGGTTTTTGTATGAACTTCACCAATCAAAACATAACGGTCTACATTTGAGTATATTAAATAATACTGAGTTCACAATGTTTTTAGACTACTGCTTGTCAAAGTTTGGTCAACCCAGGAGTTAGAATAAAAGAAATAAAGTATTGACCTTTCCAATTCTTTGATAGACTCCACATCTTGAATTTTTGGGGAGCCAAAAGTGGGAATAAAATAGCTGGCCCACCACTCTTTTCTCAGGTGGTTTTATTGCCATAACTGTTATATGTTTTTTGTTTTTTTTTTTAAAGATTTATTTGTTCATACAGAACTGGGGTACAGGACAGAGGCTCAGGGGCGGCGAGAGGCTTCACCAGAGACAGAGTGGGGAGCAGAACAGGCAGATCGACGAAGTACAGTGCTGAGGGGAGCAGCCGGCGGGTCAGGAGAGGTCTGCCACTGCCCTCCGGGGCAGGTGGGAATCGAACTCATGCGGAAGTGGCTTGAGCTTCTCAGTGCTGTGCTTTAACCCACTGCACCACCAGGGAGGGCCTGTCATATGTTTTAGAGAACCAATTTAAGTGATACTTCTGTGATTAGGTGGACTACTGTATACAAAGTCGGATAACATAACAAGCACTTAGATCTAGCGTCTTCTGTCATGGCTTAACCTCTGCGTACTGTCATATCCTAAAAGTCCTTCCTCTAAGTCTCACAGGACCTTAAGGGATCTTAAGACAACCTGATTCTATGCCTTATCAAACAAAGTTTAGCATTCATTCTTTCCCATCTATTAAAATCTTATCCTAATGTTCAGTATGTAAAGTTCATGCTCCTGAATGGATTCTAGTTGAAGACTGACTGGGGCACTGGGAGCTCCCCATATAATTGATTATGGAAGGGAATCAAAGACTGACCAGACCTCCTCTAAACATCGGGGGAAGTGCATCAGGGGAATCTGACAGTACTCAGTGGTTTAAGCTATAGACAGAAGATGCTGGACTTTAAGTGCTTGTTGTGTTATCCAGTTTATTCCTTGAAGATCAAAAGGTAAAATGACTTACTTGCCTAGCAACTCTAAAGCCGGCAACAGAACCAAGCCTAAACCCCAGGTGTCCTAACTTTTTATTGAGTATGTGGCTCACTATATTGCACTGAAATCTCCCAACAGGGGAAGATTCTTCCTCTAAATCAGCAGCCCATGACTGGTACTACCTAAATATTACAATCACAAGTAAGTGGTCAATGTATGGGAACAATAACCTTGTTGGATCAACATAAAATCATAAATAGCAGATAATGTAATCGTTTGGATCAAGAATTGGCAAACATTTTCCCATAAAAGTCCAGATAAGGTAAGGTTAGGGTTTGCCATATGTCTCTGTTCTAAGATTCAGCTTTAACTGTGGTCACAGATGACACGTAGAAGAATGAATATAGCTATGTTCCAATAAAGCTTTCTTCATGAACTTTAAAATGTAATGTCCAATAATTTCACATGTCAGAAAGTATTATTCTTCCTTTGATTTTTTTTCATCCAAGTTTAAAAATGCAATCGCCGTTACTAACTCACAGGCTCTGGAAGAAGAGACAGATTTGACTCAGGAGTCAAAGTTTGCTGACCTCAGTTTAAAAGAAAACTTTGCTCCACAAAACAGTTAAGCAGGACTGAATAGGACATAAATGTTCCTTACTAAACACATAACATAGTTCTGAAAAGAGTTCAGACAGGTAATTATTCCTTGAGAATGAGCAACTGATTTGTCTTTAGTTCAAGTCTTGAAGACCTAGCAGAAGCCGGTTGGGGCAATGCATATGATAAGGGAGGAAGGAACAATGCAAGAATGCAAGATGGAAAAGCAATATAGAGAATGACACAAGTCAAGGATACAGAAATAGAGGAGCTGTCAGAAAAAGACTTCCAAACAACAATATTAAAAACTGCTAAATGAGCTACTAACCCAGTCAAAGACAGACAGAAAGGTGCAAGACCTTAGAAAGCAGACCCAGAAACAGTGTTCTTCACTAATGAGACTGACTATATGAAAAGAGCCAAAGAAAGATTGAATGAAATGCAGACAAATTTAGAAAGTGCTTTAAATAGAACTAAACTGGCAGGAGAAAGAGTTTCAGATGTAGAAAACTGAAATGATCAAATAACCCATTTAGAAAATGAGAGAATCAAGACAAATGAAAAAATGAGGGAACTTTAGGAGAAACATTGGATTCAGTTAGAAAAGGAAACCTAAGTATAGTCAGGGCCCCAGAAAGTGAAGAGGGCAAAACAGGAGCAGAAATCCTATTCAAAAAATAAGAACTGAGAATGTCAAAAACCTGAAGAATGAATTAAATATGGATGTCCAAGAAGCTCAGAGAACACCAAATATTTAAGTGCAAAAAGACTTATATTTGGACACATCAATATCAAACCACTCAAAATTAAAGAAGAAGTTTTCAGGAACCAAGGGAAATAAAATAGAAAGGCTTCCAAATTAAAATTTCCTCAGACTTCAGGAAGAAAGAGAGGAAGAAAGTGTTCAAAATCCTAGAAGACAAGAACTACTAGCCAAGAATTCTCTATCCTGCAAAATTACCACTCAAGGATGAAGGTGATATAAAGTCTTTCCCAGACAAACAGAAGCTAACAGAGTTTACCACCAGCCAAGCATGTCTTTCAAGGAGTTCTACAAGAAGAAAAAAGTGAAACACAAATTCCTGAGCAAAATGACAATAGTAGCACACACACAGAAGCATAAAAAAAGAATATTAAGATTCAACAACAAAACACTAAAGGAAGGAAGAAACAGAACCTGTATAGTTAAATGTCAGTGAGCAGATGACCGCTCATAAAGCACTTAAAGACATAGTAGTTTAAGTAAAATCCCCATGGTTACTGCTAACCAAAAATCCAGCATAGATACCCATCGATGAAGAAACAAAGAAATTGAAAGACTACGGAAAGCCATCCAGGAATAACAGTAAGAAACAAACGGAAAAAAAAAGCAGAAAAATAAAAGTCAAAAGTCAAAAACAAAATGACTGATAAATAACCAGCTCACATAAATAATAACCTAAATGTGAATAGTCTGAATTCACCAATTAAAAAACACAGACTAATAATTTGGGGGGACAGTTTCAGGTATCAGTACTTTGATATCAAGAGAAAAATAATAGGCTGGAATAAGGCAAAGTAAGTAAAGTCATACATGCTAACAACTCACAGAAAAGGCAGAACTGTCCTTCTCATATCAGTTAAGCTAGACTTTCAAGAAAAAGGTAGTCAGGGACAAAGGATTTATATATAAACATACACATATAAACATACACACAC
>NW_004567108.1:17297057-17367926 GCF_000260355.1 Condylura cristata | reverse complement strand
AGAGAGAGAGATCAAGGGAACATCTCACCAAGAAGGTATAACTGTAATTAATTTTTATACACCTAATATAGGACATCTAGTTAGTTGCTACATCTAATATAACAACTACTGACAGATACAAAAGAATATATCAGTGAAAATACAATCATTGTCAGAGACTTTACACCACTGACATAAAGAGAAAGATCATCCACAAAAATTAACAAAGAAATAAAGGCATTAAATGTAGTGGTAGAACAGATGGATTTATTGAACATTTATAGAGCTTTCTATCCCCAAAGAAATGAGCACTTTCTTTTCCAGTACATATGGAACATTCTCAAAAACAGATCATATACAAGGATATAAAACATGTTTCAGAATATATACAAAATATAAATTATATCAAACCTCTTCAGACTGCAGTGCCATAAAGTGAGAAATTAACCACAAAAGAACCCTGGAACAGACCAAAACATGTGGAGACTAAATAAAATGCTCTGAACAACTCCTAGGTTAATGAAAAAAAAAATCAAAGAAGAAATTTAAAAGTATCCAGAGGCTAATGAAAATGAAGAGACAAGCTATCAGTCCCTGTGGGTTGCTCTAAAAGTAGCATTATATAGGAAGTTTACAGCAATGCAGGCTCACATTAAAAAAAAGAGAGAGCAAGAAAAATCTCAAATAAACAGTCTAACTTTATAGCTGAAGAAACTAGAAAAAAGAAGAACATAAGCAACAACAACAACAAAAAAAAAAACAATATCGGAAACAATAAAAACTTGAGCAGAAAAACAAAAGGTCCAAAAGATCAGTGAAACCAAGAGGTGGTTCTCTGAAAAACTAAACAAAATTGAAAAGCCATTAGCTAGGCTTGCAAAGAGAAGGGAGAAAACTCAAATCAATAGAATCAGACATGAAAATGGATAAATTACAACGAATACTGCAGAAACACACAGGGTCATAAGAAACTATTACAAGTCTCTATGCAAACACCTGGACAACCTAGAAGAAATGGTCATTTTTTTTGGACTCATTCAATCACCTAGGTCTGAGTGAGGATGAAACAGACAGCTTTAATTGTCTGTTATACTTACTTCGTGCTGAAATTTAAAATTATAAGTCTTCATAGAAACAAAAACCCAGGATCAGATGACTCTCCAGTGAAATTCTACCAAACCTTTAAATAAAACCTAATACCTATTCTATGCAAACTCTTCAAAAATATTGAAGAGAGGGAAAACTCCCCAATACATTCTATGAGGCCAAGACTACCCTGATCCCAAAACCAGACAGTATAAAAAAGGAAAGAAAATTATAAGCCAGTATCTTTGAATGAACATAGATGTAAAAATCTTCGACAAAATCCTAGCAAACCAAATACAGCAACATTCAAGAGAATCACCCACCACAATGATGTGATCCAGCAATACGTCTACTAGGTAGTCATCCAAATAATAATGAAACTCTAATATGAAAAGATTTATCTACACCTATTTACATAGCAGCACTATCCATAATTTCCAAATAATGAAACTAACCCATGAGACATACCCTTCAAGAGACACACACACACAAAAGTGGAATGTATCTGCCTGGTGGAATATTACACAACTATGAAAAAGATCAAATAGTAGCATTTGGGGCGAAATGGATAGCCCTTGAGGTGAATATGCTAACTGAAACAAATCAAAAAGTAAGATAGATGTTATATGGTTTCACTCAACTGTGAAATATAAATAACATAAGCAGATATACACATGTAATAGGAATAAATCTTGAACTCACTGAAAAAAGCATAATCGTTACCAGAGGAAATGGGAAAAAATAAGGGATGGCAGGGAAGGAGAGGGGGTATTTGCACAGGTGTTTTGGTGGAGGATGAATGGAACATGTACATTTATGGAAAAGTAAAAAGTGACCCTCCCCCAAAAAATATAAAAATAAAATGTCACAGTGAAAAGAAAATAGAAATCTGGAGGTCATAGCAACAGCAGCGCTTTTTAGGAAACTGGGAGGTGAATGCAGCTCAAAAACCAGGCGCCTGTTAACATGTAAAGTGATACCCATTGCAACCTCCATCAGAGGATTTCTGATGTCCTAGGAAGTCCTCTCTCCCAGGCCTCCTGTGAGCTGCTCGGCTTGGGGGCAGTCAGTCAGGGACTCAGTGATGTGAAGAAATGTATCCCAAAGGCCAGGGGATCCTTGGAGAGGCGGAGACAATTCAGAAGCTAGAGATCCTCAGGGTCAGGACACCTTACCCAGAAACTGACCTTCAGGGCACATTCTTCAGCATCCCCTGCAATCACATTTACCTGCTTTAGTCCCAAAATCTGCTCCGAGATTCCCTGCCGCTTGTAATTGTTGTCCGCCAGTTACTACACTTGGAATCTGGGTCTCTGAGTCCCTTTGGGGAGACTTTAACCTGGCCCTTCCCTCTGGCAATGACCGAACACCAGACCAGGGAGAGGCTCTGGGAGGGAGGTCCCCAGGGCCCGTGTAGGCAGGCTCAGTCTTCCCGGTGGCAGAAAGAAGCTTGAAACCAAAAGAAAGAGCACAGGCATGGGAATGGGCGACCCACACCTGGCTGATTCCTGAGCGCCTCAGTGCGGACTGGGCTTTGAGCCTCTGGGTTTGCTGCACAGCCGGGGATACTGTATCAGCCTTCTCCAGTGAATCCTGAGCAGGTAAAATTACCTGCATCTGCGCAGTGAGAAGGATGATCAGCATCACCCTTTCTAGAATCTTCCCCTCCCCCTATATCCCCTCAAATGGTATGACCCGTTGCCTGGTGTCAGTTTGTATTGGAGACTGAGCACTCCGCGACTCCGGGCCCTCAGGATGGTTCCCCAAGACACTGGCTCCTCACATAGATTTGTAGGAACAGTTAAAGCCAGAGAGAGCTGCTGCCTCCTCCCACTCCCAACCCCACCTCCCACACCTTCCCCGGCAGGGCCCGGACTGGTTATCGGCCCTTTGTGGCGGTGTAGGAAGCCTTGAGACAAGTCTTGGGTTCCCCTGGAGGCTCCTGCTCTGTGTCATCCTAATGGTTTTTGTAGTGAAAAGGAGACTGATGGTAAGAAGAGGCATAAAGTCGAGCAAAGGTGTCGGGCCAGGGCTGAAAGTTGTGAGAAGTCAAGGAGGAGGCTGGACTGAGAAAACAAACCTTGGAAACTCTGGAGTCTCCTCAGTGGAGGCCAGGCCTCCTGTGTTACAAACCCTGTGTTTGGTGGCATTTACTAAAAATGCAACCAAGTTGTCGCTTGTGGACATGAAAGACTTCCTTGACAAAGGACAGAAGAGTGAGTCCCTACAACTTTGTTTGGGGTGGGGTGGGGGGTGGGGGGATGGGGTGGGAGTGGAGCTGAAGGCTTGCTTGCCTCCAGGAGCAGATGCAGGCCCTTGCAGATGCACTGGAAGCCCCCAAGCCCCAAGTGATGGGATTTTGTCCATGGGTAAAACATGTTCCGAACACCTCAGACCCAAGCAGGACACCTTCAGAAGAAATGAATGGATGGTCTGGAGGAGTGCGATTATCTTGGGCAAGGTCTGGAATGGATGAGCCAAAAAAGGAGGGGTGAAGGCAGACAGTGCTGACTGCAGCAAGTGCTTGCACACAGGAATGGGGCAGATGCTGAATGACAAAGTGAGCCATTTACAGTCTCTGACCAAGTTCATCCTGAAAAGCATCCATTTGCCTGATCGCTTTAAAAAGCAGCACACAGAGGTTGACTCCTCGAAAGGAGAGAAAAAGAGAGGAGCAGGAGTTATACATCTCCCACACTGTCTTTCCGATGAGGTGCTGAAGCTCCTCATTTGTGAATTTAACAATATCCTTGCAAAAGCAAGGAGGAAAAGTAGGACTCACTAGGAGACTTGGTAAAGAAAATCAAAGGAAGTTTACTGAACAAATAAAATGCCTCAACGTGGAGCACGCATCTTTGGAATCTGAAAATTTCCAGGTCAGAAGTGAGATTCAGAAGCTTCGACTAAAACTCTAGCCTGAGGTTCTATCAGGAGTTTGTAAGACAGCAGCTGAGAAGCTCAACAGAGAAAGAAGCCTGCTGCCCAGTCACGGAGAAGAAAGACCTCCTGGTGGCTAGAAGCACGGTGATGTGGAGGAAGAGTTGACGAGGACCAACTTCTCAGTCAGGACGCGAGTGTGTCTCATCCCCTTGAAGGGGCCACTTGAAGGTTCAATTAAACGTCATCGCAGACAGACCTGACCCCCCACAACCTGGGAAGATAAACCTGAACAAATAAAAAGGCTCAAAATGCAGCATGACACACCAGTTCCTTTGATTTCTCTTTCCAGCATGGTTTATCATTTACTTGATGCCACGCGGCTCAGATTTAAGGGTATAGCTTTCCAGTGCCGAGGTAGATGTTTTTTTCTAATAGATTCCTTCATGTCATTCCTGTCATTCTCTTATTTTCAAGTTATTGAATCCTGTAAAAATATGTAACTATTTTTTATTTTAATAAAAAGGTCTGCTTTTGCTTAAAAATATATATATTCCATACCAGACATGGTAGTTATATTGGTGATAATATAGCTCTAGCCTCAAAAAACTGCATGATTTGGACAACTTGAGCCTTACTAGCCTGCCATGCACAACTTTAATCCTTAGGTAAAACAGGGTTGGTAAAAGCTAAAACTTCCAAGTCTGCATTTGGTAATAAAGGATATCTATATAGCCTCCGGACACTCTGGTTGGCATGTCAGGGATGGTCCATGTGCCAGTAATCAATGTGGGCTGGGAGATAAAAATAATTCTAGACAACGTTGCGTGAGAACTAGGTCTTGAGTACTTTCCAAGACAGGTTGCAACTGTACAATTCCAAGATGACATTTTATTCCATCTTAAGGAAATAATTGTATTTAATATGGTAGTTATCACTGGAGGGCCAAGTTTCTGGAAACCAAGCTTCTATCATCTGATTCATAACAACACAAGCAAGATCTCAACATGGCTAGAAGCCAGAAATCATAGCCCCCAAACTAATATTCCAAAAATGTGAAATAACTTCAACAAAGGAATCTAGTTAAATTGGAATCAAACTTTATTTATTTATTTATTCATTCCCTTCTGCCTTTTCTCCTCCTAGTTATAGATCAAATTCATTTTGTTTTGTTTCATTACACAAATTGTAGGAAAACAACTCTGGATGACCCTATCTCTCTATAGAGAGCATAAAAAGGGACTCAGTACAATTAATTTATGAAGACAACCAAACACAGCTAAAACATTTACTCTATTTTAAATGACTATTTCATTGACTAGAAGAAGCAACTCAGCCAAAAAAAAAGGTAAATTGCCATTGACTTTGGAACCAGTTACCACTGTCTCTGTCTCTGGTTCCAGGCTAACTTGAGGGAGACACCCTCCTCCCCCCCTCCCCCTCAACCTGCATGACTAAAAGACTAGAGAACTATTCCAAGTTTCTAAACAAATCTAGAAACACAGCCCCACAAAGGGCCCACTCACTGCCAAATGAGGCTTTCCATCCTCCCAACCTCAAGTGAGAGAAACAAAGCAAAGCTTCCTGGGTCTCTCTGAGCAGGTCTGGTGGAGGCAAAGAGCTGATTTATAGAAAATGGAGTGGGCGTCACTTTTAAAATGTACCTTCCTTTATCCATCTTTGAGTTGAACTTAACCATCAAGCCATTTAAGGTAAAGAAGGATGTTGCCTTGCCGCACACTTTTGGTATTTGTTGGGGACAAGCAGCCACATGTCATCATAGCAGGCACAAGTAATTTGAGAAGTAAATATTTCTGTCCACTCACCTGCTGGGCATCTTGGAGGCCAAAACTCAATCTCTTGACCAAGTTCAATTCATTTGAGTTTTTGTTGTTTTAAGAAATTCAGATGCTCTGATCTGTGAATGCTCCAAACTGTTTGGCATAGCATAAAAAATCATCCTTTGGCCCTGAGTGAAAGATGATTTACATAGATAATCCCTAAAAGACAGACACAGGGAAGGGACAACCACACGATGGATGGAATCTGAAGGTCTGGATTAGATGCCGGCTCCGCTATTAATGGGTCTCGACTCTGAACATGTGTTTTCATCTCCTTTATCCTAATGTGTAAACTAAGAGACATAGATCGCTAGATGAAATCTAAGACTGCTTCTGAATTGGGAGAGGGAACTAAAACAGCCATGTCACACAAGTAGTAAAATTACAAATGCCATAAGGAACAGCCTCATTTGCAAATAGAATTGTTGTATAAGGACAGTTACTATCTTCCCAAATGCACAATTCTCACTGCAAAAACAATGGTTAATAGGCAAAATTTATATTAAGTGGACTATGAGTCTTTGCAATTCAATTAATTTTAACTAACTTTGTTTATGCTCATGTTATTTCTAGTTTTACTTCATTTCTTTCTAACTTATTTAGAAAACTCAAATAAGTAACAACCTTTTGTCAATGTGATGATTTATTCAATTTCCATCAGGCAGGATCCCTCAGTGTTTCTTCACATACAGCTTCTGCACATAAGAAATAAGACAAGATGTTAAAATCTGTCTTATTCATAGATTCCTTTATCATTCTCTGGATGAAAGACATACCTTACTTTGTTTATATTCCTAATTTGAAAACACTAATAAAAATTACATGGCTCTCATTTCAAACATGTAGGCATTGAAAAACAGCCAAAATTTAAAACACTTTTTCTTTCAGACAAGTTCAGAAACTTCAAATCACTTATTGTTCTTATCACAAGTTCCTGCTGCAGGTTAAAGGAAAATATGCTGTGATTAGTGCAAGATGTTTGTCAAGGAAAGTTCTCAATACCTAAGGAAGAAGAGACACTTGGAGTAGAATTGAAGAGAATGAGCAGTAATGTAGCTTCAACAAACACCTCCATCAACCCCATAGGGACCTCTAAAATTCATATTGCCCTTCTAAATTGGTTCAAGTTGAGGTAAAGCAGCTGGAATATTAAATCCTATAGTCTTGAAGCAGGTTTTAGGTGACTCATCACAGCATCCACTACAATCTCTTATGGAGACAATTCAAAAATGCTAACATTCCAGTTGTTTTGTTATCAACCAACATTTGTTGAATATATACCATCTGCTAAGCACTGTAGCAACTACTAAATCTTATCTATGTCCTTGCTATCAAGAAGCTTAGAGTTTAGGAAAGCAGACATTAGGATAAAAAATAATTGCACAAAAATTTTAGGTAAAAATTATGCTAATCAAAGAGTTCATTCTTAAGGTTGACATATAGAGGGCTAACTTAATTCTGTAAAACTTGAATCAGAAGAATTTGAGTTATGTCTTTTATGTTCCTAGGATTTTGATGGGTAGAAAGCAGGAGAGAAGGTCAATCTGGGTGGTTGAATGGCAACAAAAGATCAGAGGAGGACATGCATGGCCTCTGGAAGTAATCTTTGTAGTGAGGCCAATAACCACATGAAGAAGAGTAGACCAGGACCAGAGGCGAGAGGAAGGCAATGCACAGTGAGATGTGGGGTTGCTCTGGTGAGTTCAGTGCTTATGGTAAGCACACGGGTAGAATTATTTCTCTCTCCTAGAAGTGACGACAGCAGTGACAAATTTTGATTTATCAATTTCTGAGCAGGGCAGGGGCAAACTGGCGCTAGGACTCACCATGGCAGCATCTCTTTTTGCAGACCAGTTCTGCAGTGTGATTCTTAGAAGCCCAGTCTGGGGCCACTCTCTTCTGCATTCACAATGATTCCATGAGCTAATATCCCTTAATACATACCTGGCTGCTTAAGTTACCAAAAGCCAATTCTGTTGTCTGCAACTGAGTATGTGAACAGATACCACATTTTCTTAGTTAACATTCACAGCTGCCTGAGTAGACCTTATTATCCTCATACATAAAGTAGTGGAGTTGTGAGGTTAAATAAACTGTCCAAGGGTTTCCAGTAAGTCTGTGGCAGAGCCCAGATTTGAAGCTAGGTCTATCTCACTCCCAAATCCATGCTATTGCCACAACATCATAACAATTTCTGAAGACATGAATGGGCCTCAATATTTTCCATATGAGCGTGGGTATCTGAAAACAGAATAGTTTCCACAATGGGTCATAAAATATTGCACTCGAACTCTGGACTGAAATACATAATACTAGATGTGAGTCATTCCAATGGGAGAACAACACCCAAAAGTGGAAAGTTGCCTATAATCCATGCCAAAGACAGAAAAGGAGGAGTCTCTGGAATCAGTGAGCCATGGCTGCGCTGCCAAACTCTATTTTCTATGATTGCTTGAAAACAATCAAACTCAACAATAATCTCTCTATCCTCATAAATAAGTTTAAAACCACAAGATAAAGCAAGTCTTAACACTATTCAATCCATGTTGTTCCGCATATTGAACTTAATCATCTTGTGAAGGCTAAATTCTACCCCAGGAATAATGACAATTTTGCCACCTGTTTTAGTCCTTCCAGATTTAAGATCAAATTTAGTAGACTGACTTACAGATGGAGGCCAACTGTAGTTGGGTTCAAGTATAATCGATGGCAGGCTTAGAAAACAAAGGACAGGGTATGACCACTGCCTCCTTCTAAGCCCAGGGAAACATGAGAACTACTGGCCTCTGTCCCACACTCTTCGCCTCGGCAAACTAACAGGAAGAGCCATGGTTGATGAGTCTCAGGCCAGCCATTTGGTACCTACCATGACTAGTTGTCTGCAAATCTGCCAGCAAGTGACTTAGGTTCCAGGAGAAGGAGAGCTTACCCTGTGACCCCAACACTTCAAACTTGCCTTCACACCCGTTTAAAACTCTTTATGGCGCCCTTCCATTCATACAGTACTCTCCTGGATGTTCCTGTCTGCCTCAACTGCATCTTGAGTGCAGCTGACAAACGCTGCGTGGACACACAGCTGTCTCCCAAGAGAAACCCCACACTTTTTAAACAGCTTTGCTTCGTGACCTCACCTACAGGCAGGACGCATACTTCAGTGCTATGACAGCTAAGTCATGTCTTTTGTCCCAGGCACACAGATACAGCAGGGGAGAGCAAGTTCACATGGAATGCTCACATTTCAAAATGTAAATAAATGGCTCACACCAGAGGCCCACTGCACTTAAGTTTGGAAGACAAAACCTCCCAAAGAAAAAAGTGGCCCAACGGGGACTTTGCAGATATCCCTTCAGGACACTGTGGCTATGATGGCTACACCTGGAGGCAGAATGAGGCAGATCTCCTACTAACAGGAGACCAGATGGCCTGCACTGGGGTGGACATGTCAACAGTCGTCCTCTCTGTTACTTCCTCATCTTTCCCCTAAAATATTATTGATATATTTTCCCCTACTGAATCCTATTTCTTTCATTTTCTTTCCTTTGTCCCCTTTTTCTCTATTATACTTTGTGTTTCTTATTCCTCCAGCTTTTCTCATATTTCCTGGTTCTGCAGCTTCTATTTTTCTTATACTTGGAATACTTTTATTTTCTTCCAGTTTTCCAAAGAAATTTCACAGCTGGTCCCATCTGTCTCTCCTAAAGGATCCTCCCCTTCTTTAACCATATCCATTTCCTCTCTGATTCCACCTGCTTTTTATAATCTGGACCCTGCATCTTCATAATCTAGGTCCTACTAACAAATATGGGCTTGGGATAGGGGCCACTAGGGCCCTAAATTCTACCCCCTTTAAACAGTAAGTAGGGACTCATTCATGTGTTACTATGCTTTAATCTTTCCCTACAGCTCTTTTTTAATTTAACCCACTTTAAAACATTCCCAATGTACAATGTGCATGACTTGTAGAAAAAAAAATACAAAAGGTAAGTAGAAAAATAATAAATCATCTGCCATTCCACCCTTCAGAGAATACCTCTTTGTTTACCATTAATTTGATAAGCACTGTTTTAACATATAAAGGTGAATTAGGAAAACACTGTCCTTCCACTCAAAGAGCTCCAGTAGAGAAAAAAATTGGATAAGCAAATACAATATAGCCAATGCAGAAAATAACAAGAATCAATAGAAACAAAGGCAGATCATTCATATTTTGGAAGGTTTCCTAGAGAAAGTGTCCTTTAGATCAACCCTGAAATACAAGCAGGAATTAACCACAGGGTAGTTTAAGAGGGAAATGGAATATACCACAATAAATCCTTTAAGAGAGAGTGAGTTTGCCTATGGCTGAGAGCAAAGGGCAGTGTGAGTCAAAAGGCTGGAAAGGTAAGAAGTGGACAGAGGTCACAGGGTCTCCTAAACTTCCTGAAGAAGTTTCCTTGAAGGCAACTGGAAACATTGCAGAACCTTAAGACATAAAGAGGTTTTCTTTATCTTTTTGGTAGGACATTCTCTTTATGTTTTAATGTTGGTGAGATAACATTGGTTTACAACACCATCTATGACTTAGGGGAATAGGTTTGTGCCTGCTGATAATGTATATTAGCACCCAGCCCTGTCATCCAAGCACCCATAGTCCTTCAGCAGAGACCACTGTGCTTCCTCCAAACTTTGTCCTCTCCTTCACGCTCCCTCTCTTAGTAGCCTCAATTCTGTAGTCATATTTCTAGGGTTTTAGTTTGTCAGTTTCATTGTGGGTTTTGTTGTTCATTGTTTGTTTTATCTACATTCCATATGTGAGTGAAGTCATCTGGTATTTGTCTTCTTCCTAAATTATTTCATATCACACAATTCCCTCCAGTTCCATCCATGTTGGCATATGACAAGAGTTCATCTTTTTATACATGAGTAATATCCCATTGTCTATATACAGCACATCTTCTAAGTCTACTACTCTGTTGATGGACAGTTAGATTGTCTCCATAACTTGACTATTGTAAGTAATGCTTTAATGAACATAAGCATGAGTATAGCCCTTCAAACTAGTGACTTTATATTGTTTGGGTTGATAGCTAAGGGTGAAATTGCTGGTTCTTATGGTAGATCTTTTTTTTTTTTTAAGATTTATTTATTGATTCATACAGAACTCAGGTAAAAGCCAGGTGCAGGGGCGGTGAGAGGCTTCACCAGAGACAGAGTGGGAGCAGAACAGGCAGATCAACAAAGCACGCCACTGAAGGGAGCAGCAGGCAGGGCAGGAGAGGTCTGCCGCGCCATGTGGGTCACCTGTGGGGCTGGGGATTGAAGTGGATGCAGTGCATTGAAGTGGATGCAGCTAGTTTGCAGTGCTGCATCCTAACCCATTGCACCACCAGGAAGGACCCTTGGTAGATCGATTTTTAATCTTGGAGAAATCGCCATACCATTTTCCATCGGAGCTGAGACTCGTCTGCATTCCCAACAGAGTACCAGCCACATTCTTGCCACAGTTGTTGTTCCTGCTTTTTCTGATATGGGCCATTCTCCCAGGACTAAGGTGGCATCACATTATGGTTTTGATTTGCATTTCCCTGGTAATAAGTGATGTTGCACATTTCTTTATGTGATTGTTGGTTATTGGTGTATCTTCTTTGAAAAGGTTATTTTTAGTTATCTTACACATTTTTATTGCTTTTTTTTTTGATGAATTGTATAAGTCTATAGTTTGTGGCTATTATCTCCTTGTCAGGTTTATTATGTGCAAGTATGTTCTCCCATTCAGTAGGGTCTTTTTGTTTTGCTTACAGTTTCTTTCACTGTACAGACATTTTTTGCTTGCTATAACCCCATTTCTTTATTTTTCCTTTTGTTTTCCTTATTGTTGAAGCCTAGTCCCCAGAGACATACCTGAAGCCAATGCCATGTATCCTTTTGCCTAGATTTTCTTCTGGTCTTACATCTGAGCCTTTAATCTATTTTGAGTTCATTTTTGTGTATATTGTTAGAGTGTAGTCTAATTTCATTTTTCTGCATGTGGCTGTCCCAAGATTTTTATAAGCCTAAAAGTTAGAACCACAGTATGCAATAGGTGGCATCCTTATAAGCAGAACTTTAACAGAAAAGAAAGAAAAAGAAATGGAGGGAAGGGGGTGGGAGAAGAGAATATGGAAACAAGTAGTGGAACTAGAATACAATCTCTAGCAGTCACTTACACTGGACTCTTTCTTTTTGCTACCTGTTATATTCTCTATGGAGTCCTAACTATGCTGGGTAGCCAATCAGGAAATGCAGTCAAAATATTCACATCTCTTACTTACTATCATGGAATTAGCCCTTTGCCCTTGGCTTGAGTGTTTATTTCCCTTAAGTTGAGAAGTTGGGTAAACTGGACTGAGGGGAGAGGAGAAGCTTTGTAAGGGGCAATCCACAGCTGTCAATACAAAAGACCAGAAATGATCATGTGAATTCATCTCAGGTTGCTGTTTTGACTATCTCAAAATCACAACTGATATTTTAACCTTATGCTTTCATTTCTCTGTGCAGCTCTTATCACAGCATGTTTCTAAATATTATTATTGTTGAAAGTTGGTCCAGATCCTAAAAAAGCTTATGGTTTCCCTGCTCTTGGCAATACCTTTTATATTACTCACTGACACCAGAGCGATTTCTGTTGCTCATTAGTGCAACACAGTCGATATAATTGTTGGAACTTGAAGCTTAAGATTAGACAGTGCTTCTTAAACATTTCATAGATATTCAGAAAAAAATGAGTGTAATTTACACTGAAATCTAGTACAAACAAAAATATATGTAGTTGAATAAATTGGAAGAAACAATAATTACCCCACAACATGAGACAGACTTCCATTTGCTTTTCCATTCCATTCTGTCTCATCTTACCCATCCTATTTCCATTTATTCTATCATATTCAAATCTGAGTTGATACAATCACATTGATAAATTCTTTTATAGGAGCCATGTAAATGTAATATATTAGAGCCGATGACCCAACAGTTTCACTCTCAAGTATACTCAAAAGGAGTAAGTGCATGTGTCCACCACTGGCTTGTTTAGAATGTTTGAGAATCAACATGAAGCATCGCTCAGCAGGCCAAGGTTTGAAACTAGCCAAGGGTTGATCAATAGTAGAATGGATAAGTGAATGTTGGTATATGCACACAATGGAGCAGGATAATTGTTTACAACAACCTGGGTGAATTGCTGATGCGTAATATTAGACACAGAAGAGCTAATATGGTGTGAGTCCAGTTATATAAAGTTTGAAAACTGCACCAATCAATCTGTGGTGTCAGAAGTTCTGACAGTGTGAATTGAAGAAGTCAGGTGAGGGAGCTGCTGTCTTTGTTATCAGGGTGCTAGTTACATGGGTGTGTTTAGTTTGTGAACATGTATCAGCCTATGTGTATCTTTCTATAGGTAAGTTATGTTTCCATAAAATGTTAATGAAAAATATTTGTCAAAATCCACTAAATTAGACTTCCCCACTCACTAATTACTTGAACCTGAAATATGAAATTTACTAAATTGGATAGCAAAAACACCAAAGACATAGCTTGACATGTCAAGATATTTTAAGTGTATTTAAAATAATAACATAGAAAGCTGAAAAGTCTCATTTATGAGTCATTAGACACCATCAAAATAAAGAGAATCTGGGGGGGGGGGTGAAACCACTAAAAATAAGAATATACTGTTCCTTCCTACTTGATTTTAATAACTTTACAGCTGCATTCAATTCAAATTTTATTGAATCTTTCACATAAATCTATACTTGCTGCCAATCACTTTTTAAGACGCACACAGTGCTTGAATATGCTTACCCAGCGTTTTCCATGATGTCCAAGCCACCAGCCTCTTCTTAGTGAAATAGCCGGGAGCACCTCCCTAGTAAAGAAAATCTTCTCTACTGCTCCCCAATGTGACTGTGCCTTTTCAGTTGTCCTTTCTCCCATGGAACCTTCTCTCCTGGGAGCCGCTATCTATGACAAGTCCACAGACTCTCACACCTGTTCCAACCCATTCTAAAGATGGAAAGCCATATCACCCAACCGTAGCTGCTTGCAATCAATATCTGCACATACATACAGTTCTGAGTATTTTAAAAAGACCCAGATGTATTTCCATTCAGAATCATTATCTTTATCAAGCAATGTATAGATTACAAACTACATTCATATGATTTTTGTTTTTCAAACAGCAGATTGTTAAAACATATATATAGGGCAGATGTCTTCCAGGACATTTCTTGGCTGATATCTTTATTTCGTGATTCTTTGAGCATTTTCTTCAAATTCTACAAAATGGTGAGGTCTCCAAATGAAGGCAATCCAGCTGTATTGGGAAAGTGTTTCACGTTCTAACTGGCCTGTGAGTGTGAATCCAACAAGGACTGCAGATGTCATTGTTTAGCTTGAGTCCCCCCAGTGCCTCACTGTGGAACCAACAGAGGTCTTTGCAGTCTCTTTTGAAACACAGATTGCATTAGATTCCAAGAAACTCTAACTTGGTCTGGCCGTGGAAAATACCTGCCAGGTCCCCCTTGTTCTGCACATCTATCCAAACACAAGGAAAAGAGATACAGTATGCACGATGCAAAGCCTACCATAAGTGATTGATCTTCCAACTCAGGCAGGATGGTGAGAATGACATGAAACAAATTTGACCTGCCTTCTACAAAAACAGAATTTAAATTTTCTGTCTGCTACAAGTTGAAAAATGAAATCTTTCCATATGGCTTTATTTTCTTCTATATAAGAGACTGAATTCTGCTTTATTTAAAAAAAAAATACTCTATGTACATAGTGCTGACATATACACTAAAGTCATCTGGAAAAAATACAAACTACTTTAACAAATGCCAAATGCCAAAAGTAGCCAGTCTCATTCTACTGAGACAAGTAGATTGAAGGAGAAATGTGTCTAGTTGACAAAGCGAATAGAGAAAATTGAGCTCCTGTTGTCAAATACACTGCAAGTGGACATGAGAACAAAGAAGTTCTGAAATGCTGTAGTTTACACACAAGATAAACTAAAAGTCTTCAAATGAATCTATTTCAAAAGCTTCTTATTGCCAAAGATGAATAATTCACACCGGACTAAGTATTTACATTAGATATTCCTCTTTAATTCAGGGGAGAAAAAAAAGAAACATCCTTCAATTAAGTGTATTTCTGCATTAAGTTTTGAATTGTGAATGGCTGCAACAGTTTCCATAAAAAGAATATTTAGCACCTAATATTTAAACCCCCCTGACTGGGTCTCCCTTTATATGAGTACACAGATGTATCAGAACCCAGACATTCGAAATGATATAGCATCATAGTAATAGAACCATATTTTCTTTTGAAATAATGCTGCAAACAAAATAAATGTCATATTTCTTCCAGTTGTTTGCCAAATAGTCTTATCCTCACACCAGTAAAGAGTCCAGATCATCTGGATTCTAGTAGAGTCCAGATCAGCAGGAAAAGGACAAGGATTAAATGAGGGTAGTCAAACCTTCTCTTCCATTCACCCTAAAAAATATCTAGAAAGAAGGAAAACCAAAGATTCTTTTTAAACATAAAGACATGTGTCTTTATTAGTGTCCTTTCTCTTTGGCCTAAGATTCATGACCTTATTTTTGTTGTATCACAAGAAAGCATTTCACAAGGACCTGATTTGCACATAACATTATTAAAAAAAAAATACTTTGTGGGCTAATTATATAATCTCCGCACTCTAAGTTCTTCCAAATAACAGACTAATTTCATCTCCTTCCATTTTGCTACCAAATTCTGCCATTGCCACCTTTTCTATTACTTTGTTTTGTCTTTCACTTCAATAAACACAACACTTCAGTAATTCAATCTTCTGTTCAATGTCATGGTTGAATCAAATCGCTGTCACTCAAAATATAACCCGAGGCTTGAACTACGGCATGGTTGAGTGATCGGGGCAACTATCTCCAAATCTGGAATTTCTGGGTTTTCAGCCATCTAGCTACTAAGTGGCTTTAGACAAGAGCTTCCGTCTGCCTCTTGAGAACGGGTCAAATCTTGTTTGTACTGACTGAGACTCCACAAGATGGGACACTATACGCAAGGAGAAGTCCACCTGTGACAGGACAACTTTTGGGCTAATAAAGTGTTGGTTGTAGTGGGATTTGAGTAGCAAATTGGCAACAGCAGTACTGACTTCTCAAGATGGAAATAGGAATTAAAAAATAATGCAATAGCTTAGCATATTGGGGTAGAAATTTATAAAGGCCAAGAGGAAACCCTGTTGAAATGTATCTTTATATTAGCAGTACAAGTAACCAGGTTTCCAGGGAAAACCATTTTTTCTCTACCATTAGTTTGACCTGGACAACTTTGGAAACCAAGAAAATCACAGTGTTGGTGTACAAGGATTAGGAAAAATAAAGGAGGTTGGTGAATCTTCCTTGGAATTTAAAGAAAAAATCCTAAGACTGGGAAGTAAATTGTAGTGATACCAACTTTACATCGATGCAGATATAGATATAGATACACACACACATACTTATATACAGACATAGATAGACATGAACCAGGACCAGGCATTTCATGCAAATGTTATCAAGGCATAAAAACTATTTTAAGGACTGTGAGAGAATACCTGAAGAAACAAAGCTTCACCATTAGAAGTTACAAATGATTGCAGCCAACCAACCTACTGGACATTTTCTGTTCTCTGAAATAGGAGTGTTGAAAGGAGCCCAGAGGAGTTGAAGCTTGTGTTAGAAAACTCTCTGACAGGTTCCAGAGCTAAGACACCCAATTCAGAGATCAGAGACCTTCGCCTAGCAAACTTACTCCAAAGGAGAAAGGAGGCAAGCAGATAGCTCTTAGCAGAATCCTATCACAAAGTAGGCACTCTATAAATCTTTGTAGAATTGAGTTGTTGAAATAAACCACACTCAGATGGAAGAACTGGGATTTCTCAAATTAGAACAGCTGCCTTTATAAGTTGCATTGCTCAAACAGAGAGTGATTTGGGAAGGAGGAAGGGATGCCAGAACTAAATAGTCTTTTTTTTTTTTCTTTTTTTCCAATTGACAGTAAAACGAGAGGGAAAGCAAATAGCAAGAGAGAAGACATTCAGAATCAAATGGATGTGTACCATTTAAGTAATTGGGTTAAGGGATAGTAAATGCAGTTCAATTTAGGATAATGTTCAATAAATTGCTTTAAGAAATAACCTAGGGAATACAGGTTAAATGGAACAACCATGTAAAAGATTGATCTGCAAATCACAATAAAGAAAATCCATTGAAACGAACCACCGGAGCATTACCCACATTAGTAAAAAGGCCATTGCAACCCTAACAGCAAAATGCAAATAGACGCTCTCAGCCCAGAGAGCAGCTGTCCTCATTCATGCATTTCTCTCTGCTCTTCCTCTGTTAGTGAAAAGCTAACCATTTTCCACGCAGCTCTCCAGACTTGATATATTTCAAGATTACTAAGAGCTTGTATACTCAGATAAAATGTACATTCTTACAAATATTGCTACTTATTCTTCAAATTCTTGGGTGGACCATCAGGAGTTCAAATGTCATAGTTAGAGGACTCTACCCTGCAGGAGTTAGATGTGGCACAAAGCCAATGCCCACCCACAATAAAACTACAAGTTAATCAAGCCCACGGTCAGCACAGGAACAGAGAGTCGCAAATGACTTCATTGACTTGACCATTTGAATCCTTTCCTTACAAACCAAAACACGGAATACAGCTAATTTAAATGGACATTTGCTGAGCTACATGCCAGACAGTTGCTGGGTGCTGGGAATTCCCCAATGACTAAACTAAACTCCCGGATCCCCAGAAACCCAGAGACAATGGGGAGATAATGATCACAGCACCATACCCAGAGCTAGAGCAACTTTGCTGCATCTGAGATACTCACACACATTCTCTGAAGACCTGGTCTGCACCTGAATTTGAAATAAGCTTCTAAAATCATTGCAATGGTTTTTAAAATCTTGATTGTTATCTTTAAGGGCTGAGTGAAGACAGGGTAATGAACTGCAGTCATTCTGCTCAACAAAAAAAGGTTTGTTCTTGCCCATAAACAGCAGCTTGAGAATTAACATACCAGTCAGTTTCCTTTCCCAGTTCAACTCTACCCCAATTTCCCCCAGTCTTGGAGGAGTTTGTCCTCACAGCTGAGAACTATCTGGATGCAATTCAAGACTAACCCAACCAGACTAGTTAGATGTCTGGATTTCAGTGGCTCAAGAAAAAAAAAAAACCACTTTAGTGGAAGGCAGAAAGGAATCTGAGAGAGACGGGTTTGAATCCTGCCTCTACACTTACTCAGTTTTATCTTAGCCTCTCTCAATCTCAGTGTGCTCATCTTCATAATGATATTATTCACCTTTGTAATGGGATAAAGCACTATTCCCATTATAAAGACAAACATGTTGAGATTGAGGAGGCAAAATGTGCCAAGCACTGTGTTACATATTCAGTTCATGTTAAAGACCAGTTCCAAGCCACTATTCCTATCAGATGATGGGAAAAAAGCTTTCCTACATTCCATTCTTTCATTCACCATCACAATGGAAATGGTCTCTGGTAGACATGGAACTCCAAGGACTATCTAAACTTCTATATTGTGGGTGCAAACACAATTTGTCTGTTTTGGGAAAACCATCTCTTCCAGAAGCAAATAATTTCAGAGTGATGTCTCTCACAAAAGTCTTAGACACGATGTTTTTGGTGTGTTTCCTACAGGGCTTTGTTACGGAGAAATCATGTTCTAGCCAAACTTAAAGAACTGGCTATGAAAGAATTTTACCAGGATAGAAATGAAAAATGAAAGGGAAAAAAAAATGTCATTATCATTTTTGTTTTAAGAAAAGGAGTTCATAGAAAAGAGATTGAATAATTGGCCAAAGACCAACAGCATTTCAGAAGTAGGGCTGGTGAGCATCATGCCTCAGTTTCCAGCTCTGTGCTCTATTTTTGCTTGAACTAAATGTGTCCTTTTCTGTTGTCAAGCCTTTTACTCCTAAGCTCTGGCAATGACCTGAACTTGTAGCTCCTGGAAATACCTGGCAACACTTAACCATGGTAGAAACTCAGTAAGTGCTTATAAATGGATAATGTGAAGAAAGGTAAAATGAAAAGCATGCCGCAGTTCAGAAACTGCACTTAAAGCAAAGCCTAATAAAAAAATAACAGATTGAAAAGGTGCTATCCTGTTTCAAAGCAAGAAAAAATAAGACATTTTGTTCTAAACTAGCAAAAAACATCAAATAAGTTCCCCCAATCCTCCCCAATATTTTTCCTTGACTTTCTTTTTTAGGACAACTTGCCATTGATTCTCAAAAGTAACCCTCCAAATAAAATAGATTTCATCATGATTCAAACTTACAACATTTTTAAGTAAAGAAACACTAGATAAACACTAGGAGAGCTAATATTTTGTGCCAAACAACCAAACAGATGTGATTCCTACCACTTCCTACCTTTCCAAAAGACGTGATGAATGGGGAATTATAGGAATATTCTAATTCTTGTTGAAAAGCTTGATCGATTTATTGGTGCATGCAGCCAAACAATAACCAGGTCCATGCTTCAAATCACTGCAGATGACCCAGAATCTGGGGCTCATCATGATTCTATACTTTGCTACAAGACTCTTGCCAAGAAAATTTCCTCCCAGCTCCGTAATCCTTCTTCTTTTCTGGATAAATTCTACATGCTTCCTTTTACTCTTGCCTCCAGTTAAGATTTCTTGCAGCAGCCTCGTAAATGACTTCTGTCTTTGGAAGTTTCATTAAAGCTACACCGTGTCTATGCTTTCCATCCTTAAGCCAGTTTCCACTTTCCACCCAAATAGGACCTTGAAGAGAAGTATCTCTCAGAAACCATTATGGATCCTTGTTTCACTATACGAGGCTAGATTCTTCTGCTCTGTGTTCTTACAATATTCAATGTCTCCTGTCTCCCCACTTGTAACCTCATCATGTTACTATTAATCTGTATGTAATTCCCTCTTCCCAACTGTACTATACCGTCACAAAGAAGATATCATATCCTCTACATGGTGGCTGTGAAGTAAATGAATGCATCCCAAGGATATTTCAGCCCTTAAAGTCCAAATTGCATTCCTTCTCATGACAGAAACCACAGCATTGTCTCTTAAATTAATTGTCTCCTACACATCCTAATCTTCACTCCTTTGGTAACTGAACCCCAGGAGTTCAGACAAGACAGAGGACAACATATCTGGTGTTCCCAGCTTCCCTTGCAGCTAGGCTCCTGCCAGCTGAATGTGACCTCAAGAAACATGTTTCACTTGCAGATGGTATCGTTAAGGTCCTGCCTGATAGAGCAGGTGCATCAGGACTGCTTATCTGCCTCTAGATTTTCATCAGAGAGAAGCAAGTTCATTTAGTTTTTCAGTTTCTGAATATTAGTCTCTTTCTCTTTCATTGTAAACTGAACCTTTAATAACTCACATCAATTGTAAATTCCTATAACTTGATATTATCTACAGAAGAGACTTTTTTTGATGTTTCATATTCAAGTAACCAAACACTGATAACCACCAGTGTGAATATAGGAGACTGACAATCATCTACTATTCATGTGGCTATATCCATGAGCAATAAATAATTCAGTGGAATGCAACTGTGTTTACTGTAGGCACTAGAGTAAGCTTTGTTTACTTAATGGCTGGCTGTTGTCTTAACTTGGGAGTTGTGAAAATATTTTGTGTGAAGTCATACAAACTGCAAAGTAACAAATTATCCTTCCTAAACATCATTTTGGGGTATGATTTTGTATAAATAGTGTTTTCAATTAGAGTTAAAGAATTTTTCAATATCTGTTACCCACCCATAAGATCTTATGAGCTATAGCTAGAAGATATGTAATTGAGAAATTGTGAAATCAGTCCTGGATCTTCAAGGCACACCTTGTATATTTGAATTTTTTTTTAAGATTTATTTCTTTATGCATACAGAACTGGGGTACAGGTGCAGGTCTGGTGAGAGTGGGGAGCAGAACAGGCAGATCAGTGAAGTGCTCTGCTGAGGGGAACAGCAGGCAGGTCAGGAGGGGTCTGCTGCATCATGTAGGTCACCTCCTGGGCGGGAATCGAACTCATGCTGAAGTGGTGTTAGCTAGTTAGTGCTGTGCTTTAATATGCTGCACCACCAGGGAGGCCCCTATTTGAATATTTTAGAAACATCAATATGTTGTTCAAAATAACAAACCTCAAGAGACATTATAATAGATTTGACCTTTCTCTTTCATTTTCAAAGTACTGAAAACTGGAGACCAGAGAGAATACTTGTAATGGACAGAAAGAATTGTCTCTGCTTCAAAACTTTTAAAGATTGTCAACCTATTGCTGTCACTTAAAAAGTGTCAGTGTTCCCAGGCATGTGCGACGTGTTCCTACGTTGTTGGGAACAGCCCAAACAGGCGTTAACAAGTTTATATCAGCTGAAACCAGTTTGAACCTGTCTAAACCGGAATGAACAGGTCTAAACCTGTTTGAGCTGATTGGACCTGTTTTAACTGGCTTCAACATTCGGAACATTGTCAGCCTATTGATTACAATTGAAAAGTGTCAAGATGTTCCCAGGCATGTGTGACATGTTCGGACGTCTTTGGGAACAGCCCAAACAGGCATTAACAGGTTTATATTGGCCGAAACTGCCCGTTTGAACCGGATCAGACCTTTTTTAACCAGTTTCAGCATTCGGACCATTGTCAGCCTATAGGCATTAACAGGTTTTAGCTGGCCAAAACCGGTTTGAACCAGTCTAAACGGATTTGAACCCGTCTAAACTGGTTTGAGCCGATCTAAACCAGATGAAGCCAGTTTGAAGCAGTCTAAACTGCTTTGAGCCAAATCGGACTTTTTTTGACGGGTTTCAGCATTTGGACCATTGTCAGGCTATTGATTACAATTGAAAAGTGTCAAGATGTTCCCAGGCATGTGTGACGTGTTCGGACGTAGTTGGGAACAGCCCAAACAGTCAAAACCAGAATGAACTGGCTTAAAAGGGTTCGAACCGGATGGAACTGGTTTGAACCGGTGTAAACTGGTTTGACCTGGTTTCAGCATTCGGACCACTGTCAACCTATGCTGTCAGCTTTTCACAGACTAGGAGATGAACTCACCCTTTGCCATAACTAACTTCCTGCAAGCAGACTGTGTGGTTTATAGAGTTTTCCAGGTGTCCAAGATGGAGCAGGTAGAAAGAAGCACAACTTCTAGTTGAAATTCCTCAAGGAGATAGAGAACCTCTTCTGTGGGTAATCTTTTCTTGCTTTTGACCCATCAAGTAGATCCACAGTGGATACCAGATCCCCCTTGAATCTAACTGCCTGAAAAATCAGTCTTTCCCCATCTAAATCCCCAAGCCTCCTAGTGATCATTGTCCCTGCTCTACTTTCTGCAGCTGCCTCTTGTTTATTATGTCTCCCCTACCAGAATATTATAGCCAGGGAGGTAGGGGGATATATCTGTTTTATTTAGTACTATATTCCCAATTCCTAGACTAGTACCTGGCACAGCTAGAGTGGGATTTCTGGAAATACTTGCTGAATCTATGAATGAAGCTTTCATTGAGCAGCTCAACAGTGCATACTCTCATCCTCGTGACCGCCGACACATTTTTATTGCACTAGGCCCATTACTCACAAGGCTCCCACTTGCCTTTGCTTTTTTGTTTTGTCTTATCCATAGCCACAGATGAAGGCAACTGTAAGTAAGATATCACTGCAGGCAACAGAAAGTCTCAATCCAAAATATCCTTAAATCAAAAACAAGCAAACAAAAACCACTTTTATTCCTATCATGATTGAAATAGGTTCAGCTTCTTTTAATGATTGAATTAAAATTATATGCAACTCTTAAAATTTCAGTACCAGGGGGAGAGAAGTAAACATTGTTTTTAAATGAAAATAAAATAAAATTTTAAAATTCCAGTACCTCAGAATTTGACCTTATTTGGAGGTAAGGTCTTGACAGAGGTTAACAAAATGAGGCTATTAGGATGACTTCTAACCTAAAATGACCAATGACTTCTAAAAGGGTAGGACATCTGGACACTAACACAGACATGAATAGGTGAGTAACCCCATGAAGACACACTGGAAGATAGGCATGTGACTGCAGTGATAATCTCCAGGCCAAGGACACAAAGATTATGAAGAAAAACCAGAAGCTGGAAGAGACAAGAAGGATTCTTCCCTACAGCAAGCAGAAAGAAAGCTTCAGCAAGGAAACTCCTGTTAGAGGGAGTGGCCCAATATCTGAGATGACACATTTGTCACCAATACATGTGGCGACTGTTCTTGAACCCCATGGTGAATCACAACTCCCCAACAGTAAGAAAAAAAGAAAAGAAGTGGTAGCTACAAGGGTAATCTGTATCCATACTGGAGGAACTCAATAATGGTTACTCGGAGGAAGTCAGCTTTGCTCATCCCTCAGTTCAAGCAACCTATCCCAAGTAAGCTCTCTCCCACATTTTCCAGAACACTTTGCTATTGCCTCCAGGTGACAGAGTACAATCTATGGCAACAGCCACCCTGTGTCTCCAGCAAGCAAAGGCGGTACTTTGCAAGTGCGGCAGGACGCATCCCTCCACTCTCCTTTGTTCTCTGAGTATAAGCAGATGTTAGACATTCTTCTCATTATCTTGGGATACTGTATAATATTATTATGGTGTCAGGCTATTAGAAGCAGCAAACGCTATATAACAACCGCCTTAATTGAGGCTTAGAGCTGAATTGTAAGTATGTAACCTTACTTCGGGGTGTTTGCAAATGCTTTCTGGAAACAGTTAAAAAAGATGTTTTCAATTGTTCAAAAGGCAGCTTGCCCTGCCAAGATCAAGTAAAAGCTTCTTAAGATATGGGCACAATAAACATATTTCTTAAGATTTCCTTTTTTTTTTTTTTTTTCAGCCAGAAGCATAGCAGATCTGGGAGCCAGAAAGCTTCACGCATGCCACTTCCTGGACTGTTCCAGGGAAAATCTAATGAAATGCTGCAGAAGTTGCACTCAGATCTCCCGTGATCTCACGGCCACAGAATGCCACTTTTTCTTTGAAGTTCCTTTACTGTGATAATAATTATCTGTCCGTGAGACTGTACTTGGCACTGTCCAGAGAGATGGGGACTTGGGTGCCTACACCAGTCAATCCATCTTCTACAAGGCAACTCCTGTCATCTGAAGCTGCCCAGTCATCTTAGCTGACACACTTGTCACCAACACATGGAGAGACTGCTTTGAGCGCTGTGGTGAATTCCAGCTCTCCAAAATTTGATGGAATGATAAAAGATAGAAAAACTGGGTCCTCCCTGGTGGCGCAGTGGGTTAAAGCACAGCACTAAGAAGCTAAAGCCACTGCAGCATGAGTTCGATCCCCACCCCACAGCTGACCCACATGGCGTGGCAGACCTCTCCTGACCTGCCCGCTGCTCCCCTCAGCAGTGTACTTGTCAGTTGGCCTGTTCTGCTGCCCACTCTGTCTCTGGTGAAGCCTTTTGCTGCCTCTGCACCTCTGGCCTGTACCCCAGTTCTGTATGCATAAATAAATAAATCTTTTAAAAAAAGATAGAAACCTAGGCCATTTGAAATAGTTCCAAGTATAAACTATTAAATGACAGTCTGAGTCTTCTTTACTGGATAGAATAAAAGAAAACAGAAACGGAACACTTTGAAAAGTACACGCAGAACAGAATCCAGAGTTCAGAGGCAAATTATCCAGGCTGTGGATTATACAGGCCACTTTTTCCAAAGTCGGCTCCCAAAAGAATTGACTCTGTGGGGGTTATTGTTTTTTAATGACTTGTTAGGTTAGTATGTGCACAAGAAAGAGACAGGCTTGATGGTAACGGAGCTCCAAAGTTAGATGGAAATCTTCAGAGTGGAGAGGAATTATAAAATCTCAGTAATATGGATACAAGTATCCAGACCCTGCTTTCTCTCCAAGGAAAATAAAAACAAGAAAGAATGGAGCCTGTTTAAACAATGTATTCTCTTACCATTCCATATACTTCAGAGACAGGGAAGAGATATAGACTAAAAATCAATTAGTAGGATCTAAAATCAATAGCACTTGCCACGAAGGTACTATTTACCTAAATGGAGCTGGACTTCTTTGAAAAATAAGTCTGTAACTCATATATCGTAAGTTCAGTTGGTTTATCCCACAACCCCATCTTCATAACCACTAATGTCTGGTTTAATGAAGTGTTTATTTAATAGATGAGATTTAGCCTCTGTGGTTTTCATTTATCTTCATTTCTCATGACTAAAACTCATGTGTATGAACAAGCTTTTAATACTAGCGGATTCTCAGCACTTAGTACAGCATTTAGCATGTAACATTTTCTCTGTTACCTCCTCTCCTGTCCTGCTAACATTATTTACATTTTTAAATTCATTGTTTGACAGTTTTACTTGAGGCACACGACTGAAATTAACCCCAAAAGTCCAAAAGATCAGAATGACCAGGATGCGATGGCGATGCAGTTATGCTAGCGATTATACATATGTCCAGACCTGGGCTCATGATCTGCCATTTACTGTGATACTGTGTAAGTCTCTTAACTCCCCTAAGCCTTCGTATCTGCGAATAATAAATAGAGGTAATGATGTACTTCACAGTTATTGAAAGGATAGACTCATTTGTACATACATTTGCCACATAGCAGTTTATTTAATGTGTTTATAGTACTGCCAAGTTGCCAGCAGTATTCTAAGTAAAGAAACTGAAATTTGAACCTCAGACCACCTGGTTCTGAAGCCAAGAGCCTCAACTACTAAGCTGAGCAGTCTTAAGATACACTCAGACATGGGCCCTCCCTGGTGGCTCAACAGGTTAAAGAGCAGACTGCGAAGCTCTGAGCAGCCACTACAGCCAAGAGTTCAGTTGCCAGGGAGCTGACCCACATGGCACAGCAGACCTTTCCTGTCTCACCTGCTGCTCCCCTCATTGGTGTACTCCGGTGATCTGCCTATTCTGCTCCCCACTCTGTCTCTGATGAATCCTCTCACCCCCACACCACTGGCTTGTACCCCAGTTCTTGTATGCATAAATAAATAAATCCAAAAAAAGAGTTGAGACAAAATGCCCCTCCCACAGGAGGAAGAGTGAAACCTTGGCATGATCAATCTATTGAAGAAATACTCAGAATTAAGAGGGGTAGCTGAATAAAAGGTAAAAAATGACATCTTTTAACAGAAAGGTACTGAAAATGAAAACCTATGTGAACCTATGATTATTTAATATACTAAGGTTGATAAATAAAATACAAGATAAATTTACCTTATTAACTTTGTTTAGAGTGCTCACATTTTTAAGTGATATCACATATATTTTACATGTAACCCTCAACAACACACCACACAGAAGCCAGAGCAACAAGAGTTTCCAGAGCCAACATACATTTGATTACTTTTACAGCCTAGGTTATGCTGATGGAACTGGTAAATTTTGTGAGGCAAATCTTGTTAAGTCAGAGCAAACTAGTTATAATGAGAATCAATCCTCTGGACCATAATGATGGTGGTTTTACAAAATTCATTGTGTCACATAGTCCATGATATTAAGAAGTTAGAACTAGTACGTCTGGGTTAAAAACCAAGATACCTTTATTTTAGGTAAAATGATTTTACTGATAACCTAAGCATAGCTCTAAAATATAGAATAAAACTTTATCATGTAGATGGCATTTGGAGATAACGACCACCAAAATATTTCTCTAATATAGCAAAAGGACATATACTATCCATAATTCTGAACAACAGGAAGATTCTTTAATGGGAAATATTTGGATGTATGGTGTAGACACCACTAACAAGCTGGGCGCCCTTAGGGAGATTACTAGTCCTCTCTGTACCTCAGTCTTCTCACTTGTAAAATGGGACCAAAAAATAGTACTAATTCCTAGGGCTGTTATGAGGATCAAATGGTTTAACATCTGTTGTGAAGCTCTTAAAATAGCTGGAACACAGGGTGCCGTCCACAACAGCACTTCTCATCATTATCAGTATTTAAGCAAGAGAGTTTATGGTGATACTCAGTGGCAGGGGACCCTGCACTCGGCCAAGGCCCCACTGCCCAAATACTTTACCAAATTCTGTCTGGGTTCTTCACCCATATGCACAATTGCAAGAGGGCTCAGACTTGGGAAATACTTTGAATTTTGTAAAACCACCATCATTATGGTCTGGAGGATTGATTCTCATTATAACTAGTTTGCTCTGACTTAACAAGATTTGCCTCACAAAATTTACCAGTTCCATCAGCATAACCCAGGAAATAACAACAACGGGAAAATTTATTTAACAAACGAGATAAACAATAATGGCCATTTACCCAAAGACATGTCCAGTACTGTCCAGTCCTGCCATTATGGTGGCATCTTGCCCTGCCACTGAGGATGGGCAGCTCCTCTCCTGAACAACAGGCCTGGTGTCCAAGATGGTGTCTTCCTGCCTCTGCTGACCTGGATCACACAGGACCCAGACTCCAGGCCAGGTTCCAACTCAGAAGACAACAGAAGACAGACAGGAGACGTTCCCAGAGCTGCAGGACGCTCCAGCACAGCAC
The DNA here is from genome assembly GCF_000260355.1 of Condylura cristata. Classification (NCBI taxonomy): domain Eukaryota; kingdom Metazoa; phylum Chordata; class Mammalia; order Eulipotyphla; family Talpidae; genus Condylura; species Condylura cristata. The sequence goes on along the minus strand of NW_004567108.1, from coordinate 17,340,553 downwards.
CAAACAAGCAACACTCAGGACAGCAGCCACAGCCACCGCCACCAAATGACCCAACAAAAGGCCTCACTGACCCAGCTAAGCCAGGCTGTCTCCGCAGCAAAAACCAAGAACCACTTCCGTCACTCAGTTACTTGCAAAGCCTCTTCGCCTGGCCTCCACCTTCAGAGGTCTACAGTGACCTTCTCCAAGATCAACCTGGTCCCAGGGCTCAAATCCACTAGCCCCAAAATGCTGAAGCAACTCCAACTGGAACCCTGGAGCCCCGACAAGCAACAACCTTGACCCTTCTCTTTTTTTCTGCCAGCCTTCACCCCTATTTCCTCTCCAAGGTAGCCCCTCCTCAAAATGATACGTTTTTTAACATTATCTCTGAGGCTGTTTTGTCTTCACAGCAACCCCCTCAGGATGGGGCACCTCTTGCAACAGTCCTTGGCCTCAGCCCCAGGCTACATTCCCATTTTTCGTTTCTATCTCCATATCTATGGTGAATACTGGACAAACCCTTTCCACTGGCATAATGACAAACATTGCACAACGCAGTGGCACAGCTACCGGTATCGATGGCCAGGTTTTACTGTGATCCGTCTGCTCTCTACACATTCCCTTGCAGTCAATTATATGTACAACTTACACTAGCCAAATTGCATTTCGTGTTATAGAAGCTAAAGTTTCCAATTTAGGAAATGTTCAGATGGGGTCTTCATTTATCAGACAGTGACATCTTCTGTGGAGACACAATACCACAGCCCAGCTTTATGCGCCACTGAGTAACAGCTGGAGGGAGAGGGAAGGCCAGGATGTCTCAGGATTGCTTAAAAAGCGTAGGGCTGGCCCTCCCTGGTGGCGCAGCGAGTTAAAGCACTGTACTAAGAGGCTTAAGCCACTTCCGCATGAGTTCGATCCCCGCCGGCCCCGGAGGTGACCACATGGCGCGGCAGACCTCTCCTGACCCACCCGCTGCTCCCCTCAGCAGGGTACTTCGTCCATCTGCTTGTTCTGTTCCCCACTCTGTCTCTGGTGAAGCCTCTCACCCTCCACATCTCTGGCCTATACCCCAGTTCTGTATGAATAAATAATTTTTAAAAAAAAAAAGCATAGGGCTATGATGAGGAAGGAAGAACAGGGGTGAAAGGGTCATAGGGGAATTGAGAAAGACCACCAAATGGCCAAGGGTTTAGGTGGAGACTGCAGACCCCAGGAAGCAACGCTGGTCTTTCAGGTAGACACCTTTTCAATACCTGCTGCCTGACTTTGTACAGATGAATAAATCTCTAGATATACATGAATAATGTTTGCTTTCTAATGAACTTTTCTAGAATTTATCTTGAAGGAGGTCTAGTTCTTTTCTGAGGACAGATGTGTATACGTGAAGTGTGGAAGGGGTATTGTTGAAATTCTTTAGCATAGATTAGGCACTACAAAAAGCAAACACATTTTTAGAATTAAGGGCCCTCCCTGGTAGGTCAGTGGGTTAAAGCACAGCATTGCAACCTGGCCTCCACCTCAGGCAGAAGTTTGATGTCTGGCCAGGGAGGTGACCCACATGGCACAGCAGACCTCGTCTGCTTCTCCCATAAGCGGTGTACTTTGTAGGTCTGCCTGTTCTGCTTCCCACTCTGTCTCTGTTGAATTCTCTCACCACCCCTGCACCTCTGGCTTGTACCCCATTTCTGTATGCACAAATAAATAAATCTTTTTAAAAAGTCTGATACATAAGACGTTTGATTGAATTTTTTTATAGGAACATATATTAAGTTATAGAAAAATAGATTTTTTTCCAGCAATGAATCTGCTTTCTACCTTTGTTAAGTATAATTTGTAATGAGCCTATCTTTTCTATGTAAATTCACTTAACTGACATTACTGAAAATATCCTCTAAGAGTTTGTTCTGTCAAGTAATCTCAGTGTTCAAGCCTGGGATCCATTTTTATATATTCATTTGCACAGGGTTGTGTGACTGTGTGGTGGGGTTAGTTTTTTATTGTTATGTTTCATTAGAAAGCAAAAGTAAGCAGAAGCCCACCCAGTCTTCTGAATCCCCTTTTAGTGGGATCTGATTGAAGAGGTTTTGTCTCTAGAGGCCTCTGATGTGACCACAGGTGTATTTCCAAATAAAGGCAGAAAACAGAAAACAGTGAGAAGGGAGGGGAGATGGGCAAAGAGAACAGGGGGAGAAAAGATAAAGCAATAGTGAGTGTTACTGAGAACATGAACTTGAAATCAATCACACATCTCAGGGAAAGAAAGCCTCCAGGTTTCCACATAGGAACCATTTCAAGAGCGTTTATTGAAAGATAAACGCTAATACTCACCAAGTGTTGTGCCAAGTATTATAATAAACACCTTGGGCAGATCCTTATCCTCCGAGAGTCACAACACAGCAGGGAATGTAGACATGGAAGTCAATGTCGGCCTGCAATGGGCAAGGTAATTCTAGCTGCTGGAACAAACCAAAAGGTCCCAAATCTCAAGGATTGATCAATAACATCACAGAAGTTTACTTCTGGCTCATGCAAGAGTCGGAGGCAGGCGTTTCTGATTGGTTGACCACTCTCCTCCAAAGGACCTGGGCTCAATCCCTCTTGTAGATTCAGCATCTTTAACATTTGGATTTCATAGTTACAGTAATATTGCCAATTACCAATATCAGGAATGAAAGAAGGGGTTATCCCCACAGATCCTCCAAACATCAAAAGGGTAGTAAAATACATTATGGAAAACTTCATGCCAACAAATTCCGCCACTGAGATGAAATGAACAAATTCTTGAAAAACACACCTTGCCAATACTACTGCAGAAAGAGGTAAAGCAGTTCAATAGCCCTATAGCTATTAAATAAATTGAATTTATTATTTAAAATCTTCCCACAAACTAAACTCCAGACCCAGATGGTTTCACTGGGGAATTCCAACAATATTTATGGAAGAAATAATTCCAGTTTCATAAAAACTCTTTTAGAAAACAGAGAAGAGGAAACGCTTCCCAACTCCTTTTACCAGTCCAGTAGAAACCGCTATAGCTTAATTCTAAAGCTAAGTAAGGAGATTATAACAAAATAAAATTAGAAAATTTCACCAGGCATCATCTCCACTCTAGTGAGACAGAAGGGTAAATAAGCATAGATGACTTCACGCAAGAAGCTTTCTGATGAGCCAGGTCTATAGAAGTACACTTGTCTCCTCACATTCCTTAGCTGTTATTTAACAACATGGTTGTACCTGATGGTAAAGGGGATGGAGAAAGTTAGCCTAAGCTGCGTGAAGTGGAGAAGAAAAGGCACAAAATTTGTAGAAGCTAACAATAACTGTGATAACTAAGAAAAACAGGTACAGACCAGCACAAAGATAAGACTGAAAATGGAGGTGGAGAAGGGGGTTGGGGTGGGGAGAGGGAGAGAGGAAGGGAGGAAGGGAGGGAAGACAGAATCAGCAGTTAGCTAATGATATAAATAAGCCCCCTTAAAATTACCTCTACCTAGTCCCAGATGAGCTAACTGTACCAACAGGAATAATGATTTGCAAATCACTAATGGGCTCTGTTTCAGTGTTAACTTGTGGCTCAAACACTGAGTGTGCATTTGCTTTCTGTAGGGCTTGGCAGCAAGCCTGGCCTAGAATTAAATGTCACATTTCCAGCTCCACATGAAGCTGATGGTATTCCTCTGTAGTCTCTTAGCCCACCACGGCCACCCCCTCCCCCACCACTGCACTTCTCTTTAAGTTTCTTTGAGAGGGCAGGGTACATGGGAAGGGGAGGGTGCAGGAGACTCCAGAAATATATCCTTGTTGAGTTTTATGACAAACACTGTGTGGTCTCTCTGTGTACATGAAAGTTGGTAGAAACTGTTTTAAAAGATAGGAAACTTGTCTCACTTAAATGTTTGCACATGCCTCCCCTGATTATTAGCTCTCTCCCACTTTCCGTAGCTGTTTTCTCTTATTGCCATTTTCTAGCTGACTATTTTTCTATTCTCCTATTCTTACCTACCACAAAATACTGTTTCCCTTGGAAAGGTAGGCTTTCTGGAAGTTTCTAAGAATGGCTCAAATCTGGATTGTCGGGTCCTCACTGGTGGCGCAACGGGGTAAGACATGGCCGCAGCCTCTTCAGTGTGAGTACGATCCCCACCCTGGAGGCGACCCACATGGCTCAGCAGACCTCTCCTGACCCGCTTGCTGCTCCCCTCAGCAGTGTACTTCATCAACCTGCCTGTTCTGCTCCCACTCTGTCTCTGGTGAATCCTCTCACCGCCCCTGCACCTCTGGCTTGTACCCTAGTTCTGTATAAATAAATAAATAAACAAATCTTTTAAAAAAAAAAAACAACTCTGGATTGTCACTCTGAAAATGAATAGAGCTGTTTCCTCCAAACACCAACTGTGCCAGTTGGAGAAGAACCTTGGAAAATTGCAAAACCCGGCTGCTGAACTAAAAGGCAGCATGTCCTCACAGCTCTTAGATAAAGTCTTCAGTCAACTGATGGTGCCACCAGCAACAGTAAGGATTTCACCAGTCTTCCCCACTCACCTCCACCCTCCATGTCTCCCTGGGTCACAGCTGCCTGGGGCCTCACCGCAGCCGATTCTCAATATGGCAGAATTGGGGGTCTTCACTAAGCACCCCGAGAAGCCCACCACTGTACCAGAAAAGTGCCCTTCAGCCCCACCTTCCAGTCACAAGCAGAGTCCACCTCCCTGAGACAGCTTATGTTCAAAACCAATCATGTAGCGTCTAGTTTCTAATGTAGACTAGATCCCTATTTCCAACTAAATTTTAACTTCCTTGGGGGAAGTCCCATCTAAAATGGCTTTGACACTTCTACACCCCTCCCCCACCCAGTTTGGCATAGAGTTGACTCTCCACAGACACAGATTTAGGTCAAAGAAGGGCAACAGTCACAAGTTAAAAGACAAACATCCCTGAGAAAGATATAGTATTGGATTATAAGTCTGTGGTAGCACTTAACACCTGTGTTCCAATGGTGTTTCTTATTATGCTGTTTGGATTGGGATAGAGAAGGAGAAGACCGAGAGGAATATTCAGCTCTGAGAAAGAGAGGGTAGGGAATAAGAAGAGGTGACGGTGGTGGGAGCTAGTCTCACACTGACGTTGGACTCAGACTTCCAAGAATGACCTGCTCCTCAGTGAGAGTGCTTGAGAAAGATCATTCCTTGTGGAGGAAGAAGAGCTTCTTGAAGGAGTGTGCCTTGATTAGGTGGAGAAATGAGAATGTGATTTTCCAGATAGGAGAATCAAAAAGCAAAAGGCAACAAAGCATGACAGGGTTTGGTAAGTCAGGTCCTTGAAAAGATGGTGCTGGCTTAAACCAAAAATATTGGGGAGTTGTAGGCAGCATGGTGGGGTTCTTTATAAAGGCAGACATAGGAGCAGGAAACCATTATATGTCTTAAGCCAAAAGCCCTGTGAAAGATTCCCACCAATGGGGAATTGCTGCTTCATCTCTGAATATTGCTCACTCTTCCCATATACAGTTCCAAGTGGATCAATCATTTCTTTGTAAACTTAACCTGAGCCAAAGACTACCTTGACCTTCTTCTCTTGGTTTCAGAATAAGCTGTTCCCTTTACCCAGAACTGCCCAGTCCTATTATTAGAGCCCTCTATATTTAGCCTATTTATTCATGATTTGTACAATGATTTTTTCTCCCTCATTTTACCAGGGAAGCCCAGGTTAGAACCATGCAGACTCAGTGCTGAAGCTAGCATTGTCATTTAACCACTGCTACACGAAGGATATTCAGCAACCTTATATACCAGTCACTGGGACATATATATATATATATATGAAAAAGACACCCACATAAAAGAAAAGTAACCACAAAGAAATAGAGGTTTCTGGGACTTTCAAAAAAATTATTTTTATTATTTATGCCTACAAGAACTGGGGTGTAGACCCGAGGTACAGGGGGTGAGAGGATTCACTAGAGACAGAGTGGGAAGCACAAGAGGCAGGTCTACTGAAATACACTGCTGAGGGGAGCAGCGGGCGAGACAGGAAAGGTGCTACATTTGCTCCAGGAACTGAACCACCACAGTGTGAGGAAGCCCAGACAAAAAAAAGCCCACAGGGAGAGAAACCAAGAGCCTGATGGGCAACCCCAAATGAGCGCCAGCCTGCTCGTGGAGTGAACCATCACCATGGTAGCTGGCTAAAGGTTATTATAACTGAAGGTGGGTAGTTCATCAAGTATAGTCATAACTGCTGGGAATACCAGTTCCTTCTGAAATAGAGGTCCCATCTGATCAAAACAGCTGAAGAAAAAAACAAGATCCCAAAACAAGACAAATCCTAATGAAAATAGCAAGAGACATTTGCCAAAATTGTCACTTCCTTCAGCCCACTTGGGACTCAAAGAACGGTTTGTTTATTTGGAAGAGTAAAAAAATGCTAGTAGGTGGGCTTAGCTTATTGCTGAAATGGGTAAATGTCTCTCCTAGATAACATTAAAAACAGAAAACCAGCCCTCCCTGGTGGCACAACAGGTTAGGACACAGCACTGCAAGCCACCCACAGGAACTGCAGTGAGTTCAATCCCCGGCCCCAGAGGTGACCCACATGGCGCAGCAGACCTCTCCTGACACACCCACTGTACCCCTCAGTAGTGTACTTCATTGATCTGCCTGTTCTGGTTCACACTTTGTGTCTGGTGAATCCTGTCACCACCCCTGCACCTCTGGTTTATACCTTAGTTCTGTATGCAAAAATAAATAAATCTTAAAATAAATAAATAAATAAAACCAGAAAACTGGGGTTTCTCTCCTAATGATTCTTTCTTCCCTAAGAAGATCCTGCCAGTGTGCTTTACTGGCACACTGAACTGTCATCTCTGATGAACATAATTCATTCTTGAAATAAGAGAACCGCCTGAGCAGTAGCAGCAGCATGAAGTTTAAAAACATCTGCACTGCTAGGTACGGCTGATCCATATACCCAATGTGGGCAGCGGTGATGTCCTCATGAAAGCTTCTGAAATAAGAGACACTGGGAAGGTAGCAACTCAGCCAGCCTCCATGAAGAGTCTGGGGTTCCAGCAGTGATTCAACAAAGTTCTCTGATTGTTTGTGCACTTTATTAAGTAGATCCCATTTGAGTCTACAATCACATGCAATGTTTAAGTATTATTCTGTAAATGCTACAAAACTATAATCTTCCAGTAAGGAAAAAAAAAAAAGGTGCTGTCAAATAAGAAGAGATATGAAATGAGATCGTTCTCCTTGTTTGTGAGACAGATGTTATTTTTGGCTCTTCTGTATAATGCATTCCATATTATAGTCTCTTTTTAACCAAACACTGGGAATAGCGTGTGTTTGCACACAGCACACCCAGACCATTATCAGGAAAACTTCTTTTTATTAACACTGACAACTTTTCAGTTTCCCGATGAAGGAAACTCCGGCAGTCGGCTGCAAATAGGGTCCATTTTGCCAAAGCAGGATTTTTTCATCCCTCTAACATTTTTCTTCTTGTGAAGCTCTTCTCCTCTTATGCTCATAGATTCATAAGATTTAAGCTTACTTTTCCTTATCTTCTTTAAGAGAAAGTAGAAAAAGAAGACAAGAAGGATGGTGTAAATCTACAGAGAAAAAGAAGATTCCATCACACCAACTGGTCACTCTACTTGTGTTTATCTCCCAGAAGTTTGTTGCTGAATAAATATCAGCTGAAACTAATTAGCGCCAGGAGAAAAAATCTCCATATTGAACTGAGATGACAAGAATGCAACCAGAAATGAAGAAAATGTACTGGTTGGAAGCAGACAGCAGCTTTGCCAACTAGTGTATGCAGAGGGAGAAACAAATGGTTATTATTACACTGATTTAATTTTCAGTTGGAGGTTCTTCTTCATGATGGAGAAGCTGATGTTCATTTAAATAATTTGACCTCAGCTAACTGCTAAAGCTTTCTGGGTTTGCCAAGAAATTTCTTTTATTTTGCAGAGTTTTTAAAGATGGTGTCTTGCCCTTCTACAGCCTGGGGGCACCGCCAGCTAAGATAAAGAACAATTATGACTTGAAGAAACAAGAGCCTGAAGACATGGAATACAGAGCTGTTCTCTACCTGAAGTCTGAAGTTCTTCATGTGGCAGACACAGAGGTGAGGAGGAATCTACAGCAGGAGCACTTGGATTTAGGGGATCCACGGTCTTCCCTGTTTCAGAGAAGAATATGGAAGATTTTGAGGAGATTCAGGGATCTCAAATGGATTTGTCCTTTCCATAGAGTGAAAGTGGATGGTGGTGAGGATGCAATGGGAGCTTAGTCAACAGCAAAGGGGACTCTCACTCACCAAGACTATTTCTCTTCCAGTTGCCCTGCACCGTGGGGCCAGCTCCAACCCCTTGACAGGACCAGGTCTCTGCAGAGCAGGGTAGAGTAGGGGTGCTCTGAGGGGCTGCTGGATGGGGTTGTTCACATCCCTTCAGCCTATTGAAGGTCATTTGCAGCTTCTGTAGACAATTTATGAACACGCCAAAGATTTCTTCCCTCAAGAAATTATTTTTCTGTTTTCTGTTTCCTGTGAGGCTCTCATCCACAGACATTGTTCTGTGGTTTTCTCTGGACTCTGAAACATGTTTGACCATGAAGCCAAGGGAAAGAAAACATCACACAGGTGAAAACAGGGTTAAGTAGGAAGGTCAAAGTGGACAGGCATATTGGTCTGTGTTTCCAAGTAAAGGGAATGGCATTTGCAAAATGCAAAGAGGTATGAGATGGAGGAAGTAATAATAAGGAGGCATCACAAGACTGACTCACACAAGGAGTTGGGGTAGAAGGGAATAGCATAGCCATTGCCCCAGCTCTAGAAACCAAGATCTTTAGGTGCCGGTGCCTAGGTTACAAGACATAAGATCCAAGCAGGTAGCAGACTGCTGTAGGGGTGTCTATCACATACCCAAAAGGTGAATGATAAAGCTATGGAGATGGAGCCCACGGTGGGGTCTCCTGTCCCTTTCAGATTCTATTCAAAATCCACAAACCTAGGCCCACCTGTGACTATGCAGGTGCTTCTTTCCACCCACTCTTTCCCTCTGCAGGGCAGCAGCCTCCTGCATGCCCGTGACCTGTAACATGCTGGGTCTTCTCTTCACTGACCTCCCTCAGCTGAGGCCGCTCTCCTCAAGGCCCCCTGTCTGCAACCATGCAGGCCTCTCTCAGCAAACCTGTCCCATTGAGGCAGCTCTCCGTGCCTGCTTGTGCCTATGTCAGTGTCCAATCCTCCTGTCCTTTACCTTAATACACCTGCTCTTTAAATATAACTGAGTCTCTGCCTCATGGAGAAACTCACCTGGGAACACGCCATGTGCTGCTGAAAGAGGAGCTCTAGGGAAACCTTTTCCAGAGTGAACCCAAAGGCCCCACACTAACTCCAAAATGACATCAGTATGCATGTTCAAGTTGGGGGGATTTCAAGAACACCAGATGAGAGGGTGTCTTGATTCTCACATCAATTTTGTTACTGAATAGTTTCATGACCTTGAATAAGTCACTGAAATTGTGTGAATCTCAGTTTCTTTACCTATGAGCGGCCTCAGCTGAGGGAAGTCAGTGAAGAGAAGACCCAGTTAGACTACATTCAATCCTCACTTCAAGTTGTCTAAAGAGTCTTGGAAACTGTAACTTTAAGGAAAATGATTTAAAACAAAATCGGTTTTTTCAGAGGTTAATTGATGTACACACGAGCTAAATTCCTATGATAGCATACTCTACTCACAAACATATCACCAAACTTCTACAGACCAAAAGCACCCCTGATATTCAAAACTAACTACTGTCAATCAGTCATCCATCTTCCAACCCCCTTACTCCATTTCAGGGCAGAGGGTGGCCAACACAAGGTGCAAGTTTCAACCCAACCCTGGGTAGGTGTCCTTCCACCACTGGTAACACTCACACCCACACTCACTCAGACTGCGACAACTGAGCCACCCCAAGGGGTCAAGAGTGCACCTCTTCGGGGCATGGAAGGAAGCTGAGTCCCCAGGGAAAACATACCCAGGCTTGGTGAGAAAGTACAAATACTTGGGCTAGGAATGTATTTTTGTTGTCTTTGTTCTCATAAGCTTTCTAACAAAATGACATCTCTGGGAGACCCGCTATGGGTTCGTTTCAACTCTTGTCTTCCCACCTTCTATACGAGCAAGCCTCCCATCTAGTTCAACGAGGCAGTGTGCCCAGGGGAGGGACCTGACTGGCCGTGTCCTTGAGCAGCTGCCCCAGCCTGACTCTCTGCCTCTGAAATTCTCATTACTTGAGATTCAGCAAATCCCTTTGTTAAGCCGTCACATTCGTGCTTCTGTTACATTCACATACAGCCAGTTGCAAAATCTTGCACTCTGTATCTGTGGTTCTCGCTGGAAGAATGCGCCCTGAGAAGCAGCACCTGGGAATGGGGGGGGGGGGAGGCATACCAGCATTCTGACTGTTCATCACTAACACTACAAAAGGTCAAGTTTAACCTTTTGTAAAGTTTCATCAAAAGATGAAAGCGAGAAAGCTCTGTTGGAAGCATGAGCATAAAGAAGTTGAATAGAATGAATCTGATGATTTCTTCTGAGAAATCTTCTGAGAGTCTGTTAAGATCCAGATAATTCCAAATTTAAATCATTTTTTAAAGATTTATTTATTTATGCTTACAGAACTGGGGTACAGGCCAGAGGTGTGGTGGGTGAGAGTGGAGAACAGAACAGGCAGATTTACTGAAATACACTGCTGAGGGGAGCAGCGGGTGGGTCAGGAGAGGTCTGCTGTGCCATGTGGGTCAGCTCCCTGCAGTGGGGATCGAACTCATGCTGCAGTGGCTTTGGAGAGCTTCATAATGTGGTGCTTTAACCCGTTGCACCACCAGGGAGAGCCCTAAATTTGAATCATTTTATCTAGTTATTAGCCTCTATTAGGGGTATAAGGTCATGGGATGAGGGACTAATAAATTAGATTGAGAGGGAGTGACTAGAATGTAGGGTCCCCTCCCAGTTCAGTGGGATGTTGAAAGTACTAGATACTTCAATAGTTCTGAAAGGATTGGGGAAATAACAACATATACCATGACCTTCTCAGATTTTCTGAGGGTCATTTTATAGAACATGAAATGAAGGGAGAAGCAAACTCCACAGGATAAGAAAAGCAGGATCGGCCACCTTACCTAAACACTTAGGGCCACCATAGCAGCACTTTGGAGAGGCTGAAGTACCTCATGCCTCATGCACCGCAGGCCTCAGGCACAAGAGAAGAATTTCTTGCTTACGGAAGAAACTCATGGATTTATAAGTAGCAGAGTTTGACAGTATATTCAGTAAAGAGTTCAGATTGCCGGGGTTTGCACACCCTCTAGTGTGTTCAGTTCCACGGGGCTGCATTTAAATGTCCTACCATGTCATGTGTCAAGAAAATAAACTGTAAGTGCCTTCTGTCACGAGCATATGAATACAGGGTCTCTAAGTAGAGGCATCATGGGATGCCCAAGGGTCTCACTGCTATTGCCTGTGATTAATGGATGGGGCAGAAAGAGCAACCCTAGGCCCCAGGAGAAAGCTTGGAATATGAGCCCAGAAGCCACAGGTCTTTGCAGAGAATCAGCTTTTGGGGTTACAGAGTAACCACTAATGTCTAACTAGATTTTTCACTTCTGTGTAATCAATTTCTACCTTCATCTGTTAATTCCTTCACTCTACATTCTTTGAGTTTATTTTTCTCACATATAACTACTTCTTGATTTCAAAGATTGGTTCATTCATTTTTTGTCTTTTTTTTTTCCTAATCAGTACAATTACAATAAATAATTCCCCCAGTACTGTCCATTTCGTTGGTTTTAACATATTGTGCTTTTGTTGTAATGCATTTCTAAATAGTTTCTTTCCTCTTTAACCCAAAGGTTACAAAAAGGTTGCTTTTTGTCTTTTATTTCAGGACTATAGTGGTTTTCTCTTTTAAGATTTATTTATTTATGTTTACAGAACTGGGGTACAGACCTGAAGTAGAGGGGCATGTGTGAGAGGATTCACCAGAGTCAGAGTGGGGAGCAGAACAGGCAGATGTACTGAAATGCACTGCTGAGGGGAGCAGCGAGTGGGTCAGGAGAGGTCTGCTATGCCATGTGGGTCAGCTCCCTGGCCAGGGATTGAACTCATGCTGCAGTGGCTTTGGAGAGCTTCACAGTGCTGCGCTTTAACCCATTGTGCTACCAGGGAGAGCCCAATTTCAAGGAGTATAGTTTTGTTTTTTAAAAAAGATTTATTAATTTATTTATTTATGCATACAGAACTGGGGTACAGGCCAGAGGTGCAGGGGTGGCAAGAGGATTCACAAGAGACAGAGCGGGGACAGAATAGGGGAGCAGCGGGCGGGTCAGGCGAGGTCTGTTGCTCTGTGTGGGTCACCTCTGGGGCAGGCAGGGATCGAATTCATGTTGAAGTGGCTTTAGCTTCTTAGTGCTGTGCTTTGACCTGCTGCGCCACCAAGGAGGGCCCACAAGGGCTTTTTAAAGAGTATAATTGGTTTTGGCTTGGGATTTTTTTTGGAGCCTTTCTCCCACAATTTCTAACTTAAAGCATTATGATCAGTGAATATGGCCTATGTGATTTTTTTTTGTTTGATAACATTTTCTAATACAAGATCAATTTTCTTTTGAATGTTTGGCATGCTTTTGGAATAAATTAATGCTATTCATTGGCTATATCTGTGTGTGTTCTCCTTGTTCTGTTCAAATCTTTTATATTCTTATATACTTTTAGTATATTTGCTCTATAGATTTCTAACAATTCTATGGTAAAGTCCATCATTGTGACACTGTGATGTTGGATCAGGTCATCTGTCCTTGTGTTTTTCTATTTGCTTTTGCTTTATAAACTTAGAATCTATGTTGTCAAGGTCATAAAGATATGCTTGATAAATAAACCCTCTCATGGGTTGGAAACATTTCTCTCTGGCCATTTTAGAAACATCTACCTTGGGTTTTCTTTCCTCTGATAGTAGTATTGCCAGATTTGCTCGATTCTGGTTAGCATTTTCCTTTTATATATTTTTTTTCCATTCCTTTCATTTCAAACTTTATGTCTTCAGCCTGCTATAGAAAAGAACAAGATGTGCTGTTCTGGACAGTATGACCTCTAGGCTGTCTCCTGTGAGTTAGATGAGTTAAAGAATGTGCTATCTCACCTGGCAAGCCCTTGGTTACTTCCTGAAGTGGAGACACTTTTATCACCTATGTGTAACAGCCATTAAAGGCCTCAGCTAGCTTTGTGTCACTGGCCCCACCTGCCTAAGGTGACAGACACATTGGAGGTCCTTCACCTGAGAGTGGAAAAGCAAAGGAGGGCCCAGGTAACCAATGGACCTGATTGCCTGAGGCTTCTGCTGCAAAATCCCAATTCATCACCCTGCCAGTTGCCCCGGGGCTTCTTGCCAGACCCTCAAAGCCCCCACCTCTTGGCTGCAAATATTTTTGGAAGCATCTCCACCTTTGCAGGAGTGCTAAATTTCCTTCAACAATTTGATTCTAATTATCTCCCTTCTTTCTTAAAAATCAGCAGATGCTTTTTGGTCAACGGAAGAGACTTGTTTCAAGCAAGATTTAAACATTTTTTGCCATCTCTAAAGGAATTTGGAGAGGAAGAAGAGGCTTCAAGGATTTCCATAATACTTGTTCTGTCTCTTCAATTATTTTTTTAGGCCATATTATGAAAAATGGGATTCTCAGACAATACATAAGGACATTTTTGATACATATTACCAAACTGCTTCTAGAGAGCTTATGATGACTTACATCACCATCCGCAATTTCCTCATTCCAAATGTGGCTCATCATTTGGAATAAAAAGAAAAGTTAAATATCATTCTAGGGGTCCTCCCTGGTGGCACAGTGGGTTAAAGCACTGCACTGAGAAGCTAAAGCCACTTCCGCATGAGTTCAATTCCCGCCTGCCCCGGAGGTGACCACATTGTATGGCAGACCTCTCCTGACTCGCCCGCTGCTCCCCTCAGCAGTGTACTTTGTCGATCTGCCTGTTCTGCTCCCCACTCTGTCTCTAGTGAATCCTCTCACCACCCCTGCACCTCTGACCTGTACCCCAGTTCTGTATGTACAAATAAATCTTTAAAAAAAAAATTTTTTTCTAGTTCGCCTATTCTTCTCTCAAGTTTGTCGAGTGCCTTTAGAACTCTACTTGTAACTCTACATTGGCAGTTTGCTTATCTCCATTCCTAACGGTCTTTTCTTGGGGTATTAGCTTTCTCTTTCCCTTTGGAACCCATTCTTTTGCCTTCCTATTCATCCTGAGTCTCTGTGTTTGTCTCTATGTGCTTGGCAGCTCTGTTCCTTATTCTGGTCTTGAAAGGCAGGTCATATGGATGGGATGTCCTATGGGGTTCAGGATCACAGTCCCTTCTGGCTACCTGAATGAGGCACTTGGGGACATTTCTGGTGTGGGTTCTACATACACATATATAAATATATACACATATATAAATATTCTATAAATATATTTATAGAATATAAAAATGTATATTCTATAATATATATAATGTAAATATATATAAATATATATTTAAATACACACACATACTATCCATAGGTCTACTTTTTGAACAGGTGGAATATGGTTATAGTAATTGTTTTAATGTCCTTTTCTGTTAATTCCAACATCTGTGTCAATTATATATGTTAGTTTTTATTTTTCTCCTCATTATGGATTATACTTTTCTACTTTTTGCATGCTTGGTAATTTTTTATTGGATTCCAGTCATTGTGAATTTTACTTATTTGGTGTTGGGCATTTTTGTAGTCCTATAAATAATTTTGAGCTTTATTCTGGGATACAATTAAATTACAAGTAAAGTTTGTTCCTTTTTGTTCTTTCTTACAAGACTTGTTAGGCAGGACTAGAGTAGTATTTTGTCTCTGGCTAATTATTTCCCACTACTATGACAATATATTTCTGAGTGCTCTATCCAATGTTTCAGTCTGGCTGATGGGAACAGGCATTATTCCTGACCTTGTGTGGGCAACAGAGATTATTTCTTTCTAATCCTTCAGATGGTATTTTGGATGGGCTCTGATGGCCATGGTCTTGAAAACTACTGTTTCATTATATCTTTGTTCTAGATAGAAAAATAAATACAATCTCTTTTAATGCATCTTGACAGGAACAAGCTAATCCTCTTCTTACCATCATCTAACACAGAGAAAGAACAAAACTCCTGGGGCCTCCCTGCTGGCACAGTAGGTTAAAGCATAGCACTATGGAGCTACCTACAGTCACTGCAGCACGAGTTCAATCCCCGCCAGGGAGCTGACCCACATGGCATGGCAGACCTCTCTTGACCAGCCCACTGCTCCCCTCAGCACTGTATTTCAGTAGATCTGCCTGTTCTGCTCCCCACTCTGTCTCTGGTGAATCTTTTCACCCACCACACCTCTGGGCTGTACCCAATTTTTGTAGGCATAAGTAAATAAATCTTGAAAAAAAAAAAAAAGAACTAAACTCCTGATTGAAAGTGAGAAAGCCTGCTATGCAGCTTCCTTTCTGATTCTCTGAGCTGTTCCTAAGGACTATCCTGTAATTTTTAGGGATTTACAGGATGCAATTTAAAAAGTACTAGATCTAGTCAAACTCTTCCCTTTTCCCACTTGATACAGCTGAGACCTAAAGTGGTTAAATCATTTGTCCAGGGTTGCACAGCTAAAAACCTAGGTCACAGGATGGAAGGGAATAGTGACTATGTGTGTAAAAAAGTTTCGAGAATGATAGCAATTGTTACTTGGTCTCTCTTTGCATAGTGGCTGGAGAAGAGAAATGGACTGTGAGTTTACAGAAAGAACCCAGTGCTCAGAGCCCACATACTCCTGTTGTGATTCAGGTTCATTTCTCAAAGCCTGTTCTCCTGAGGAAGGCTCTCTTGGTTCCAGCTCCCCTCAAAAACCTCTGCCTATGGCCGTACTCTGAAAACCAGAGCCCAGGTCCCAGAATCCTAGACAAATGTTCTGTCTCCTGTCCCCTATCATCTCCCTGTAAAATTCCTAAAATGCAGTGAAACACTTAGTCTTTGCTCTCCACCAAATATTTTAAGAGATTGACCCAAAACAATGTGTTTGTGGTTATTGGCAAAATTTCCTGGGAGGACAGAAGGAAGTCTCAGACCCTCACTCACTACGAAAGCACAGATTTCATTTTGCCTTGAATGTCACATAGCAGAATGCATGTGATGCTGTTTGGGATGTAAGTTAGAGGGAAGAGAGTTGGCCAAATTGCAAGGAACGCTCTAAGCCCTCAAATAAAACAACAAATCAAGAAGAACCCAGGTGCCAAGAGTATCTCACTCAGACACCGACATCCTAGATGAGTCTGGATTTGCCACTCGGTGAATCTCAAATTCCTGTCTTTAAACAATATTCATAGAACCTGTCTCTACTTGCTTTCCCAAGAATCTGGGAGTTATAAGTAGATTTAAAAACAATTTGTAAATCACTTACAGCTCGTTGGAGATAGGATGACATATACATATGTGCTATTACTATTATGTTAACTATGCTTAAATATTTACAGCATTACTACTGAGTGGCATAATCTGCAAAACTCTAAATGTCTTCTCCAATTAATTTTCCAAATGATAGGGAAGCTAATTATTCTGGAGTCTTGCTGTATTGCAGTTTACTATAACCCAGAACTTAAGTTACATTTAGTATTCTTTCCATGTTAATGAGAACTGAAAGAATCCCACAACACAACATCACAGCATGTATTCTGAGGCAGCAGCAAAAAAGAACTAATTATCTTTCTTGAAGATTCAGTCTTGCTCAATGCTAGAAAGGAAAATTACCAATTAGTTTGATTCTGTTTGTGATCTGCTAGCTGTTTTTCTTTTTTCTATATATCTGTTTGCAAGTTTAGCAATCAAAGGGTGATATATATCACCTAAAGCTGTGCTTACAGTTTAGGAAGGCAAGAAGTCGTTGGGTGGATAGTGACTTCATAATTTGAACTCCAGAGCTGCTGCTTATGGCTATTCAGGTGTGAGTGAGTCCTTGAGAATGCCTGCATCCAATGAGTGCTATCATATATGACTTCACTTATTCTACTTAAGACTACAAAAAAACAGTGAGTCCCAAAAGAAATTATGAAAACTGAGAAAATAAAGAAAAAAGAGGAATTCCAGCAAAATATTTCCTCAAAAAGATACACCTAAGAGATGACACAATTAATGTATCTTTTAAATTAAAAAATACATATATATCTACACAGACATTAAATCTGTTATATATGCTACATTAATGAATCTTTATACAAAATATATTGCCTTTACCTGCATAAACATACTGTATTACATTTACCCATCAAAAAATTACATAAACATTATATGTGCACATTGAGTCCCAATTAGTAGACAATAATAGGCACACCATAAAAATTCAAATAGATGAATGACAATATACTTTCTGTCATAGTTGTGTATGTAGCAATTAAACTAAAATTAACTGCACTAATTTTCACCAGGATGAAGACAGACCATTTGTTTTCATTCGGTCAGAAGGCCCACCAGGTTGAGATGACTCCAGAAGGACTCCTACCTAGGAGTCATAAGCATAAGATTAGAAGTGACTTAAGTGCTTTCTAGCTATCATAAATTAACTAAGTTCTCTGTAACATGTTCCAGAAACAATTCACTTCTAAAAATCCTGTTCCTGAAACTCAAGCAAAGAATACTGTTTTCCTCTGTCCCATTACTACAGGTAAATTCCATTTTGCAAGACCAGCCCTCATGGAATGAAGGAACAGCGTTTGTTTATGAATCTGAAGACCTGGTTGCAGCCCCTGTAACTAACAAGTTAAGGGTGCCTGTCCCAGCCCTCTCTCTCCACATCCTGACTGCTCAGTGTGTAAACTGTACAGTTGGGTTTAACAATCCATAATGTACCTTTAAGCTATGTAAAAATATTTTTAGTTTTGAATTTAAAGTCAATAAAATAGAATATTATAACAAAGCATTAACACAAGTGGTCATTAAATTTTATATTTGACTTTGAACAATCGGGCGGAAATATAAATTTTATAGCTTTCATTTTTTGAAGGACAAATGTCCAATGGCAATAATCCTGCTCTAGTTGATGAGCTCAGCTGTGGCCCTCGGTTCACAGTGTTATTCCCAAGCAAGAAACCCCTCCTTATATTCCCTAGGGGAAGACAAAATACATTTAGCTGGCACCATTTTTCTTAAGTAGTGAACTGTCACCACGAGGTCACAGGGTAGCATATAATAGAGGAAATCAGAACCCAGAGACATGAAATAATATTTCAGAGGCCACCCAGCTAGCCACGAACAGCAAAGATATTAAACACTCAAGAGCTCCTGACCTGAGGTCAGCGCCTGGTTTTAGGTAACACACCTCCCACCATGGAGGAGAGGCAGGGGTGGGCGGGGAGGGCAGCCCTGGTGCGCATGCGCAGACTGTGCCCTGGGCTCTGACACCAACCACAGGGAGCACAGGAGAAGCTGAAACAGTAACGGTGCACTGCGGGTGACGGCGGTGTGGGTGTGCCTTCTATTCCAGCCCCGTCCTTTCATCAAAGTCCATCTCAAGCTGAAGTATTAAGTGCGGTGTTTATTTCCTCCTGTGCACAGAAGACTTCCGGGTGTGGTTCCCAGCGGGCAGAAGCATCAGCGCATCTGCGTCATGGCACCAAGCAAAGCCAAGACTGATTGGAAACGTCATGCTAGAAACCGCCGCTGGTTAAGGGCTGGGGTAACACTTGGTTATTACCCCAAGTGTTAGCAAAACCCCCTGCCCACACCTTAGACACAACCCAGGCTCCTCAGAGCCCCACTGAATGGGCAGAGCATTCTATTACTCTGAGGAGACGCCTCCTGGACCCAAAGAAGTGGCTACAGAGAATACCCATTAAGAGTAAATTTTGCCAGCAAGTTGTAGAAACAATTCTCTCACTTCCTGAGCTCAAAGAAGGGTCTGATCTGCAGGGAAAGTCTCAGAAAAGTCTGGTATCAAAAGCAGCAACTTAACATAACCTATCTGTTAGCTACCCCATGAAGCACCCAAGGGCCGCAGGGATGGAACACTCCCTGGAACACTCCCAAACCATCACTTCACTTCCACAGTATCTGTACAGTTTTAGAAAAGAGGCAAATCATGTGTGACCACGAGGATAGCAAAATAATTATGCCACAGCTACTTAATGGAAACTTTGGGAATAGGCCATCAATACTCCTAATTGGGACTTTTCCTTTCATTTTTTTCTTTTTCAACAAACATTTGCTGTATGTCTGCAAAGACAAGAAGAAACACTGCCAGCCATGATGTCTCTGAAATTTTTTGCCACCGGGGTGACACATTCTTTCTGCTTACGTTTCATATAACAATGTATGGCACTGGCCTTGCCCAGTTTCAACAGAAACTGAAAGAACATCAAATATTTATGATCAGTGGGCCTCTCTGGTGGCAGAGGGGTTATGTCTTAGCGCTATCACTGCTATAGCCTGAGTTCTATAGCCAGGGAGGTGACCCACATGATGTGACAGACCTCTCCTCCCTTACCCACTGTCCCCTTAGCAGTGTATTTTAGTAAACCCGCCTGTTCTGCCCCCCACTATGTTTCTGGTGAATCCTCTCACCCCCCACATCTTTGACCTACACCCCAGTTCTTTGCAAAATATGTGCGCACACACATGTACATATATATGTATGTATACATATGTGTATATATATCTGTGTGTGTATGTATGTGTGTATATTTGTTTTTATGATCAATGAATTCTCCACAAGACTGTAGGATCCAAGACAAGACTTGGCCTCACCCATATTAGTTAAGAACTGTGGAAGATGAACTGTCTAACACAAGGCTGGCTCCTGGCAGATATACTATCTGTATTATTTAGGTGAGAGGTCATAATTAGGCAGGGTAGGTCCCCATAAATGCATAGCATGGGTTCAACTTGAGTTCTGAGATAAGCCCTGTTCTTAGATAATCTGAGAACTTTAGTTCTTAGATTACACTTTAGCCACAGACATGATCCCCAGAGACCCCGGACTCTGTATATCTGTGGTGGCTGATTTTATGCATGAATCTGGCTAAACTTTTATTCCCACTTGTTTGATCAAACATTGTCTGGGTGTTACTGTGGAAGTATTTCGAAGGTGTGATCCATTTTCATTTAAGTAAAGCAGGTAGACTTCTATGAAATTAGTAGACCTTACCAATTGGTTAAAGAACTTGAGGCTTCCTCAAGGAGGAATTCTGCCTCCACACTGCAACACAGAAACCCTGCCTGAGTTTCCAGCCTGTTGGCCTGCCACAGAGACTTCAGATTTGCTAACTATCACACATTCATGAGCCAATTCCTTAATGAATTGCTACCTCTCTCTCTCTCTCTCTCTCCACTCACACACTCACACAGGACACATATATCCTATTGATTCTACTTTTTGGAGAACACTGACTGACACAGCACCTGAGAACTACAGCTTGCTCACTGGCAGGAGCCCCAGGACGTGGCCACATGGCAACCCCACTCGACAGAACCTATAGATGCAGAAAGTCCATGTCCGCCCTCACCTTAGAGGCTTTCACATTAAAGATTAACCCAAAGTGATTATTTTAAGAAAATATTCAAACAGAAAGAGCAGAGCTTTGGAGGTCAGGATCTTAAAATGATTTCATGACTATTTTTAACCATTTAGAAAGTGCTTTTCCATGCATGACTTCACTGGATCTGGCAGTACCTCTCAGGGATGTGAACTAAATTCTCATTAAATTCTGGCCATTTGAGATAAATGGAATAAGACATCCAGAGAAGGCAGTTGTGTCCTGCCACAGGAGCTCATATGGTCTCACAGGAGTTTCTCTAGCCCCCTGGGCACCAAGCATTTTAAATAATCCATACCATGGGCTCTCCTTGGTGGCGCAATGGGTTAAAGCACGGCACTCTGAAGCTATTGCAGCCACTGCAGCACAAGTTGGATCCCAGCCAAGGGCTGACCCACATGGCGCAACAGACCTCTCCCCTCCTGTTCCCCTCAGCAGTGTATTTCAGTACATCTGCCTGTTCTGCTCCCCACTCTGTCTCTGGTGAGTCCTCTCACCCTCCCCACAACTCTGGCCTGTACCCCAGTTCTGTGTGTATAACTAAATAAGTCATTTTTTTTTAAATCCATACCATTCAGCTAATATTAAAGCAAAGTGAATGTCTAAAACTAGTTCAAACAAGAACAACTTTCCTGGATTTTCATAAGCAGGCCCAGAGTTTGAAATGGCAGGTAAAGTTCATCCTCCAAACACTCACACACTCCAAACTCTCTCTCTCTCACACACACACACATACACACACACAGCCTTCCTTAAACTTTCCAGCAGATTACTCTGAAGAGTGCTGACCAGTCTCATTTCTTGTGCTCACACCCCACAGACACATGCACACAGGTCACGCTCTCTGGAGTGCCCATGGACCAAATGTCATCTTCACCTTCCCAAGGTTTACACTGTCTCATTCTCAAGACTCTGGCTGTCGGTCTGTCTTTCACATCTTGGTGGCATTTTTAGCACCATTTCTTTTCAGTTTTGCCTTTCTCTTGTCAGAATTGCCCTGACAAGGGGATGGTTGCTTTCTAGCTTTTTCTACCTTTAGCAGTTAACATTCAGCCAGAGAGAAAGTATTAAGAAGTCTTGACAAAGTAATCTAAGTCATCTGCTCTCTCTTCCAGTGATTTTGAAGATGAGGAGGGTGGGGAGGAGGAAGATGAAGAAGAAAAGAAAATGGCAGTAAAGAAGTGAGGTGACCAAGGTTGTAGTAGAATCTGAGTCTTCATAGCTTTGAATCCTTGGTTCTTAACATCATGCCTAGGATAGTAAGTAAGTGCTAATTCAGTTTTGGGGAATTAAATAGTGCAAAGACAATGTTTGGAGAGACAGAGGGAAGGAGGAAAGGAAGATGGGAAAGAGAATATAAATTTATTTCAATTCATTTCTTACAATTTGCAGAGACAGTAAATTAAGTACAGTTTCTGGAGTCAGAATTCGTTTGAATCTTGATTGTGGAACTGATAAACTGTGTAACCTTGGGCAAATTTGTTAACATTTCTAAATCCCAATTTCTTCATCAGTGAAATGAGGATTATTAAAGGAACCTACCTCATCAGATTCTTCTAAGGATTAAATGTTATACATAAATAACACTTCACAAATGTTAATTGCTATTATTTCTCATCATCCCATCATCAGGGAAGAGCGAAGATAATCATGTCCTAAAGTCACTATTGCCTATTGATCATTAAACTGGATCAGTTGATCTAGAAATACCTAAATTTGATGACCAGTGAAAAATTAAAAGGGCTGCTTCTGGAAGGGAATTTACCATGTTAATTTCACGTTCAGGTAGATATTCAAGTCAGGGTAGGGTACATCAAGAGTTTCTTTTGCACTTTGATATATTAATCAATTAATTTAACATTCCTTGTGAATGTTCAAGACATAACCTAAAAATTTGAAGCAGAGGTATCTTTCATCACATTAATCATATTAATCGCATTACTGTGAATTTCCTTCCCTGGGTGCATAATGAAATGAATGTTCATTCCCTCACATCCCAGAATGCTCCCCAAAGCCAAACCAGCACACGCTTGGCAGGGCTCATGGGCACTCACTCACCTGACAAGCAATCACTTCATTTGCAATGAGGAGGAATTCCCTTCCTGATGACAGATGCACTTGCGGGACACACCTGCTGGGCTGGCCACTGTCTCATGACCACTCAGGGGAAATGACCCAGCGAGCTTTCCCAGTCATCGGTGAACACTGGTCACAACCTATCTGTCCACATCCTCAGGAAATGAATGCAGATGGGCAGGAGGGCTCTGGGGAGAGACAAAAGGAGGCCTTAGGGTCTCTATCTTAATCCCATAGTCATCTATTTTTTTATTCTTCTCACCCCCACAATAGCAAAATAAATATTTTCTAAAAGAAAAAAAAAAAGACAGGTGCTGAATCATGATCTACTCATACGCTTGTTTTACAAAATTACTACCCTGAGGTCATAATTTTATAGGTTTTTAGGCTCTTCTTCCCTCTCCCATGGAGCTAGTCTAATCACATAACCTTTGCTCAGGTCACAAGCATAGACCTGATCATCAAGACTTTTTTTTTTTTTCAGTGAAAAAGTAATTACCACCTGTGTTCCCATATACAAAGTTTACAGATTGCAGGAAACACATTGCTGTTAAATCATACACATTGATTTTAACAAACCTTTCTTCAAATCTGTGATTCTCATTGCTCCAATCGTCTCTTTCTTTAAAACCTCAGGAATGAAGCTGTGAATGACAGCAACTCATCTCAATTGCACATAATAATTATAATGACAGCATTTATATCTGACAAGTTAAATTCACAAGCAAGGAATTCTATTTCCATTTACAAGAGTTTTTTTTAAAATGCTCCCCATAAAGAGCAGCATTACAAGAAAGAATTTTCTTTTGACATAGGCTGACAAGAAAGGAGCTGGAAGCCTCTGCTTACTTAAGGCTGAGACTTACTTAGCGAACCTGAAATTCACTAGCTCTGAGAGTCCCTTCCTCATTGCAGTGCTGGACAAAATTGGATTCTAGGTCACAGCTCAAAGGACAGTCTTAGTTTTTTCTGTCTGCTGTGACAGAAATGCCATAGACTAGATGGCTTCAACACAAACATTTCTCACAGCTCAAGAAGCTGGGAAGTCTAATATCAAGGCACTTGCAGATTCAGTGTCTAGTGGGGGCCTGTCTTCTGGTTAATGGCTGTCCCCTCGCTATGTCCCACATGGTTTTCTAGGGTCTTCTCTAGGAGTGCACAAATCCATTCATGACCTAATCACCTCCCAAAGACCCTATCACACTGAGGGTTGGGTTTCAACATATGAATTTGGGGGACATATTCAGTTCACTGTAAAAACTGACTCCCCAAAACTGTAAGTGTTGGGTCAATATGAGCAGCTTGATATACTTGTCGTCACCTTGGTCTCTCAGTCTGAATAGGGATTTACTACCCACTTAACAGCACTGTTTGGGGGAATAAAATCATTTTATATGAAGGCATTAGTAAGCTAGAAAAATGATAATTTTCTCCTAGAGCAACTAGGAAAGGCACAATGAGAAAAGCTTCAAACTGGATTCTAAAAGTGACAAGCTTTCAATGGGCAAAAGAGGGGAACACAGTGGGTAATAATCACAATAGCAGCAAAGACAATACCAGTCCAAGGGGTGAAATAGACTAAGGGGGGTGGCAGAGAACTAAAGTCATGGGAAATAGGCATTTGTTTGGTCCTTCTGTTTGAATGTTCAGAAGGATCCAGAGATTAGTATTTTGAAGGTGTATTTGCAGAAGTTTGAGAAAATCTTAAACTTCTTAGAAATCTTAATTTTCCATTAGGCATGTATGTCCCTGCCCAATTTTATGGATAAACACAGAACTACACAGCTTCTAATCAGCTCCTCCAATGACAAGCCAGGTCCTGAAAGTAGCCCCTAGGCCAACAGTATCAGCATCTCCTGCTGATGTAAGCAGAATATTGGCCCCCCAAAATGTTCACATCCTAATCCCTGGAACCTCTGAATCGCTTGTGTTTGGTGGCTAGGAGTAATCAACTTTGCAGATGAAGTTTAGATGGCTAATCACCCCCATGTAGCCACTAAGCTCCTGCAACAGAGAAAGGAAAGCAGAAGGGAAATGAAAGAATCAGAGAAATGGCATCATGAAACAGACTCAAATGATCTGCAAAAGGGCCATGGCCGAAGAATGTAGACAGCTTCTAGTCCCCAGAAAAGGCAGGAAACTGAGTCTCCATAGCACCCTGGCCAAACCCAGCTTTGGCTGAACTATAAAATAATAAATGTATGCTGTCTTTCATCATTAAATTTGTGGTAATTTGTTACAGCAGCATTAGAAAACTAATATACCTGGAAAGTTGTTTAAACAGTGAATTCTCTGGTCACATCCCGACCTACTGAATCAGAAAATGTGAGGGCGGAGCCCAGCAATCTGTCTTTAAACAAGTCTGGAGGTGATTCTGATGCATGCTAAGGTTTGAGAGCCACTCACGAGACTAAGCAGTCACAATTATTTCCCTGAAGCAAACACATTCAGACACAGATCCTCATGAAAACTCAACACTGACAATGACTGATTGAACATGATAAAAATCTGCCAGCGCCATGTCTTGCCTTGACAAGCATAGAATGGGAAACCCAACCGAATCATTGGTGATTCAGATTCCTTCCAGGCTCACGGTCCTCATTTAAAACACTCGTGATGAATGTGCTCTATTCCCAAAACCTATCCTAGAAGCTCCTTTTTTAATCCCTTTCTGATTCTAGTGAAACTATTATCAGGCAGAGTCATTTGCTTCTTTCTCACTAAACTTAAGTGACAGGGAAAATGTGAGAGAGTTAGGGCCCAAGGAAATGATTCCTGATGACCAATTCCATGGAGGGATGAGGGTTCTTAGAGACGATGAAGCAGGGTCTTCCATCTAGTGTACAGGTCGTGTTCATCACAGCATTGCCGCCAAGCAAGCTGTCAGTCTCAGCTTGAATATTTCCAATGATAAAGGAGACATTACCCTCCACACCTCACTATTCCATTCAGAGAGGACTTTGTGGGACCTGAGGTCCCTTCATCTGGCAGCCACTTTTCTTTTGACTTCATGCTTGATTTCATTTAGCCTATACTGACTTCTTTGAAGTCTCAGGTGCACACTCATATGTGAGACTGAAATATGGCTGGTTTGTTGCCTTCAGTACACACATTGGCTTGTTTTCTCAGAACTATTAGCCTCTACTGACCTCAAAGGGAGGCATGTGTGTAAGCTGGGCAGGAGGTAGACATGGACCCTGTTACAGGCAAAGTGCTTTAAAAGCCTTTGATGAAAGGCTTTAAGGCTTGAAAGGGTTGTTTCTGAAATACTACACCTCCCTTTTAAGAACTCTTAAGATCTGGAGGGTGATACTCTCTCACCCTAGAAGAATTCAAGCATGAATGTTCTTAGAGCCTCCAATTAAGAATCCAATTCCATCTCCCCAGATGCTCATTTCCACCGAAATTACCTAGCTGGACTTTTCTTTTCTTTGTAAGGAATAAACTAAGCCATGTTGAGCAATAGCTTGGCATTAAGTAAGCATTTAATGAGTATTGACACATTAAGACATAAAAATCCAATAGTTCTACTTAGTATATCAAATTATAAATAGAAAAAAATAGCCAACCCATTCTTATATTACTTATTAATCTATGAATCCAGTTGCTTGTGCATCTATTAGGCACCAGGCTCTAAGCTAGGCATCAGGACATGATGAACTAAACAGACAGACTACCTGATCTCCTGAGATTTGGAGAGTCCACTTAAACAATTCATCTACATTAATAAGGCCCTGTGGCGTTGAATTTCAGGTGCTTGTATCATTTGTAAAATAACTTAGGAGAGGTATTTGTTGCTTGGAAAGCACCTGGATCCTTGACTCAGATGGCTCACTGATGGTATGTATTATTTTTAGAGAAGGAAGTTAAAAATCTAAGACAAAACTGTCCTTTGTTCTTCTAAACACTGCATGTTAAACACATACAACACTCTCATTCTTATTTACTGCTCTATAGGTTTCTTTATAGAAATGACTGAACTGGTATCCAAGAGAGGCTTACTTTAATAGCATGCAGTGGTTTTTTGTTTTTTTTTTATTCTTTCTTACTTTATGCCTCCATATTTATTCAATCACCACAGAATTCAAACTTGTTGGCCAGTGTCACAGGATATCGGCAGGCATTTGTGAAGCCAGAGTATACCCTGGCACCTCTACCAATTTCAGGGGTGGCTCCTCTCACTTCACTTCCTAGTAAAAAAGCAAGATCTGCCTACTGCTATTGTAATACATCACAGTGAAGTGGCAATGTGATTTTGATTCTCTGGCATGCCCAATCCTGGAAGATAAAGAGAAGCTCAAGAGATGTACAGAATTCTTCATGAAAACAGCAGAGCTGCTTCTTTAGGTGAGGATGCCAGCTGCAATTCTAAGAAGCATCTTAAGGAAGAACACAGTTGTCTTCTTGGAGGTAAAAAATCAGAAGAAAACTTAAATCAATTAAGATCTCTCCATCTCCTTCACAATCAGCTCTCTCAACCATCAACATATAACACATAAATTTATATCTTTAGATGTCCCCTCAGTTCTCAAGTAGTGAGAAACTAGTATAGAGTGATTATGTGAATGGACTTCCTCATATTAAATTTGCCTATCAAGGAATATTTCTTTCAGTGTCAGAACCAAACTCTTCATGCATGCATCCTTTCAACCTTTACCTTTCTAAGCAGATAAATGCTGATATTTTCACTCTTGTCAGAAATACCACTTCTGCTCTCAAAAGAAAATGAGACATCACGTCACAGTTTGTGAGAAAGGCCTCTATCACGGACTAGAAAAAAACAAGAGTTGGGGAGGGTGTGGAGAGGAAGGACTCTCAGCCAAAGATGTTGAAAATGTATTTTGGTGCAGCTGCTATGAAAATTATGGAGGTTGTTCTGAAAATTAAAGTAGATCTATTATAAGAACTAGCAGGCCCATGTATATCTAGTTATGGATTATGAAAACACTAATTAGAACAGATAGACACCCCAATGTTTATTACAGCACTATTGACAATAGCCGAGATACACAAATGCCCTCGTTGTCCACTGATGGATGAGTGCATAAGGAAGATGTGTATGGGCACAGTATGAAACACTAGTCAGCTACTAAAAAGAAAAAGATGAACATTTTAACTATATGGATGGAACTTGAGGTGATTCCACTAAGCAAAATAAATCCAATGGGAAAAATACAAGTGCTGCTGATTTCATTCCTGCATGGAATATAAAGAAACAAATCAGAGGATCAAACAAGACAAACCCTTGGGTTGTGAAGCAGAGCTGATGCTGCTTAGAGAGGGTGTGGTATGAGAGCAACAGGCAAGGTTCTTTTGGGCTGTGGAGGGATAAATTCGTACTTTGGTGGTGGGTGTGGTCTAGTGACACACCTGAAGAAGTTAGAACCTGTACTCCTAAAATACATACAATGTTGAAAACCAATGTTACCTCAATAAAAACCAAAAATGAAATACAGCCCTACCTCTCCCTACTTCTCCTCTATCTCTTCGATCTCCCTTGTTCTTGCTTAGATTTTTTTTAACTTTTTTTTAAGAATATACTTTTTTTTTTTAAGATTTATTTCTTTATTCATACAGAACTGATGTACAAGCCAGAGGTGCAGGGGCGGTGCGAGGATTCACCACAGATACAGTGGGCAGTGGGGAGCAGAACAGGCAGATCGGTGAGTACACTGCTGAGGGGGTCAGCAGGCAGGTCAGGAGAGGGCTGCTGTGCCATGTGGGTCACCTCTGGGGCCAGGGATCAAACTTTCACTGAAGTGGCTGCAGCTGGCTTGCAGTGCTGCATCCTAACCCCTTGGGCCACCAGGGAGGGCCCTGTTCTTGCTTAGATTTTATTTACACTCCCTAACTTTCTTTTCCAGAGGCATCTTTTCTTTATTGTGGTACCCTGCCTCCGCTCAAACACAGAACAGTTTGCCAGAAATGAATTCACCTTTCTCTTCCACAATCTCATAAACTATTTTATTTCCAACACCCTTAAGCAACAGGCAGAATTTGTCAGGGTTTGCAACTAAAGATTATATGCCCTCTTCTAGGTTATATCTGGTAGCCTAGTTTACTACACACAAATGGACATCTTATGGGGGAAAAGTCTAAATATTTGTGGCCAAGAGTAATAGGTGATTTCAAAATAATCTGAAATATTGCATTATGTAATAGCAAGGCAACACACTTCCCTCTGTGGCTCCCAACTTCAGAACCCACTTCACTTATCCTACTCTTATCCTACTTCCCTCACTCTTAGGAATCTGACAGCAAGTCTGGCTAACTCATTTAACCACTAGTAAAGAGAAATAGTGGGTGGGGGCTAGAAACTAGGGATATTTGCTACAAACTTTCATAAGAACATCTGGTAGCCAGCAGCCCTTTCTTCTGGCCCATTCATTCGTCTTGTGTCTCTCAGGGAAGGGTTGCTCAAATCCATCAGCCATGCTGCCATTCTCCATCCTCCATATATCCTTCTCTCTCACTCTCGTTGATCTTTCGCATGTCACGTGTTCCCATCAAGCATTATTTTGAAATGCTGGGCATGAAGAATTTCAATTACCCGGTAGAGTTGCCTGCCCAGCGTAACCTTTTTTCAATCTGTTTACCAAGTCAAGCCTTTCGTGCCACATGGCCCATCACTCCTGACATCTAGGCCAGAACGGGAGATTCATCCTCTGGCTTAGAACACAAAGCTACAGTCTTAAAGGATCAGCCACTGAATCATCACCCCCACTTTGGGGTAACACCGCTTTAGCTTCATTCTCTGCTTCAATTCATTCTAATTATGTTAAATGCTTGTTATTGTTCTGAACAATAGAAGGAAATAGTATTTTAAAAAATATCTATGAAGCTTAAAAGCCTATAGTTTTCACTTAATGGATAATATTAATGAAAAACTTAAGATTCAGCATCACAAAGATTTCTTCAAGGTGCAATTCTAGTCTGCAATCATGACAGGTGCTCTAGAGAAACGGAGACCGTTGTTCCTTTTTGTCTTTTCCCTCTTGTAGCTCACTTTTAAGAGGAGCTGAACTCCCAAGAGAGCCACACAGCCCTACAGTGTCAATTACTAGACATTCACTTTAAGTTTGAAATGAGAAGGTTTTAAGTGTTGCCAGTAAAGATAAGTAATATTCTCCTTGGAAGGCATAGAAAGAAGATAGGAATAGTTTCTGCCTTACACAGTCCAGAAATCAGCACTTTCCTCAAATCACAAAAATAATTTCAGTCAACCACTCCAACTGCAAAAAAGCATCTTCATTTGTTTATAGGATCACTACTAAACATACTGACTTCTTCCACCCATGGTCTGGAAAATAATTCTCCAGCATTTTTATAAACAAGTCAAGTGGAGACGCAAAGCTATTTTCTCTCTCTAAAGGAAATTACACCCAGGCTCCAAGCTCTAGCATGCATGGATTCAGCGTCCGAAGAATTCAAGCTAATCCATTCCATCCTCAGGGATGGGGCTGGCAAGCCACATGTGTATCCTTGTATCAGAAGGACATGGGCACCATCACGTTAACGTTGGGCATGTACAAATCGGAATAACTTCCATTTCTCATGATGCTGGTTTTTTTTTTTATTTTTTTTTTAAGATTTATTTATTTGTACATACAGAACTGGGGTACAGGCCAGAGGCTCAGGGGCGGTGAGAGGCTTCACCACAGACAGAGTGGGGAGCAGAACAGGCAGATCGACGAAGTACACTGCTGAGGGGAGCAGCGGGCGGGTCAGGAGAGGTCTGCTGCGCCATGTGGTCTCCTCCGGGGCAGGCGGGATTTGAACTCATGTGGAAGTGGCTTTAGGTTCTCAGCGCAGTGCTTTAACCCGCTGCGCCACCAGGGAGAGCCTCATGATGCTGTTTTTTAAAGGGAGGAAAGCATCATTTGATAGTTCCAATTTTTTGAAGAATTTTGCTCCATCGCACTTGCCCAGCATTCCACATTCTTTACCAGCAGCTCTTGCACGATTATCTCAGCATGATCTCCCACTGCCCCCTAATCTTTTGCTAAGTCCAAGCTGTTTAACCTCTATCCCCCAACCCTTTCTCTGGATGGATCGGGTGCTTTCTCTGACTTTGGAATTCCTTCCAGTATTCAAAGCCTAACTGAATGTTCTTCTCCTCCTTAAATTCTCTCCTAAAACTTTCAGCTAGAAAGCTCTACTTCCCATAAATGTTTATAGATCTTCTTGCTTCTACTCTTAACGTGACTTTTTTTTTTAATTATTTATTTATGCATATAGAACTGGGGTATAGGCCAGAGTTGCAGGGGCAGTGAGAGGATTCACCTGAGCCAGAGTGGGGAGCAGAACGGGCTGACTGATGAAGCACACTGCTGAGGGGAGCAGTAGGCAGGTCAGGAGAGGTCTGCTGTATCATATGGCTCACCTCTGGGGTGGAAATCGAACTCATGGTGAATTGGCTTTAGTCTCTTAGTGCTGTGCTTTAACCCGCTGCGCCACCAGAGAGGGCCCTAACTTGACATTTTTATATACTAATTTCTGAAGATGATTATTGGTTTATTATTTTGAAATCCAAGCATTACCTTCCAATCCTAATTCTCCCACTAGACTGAAAGGTTCAACATTCAAGGGGGTTATAAGGAGAATACCTTCCCTTTTTTGTGTGTATCATGTCCATTATTTACTACATATCTTTGCACAGAATGGGTGACCCACTTAAAGTCCATTGATAATGTTTTGAGAACTAATGATCCCAGACAAAAGAACCAAAATTAAGTTGTCAAGTGTAGGAACAGATTCCTCTTAATAAAACAGCTGAACTATAGTCATTGCATTCCCAAAAGTGATTTAGCCAAATCTCTTGAATTTAGCCTATTTTTATTTCATCAACACTAACAGTCTCCCAGTTACACCTCACATTAGGGATAATGGAGTAGAGACAGAATTTTTCCCAAGATGTTCCTGCAGAGTTCTAAGTTTGCCCTTCTAGTTATCGCAAAATATGCTTGTTCCTGAAGACTCTGAGAAATCCTCAAATTTGGGATTACCCAGAATTACTTTATCCACATAAACCCAAAGAGGATGTAAGAAACAGCCATCCCTCCCCGCTCCCAGTGCCCTCAGAACCTCCAAAGCCAGAGCAGTCATTTTTAGATGTCCAAGCTCAGACATGCATCTCACTGAGTAACTTCTACCATCTTCACTTCAGAGGCACAACAGTAAATGGTGCCTGTGATTAGCACCTGATTTTCTCTCTGCTGTCTTAGTATGAAGTAGGGCTCATCTGAAGATTTTCTTTGGACTCTGAGAAAAGCCTCGGGAGTCAGGTTCTCCATCAGCCAGCAAGAGTATATGGCAAAGATATATTATCTGTACACACGCACATACACACACACACCATACAGACAGATATCAATGAAACCATGAATATAAATTATCAACAGACACTTGCCATTTCTTGGAAAGAGGTTTTCATTATTCCTCCTCATTTTCCAGTTGAAAATATATCCCTTCTTAATAAAATATTAATAACAGGGAATAGTAACTGTGAATTTGTTTTCAGTGCACTACTTGACAAAGTAAGAATGGCAATCCTATGCTTAATCTCAAGATTCAAAAACTGTACTAATGTATAAAACTCAAAGTCTAGAATCCACTGGATGAAAAAGGTAGACCTCACTAACTTCATTACCACCTGATGTCTCGTCCTTTCTTTTCCTTCTCACCTTTCATTACACATCATAACTAGAAGCAGCCATTGTATGCCTGGCAACGTCTACAGTATTGGGATGTCAGACATGGAAGACAGTCTTGGTCCTGAGACTATGGTCTGGGAAAGAAGCCTGCAAGAAGTCACTGCTTTCATGGTCCTACCAAGGTGGGTTCTAGAAAAGGAGTATCTGCTTCTCTGGGATTCTTTTGAGAGGTTCAAGATACTCAAGGTATCTTGAGTATTTGTGCATTTTTTATAGAAGCCTAAAAAAAATAGGGCCTCTCAGCCTCTGAGGCTCTTTTTTGAGTGTTCAGTAAACAAGTCTCCCAGACTCATTTTGACCTTTTAGTTTCTTCTTTCAGCCTTAATTAACATTCAACAAACCAAAACAAGTCAGCCTTTGCATTCCACAATTCCCTTTGCATATGTTAATTTTAATTGTGGTATGTTACTCCTGAAATATTTCTTATAATAAAATGCATCACCTTTCCCAAAGGAGATTCCAATCAAGATATAGGAGAAAACAATTAAGAGGTTATTCAAATAAGAAATACATGAAGGATCATAATCGTAAATTAAGGTAATCAAAAGGATCATAAAATGTAATGAGGACAAAAGGGAAAATTATAAAGGCCTTCTTATTTACACAGGAAGTAAAAAGCTCCTCCATTTCATTCTTTAATTTCCACTCCCCACAGCCTGTGGCTAGCAAATGTGGAGAGTTAGTTGCAATGACATGTAGCTAAATTGACAATTTGAAAAATAAAATAAATCTCTGATTTGTGGGGTTTGCCAGCTTCTAATGGGACAAATCTCCCACTATGATCAATCTCAAGCTACCAACAGTTGAACAACTAGCTCAGAAAATTCCTGAATATCTAACTACCAATTTTCATGAGCCCATATGAACAAACTCCCTCATACCACTGAATCATTGGGTTTGAGAAGTGACTGCTCCAACCCTAGTTTCTCATTAGTTGGTAAACAGTATTTTCAATGAGACAAGGTAACTTCTTGAAGAAAGGGGGAACAAGAAAGACATTAGCAAGGGGACGCTTAGTCATTGGTGTTATGAGCCTGAAGAAAGGACCCAATGGCATAGACCCAGATCCTTGACCAGAGTCAAGATAAAAACTGATGATTCAAGGACACTGTCCAGACACAGGTGGACAGAAAGGAACCACACACCAAAAGAAGGCACAAAAGAACATAGGGAATTGGGGGAGAGAGCGTGGGAGGACCTGGGTTAGATGTGAAGGGAAGATGACAGACAGAGTTTCCCTAGAGAGGACTGAAGTACAAAATATGTCATTTTGTACCTTTACCTGCAATGAATATATATTTGCAGAATTTAGTTCCCTGAAAAGTTCTACTTGGTATCAAAGGAAAGTGGTTTTGAAACTATGATTTTCTGTCCTTCAGTCTCCCCCCCAGATCTTTCAACATAGGAACAAGATTGCAGGAGTGTGGACTCAAGCTGATAGCTCCTTTCTACACAATTGGAATAGCTTTGAAGTGGGGAATTAAAAAAAAAAAAAAAAAAGATTAAGAAAAGGCCCCTGAAGAAGAACTTGGCTTTTGGTTAAAAGGCCTCATGGCTGGCTTGAGGGGAGTGAAAACTGTGGCAAAGTAGTTTTTGAAATGTTGAGTTACCTTCCCTTTTCGTTTCCCCTGGGAATAAACATCCTTACATCCTGGGCATTGAGAATTACTGAGGTCTTAATCTGAGGTAGAGTCTACCCTGTGCTGTAGCCAGGTGTTGTGACATTTTCAAAATTCTCTCTAAGAACATTTTTGTGAGTCTTACTAGAAGTAGTGGTCAGCCCATCACCCAGTGAGCCCTGTGACCAATATGTCTATTCCCTGGCCCTTCGAAGATGCCTACTACCCTCTGGCCCTCTTTTCTGTTGTATGTTCTGTTGAAAAGCATGGCTCCAGCCTCTTTTGAGGCTCATTGTATTCCATTTTCCATTCGAAATAAATATGTGACTCCATAGCAGCAAACACCACTACTCAGAGTGTCTATCTGCATCATGTCAATCCCTGAAAAGAAGCGCAAGCATACTTTGCATCCTCTTCAAAGGAAGAAAACCCATCACAGGTCAGTTGTAGGCTCTGGTCTGTGTCATCTGGTGCATCTGGGACTGAGATGGGCCTGCTACCCTTTGGAGACTTTCCAGTCACAAGGGCATGGGAAACCACACACTGCATCTTAAAGCTTCCACTTGAAATGGCACACATCCCCCCACTCACATTTCTTTGGTCAAAGCTTGCCACATGGCCCTAAGGACCACAAGGGGAGCAGGGAAGTTGTCACCTCACATGTGCTTCATGAAAGGAGATCTGGGAATGTTGGGTGGTGAGCATGTTGTCTCAGTTCACTGCAGAACTGGCAGGTCTGCTTAAACCCAGTCAGTTGGCAAAGCTCTGGGCAAGCTAATACCCACTTCCCTGGGTGCTCTTGGGTGTCCATGAAGTATATGAATTCTTCCTCACCCATTCTCTTCTGTTTTCTCAGCCTTTCCACACTCAGAAATTCCAAAGCCAATACTAGAAGTTTATCATGAAAATATGCTTTATACACACATTCCTAAGAGAATGTCCACTGAAGAGGAGGCAGTTTATTTGCTTAAAGGTTCCCTGATCCTGCACTCTCGCTCTTTGCTGCAAATCACCCGAGACCTGTGGTTACCTACCCTAATAACTTAAGTGCCTGTGTGTTTATAAAAAAAGACAATGTTAATGAAAGGAGCAGATTCTTAGGATAAAATACAATATGTAAATAAAGCTGTGTTCTGTAACACAGATTAATCTCAACTTTGTGAAACAAAATACTCACAATACAAGTGATTATGGGTTTTAAACTACCTCAAAATGATAGAGGATTGTTTCTCAAAAGTGGAAAAGAAAATTTTTCTTTTACACTTTCAAAATAGGAATATGTATGTATGCCTTTTAATTAAGAAAATGGTGATTCAAAGATCTTAAAGTCCTTCCAGGGAGAGAATTTCTCACCTTCTCATTACCTTTTCACCAGTTTTATCACAAGAATCTTCCCTTATCACTCATGAGACTCTCACAGTGACATCAATCTATTTCACACAGTGTGGGTAACTGAGGGGGAAAAGGTGGGGATTGGATAAAGAGAGGAAACACGTCTGTTAGATGACCAGAGCAAGCCTGGAAAATCAGTCAGGATAACTGCTCCAGCCTCTGACTCCTTTGACTGTGGGGCTCTCCTTGAGGAAGCCTCAACCTCTGCTCCTCCCCACTGGACTAACTCCACCTGTCTGAGCTCAGAGGACACCAGGATGGGGGTGAGGCAGTGGGTGGGCAGGTAGGATTTGAGGAAGAATCTGTCTCTTCCCACCACTGTGCCTTCCCGAGCTAAGAACTTCCTCGCTCCCTTATGGAATCTTCACAGCCAAGTCTAACCAGCTTCTCTGTGCTGCCCCTGAAGCTCTGAGTTTATCCCATTGACCTAGAGTCCTCAGGCTGTGTGCAGAGTGTGGCTGGTGACATTGTGCAGGAGACAGGCAGACCGAATTTGGCATCAGAACATGGACAGCTTGCATGTAGCTGAAAGGTGGTGTGTGATTTCCCAGGGTCAGGAGGGACACTGACAGTTATGCTGGTTCTGGGGTATTTTTCTTTTCTAAACGTATCTAGAGACTAAGCCCCTTGTTGCACCTGACCACAGAGAGCCCACAAGAAAAGTCATCAAGAAAAAAAGACAAGGGGACATGCCCACAATGAGTAAAAACAAGAGCAAACACTCAAGCGCTTACGTATTTACCAAACTCTTTCTCCATGTGACAGATTAGAATAACCTACAAGGGGCCCTCCCTGGTGGTGCAATGGATTAGGATGCAGCACTGCAGGCTGGCTGCAGTCGCTTCAGTGTGAGTTCGATCCCCAGCCCCGGAGGTGACCCACATGGTGTGGCAGACCACTGCTCCCCCCCCCCGCTGCTCCTGCTCCCCTCAGCAGTGTACTTCTTCAATCTGCCTGCTCTGTTCCCCACTGTTTCTCTGGTGAATCCTCTCACCGCCTCTGGCCTGTACCCCAGTTCTGTATGCATAAATAAATAAATCTTTAAAAAAAAAACAGAACCTGCATGTCATGGATAAGGAATCAAAAATTTTACAAGTGCAACAGTGGAGCACAGCAGTCCAGACCATGGACTCGGGAGCAAAACAGCATAAATTTGAGCACAGTTTCACTATTTATTAAGGTGTCAGGCCTTGACATGATACATAACTGGCCTGAACCTCAGTTTTCTTATTCAGCAAATGAACTAAATGAGCTATTATGCAGAGGACTAGAAAAAGTTCCTGTCTGGTGACAAAAACAAAGTTAGCACTTCAGCAATTTGTCCCAGGTTACAGGTTACAGTCCAGATCACCAGGCCCTGGTTTAAGAGCCAACCTTGTCATTCTGTATAAACAGTCATCTCTGGCTCCTACAGCACAGCCTGCCTCATCTGACCCCCGTAATATACCCAAAGGTGTCCTGTTTGGAATGTAAATTCACCCTCTGGGCAGCTATTGAAACAAATGTTATATTTTTAACACCGCATTCTGAAACAGATGGATGCCAACTTTTTTTTTTTTTTTTAAAGATTTATTTATGCTTACAGAACTGGGGTACCGGCCAGAGGTGTGGTGGGTGAGAGGATTCACCAGAGGCAGGGTGGGGAGCAGAACAGTCAGATTGAAAAAGTACACTGCTGAGGGGAGCAGCAGACAAGTCTGGAGAGGTCTGCTGAGCCATGTGGGTCAGCTCCCTGGCCGGGGATGGAACTCGTGCTGCAGTGACTTCAAAGAGCTTCATCATGTGGTGCTTTAATCCATTGCACCACCCGGGAGAGCCCTGGATGCAACGTTTTGAGTCACCACTGTGTCACCTACACCCTGGCCATCCAGACTCTCACTACTCACTATCAAGTCACCGTGCACCACAGCAAGAGCTGGAACTGTCTTTGTGGGGAAGGAAAGAAACAAATTCAATCTGTGCTCACTCACTCCCAACCTAAACACCTCCCTAAGCTCTGACTCCTATCTGGGGCCTCTCTCCACCACAGGGTTTGACTCGAGAGTCCAGCTGTGGCCACACTCAGTAGGCACAGCCCGTCACCCTCCCCCAGCCAGGTCTGCTGCCTTCAAGCCACCTCTAGCAGCTACAACACGCAAGACCTGCAGACTCCCTGGATTTCAGGCCTTGCCTGAGATTTTGATGTATGTCCAAATAGGAAGCTAAAAGGAAAAAAGTCAACCCTTTCAGTTGACACCCAAGCCAAACAAAGGAAGTATAGGAACTGTGAGCACGAGTCCAGACACGAACTTCCTTTCTGTT
Source organism: Condylura cristata (assembly GCF_000260355.1). NCBI lineage: Eukaryota > Metazoa > Chordata > Mammalia > Eulipotyphla > Talpidae > Condylura > Condylura cristata. The sequence continues at coordinate 17,302,844 of NW_004567108.1, read as the reverse complement.
CCTTTGCTCAGCCTGGTGCTAAACTCAGAGGCCTAATTACGGCAATTCACATTCCAAGCGCCTTAACAACCCCAGTGCGCCTAAGTAGCAGATGGAGCAAAACTGACTCCTCTGTGAGGTTTGTTACCCCCCCAGGGTGCAAGGGCAGAATTGAAGACTAAATCCCTAATCCAAGAGTTGCCAACAAGATGGCCTGGGATCAGATAGTCCAGGGTCCTCATCTGTGAGGGGGACACACCCACCTCACAGTAGTGTTGGGAAGAAAAGAGAAGGCCCAGTAGAGAGGAAAGGGATGAAAGGGCTCTTCAGAATTTTCTCTCCCAGTCCCTACAGTAGTAAGGCCAGGAAGCTCTTTGTATTACTCATGTTTTTATATTTTATTACTTATTATATTTTGATATCTTGAGGACCTGTCTGGCTGAAGAAAGACTGCTTCTTTGAGGGTTAGCTAGTTTCTAGAGATGTAAACAACTTGCCAGCAAGTACAACATTCATATACAAATCGACCAGTCCAGAGCTCATGTCCCCACCTGCCTCCTTGATCTAACTCATGTACAATAAGCAAATCTGTCTCCTTCCCTCTGTCACCGTAAAACCAGGTATTAGACAACTAGATATTCCCCTGTAGCTCAGAACCTGCCAAAATTGTCTCAATTACCCAATCCTGTGATGTTTACCTCTCTCGTTCCCAACCCCCCACCCCTGCAGAAACCACAGTAAAGGTTTTCCCCTGCTTTGTCTTGCTCCGTCTCCAGACCAACACTGGTTTTTCCCCGAGTGGCTCTGCACAGGGCTTCTTCTGAGGTCCATAAATAAGGTGGTTCAAAAGACAGGGCCGCTTTTGCAAGGTGCAGTATGCACCTCCTCTTGAAAAGTGTTAAGTAATAAATTTGTCTTTCCAAGACAATGACATCTCTGTTATTAGCCAGTGTTATTAGCCAGTGACCTCCATAAATAAAACTCTGGATACAATCAAAATACCTTTGCAATCCAAATTCCCACTACTCATTGTCAAAAATGAGGAACTAAGTAACTCCCGGAAACTATTCAGAGTTGGGATTCAAGTCAATTCAGTTAACAGTAGCTATGGGGACTCTCTTTTGTGAGTCCTGTTACTCTCAATATGGGAGATGCTGTTGGTGACCCACAGTTGTTTCCCCAAAGGCATGACACAGACTGGGTCATTCAACAGAACTACAAAGTTGTAAAGCCCCTACAAGATCTTTTCCCAAAGGAATATATATAATCCCTGTTCTTTTGCCTTCAAACAACCGGTTGTATGAGTGGCATCCAATCATTCCCAATTCTACCTGTATATACACGTAAATAAAAGAATATATGTCCATTTTACATATGTATGAGTATGTAAAAATGCCAAATGAATCTTTTGTAGTGTGAAAGTTCAGAGTAGTAAAAAAATCACCAATAATACAAATAACATTCAGCAAAGAGCCAAGCATAACAGCTTAAGGGGAAATGAGAATGTTTTAGGTCTGCATCCAACTCTGAGGTTTGAGCTCGTGGTTTTCTATGCACGTGGGAAAACCTTCCATTTGGCAAATATTGGCATTCTGCCCCTTTGCCTCTAGGTTGCTATTGCCTCCTCTGGGAAGTGCTCTCTCGCCCAAGGCACCAACACTTAGCTCTGCCTATTCCTTCCATGTCTACCATGCTGTCCATACTTTGTTCCACTGTTGATTCATTTTTGCCCACCATGCATGAGTCTCCATTGACACATTCTTCAGGGAATGTGTTTCTGAGGATGCTTACCAAGGCTAGGAGCCAGGCCAGATTGCACACCTTGTCAATGGTCATTACTGCATGTTCACAGAGGCCACTGAGGAAACCGGTCTGGACATCAAGCATGCCAACCAGAACTGGCCAGACAAGCAGTGGTCTGGATTGGCTTTCATTCTGGACTACAGATCAAATGTTTGGTGTATGCATAGTATGGGATTGACCTTTTGTCAAAAACTGGAAAGTTACCTGAAGAATTCTCCATTTCCATTAGATGCTAAAAACATGTTTCTAATTTTGTTCATTTATTCACTTGACTTTTGCATTAGCTCAATGTGTGTTTAGTTGTATTTTACAAGGCTTGTGGTAGGCATATCTGCTTTGATGGCAGAACCTCCCAGCAGGCAGAATATTCTTTATCTCTTACCCATAATGCATCAGATGCTAGAATTAGTAGAGGTTTGAAAGTCAGACCTACTTGGGTTTGAATGCTGCTTCTGCCCCACACCAGCTGTGTGATTTTGAGTAAGTCACTTAAACTCTTCTGAGGCTCTTTCCTTTTCAGTGTCATGAGGAAAGTTATACCTCATAAGGTTGTGGTAAAAATAAGTGAGAAAGGGCCCTCCCTGGTGGCGCAGCGGGTTAAAGCACAGCACTGAGAATCTAAAGCCGCTTCCTCATGAGTTCAATTCCCGCTTGCCCGGAGGTGACCACATGGTGTGGCAGACCTCTCCTGACCCACCCGCTGCTCCCCTCAGCAGTGTACTTCATCGATCTGCCTGTTCTGATCCCCACTCTGTCTCTGGTGAAGCCTCTCACTGCCCCTGAGTCTCTGGCCTGTATCCTAGTTCTGTATGCAAAAATAAATAAATCTTTAAAAAAAAAAAAGGTAAGAAAACACAGGTAAACTCCTTAGCACAGACACCCTAAAGATATTTTTAAAAAATAATAAATTTTCTATCTTAGCATAAGCTAACAAATATTTTGAAGTGCTATTCTATGAAAAATATGTATATAATAATAAGCTCCTTAACCTCAAAAGGTAGTAAAGTTAGGTTGTTAACAAGGCAATGGCTATAATGAAATTATGTTAGGATAGATTTGGTTGTGCTGAAATAGCAGTCTAACATCTCAGTGGCTTTAAAATAAGGAAAGTTTATTTCCTGTTCTTATTACATGTCTATCATGAGCAGCCAGGAGCTCTACTCTCCTTAATCCTCATTCAGACACAGGTAAACAAAGACTCCACTATATGAAATGCAGCTGGGTATCTTGGCAGAGAAGGAAGGAGCATCATAGTCCAGTTCCTAAATAGACTTCAGCACAAGTCTGCAATTTGTAAACCGGAAATAGTCACCTGGCTAAATATCACTTCAAAGGGCCAAGGAAGGGTATGTCCAGAATGTCCAGAAGCAGAGTGAAACCAGAGATTGATAAAAGTTCTCAGGTCAAAATAACAAAAATAATGAACAACCATATACCAGAGACATTTTGTGGGGGTGGAGTCGAGTGGGGAATGGGATCAAAAACGGGGTGGGGGGAGGGAAATAGGGAAATGCATGGGATTATGGTGATGGCACACGGGTGACTTGGTGATGGGAAACCCGCGGGGATTACATTTGAGATGGAAAAAAAAATGTACAAAATGATGTAAAAATAAACTTTTGTAATTAAAAAAAAAAGTTCTCAGGTCTTGCATGGAAGGTTGTGCCACATGCAATGAACACACCAAGAAGGGAAAGCCTAAGTCACCTCAGGTGTCCAGAAGAGCCCCGCTTAGGTGGGTGGTTCTTATAATGGAAATTTTAAAGTTAATTAGAACATACCAGGTAAACAAAAGAAGAGAATGGTGTCTCAGACAGAAGAACTACCACAGGTAAAGGGTTGGAGCTCTGAGAACTTGATGCTCTCTGAGAACAAGCTATTCGGTGTTAATTGAGGTGGGGGAGGGAGAGTGACTTCAGAATAAGAACTGTGGTTGGATAAGTGCAAGAGGCTGTCATGAAAATGCTCAGACTTTTTCATGTAGGTGGTAAGAGGAAAGACAGAAGCACTGAAGGGTCCTGACAAAGGAGCAATGGGATCATTTCTTTGCTCACCTATTCAGTCAACAAGTAGTCATTGAGTGCCTAGTAAGAATAAGACACTATTTGAAGAGGTGGGGATTTAAGAATGAACCAAGATAAGGTTTGCACCTTCCTATGAAGGGTGAAATCCTGACAGGCAACTCTGCAGCCAGCTACACAGCTATAGAACTGGGGACTGAGTAAGACTTAATGAAAGCCTAACACTTACCACAACTGTTAGCAAACTTTTCCACAGCTCGGCAAATAGTCCTGGATTTTCAGTACAGATGTCTTACATGGTTACTTATCCCCATGTACATTTTAGCCATGAAAAGTTCAATTATACCACTTCAGGGAGAAAATTTATCTAATACATTCCAACAAGTTGAACCTATCATTTAAAGGACTTCGTATGCAATTTTAAGAAAAATTCAAACATAAATAACCCAAATCTGAGCATGCAAGTCTGTAGCTAAATGTCATTCCAAGGACAAAGAACTATCCAGGTGATGCCAAGTGCACCCTTAGAATTATTCAGAGAAACTATTCACATAAAAAGAACTGCAAACTTGGTTGAAAAGGACTCTGCTATTTAGTCGACATCAGCATGAGAGTCCTCATCTCAAATGGTTCTCAAATCCTGGTTTGTTTGAAAATCAATCCAAATGTCTCCCCACCAGCCCCATTCCCTTCTAGTAAATTTTATTAAGCAATAAATTCACATCAAACATTATTCATTGGAAAACTTTAGATGAAACGAGTCAAATTCACTATACAATGGACACCCCCAAAGAAATCAACATTCCTTCATATTTTTTCAAACAGAGGGTCTCTGAGACCGTTTCCCCTGGGCCCTAGCTTGCTGGAAGCAGTTTTGGCTCAGCTATGGAGTGGTCTGCTTGCAGAGTGGAGACTTCGGCATTAAATGCCATGTGGTTCCAGCCATGCTCTAAATGTTCTTAGCTCAAGACCTGCGGTTTAGTCCAGACTTCATAGCTGACTCCTGAAGGCACCCAGCTGCAAGCTTTCTTGCCAAAGGCCCCAAGCAATAAACTCAAGGTGCTTCCTGACCCTGACTCAAGCAGCGTGGAATAGCCCTTGTTGACAGTGGTGCAGGGACCGCTCTGAGCCTTCTCTATGGGTCCTCTGGAAAGCATTATCCTACCCAAAGAGGATGAAAGTCTCTTTGAAAGTATTTCTCCTAGCCTGCTCAGAGATGAAGACGAGAAACATAACACATGGGAAGGACCAATATCCCACGCACTGCTGACTGATATTATCTGGGTGTTCTGCTTTCGAAAGCAGTTGCTTATAAAAGAAAAACATGTTCCCATCACTCACTGTCCCTGGAGCAAGTCATCTACCCCTTTCGTGGTCTCAAGGACTCCATTCATAAAGTGAAGAGCTGAATTAAATGACTACTGAGCTGCCATACTGCCTAGTAGTAACAACTGTCTAAAGGGGTCAAGGCATTGATGATTTCATATGGTTTAATATAGGAATATATACGCTCCCCGTGCACAAATGCTCACAAGCTACTTCTTCATTTGATAAACATTTAGTGCCTACCAGAGGTCAAGCACTTCTCTAGGCACTGATGATATAAGCAACAAACACAGGAAGCCCTACTTACTTGGAGCTAACTTTCATGGGGTGGATAAGAGCAAAATAATAAACCAAAATGTGTCATTTAGTAATAATAACTTCTACGGCAAAAAATAAAGGGGGTCAGATCTGTCAGCATTGTAGGATGTTCTATTTGACATTTGATCATGAAAGACCCCTCTGAATAAAGTGACATTTGGACAGAGTTCTGAAATATTATAAGGGAGTGATCCTTTGAATATTTGTGGGGAATATTCAAAGGTAGAAATAACAGCATGTGCAAAAGTCTTGGCCTACTCCATAGTCAATTGCAAGGAAATTCGTAGGGCTGAGAGAGATTGTGACCAAGAGGGAGACTGGATGGAGATGAAGTCAGGAA
>NW_004567108.1:17296092-17296847 GCF_000260355.1 Condylura cristata | reverse complement strand
GCCTTGACTGGACAAGCACCCAGCAAGGGTGATGCCTGGTAGAAGACCCTAGCCCGTCCTCCCAGACAGAAGTCCATGTCACAGTCATCATTAGCTCCTGCTATGAGTGAAACCATCTGGTATTTTTCTTTCTCTTTCTGGCCTATCTCACTAAGCATGATCTTTTCCAGCTCCATCCAAGTTGCTGCAAAAGACATGTGTTTCTCTTTTTTGGTTGCTGAGTAATATTCCATTGTATTTATGTACCACATCTTTTTAATCCAGTCATCTACTTTTGGGCATCTGGGCTGCTTCCATGTTTTTCCAATTGTAAATAAAGCAGCAATAAACACGGGGGTGCAGGTATCTTTTTCAATCAGTGTTTTTGTGTCTTTTGGATAGATACCCAGGAATGGGATTGCTGGGTTGTAGGGAAGCTCCATGTTTAGCAGTTTGAGGAACCTCCAAACAGTTTTCCATAGTGGTTGTACTAGTGATTCTCAGATTTTTTTACCTGAATAAGTGGAATGCAGCATTTTCATTCGCCACGCTGGGGAAAAACTATGGAAGGAACTAACTTGAGGTGGTGGGAAATGAAAATTGGGGTGTTTAATTTTAGACATGAGAAGCTTAAGATACTATTTAAGTAGTATATTATACTTCCATGTTTTGAAAGTATAATCTTCATACCACAGGCTTCCAGAATCTTTACTGAAGGATGATTGAAAACATAATCTCCAGAGCTTTCTTGCCAAAGGCCCCAAGCAATAAACTCA
>NW_004567108.1:17293211-17294767 GCF_000260355.1 Condylura cristata | reverse complement strand
AGCACTGACTTAACCCCTAGGCCATCAAAAAGGCCCCAAGTTCAGGGTTCTAGTCCTCTTGCTGCCATTTCACAAGTGTTCTTAGACTGACTGCTGAACTATGTGAACTCCAGAGGGTCAGGACATGTGGTCTCTGGGCTCTCTTATGCCTTTAACATTCTGCATCTGCACAAACAGGGAAACCCTAGCCTTGGAGATTCACCCTGACACCCACTACGAGAGCTCCCTGTATGACATGAGGGTGTGTTTTCATAAGAATGGCAGCCATGGCTTGTGACTTGCAGCTAATCAAAAAGCTGGGAGAACATTTTCATAAGGGACATTGAACAAAACCATGTTCTACCAAGGATTTTCTCATCCCAAGGCATCTTGTTTGAGATAGAGGCTTCACTTTATACAAAGTCCTATACTGTCATAACCCCACACCAAGAAGAGTTTCCTGATTTATGTTCTACATGTAAACTTCACGTAAGGATACAGCAGAATGGGAACCCAGCACTCTTCAAAGCCCTAAAGTTTCACACATCTGACCAAACAATAAAGCAATATAAGGTCAGTTTGAAATATATTCTAAAATCAAGCAATATGTAACTTCCTGATCTTCTGAGTTATTAACGACAGGAGCCACCTCCGGGAACTGAGGCAATCAATAGTCACTTGCAATGAATTCTCATTGTAGTGTTAAGTCTACATATTCTCTCTCCTATCCTGTCCCCCAGCCAAGAACAATCCTCTCCCCAATCCCATGTACATACTCCTACATTCACAGGTAGACACCAAATCAAGACAAAATGAAGAGCGAGAAAAGAACAAACAAAGCAGCGTGAATAAAGAATACAAGACTAGGGCCCATGTACCAACAGAAAGACAAAGATCCAGAAAATGACTATTTCCAAGGAGGACAAGTTTGCAGGATAATATCTCCATGGAGCAAATCCCCAGCCAAGAGCAAGCTCTCAAATGCACAGCCCTCCCTAGCTTGGGGGACACAGCCACTGAAGGAGTGAGACCTGGCTCAGGGCAGGCAACCTCAGCCTCCACTCAACACAGTAAAGACACTTCCGGCTCTTCTCCCATCGCCAAGTGTGTCTCTGGGGGCTGCTGGAAAGGAAGAAATGCTCAACTGCCAGTGGCTGCAGAGGCTTTTGATTAAGGGAAGTCAACAGAATGGAAGCTTTATCTTTTAAATCCCTCGAAACAGTATCCAAAAGACAAATGTAGATAGAAAAAGAGCAGAGCAGAAACGCTCAGGTCTTCAGCCGGAATGGCCAGATGGGGGAAGCAAATAAATTCAAAGCTTTCAACAAGAAAGCAAGGTAATACTGCCAAACTGGAGAAGAAGGGAGTTCTTTGTGTTTTTTATTTTATTTTATTTTTTTACCTCTCTTCTCACCCAAGAACACAAGTAGTGAATTTCATGGAAAAGGATAGTAGAATGAATCAGTTACATTTACCAGTCACCCTTTTCCAAATACAATGGCCATCTTAACAAATCTGATCTTTTACCTGAGCTAAAAGATCCCTCTGCCTGATACACTCCTTTTTATCCCTCAGGA
>NW_004567108.1:17291887-17293111 GCF_000260355.1 Condylura cristata | reverse complement strand
ACCTCCTCTGTGAGGTCTCCCTGGACTACCCGAAATTGTCTAATTTGAGATGTTTGCCAATGTCCATGGTGTAAATACCCCCAACACGGTTTCAAACTGCCAATGTGCCAATTTGGAGGAGGGAGGACTTGAACACAGTGGCCTTTCTTTCCCTCCTGCTGGCACTGAAGTGACCTATTTCCTAAGCCCCTCTTACTCTCCTCAGAAGAGAGAGAAAGAGGGACAGGAACAATTTTAGATCAGGAGATGATAGCTTTAGGTTGTTATCCTTTAAACACCTTTGTAAGGACTTGGGGAAAAAAACAGGTTGTGAGAAAGTCTGTGGCCTTTGTATTATAAACAGCTGCCTTATTGTCGTAACAAACTGATCCAAGGTCTGACATTAATTATCTCTAATGTGAAACAAATTTACTCTCAAATTTCAAGGGGGGGTGGGTTAAAGAGGAAGGGGAGGATGGGGTCCCTGGTCCCAACAATGGTCCTCCAAGTCACTTCAGAAAGGAAGGAAGAATCCATCTTCTGTGATCTTCAGTGCCTGTTGTTAGCGGTTTCCAAGCCCAGGACCCATTATCAATTCAGCCAGAGACTACCTGGTCACTTGCAAATCTAGGGCAAGAGAAAATTTTGCTCTAGGCTTTAACCTGTCCCTGGGAAGAACTGTTTTCTCAGGACAATGAATGACATTAGGTTTCTGTTAGCAAACTGTTGTCCAGTCAGCAAATTAAAGATTCTTGGGAAAAGTTTTATTTCCTTCTCCACACTAGAACAGGGATTTTTCATCCTCTTTGCATTTTCAAGTTAACTAGGGAAAGTTTTTAAAATACTCTTTCGGGGTTAATGCTCACAGCCCAAAACTCCAGTTCAATTAGTCAGTGAGACCTGGGTGTTTGCTTGCTTATAACGATACCCCAGCTGAGGGGCTGAGAGCACCTACTTCCAGTTCAAGTACTGGAAGGTGAGTGGAACCAAACTGATAACATCAAAGTTGTTGAAAGAGTATTCATATACAAAGTGATCTCACAGTGAGGTGAATAAAGCACATAGCTATGAACTGGTGAGTGGAGGGTTGTTTTGTTTTGTTTTGGATAGAAGAACTGGTGTGAAGCCCAGAAGTGTGGGGATGTGAGAGGATTTACCAGAGATAGAGTGGGGGCAGAACAGGCATATCAACTGAAATGCACTGCTGAGGGGAGCAGCGGGCGAGACAGGAGAGGTCTGTCACAC
>NW_004567108.1:17289214-17290802 GCF_000260355.1 Condylura cristata | reverse complement strand
CAAATGCACAGCCCTCCCTAGCTTGGGGGACACAGCCACTGAAGGAGTGAGACCTGGCTCAGGGCAGGCAACCTCAGCCTCCACTCAACACAGTAAAGACACTTCCGGCTCTTCTCCCATCGCCAAGTGTGTCTCTGGGGGCTGCTGGAAAGGAAGAAATGCTCAACTGCCAGTGGCTGCAGAGGCTTTTGATTAAGGGAAGTCAACAGAATGGAAGCTTTATCTTTTAAATCCCTCGAAACAGTATCCAAAAGACAAATGTAGATAGAAAAAGAGCAGAGCAGAAACGCTCAGGTCTTCAGCCGGAATGGCCAGATGGGGGAAGCAAATAAATTCAAAGCTTTCAACAAGAAAGCAAGGTAATACTGCCAAACTGGAGAAGAAGGGAGTTCTTTGTGTTTTTTATTTTATTTTATTTTTTTACCTCTCTTCTCACCCAAGAACACAAGTAGTGAATTTCATGGAAAAGGATAGTAGAATGAATCAGTTACATTTACCAGTCACCCTTTTCCAAATACAATGGCCATCTTAACAAATCTGATCTTTTACCTGAGCTAAAAGATCCCTCTGCCTGATACACTCCTTTTTATCCCTCAGGATCCAGTTCATATGTCACCTTCTCTGTGAGGTCTCCCTGGACTACCCGAAGTATAACCTATGACTATGCCTTTTTTCCCAAAACCTTCATACTTACTCTCCAAGGATATATTGTAATGTTGTCACCTAGTTATGTGTTTGTTTCTCCAAAGAGCACAGTGCCTAAGAACTAGACCTTGTTTATTTCCTGATCCCTAGTACCTAATAAATGCTTATTAAGGGAACAGACAGATGGACAGATACAAAGAAGGCAGGGAAATACAGAGAGATCACTGCCATGGACAAGAATCGATGTCTATGGGAGAGAGGGAAGCTGCCTGATGTTGAGATATAGGTAGCAAGTCATCTTTTCTGGAAATTTGGAAGGGCTGTCAGAAAGATCTCTGCCAGTCTCCTCTGTGTCTCTCTCTATTTATACCCCGGGGCCAGGAGACAGCAGAAACCTGACTGAACTCAAGGACAATGGTCTTTAAGTCATAACTTCTGCCCATCTATTCTTGGCTGTGACCTCCAGAGGTTCAGCTTCCTCTAGGCAGTAGCCATTGAGAGAGGGAAATTCCTTTTTGTTTTAATTCTCCTGCTATTGCCAAAGAAATTGACTAAAACTTTAAATATTTGCTCCATAGCCCTTAAGATGTCAGAATTTACCCTTAGACATTGCAAAAGCTGCTGACTTAAAAATTACAGGTGGTAACTGGAAAGGGACAAGTAAAAAAGGATAAACCTCAGAATCTCTAAGAGAGCAAGAAAGACTTTTGAGAGGAGAAGAGTTATAAAATCACCAGCCTCACCAAGTATTAAGTTTGTAATAGAGAGGGAAAAAATCAGTAAAATACTTGGGTTTATAATTAATGGATCTAAAAGCAAATATAGACATACACATAGTAAAGCTAAGTAACTTGCCCAAAACCTTGACAGTCTGTTTGAGAATAGAAGCAAAAGTCACAGTGATTAAGAATATGTGTTTAGAGGCCCTCCCTGGTGGTGCAGC
>NW_004567108.1:17287974-17288728 GCF_000260355.1 Condylura cristata | reverse complement strand
ATTCAGTAGGTTATATGGGAGGATTCACTCCAAAAGTTTTCCTATACATTAATATAAAAAAATAGCTTACCAAATAGAACAATCTACTTCTGGATTCTAGGGAAACTGTAATAGAAGATCACAGCAGAATGATAGGCATAAAGAAAGTTTTCAGAAAACTTGATAAAAGTCTTCAGAATCATTATTGTCATCATCACAATAGCAAGAAAACAAATGGATATTAGGAATTTACAGAGAAAGAAAAAGTCTCTCTATTAAAAAGCCCAGTTTCAGGAATATGCTTATTTTTCTTCTATGATTTCATCTCCTATTTATGGATGTATTAGTTTTCTGTAGAATCCTCCTCAACAGAAGAAAGATCCAATTATAGTCATGTATTATGGAAATGTATTAACATATTTGATCAAACTTTCCAACCAAATGGCTGAGACAAAAGGGTTTCTTTTCCAAGCATTCATTTAGCAGGAAAACTCCACACACTAAGAACGTGGTTTTCCTAAGGTTAAGTGTTTTGGTTTCAGGAAGTCCAAGGGGTGGTCTAAATACAGATTTCTTTCTGGGAAATACATCAGGGAGTTTCCAACTGTTATGTAGGAACTGAATACACATCCCAAGAGGAGAGGGATTAGGGCATTAAAAAATGAAGTATGGGCCCTCCCTGGTGGCGCTGCGGGTTAAAGCACAGCATTAAGAAGCTTAAGCTATTTCTGCATGAGTTCGATCCCCGCCTGCCCCGGAGGTTACCCACATGGCG
>NW_004567108.1:17273260-17287874 GCF_000260355.1 Condylura cristata | reverse complement strand
CTGCACCTCTGGCCTATACCCCAGTTCTGCATGCATAAATAAATAAATCTTTTTAAAAAATGAAGTATGGAATCAAGCAGCAACCTCAAGTTCACAAACTTCGTAATAACAGTTCATCACAGAGAGCACTCTGTCACAGGTTTTCAGGAATGAAAAACCAGATATTGAAACACAAGTGTGTGTGTGTGTGTGTGTCTACACAACAAAAAGTAGGAATAAGGATTATGAACCATGCCTCTCATTTGATTCTGCCTGTCTTTTTGACAGGCAGATATAATTTGTACAATATGCCAGAAAGAAAAGAAAGACTAAAGCACCAGTGAAACACAACCAACTTACAACTAACAGTACTATCCTAGGCCACTCAGGCTTCTGTAACACAATATCAAAGACTAGTTAGCTTATAAACAATAAAGATTTCTTTCTCACAGTTCTAGAGTTTTAAAAGTCGAAGAGCAAGACCCCATTGAGTGAGGGCCCACTTCCTGGTCCACAGAAAGCTGACTTCTCATTGTGTCCTCACAAGGCTGAGAAGCAAGGGAACTTTCCAGTGTCTCTTTTAAAAGGGCACTGATCCCATTTGTGGGGGCTCCAACCTCATATCCTAATCACTATCCAAAGACCCCAGCTCCTAGTAGCATCACATGGGGGGTTAGAATTTCATTGTATAATTGGAGATGGGAGAGAGTAACACAAATATTCAGTGTGGAGAATAGAAATTACCAATAATCAAGAAGACAGCAATCAACTCAAAGAGCACACTTCTACAAATTTCATTTTATCTGATTGCAAAATACATACGTCATTATTGGGTATTGAGGTGTTTTTTTGTTCTTTCACAATTTATCAATCTTTAGAATTGGGGTTGGGAAAAGGGCAATTACATTATGCATTCTATATGCACAAGCCAAGTAATTATTACAGAATTATATTGACACAGAAAGAAGACATTCTTGGATGAAAAACATGCTAGGGAAAAAGAATGGATAATGGTAGAGAATTAGGAATTGTTTTATCATGTTTGCATCTCCACATGTGAGATGCAAATATACATGTGAGATGCAAATATACATACAGCAAATCAACATCAGTGGATACTATATATGTCTATGTTTGTATATATGTATGTATCTGGGTATACATTTGTGTGTACATATACATGCACACACATATATAAATGGGGTTAATGTGCACATGTTTCTATGCTTAAGGGTATATAGATGTAACATATACAAATAGATATAAGCATTGAACAAATGCATGTATGTGAACAATATATGTGTGTATTCTTGTGACGTTTCATCCTCACCAAAGAATTTGTCTCATGAACCCTGTCTGTTGGTGGCATACAGCCTTGTTTCAGGAAACATGCTTTCCATTTATATAGTTTATTATCCACTGCTTATTTCCTCCCTCCAGTGAAGAAATTCTGAACCTACGGTTCCTTCCCTCCTCTCCACCAGATCACCTGCTCCTAGTGGGAAAATCCACATTCTCCTCACCTTGCAGAACCCTGACTCATGCTACCCTACTCTGTGGACAGCCTGGACAGCCTGTCCCTGGTCTCATAGACTGTCCCTCTCAATCCCCACCTCTCCAGGACCCTTCTCTGCCCCAGTAGAGTGTAGCTATTGATGGGAAGGTTCAGGCAGGCAGCTTTCTATGGGACATGTGACATCTAGATGCAATAACACTTTATAATAATGTACCTCCTGTAACCAAGATCACACCCCTAGGTTAATGAAAGTCATCATCTCCCTTACACAGGTCTCCCTAGAAACACAGACTTAAGCCCTGACTTTAATATAAATATCACCCAGTTCCCCTTGATGAAATGTGGGACATTCTCTGCTTTGTAAAGGGTCTGTGTCCCTCTGCCCACTATCCTGAGGTTAGATACACTTTCTGACTTGACCACAAGACCTGGGACAAGATGACAATATATCTGCAGAAAGCAAGTATGAACACCTTGGGAGTGAGGCAGTAGCCACTGGTTCTACTGGGGGAAGTTCAGGCAGACCTCACAGAGAGGGGAGCATAGACTGTAGTGCCTGCTCAACCACTACACTGCCTCAGTCCTCTTCAGAGACTAAGAGAGAAGTTAATTTTCCCACCCACAGTGCCACTTCCATTTCTGGCTATACTATGAGTAGAATCAGCCAGCTATCTGCATCACTTGGGGAGTCAGACCTCAAAATACCTCCATCATTCCCACCATACTCCTCCTCTCCTCTGGAACCTTCCTTCATATCCCCAATCGGCTCAGGGCCAATCCCTATACTAAATCAAGTGCTGTACCCTAAGATCTTCTTAAGCCTTCACCACCCTCATCAAAAACATCAATCTTCTGAGTCCCATGTCCCTAGAAGTGACAGAAGAGGACAAGTACTCAATTTGCTAGCTAAAGGATTATCCTTTATCGGGATCTAGAAAGGGAAAAATTAGAAAGAGGATGCTGAAAATCCCATGTAGGACAAAGAGGAGTCACTAGAGGGAGGAATAAGATTGGTCCTGTTAGGCCATCTATGTAAACACCACCAGCACAATGTGCTGCAAAGCCAGGAGGAGTTACAGATGATTGAAGGAACACACATCTCTAAAAAGAACTCCTGATATTCACCTCCACCCCTAACCTCACTCAGAACCACACATGGAGACTCTCCTGCCTCCCACGTTGAGGGTGGGCTTCTTCACCCTACAGCCGAGGAGACCAGTAGACAAACAGCACTCCAGGAGCTGGGAAGCCTCTGAGTGCTTCCCCAAGGGCACACCAAAGGGCTGGAATACATGGGACTTGGAAGCCAAGCAATCAAAAACACTTTTGGCAGGAATACAAGGGCCATCAAGAAGCTAATTTAGATTCTGCCTGGCTGACATGGGCCTCTGGAAGGAACAGAGAAAGAACAAGAAAATTATGTAGTGAATTGTCAGAGGCAGGAAAGACCCAAGGACTAAGGCCTTGGTCTTAATCATGTTCCATGTAAAGAAGTTCTGGCATGGTGCATGCATGAAACCTGCCAAACCTTGAGTAATGGGAACAAGCAAGGGAGGAAAGAGAGGGAAAACCAAGAGCAACTGGTCAGGAGAGAGAAATCAGGCTGTGTGTAGGTGGTGCCAAACATCTGGGTAAACTATAAAGTGTTCAAACCAAAAGCTATAGATATCTATAGAATAGCAGGCTTTGACTCTAAAAATGCCCAGGTCATCTCATTGCAATTTTGTTTTATTTCATTTTCCAGTGTTTGTGCAGATGTTTGAAAGTTCCTTGAGGACAAAATCAAGGTTTATTTTCAGGTATCTGCACCTTCCAGCACTTTGTACCTGTGTGGTGCCTCCTAACTACACATGCTGAAGAAGAGAGAAATGTACAGATTACCCCCAAATCTTAGTAGCAGAATGCCCAAATAATATATTGCCCCAAAGGGGGACAACTTTGAGAGTAAAAGAGTCTGCTAACACCTGCCCAAGCCATATGGCCACCTGAATGAGTAGTCAGTGACGTGCGGAAAAATAAAATGAAGCTTTAGAAAGGAATGAACTACTTTTCTTGCTTTCTGAACAATGTAAGTTAGACAAGCTTGAAATGCCAATGAAAGAACAAGAACACCAATGTATCTGTGCAAGAGAGGGGAAAGAAGAGGAGAAAATCAAGTTGGAGTGGTTGGCAGGAAGTGGACTTCATTCCAGGTGGAATGAGGCATTATGGGGTTGAAGGTGGGGATGAGTGACATGGTTTATGTTGTAAGGATCTGACTAGTGGCAGAGAGGAGAATGAATGGCAGGGAGGCAAGGACAGAAATGACCACTGTGGGAGGCCAAGTGAGAGGCATTTGCTTGGGTGGGAGTGGAAGGTGGTTGCAGAAATGGAAAGAAGAGTCAAGTTTTGAGACAACTGGTCTACGCTAAGTTGCTGATACAATTGATGTGGTCAGTAAAGAAATGAGAGGCATTGAGTGAAATTGACGCTTAGGGGCAGAGCCAATAGGTAGGTACATGGTGATGTCCTTTATCTACAGAAGCTAGGGAGGCTGATGGTTGGGGAAACTTCACTTACTCACCCCTAAAAAAGAATTATCCAACAATGATCAGCCATTTCTTTCTCTATCCCCTCTGTCTACCTGCCTGGGCTCCTATCTCCATTTGTAATTGCTTTATTGATTAAATGAATTAATGACTATCTTTTCTGCCAAATTATTAATCCCTAATAACAAAGGACTTTGCCTTATTCACCATTCTGCCTACCACCATGCCTAATATCTACCAGATGTTCAATAAATATCTGTTGGAAAAAAAAAAAAAGAACAAGGAAAAATTTTAAATATACTATACTTGAGCTCCAATACATGTTCTGAGACCAGAGAGTTGCAGAACCTTGGACAAGCCACTGGGCCTCCCTGGATCTTGTGCTCATCAACAGTGTTAAAGTTGCATGAGATGTCTGCCAGGGTCCCTTCAAGCTCAAATATTCTGGGACTCTAATTATATTCTGTGATCTTCCCAGATAAAGTGGAATGAGCGAATCCCAGCAAGTTGTGTCCAAACTCTCAGAATTTAAAAAAAAAAAAAAAAAAAAAAACAGTTTTGGCCTAGAGCTTGAAAGGGAGCCCACACCCCAGGAAATGAAGAAGCACATCAGATAGACCAGGCTGGGTTCCCTCCTGCAGGTCTACAAGTAAAATGTGACCGAGATTGCTATCCTAATGGCCATGCTTTTTCCAGGGTTCCAGGGAGGAATTCTACCACTCTGTGAGTCACCATCAGTGACCCCCTGCTTTTCCTTCTTGTCTGTTCTCATTAAACAGCTTGGCATGTGGTTTACGTGCAATAAGCCAGATCATCTTTCCATTAACAATGACTGTTGTCCTGTGACAGGTAATGCATGATTTTTTCCTTCTCCTTTCCTCCCTCCATCTTTTTGACTCCATGTCCAGGTGGGAACTTTGGAATGAGCCCTGTGCAAGCTGTTATTTTGCCAATAGCTGTTTTCTCTGGGTCTCCCTGATTTTGTGCTCAGCATTTACAAACTAAAAATGTTCCCTGACCATTCCTCTCTCCATACTAACAGGAGTGAGTGAGCATGTATAAAAGAAACTGACAGATAACCCAAAACCCCATGTTAGTCATTAGCTGAACCCCCCTGCTCTGCTAACAAGAACCAGAACTCATCCTAGGAATTGTTTCAAAACTTCCACATTTAGGCCAACTTGGAGTCAAGTTGTTGCACTATCTGCTTCAGCTTCATACACTCATGCCTCATGCTAATGCCCTTGACCAGAGGAAAGCTCCAGAAACCCCAGACAGAACCCAGAGTCCTAAGCTGAACTCTCACAGCCCGGTCAGGAGCTGATAGGTCCTCTCTACCTACTTCTCCAAACCTACAGTCCCTTATCCCACCCCCATCCAGAAAAAGACTCTTCATCTGCTCCACCTTCCTGACGACCCCAGACTTGAGGCCACCTATCTCTCGTCACACTGCCAGCATCCCTTGCCTGACATGGGATCTCACTAATGTCCCGTGGAGTCAAACAAGCAAACCTCCATGAGTTTACCATTTCTCTCTATTTTGGCTTTTTTCTCAACTGTCCAAATTTGCAGCTCATAACCTGTATCAGGTCCTCTTTTGAACTTTATGAGCTGATCTGAGTCTCTTTTTAGTTCCCTCAGGGAACTCCTGTTCCAGAGTTTTGTCAGAAGCTCGACAGACAGCCATACTGATGACAGCTCTACCAAACATGTTCTCTTGCTCATCTTGCTGCTTCTAAGTCTTTTGCTGAAGAAACATGACAAGACTCTCCAAATTCCCTTTTTTCAGACTTCACCCAGCTTGAAGAAAAATGAATGTATCTGGTAGCAACTCACTTTCTAGGTCTGATCTGAATCCCCATCATCTCTCACCTGCCTCTGAAATAGGGCATCATCATTTCTGTCTTTAGTAACAAATAACTGCCCCTCCTTCCTCTCTACAATTGTGCTCTATACCTGTGACCCTGATCAAACTAAAGTTTGATCACGTCACAGCTGTGCTCAAAATCCTGCCATTTCTCTCCCACTCATCTCATCGAAAGTCTTCATGATGGTCTACAAGTCCCTTTGAATTGGAGGTCAAACACATTAAGCATCCCCCCTGCCTCAGGGATCTGTTCCCCTCCCTGGAGTAGTTTTCTCCAGAAATCATGAGTCACCCCTTCAAATTCCTTTAAATCCTTGCTCAAATGGCCTATGCCAACTATCCCAATTATAATTTCAATTTCCATTTAGCCATCCAATCCACATTAGCTTGCTGTTTTTTCCTGTCACATTCTAACACAGCAGGCCACTTACTTGTCTAGAATGTTATTCTTGATTTCTGTCTCCCCCCTTAGAATTTAAGTTCCAAGAAGGCAGGAATTTGTATCTGTCTTCTTCAGTGATGAACCTTCATGCCCAGATCAGTGTCAAACACATATTATTACTAAATGGACCAATTAATGAAGGTTGATTAACTTGATGAAGAAGTTTATCAGTAGTTAAATAAATCCAGAACCCAGACTTTCTGCTGGTTTTAAATATCAGATCCTACTACCTGTCTGTCTTGGACTACATTAATATTTTTTATATATCAGTTTATCCATCTATAAGAAATGGAGAAAAAAGTAATTGCAAGCATGTGAGAGGACTGTCTCTGAGAAAACTCATATCATATATTCAGCACAGTGCCTGGAATACAGAACGAAAGCTGTGGATGGTATGCATTATATTCAACTTTGGTGGGTGAATTGGACTTTTGGAAATAATCAAAAAGCCACCTGGACTTATGCCTGGTGAGTAAGTAATAGTGTCTCTGCTCAAAATCAGGAGGGGAAGATAATATAATGCGAGCAGTTCTTTTTTGTGGTTTATAAGCAGTTCCACGAAACAATCTGTCAAGGGGAGAAAATGCATCGCTCGGAGTTTTAAATACTGGCCTCAAACATGTCCACTGGGCAGGCGACGCCCACTGGGCAGGCGACACCCACTGCATAGCGCACGTGATGACATCCTGACTTGTGTGCTGATACGCAGAGTCTCAGTGGTAGAAACAGAGAGCTTGAGCGGTTCCCGCCATGCTGCCTGCTGCACCCACTCGTGTTGTTTTCTGTCAGGGAGCACCAACTGCTCTCAGAGTAAGTGGGTCAAGAACCTCTTGGGAGGGGAGTGCCGAAGAGGCTTTGTGAAGAGGATGTCAGAGAAAGTGATACCCTCAACCAGACTGAGCTGTAACCTGAGTGCTACGAGGTCTGGAAACCCAATCTGGGCAAAAGGGATCAGAGACAGGACAGCTTGTTTGCAGAATAGACTTTCTGGGGCCCAGAGGAAGTGGAGACAAGGCAGACTCAACCCCAATGGGCTGACCACCCATCATCCTATTAACAGTTCCCTGGCCTTCCTGATCTCTCCTGCCTCTGGTAACTCAGGAAAGAGAGGAGGGAGGTATAGGAAAGGCCCAGAGCAACACCCTCAACCGGCCACCTCAAAATGCAAAGTACAAGGTTCCCGCATTCCAGCTAGGCCCTGTGTCCCCACAAGAAGGGACCCTTGAGCTCCTCGTTTTACAGAGGAAGCAACCGCAGCCTAGATACAAGCAGTGACCCCATACCCATTCAGCCCACCCTGCAGACAGACAGTTCTACCCTGTGGCAGCTTCCAGCATCTTCCTGCCTGAGTGCATCCTCTGGCCTCAAGAGCAGACCAGATGTGCTGGGGTGCAGAGCCCTCTACAAAGCCCCCCCCACCAGGGGACTTCAAGCATCCCACACAGATTCTTAGTGGGAAACAGCCTCATCTCCTTCAGTTCCCAAATTTGTAGATAGTAAGGGAAAATATTTTCATATGCAAAAGAGAAGGGTAAACAGTTATATTTTTATTGCCTTGAACTTTTTTGGTAATCTGGTAAGACTGGAAGATGTCTCCCTGGGATAATTATTTTTAATACACAAAGCCAAATTTCCAAATGTATACGATTATAAAAGGACATTAGTTGTATGGAAAGGCAATTATCAAAATAGTTTTGTGACATCATCCTAAGGCACAGGCTTCATTTTAGCACAAGCATTAAAATCTAAAGGAGGATATTGTAATCACCATTAATTTTAAAGTAACAACAAACAAGTATTTTCTCCAACAAAAGTGATGTGATATGGACGTGATCGCTTCTTTTGTTGACAAAGTCCCAGACGTGGCTGAGACACATGTGGTATGTTGTCCCCATTCGAAATTAAATGGTGAAATTCACTTAGAAGTTAGAGAATAAATATATATATCACTTGTGTCCCCTTATGTTTTCTATTTTCCCTTTGGGGGCCTATGACTCTCAGACAGGTTAAGAACCCTTTGCTGGGAAATCTAAGTAGGACTTGCTAACTGGTGGTTAAAACTCGTTCACTTCCTTGAATGGGACACGTTCCTTCCTTCACAATTAATCCAATCCAAAGCCAGTAGGTGGGGCAGACAAGGTAGTTTTGTGGTGGCAGTGGAGAGAGTCATGGTGTCCCCGATTACAGAATTGTAACAGGATGAAGAGGGTGGCCCTGCTGGAGAAGGGGGCGCAGCAGGTAGATTGATTCTATATAGACGTTGAGCAAGTCAATAAAGGTACAAATAATAGATGCAAGCTTCTTTGCTGAAAAGAGAGTTGCAAGTAGAGAAAGAAGGAATGCCAGTGTGTGTCCTGGTGTCAGATTACAATTACAGACATCTGTGAACTCACAGCTTCCAATACAGAAATGTTAATGTGCGTACATATAAGTATGTTCTCTCTCAGTCAGTCTGTCTGTCTGTCTGTCTGTCTCTCTCTCTCTCTCTCTCTCTTTCTCTCTCACACACACACACACACACACACACACACACACACACACACACACCTCTGCCATGAAGGGCCTGGGAGCAGAAATACCATAATAACAATAAGCATACCTAGCAGTCAGATCTTGGCTCCTAAATAGTATTTTCTATAAAAGAAACCAGGCCTCCTCATAGTAATGGCTGATTCCAAGAATGGAGCATAGAAGGTAAAGCTTCTTATTTATCAGAAAGTCTTCTTATTTTAGAAGCACTTCTAAAATTAGGTTCATGTGAAACAAATACAGAAACCATATTGAATGGGCCCTCATGGCCAAACCATCAAAATCTGAGCATCAAAATCAACATGAATAATTAAAATTCATTCATTATAATTTGAAACCATGAGTCTACACAGAAATAAATAAATCGATGAATAATTGAATGTTCGCTAAAGAATGAGATGTTTTTCAAAATAAATTTCAACGACAGAGGGAAAAAGTGTGACTTTACAGTGGGAACACCTAGAAAGACACCAACTTGATCAGGTATAGGGAGACGTCTGTACCACTTGATAAGATGTAGTGAAAAGGACATAACCTAAGCTCTGTGGGATTCCTGCCAAAAACGCAAAATCTGAATATACTCTCGAGGAAACAGACATTAGTAAGATGAGGGCAATGCTACAAAATAACAGGCCCGTTAGCTACAGGGGTAGAGGTGTGTCCCGGACTAAAGGAGGCCTAAGAGAATGCAGCATGTGATTCTCAATTCTATCATTTGGCTTGAAGGTTATTAGTAGGAAAATTGGCCAAAACTTGAATGGAGCGTGAGGGTTAGATGGTGGCAAAGCATCAGTGTGAATGTCCTGATGGAGGTGGTGGTGGTATAGGAAAATGTCCTCTTTTTGTGTAGGAAACAGCCTCCAGATATTCCAGGGAAATTGGAAACTCATTCTCAAAATATTCAGGTGGAAGAAGTTTATTTTTATCAATCTTCCTATTTTTTTTTAAACATGAATGGTTTCAAAATTTAAAAGAGATGGAAAGGTTGGTTCTGTGACCTTTAATTCATCCCTTACCTTTACCCTGAGAATAAGAAAAAACAAAAAAAAAATAATTGAAGGAAGAACTGAAGAGCCACAATTTCTTCAGAGTTGTGACCTCATATAGGCAGGCTACTGTTCATTTCAGTTGGGGGGCAAGGAGAGACAGCCCCGTCCCCACTCAAGCCTTAGAGTATGGGTGTGACTCTGAAAGATAGACTGACATTTGGCCACTCAACATGATGCTTGTGAAGAAGCTACAGAAATCAGAGGCGCCTATGTTTGAAAAGGATTTCCGAAGCCTGCCCAGAACTGGGTGAGCAAGCAATCGAAAATATCTCCCAGAAACACCAGATACCATGGAGGACAACTAAATCCAAGCCCCCTTGAAAGCACACAACCCCAAAGGCAAGGTAGTCTGGCAACAAGAAGTTTGGAAGAGAGAGAGATCAAAGCAGGGAAAAGGAAACCAAAAGGGGGGTGACCTCCCAAGTCAGGGTACAAGACAATGGACAGTGTTTGATAATTTTTGGGAAATGAAACCTCCGAAGACCTGCCGAAACACCACAGGGAGACAAAGCCAGCATTTTGGCATCTGATGCCAAGGCACTGACATCAGAACATAACTGTGCTAATATCAAACTAAACCACAAAGAACTTCAGCACTGCCATGAGGAAGAAGAGGAACCAAAGAGCAAGAAGGAGAAATCAGGGAAGCAAGCACACTCAGCCTTTCCCATTGTAAGTTTCCAAGACTGCATCAGGCCTGGAAATTCTGAATTGAGAGAAAACCTGAAATTTTCATGTGGATAATATTAACACCAGAAAGCAAGATGAAGATACCTACAGGTGACTAACCACCTATGGCTTCTTCCAGAGACAGGCAAGGAAAAGTCAAAAGTGAGGCCCTCCCTGGTGGCGCAGCGGGTTAAAGCACAGCATTGAGAAGCTAAAGCCACTTGCACATGAGTTCGATTCCCGCCTGCCCTGGAGGAGACCACATGGCGCGGCAGACCTCTCCTGACCCGCCCGCTGCTCCCCTCAGCAGTGTACTTCATTGATCTGCCTGTTCTGTTCCCCACTCTGTCTCTGGTGAGGCCTCTCGCCGCCCCTGAGCCTCTGGCCTGTACCCCAGCTCTGTATGCATAAATAAATAAATCTTTTCAAAAAAAAAAAAAAAGTGAGTCTGTTTCCCTCCGTGGAGTTCAGCTCATCCAGTGTGCAAGTTTCACGTGTTGTCCTGTTGTGTCCTCACAACAGCCTAGCAAGGTGCTTACAAGCCTAGTTGAAAGGGATGTGGGCAGAGGCTCACCGGTACCAAGTCACGGTCCCTGAGGGCTGGCTCTGCGCCACCATCTCACACGCGGGTCCTGAGGGATCACGCATGGGTAAAGAGCAAAAGCCGTAGGTGGGCGCTAATGCAAAGCGCAGTCACGGGGTCCTTGTTTTGGCTTTCTGGGGTAACCACAGCCACAGAGAGGATGAGCCATCAGGGGTGGAGTGGGTCTTTGGTGCAGAGGCTCTGGCAGAACACACACTAGGAAAGCAAAAAGACACAAACCCAGATTCTCTTGTTGATAAGCCTGCTGCCATCTTTCAAAACTTTGCTTGTATACTGGATCCACCTGAAGTGGTTCTGATGCCTGGCTCCTAACCTGAGACTCTAGGCACCGGGGTTGTCTTCAATCTCCTCAGATGATTCTAACGCACTGCCCAGGTGGACACCACAGACTCCTACTGGAGTCTGTGGCTTCAGTTGAAAGAAAGTAAAAGGTGTTGCCTTGATTACAAACATCAACTCCAGAAATGTTTGGGGGGAGCAGGGGCCTCACCTCAGTACAATAACGAGTTTAAATATAAACATACTAAGGAGTGCTCAGGCCTGGCTTTGTAGGTGTAAAAGGTTAAAGGTCTAGAGACAGATTTATCCATCCACCTGGAGCTCGTGGTGAAATATATATTTTAAAGTGCTTTTCCTACCTTTGGCAGAGATGGTCACCCGTTCATCTTACTCACAGCTATTCGCCGGTGCTGCTAGCAAGAAATGCACACTTTTCCAAAGTCACTCTATAGTACATTAGGTGTGCAAGAAGTTACAGAAAGGAGCAAAGTCATTAGACTGGCTTGGGGATTCAACTAGGGGTTTTGTTTCATGGAAGCTCTTATGGAACCAGCAGAACCCCCACATTAAATCATTTCTCTGTCTCATTGGCTGTAGTGCTTCAATAAAAGCAAACAACAAGCAATTAGGCAGAGTCTTCCTTTTCAGGGACTTCTACATTGTTTGACTCCAGTGTGACTTTTACTTTTAGCTTCTATGTTCAGATTTTTCTGTTTGTTTGTTTGCCCGCTATTCCAGATTATTCTTCTTAATGGCTAAGGTTCTTCATAATCTGTTTCCAGCCTGACTTTCTACTGTTATCTCCCTATCAGATTCCACAACAAATCATCTCACTAGTTTCCAAGTCTGTTCATTATCCCAAACATTCTAACATCATCTGGTTTTTCCTTCTGTGCAACTTTTTCTTTATTCAAAAGTATTTTTCAGAGAGTACTTACTGACTACTTTTTTCCCTCTGAAGTTAATAGCCTTTAGTCTTAACCTGAAACAAGCATGTATTTAAGTAACCTTACATACATATCAGTGTTGCACTAAAATGCTCACTGTGTCAGCGACATGCACTTGCTGGCCCCACAGTCTTGGACCCTTCCCTGCAGAAGGGTCAAAAGTTGGTCCATACTTCCCCCACTCCATTCTCCATGTGCCTTGCTTTGACCAACTCACAGACTGATACCAACGGAGGCTTAAAACGAAGCTCACACATGTTTCTGCTTTTGCTCTTGCATGTCTCTGATGACTTGGAGAATATGCCTGGATTACCCCATTGGAGGATGAAAAACACGGCGTCTGATAAACTAGTTAGGCCCTGGCAATGATCAACTGCCAGACATGCCTGTGAGTGAAGTCAGTTGACATTAGAAGACCCTTCTGGCTGATTCTAATCTAGATCAGCTAACTCAGATGACTAGCAGACTTATTCGTGAGCCCACCCAGGCCAGAACCACCCCAATAAGTATAGCCTGAACTGCCACCTTGCAGACTCATAGCCTGAATAAGTCCCAATTGTTTTCAGTGAGTTTCAGGGTAGTTTGTTACACGCATACTGTCGCAGTCAATAAACGTTAGAAGGACCAACACTCAAACCTGGACAGCAATCTTTCAAGTGAGACAAAAACAGCTGGGCAAAGACTAGAAGCTAGGTCCGTAAGGGCAGAGGCTCTGCAGGGTGGTTTGTGGCTGTGCCCCTCTGCATGGCACAGTGACTGTCATGGGTGTTCAATAGTGTGGGCTGGTTGAAGGCAGCCTCTGGTTGTAACAGAATTTTTGCTCTAACAGTTCTCAGAATGAGTGTGAAATCATTATCCTTCAAACTTTTAATATATAACTGACCCATTTCTACCATTTCCTTAGCTTTTTTTCCTCTCCAAGACAAAATGTCCCATCAGCACACATAAACCACACAATAAAAGAGGTTGCTATACAAGGTTTCTCCCAAGCACTGTGATGACTCTTTGCCCCATCACATCAAGCCATTTCCCTCCAGCTGCCAGCCTGCTTCTGCAAGAGCGCAAGCCTAGCCAGTTATAGTAGCTGGTGTAAAAGCTAATCTTAGAAAACACACATCACTTCTCCAACCCCATAATTAAGACCAGAAATCCGTAACTGAGACATTCATAAAACTGGGGTTTCCAAGTGCCAGTTTTGCTTTAGAATTCTCCAGAATGGGCCAGATTGGAGGAAGGCTGCCCAGAACAATCTGATGGCCAGGAGAATGGGCTCCTGGTTGGTCAATGGTCAGTGGGAGCAGGCCCAATCCAGTCCTTTCCAAATCCTGTCTCCTACTTCAAGGCTCTGTCTACCTTGATCACTGTTAAGCGCCAGTATTAACCAATTATTATCAAATTCATAATAGAAGAACAAATTTCTATGGGAAAGATTAGCAATTTTTTGGTTGTCAGGAATTCCGGTTTTATGAATGTCTCCAGTGACCAGTTGTAAATAGAAGACTTTTAGCTTTTCAGCAGGATACTTCTATTGCACCAATTTTATTTTTCACAGAGGGGATGAGGCCAGTTTTAACCAACTGTTTCCAGTTCTGATACTTGGATTCAAGTTGGAGAAGACATTAAACTTATTTAAATAAGAGCTTATTACTGATTTCAGGCTCATTCACGTGTCTATTTAGAAAGAGCCATAAGCCGTGTTCCTTCCCAAAACGTAAGCATTCACATAAACTTCGCTTCTGACTGCAGACCTGCCATTTATGTGGACAAAGTGCTGGTATTGGCAGGTCATCTTTACATCCACGTTAGGCGCCTGTCTCTGTGCTACAGCCAGGAAGCTAACCCTCCATATCCGCATATGTCTTCAATTGCTAAGATATTCTTTTCCTACCACTTCCCACTGTGGAGACTTTTTCAATCTGTTTTAATACTAGGTAGGAGCCAAGCTGCTATTTTGGGTTTAACTATGAGATATTTATTGAGTTCGAACTTACCAAAAGCTATCTGAAAACCCAGAACCTTAAGAATTGTATCATTTTTATTAAAGTGGGCCTAGAAATTGCTCAGATAGTAGGAAGGGGAAGCGGGGAGTTCATCCTGATTCAAAGGGCTGGCAGACAGGGGTCTTGAATGTAAAAGGGACAAATTTTGAGTGCTCATTACTTTTTTTTTTTTTTAAAGATTTATTTATTTATTTGTGCATACAGA